>NW_026578068.1:1325598-1988397 GCF_029603195.1 Condylostylus longicornis | reverse complement strand
TTTTAAAAATCTATATGGACAATATAATATTAAAAGATAAAATCTATTAGATTATATATAAAAATGTTTTTTTCGTAGAAAATAGAAACATTATTGAGAAAATTAAATAGTCAACAACGAAAATTTTATATGATGAAAAAAAAGAATGATTTGTAATATTTTTGTTGCAATTTTTAAATTGTTGTCCACAAAATAGATAATTTAAGAAATTTTAAAAATTTATACTTGGGATTTAGATTGCGAATGGTACATAATGTATGTACAGCGACGGATCTACCATATATGCAAAGTAAGCATTTGCAATGGACGCTGGCGAACAGGAGCGCTATTTAAATAAAAAGTTTTTTAATTTTTTTCTTTCTAAAAACAAACTGAAATTCGAGGTTATGACAAATCTACAAAACAACTTGGAAAGTTTTCATTTGTAGTGTCGCTGTGTTGGTTTAGAACTAAACGTTGTCAAGTGTCATGTGTTATGTTTGCCTCGTAAGAGCTTGCCTTCTATGATTTAGAGACCTGACTTTAAGACCCACCTTTACATGGTTATGTAAAGGCGGAATTTTAAATTAGGTTTCGTTATGGGGTGCACTAACGTGCTGCTGCTACGTTGAGGTGGTGCCCTAAATCATCTTTACTTATCATAATTATGTTAGGCCCATTTTGGAGTGTCAGATAAGGGAACCATATCAACATTTTTTGGGGGAACGTTGTTTCATAATAATAAACTTACTCACTCTCCTTTTCCTTTCTCATCAAATGAAATTGAATGACAATTGATGCTTGCCCTAAGGAATTGGTCTGATATATGTATAAATTCGTCTGATATATGCATATTACTCACTGCTTTGAAAGCCATTGGGGGGTGCGGGGGGGGGGGGGGGCTGGCACACTTTTTAGAAACCAAGTAGGGCGTCCAACAAGTCAGAAGCGGGTCTGTGTATTTATATCCTTAAAGGGTTAATGATATAAAAAAAAATTATGATGACATTTCATAGGATATAATAAAATATTATGTACACACATATATACACATAAAAACATATTTTTTTTCTTATCTCTTTGAAGGATTTTTTTCCAATATTAAAATCACATTTAAATTTTAAATTTCCGAAACATACACGAATTTTTTTTTTTTGCAAAATAAAAAAAACTGAAAACGGATAACATAAATATTAAATTTTTGTATTGAAATTTTTTTGGAAAAATTTCTTCAGGGAATTCACATCTGAAAAATTTTAGAATATCAACATATTGGACGGAAAACCCAATAAAGTGTTTCCACATGGATGTCAGTAGTTAAAACGTGTGATTATATTGATAAAATTTCAACGTATAAAGAACCTTGCAATACGCAGTCAACAGAAATTTAATTTTAAAGAATTTTTTATTTTCACAACGAATAATTAAATTTTGTGTATGCCATAATTTGTTGTTATTTTGACTCATAAAAAAAATGATGAATTATCCTGTTGTAACAGAATAAAAGAGTTATCGTTTTGCTTATAATTTTGTTTTTGAAGGAAAAACTGTATAAGAGATTTCTTAAGAAATTTGGGTTCTTCCTTTTTTTGTCTATATGAAATAGGTTTTAATTCTCCATTTACAAAATTTGAAAAATTAAAAAAAAGGAATCTGAAAAATTTGATTAACGTTATAAGATTCAAAATGCGTTTATCTAATCTGATCATCAAAATGTTGTTCAACCGATCTTTGATAGTAAACTATTAATGTCTTGTTTACATGTAAAATAAATGAGATTTTATTTAATGTATTAACATTTTCATATGTACATTTAGTATGGACATCTATTTAAATATTTTTCAACAAATTCAGAATTAATGTCTCATTTGTTAAATTTTTAACATAATTCAAATTTTATTTAACATTTTTGTATAAAACTACTGATCAGAAATTAATGTTTTTCATTTTAATTTCACATGTGGGAATTCAAAAATTGTATATTATGTACCTATATAGAAGTTTCGCATATTTCCATATATTAGTCGCACAGCCCCCTAAAAGTTCGCTTAGGCCACCTAGGCCCGTTGTGGTGCGGCCGGATCTCTCCCTCCTCCTTCATTAGAACCAGGCCGAGTTCCTAAGAAATCGGCCAAGGTCGCTAGCATTTACATTCGCTAGGTCCATAGTCCGCCGAAAAAGAAATTGTATATAGAAGTTACAAATTTCACTTATAAATTTGTAACTTCTATATACTATACTCTATAATCGTAAAAAAGATTCTTACGAACTCTTGAATTTTATTCAAATTTCCTTTTTTTGCTATCATCATTCTATATACATACATATATGTTATAAATATTTTTACTAATATTATTTAATCTAATACCATAAACATTATCGTTGTATAGAATCCTTGAGAAAATTCTTGAAATAATATGGGTATTTAACGGATACAAACATCCTGAGATTAACTAAATACATATATTTTTTAATAGTATATATGTATAGGTACGAGTATATAATTATGATAATATGTAAATATGTTAGTGAACAACAGTATTTTATGATTTTAAGATAAAAAAATATCAAATGCGAGATAATCTAAAAAGCGGGATAAGAGAAAAATGTATATAAGCTAATAAAGAAAAGTGTTATATTGCTTAAAATGATATTTTCTTTCTATACTATAACCAATGTTAAAGTTTTTTTACTTTGTTTTTAAATATTTTGAATATGTGGTTATTAAAAAATACGATTATAAGAAAAATATAAAAATATTTTAAAGGGCTTCTCGTGATATAACATAGGTAAACTGTGCATATTATTTAAGAAAATTTAGTTGGGGCTTATTGATTCTGAAATATTAAGAGTGCTGATTAAAGTGTGCGGATAAGTTTTAACCTGTTAATCATGTCGTATATATGCGTCAATTTCAAAATTTAATTTTTTAGTTAATGTCGTCAAGTATATGTGCGTTATGCCGAAAAAAAAAATTCATTTTCTATGAAATTTAATGCAAATGGCATTGTATTTGGTTCTCTGTTGTGCCATTTCGTTTACACACATGTGATGAGCCCCACATGTGAAACCATATGCTAACTGCACTATTCGAAAGCCGGGTCGAAAAGGTTAAGATTATACATAATATATTATGCATAAAATAGCACAAAGTATTTTTTTTTCTATCAACAGCATATTATTCTTATTCGCAATATTCTCAAAAAATGCAAATACGTATAAGATTTTTTGATTTAACATTTTTTTGGTAAATATTTGCGTTTTTCAAAGAAAAAGAAAAAAACAGTGAGAAATTTGACATTGCTTTTTACAATTAAAATTTTTGTTGGTTTTCATATTCAAAAGCTAAATTTTATGCAAATAGATTCAAGGATATTTTCATTCATTATACTATGAAAACTATTTCATCGCCCAGACATTTTAAGTTATTTTTAAAATTTTCTTATGAAATTCATAAATGTAGGAAAAATTTATAATTATAATGCATAATGAAAATTAAATGGGTGAGAAAATTCTATTTTTTATTAAAAAACCATATATGCTTTAACGCTTTTATTAATAGTGTTTTTAACACAAAATAAAATATTCTCTTAAAGACTCATCCTTTTTTCCAATGAAAATTCTTTTGCTGTTAATAAACTAAAATAGTGTTTCTAAATTATTGTCTATGTATGAACATAGGAAGCTAGTCATTTTTATTTTGAAAAATTTTCTCATTTGAAAAATTTCTTTGACGTTATAAATAGACTACAATTGTTGCTCTTTTAAATTTATATTTTCATTTTTTTTTCTAAGAATTTTCTTTGTGTTAGACAATAAAAATGGTGAAGTCATGAATAAAATAAAATGTCATTTGAATTTTATAAAAGATATGGACCTATGCATCAAGTTTGCTTAACCTAGTTTTTCATAACAAAAGAGCGAAATTATTTTCAAGAGCTTCTAGAAAGTATATATAGAAAGTAATATTAATTACGGTCTTTCACAGAAATTTTTGTAATTAAAAGAATGTTTTTTAAGTGAACGCCTTATTCTAGTATATTTGATGATATTGTAAACATTTATTTTGTCTGAAGATGCTATGCAATTATAGAAAGTAGAATGTTTACGAGCTTTCTTTGTAGCAGAATGTTGTTTCTAAAAATCTATGTTATATTATCTATGTACGTATGTTGACATCTATTTTGTAATATTGTTCACAAAGATGAAAAATTTTATAGTTCTTAGACGATCTTTAAATAACATTATTTTGTTTAATCTACTTGAATCTATAGGCAATTGTTGCAAGTGCATCTAAACACTTAATTATGAGGTAACAAAATTTGAACTACAAATTTTTATTGTTCGCAAATTCAATACAAAGTTTGTTTACAAAAAATTTCATATAATTTAGGTACCCTAATCTAGGTATACCATGTAAATGAAAATAATTTTCCTAAAAATTTAAGGTTTTTTGTTGATATTGTCTTCTCTTATAGAAATTTTGTGTGACAATAATTATTCAAAAAATTCAATTTCACCTGAATAAGGAAAAATTTATTTACACTTCATGCTACAGAGTATATACACATACAGGTTTGTCGTAATTAAAAGTGCATTTGATTTTTTTATTTAAGTCGTGTCTAACTCAAATAATGAATTTAGTTTCATGACCTAAAAATGTTGTGTTTTGCAATGCTATTAATTATGCCTTTCGAATTACTTTTATTAAGATGCGCTTTGTCTGTAGACGTACAGGATGTGATTTTCTTAATTTAAGTAAAATTCTTATTTACTTTGATGATTGTATAATATGTTAATATTAATGAAAATTAAAATGTATTTTAATGATGATCAATAATTTTAGTATCAATTGTTTAGTATTAAAAGTTTAATAAACTCTTATGCAAATTCTGGTGTATTTATACGTAAGTGTTTATACTGTCAGGCTATATGTATTGTTGTTCTTTGTATTTTTTATAGAAATCGCTCATTTTAATAGAATTTTTCCATATTACTTGGTCTTTTATATTTCAAATGAGTAAATTTAGAGGATAGAATAGAATAAGGTGCAGAGACTTCCTTTTTCTGTAAATCAAAACTCCATATTCCAGAAGAAAGTGAACTAAGGTCTTCTTCCCTTCTTCATAGATAATTTAAAGATGACATTACCCTCTAGACCCAATTTAGGGCGGTGTCTCATAATGTTCACTTAGGAAGCTCTTAGGTCTTCTGTAATGGATCTATTCATATCCGCCTAGAACCTTTTTGGATTGTCGTAACCCCGGACGATTCCTTCGTTATTCCGACATCGCACTTTAGTTTATTTCCTTCGCACCCGCCAAAACCTTTGCTGATCTATTCCGGGAGAGGCTTTCCACCTGAGGAGGAGTATCTGCACCCCCCCCCCCCCCCTCCCCGTCTCCTCGTCTAAATTCAACGCTTTCGGGCATGATCTCTGCACTGTAATAGCAGTCTATCCGACATAATCGCTATAGTCTTTGAGTATTTACTTTACTATACTCCTAAAATTGTTCTCATATTTCTTCGACTTACTAAATTCATAAAACCAAAGTGCTGATATAAATTTATAGAATAACTCCTTTTTTACTTCATTAAAATTGAATTTTATGTTTATTTTCACAATATTTCAATTTTATTTCGTGCCTGAATCCATTCATGTCCACTTTTTTTCATTGAATTGAATAGTAAAAAAAAAAACAGAATAAATAAATACAAAATGACAATACCAATCCCTTGGTAGCAAATTATTGGCAAATTGTACACTTAACATTTTTTAATATTTATTTTTTATTTTTTTCAAAATGCAGTTTATATTTTTTTTAATGCATTTGTATAAACTTAACAATTTATTTCCCCAGAATTTATAAAAAATAAAAATTTGGAAAAAAAAAAACCAAAAAAATCCCAGAATAATTTTTCATCATTCAACATTCGGATTATTTTTTTATCCAATATTTTACATCAATTTAAGAGCAGATTCTAATCCTATGTATACATATATAAAATAGAAAAATATCTCCGGCAAGAAGAAAATATTTTCTAATTTATAATATAATCGTAATATTATATAAGTATTATACAAGTAACAAGAACCTACCTTATATACAATAAGGAAGTAGAGAAATGAATACAACAAGAGGAGATTTCCTTTAACTATATTTTCTATATTCCTTTGAGAAATTTAATAATTTTCGTTTTTTTTCATCTTATATGGATAACATGTATGTATATGTATATATATACACTCTAAATCCAAGAGTACTTTTACAATATCTTACTAAGTAATAAGACATGTATGTATAGGTTTTGTAGAGAGACACATTTGTACATAATATTTCTTTGGTTGCGTGTATAGCATATGGCATACAAATTTATGAAAAATAAGAGTTCTAAACATATTTTATGTTTAGTTTTTATATTCAGTTTTTGTTGATTCATAATATAGTTTATGATAAAAATGCTGAATTTCCAGAATATTCAAAACAAGAATTTTGTAGAACATGTGTGTATATACATATGTATAAATATAACCATGATATAAATAAAATGAAAACTCTGACCTCCGGAAATATTTTTTGAAGATGACGGACTTTTTTATTGGATTTTTTAAATAAACAACATTTTTATGATTGATAAGAGAAAAGAAAAAATGGAAAAATTTCATGCTGCTCATGTTTTCTTTTACCAACCACCGCATTACATGCAAGCAATAAGGGAGGTTATGTGATGGCAACAAATTTTGCATATCGAATTTTCCGTGGGAACGCATTTCTTAATAGTAGCGAAGTGTAAACAAACTATGCTTGGCAACCTGTCGATCTGTCAGTCGTCACGGAAAAGAAATAATCAACCAATTTCCTTGAAAATGAATATTCAAATTTGAAGAAAAGGAACTAGGGGTCGAATTTACTAATTGATGGAATTTCTTGAAATTTGATATTTAAGCTCTGGTTGTTACCAAAACTAACTGGCGAGCATTTCAGGGAATTCGGATAGCACAAAACGAAATTCTAACGACTTTACATTTTTCCAGATAACATGTTAACTAAAAGCTAACTTCCTTAAAATTGAAAGGAAGTGTTCACTTGCATTCCATCATTAAAATGAAGTTGCATGTTTATAATCTTTTGTAACATGTTCACTAAACTATGCAAAATGCACTGCGGTTGGTTATGTGCTGATCACATCAGATTTTTTTTTTTCGTTTCTTCATTTATATGCTTGATGGTCGTATGAATAGCAGTTAGATTTTAGAGTTTAAAATAAAATTATTATTTATCCTTAAGGTATCTTCTGAGATAACAAGAAAATTAAGCTGTATTTTGGTTATTGCATACAATTCAAAAAAATTTTATATAAGGCTATAATACTTAACTATAATTGAAAATTATTATATAAATTATTATTTTTTTTTAAATGTTTGTTATTAACATGCTTCAATGTTAACCTTGTAAATTTTTGACAAGTTACTTTTTAAAATAGATTTTCAAATTATTTTCAATTTAATATTCAATAAATTCATTATACTTAATTAATATCTACATATTGGTTGTAATATAAATTTTATAATTTAGTTGAAAATTCCTGAATAAAATATGAAATGGGAATTTTTAATATAGAATTTAATACAGAATTTAATTTAATTAATTTATTATTGAATTAGGAAGGCTGATATTTTGAAGAATATAACAAATATTTCAAAAATTTATAATATAACTTAGGTACATAGTTAAGACTTACCTTAATCAAATTTTAATTATGCAATACCCAAAATCGTATTATGAACTGTTATATGCTTACATAATACAAGTATTTTGTTTATGGAAAGAAATTTATAAAATTAAAAAACTATGAATTTTATAGCCAGAAATCATAATATTGAAGTAACTCTTATTATAACTTGTATTACAACATTATTTTGAATAACAATTAACAATAATTTAAAATGTTTTAAATGCTTAAGACATGCGGTCAAAAATAAAATTTTACGAGGGTTTTAATTTCGAAACTGTAGAACAAAAGTATGCTTAATAATTTTTGAATTTTAGAACAAATATTTTAAATTTTTATAACACAGAACATGGTTTGCCAAAAAAATTTTTAAATCTTTTATTGTATAACTTTATAACAACACTATATAGACACAGTCATTAGAGGAATACATACGTATGCAAACTTTTGAGTTTAGTAAAAAAATTTTCAAAAATTTAAAAAAAAATTCATTTAAAGTTATATTAAGCGATTTTATGAATTTTTTAACTTTTAAATAAAAAAAATAAAAACTCTTTAATTTTATTTATATGCAAACTTATACGAAAAAAAATTTAGAAAAAATACATTGAAACGAGAATATAGACAGAGTTGACCGTGTCAACTCTTTGATACTCGTATGATTGTTAATTGATTGAAGTGCTGATTGTTAATTGTTACACTGTTTCAGCCGCACTCTTCGTTTTTTTATATGTATAATGCTTTTATACATAAATATGGCAGTTACTACATACATTCATAAACATTAATTAATAATAATGGCCATATTATCATATTCTTTTATAAATTTCAGCAATATGGAATTTCATTAGTTTTTACGATAATATACGGTCAAATGATTTTGGAAGTTATGTGGTAGCTGCCATCACAAGTCAAAAAATTTCAACTAGAGCCCTAACCTAAACAGATATCAGCATCCTAAATAAAATATTTGGGAAATTCCTTTTAAAGTTATAGAGCAGCTACATGAACGACTGTCTCAATCACATTCAATTTAAATAGGGTTTCGTGTTTCCGTGTAATCCTGTTTATGTCTCCTAAATAAAATTAATATTATTTTTTTTGTACCATTAAAAAAACTTTTAATGTTTACCTTATTTAAAATTTAAAGTTATTTTACTACACATAACATTTGCAATAAATTTCATGTACAAAAACATAACATTTATAAGGATTAAATGTTGACAAAAAAAATGTTTCTATAAATTGTATAAGAAATGCTGTGTTAAGTGAATCTATACTGCTTCGGAGTTATCTATATAATGCATGAATGTACTAAAAAAAATCCACAAAAAAATTTTTGAATTTTTTCTTTTGGATTCGGCCCAAAATAGTTCGTGTTGGCTCGGAAAATCTAATATAAATTTTTAAAAATTCATACTTTATTTTGTGAAATGTTTACGTGCATTCCGGGGTTTTTATAAAAATTTTAAATTCGTGTGTATTGAGAAAAAAAAAAATAGATAGATATTTGTTTCATAGGAATGAAAAATGAAGCTCAATTTGATTGGCAATTACCCAGCCACAAGTATGAGTAAACTGAGAAGTAGTGTGTTTTTAAAATTTTACTAATATTACATCTTGGTTTATTTGAAATCAAAATTTTGTTGATAAAATAATGGGATGAGCTCGCTTCATGCACGACAATTTTTATATGACAATACCTAAACAACACCTTAAATATTGATAACACATAGGCAATCTGGTGTTCGAAGGAAATGAGTTTCAAATCATTAAAAATTTGAGTTCAAAAGTACCTGCAGGGTCCTCGGGAATGGGAATAGATTTCCATGCATTTACTATGGGACTGGTAAAATACAAGAATGGTAGAGTGTGGGTCCCTTTATCTTCACAACAGATAATCTGCGAAAATTTAATACACACGAGATGAATTCGAGCGGGATTACTTTAAAGACCAAGTGATAAGAAAAGACGCCCCTTCTGGAAATCATGAGAATAAGACTATTTTCTCATTTTTCATTTCGTTTTATATAGTGCCTGTTCCTTAATAATATTACAATGCGTATCCCAACGTATTTTGCAAATTCTTGAAATTTTTCTTTTCTTATTACTAAATACTTTTTCATTATTCATTATTCTTCGTTGTAGTTTTCTAGAGGTACATAGCCGCATGAAAAATAATTATAAAGTAAATTTTAATAAGTGATAAAACTTAATTTAATTTAAATAAGTGAATTCTTACAATTTCATGCACCAGATAGGAATACCTTTGAAATCACAACAATTTCAAATGCCAATATTAACATTGCAATTTAATTAAAAATATTAATAAAGTTTTTCTATTCAAAACAAAAATAATTTTTTAAAGTATAAAATTGAAAAATAAGAATATTAAAAAATAATATTTTAATTACCGAAATGTAATTGTGGTAATGTAAAAATTTCATTATTACTTTTTTAAAAAACTTTACTGTTATCATACTTTTACTTCATATACTCTTATAATATGTATAATTTATACGAGTTAATATTATTGCAAAATTTATATCTTTAAATAAATAATTAATTGAAATTAAATTCGTTCTCTTCTTAGTTAAATAATAACGAAGCAGAATTACAATATCGTAAAATATTTATATTACAATATCGTAATAAAAAAGTATGTACATATTTTATAAAACAGTAAAGGTATTATGATCAATTTGATATTTCGAATTTGGTGCGATCTCATAATACATTTGGTGCAAATCATAATATTCACGACTTTGTACGACAATAATTTCGTTTTCATTATAATGGTAAATTTATTGATATTTGTAAGATAATATTCAGAAAATGTTATAGTATGGGACGATTTTGTGGTTATGTTGTTATCTTTCTTTAGTACTTCACATACTTCTTAAGTAAAATAATGAAAATGTTGTAAATAATATTGAATTGAAATCAAAAGGAATAGGAATCAAATCCTCTATACATATACTCGCAATCATTTACATCTGCTTCAAATTGATCATATTTATTATAACTCCCTACGCTTCTAGGGAAGTGCAATCCAATTACTTTGTAGTATTCATGAATATTCGTTATTTCACCGATCAATATCCGTTACTTTTTACTCATTGCTAGATACTTCTAAAAAATTTATTAAGGCTCTGTAATAAAGCTTTGTATCTTGGGAACCAGAAGTCGAACATACATGATTTAAAAAACGTATTTTAGGTTTTTTGATAAAAAACATCAATTTGCGAAAAAAAATTTAAAAGTAAAGCAGATCGATTTCGCCCAAAAAACGGGTCAAAAAATTTGTGCCAATTTTTTGTTTGTTTTTTTAGCTTCTGTTACAGGATCGGAGAGTACGTTTTTTGTATTAAGCCGACAGGCGCTATGGTTTCCAAGATATCAAAACTTCTTTAATAAGAACATATTAACTTTCTTTATCAAAATCTACTAATATGTTTTGTAGAAACAAAATTGTAACTTGAATGTGACGTTAACGCTATTTCAATTAAATTTTAATTTTAAACTTCCATTTACATACATTAATAACTCACTATATTCAAATGCAAAAAATATTCAGAAGTTCTCCTCACTTATACATAGTTACAATAATTTAATATAATTAACATCACAATGTAATAACAGCACCTATACAACAACAACAAAACATGAATCAATTCTAATAAGAATCTGTCACATTTCTCCGTAACATGTCTGCCAATATGAAAGATTATGTGCGATTATTAAGTAACGAGTACTCTTGAACAACGAGGAATCAGTTATTTCGAATTCTCGAAGTAACGATGATTAAAATAACGAATATTTAGTATTCGCACATCACTACTTCTTATAGAATTTAAAATTTTGCAGATTTTTCAAATTCAATAATCTAAATAAATTCACTGTGTCAACGCTATTATTGTTGTTAAAATAAAAGGACAATCTCTGTAAATTTTTGGTATTATTACGTTATTAATATTTAATATTGATCTGTAATAAAATGTATTGAATTATCCTTGCAAAATAACATTGAATAAAATTCTTTAAAAATTCTTCAATAAAAATAATTCGTGAAAGAAAAAAAGGATTAAATTTTTTTTTGTTTTTTTTTTAATATTACATAGTAAAAGTACTTGCCTGACCTACAAAATTAAGGAAATATTTTTTATAAATTTATTAATTTTTTTTTGTTATTTTTTATTTTTGGGGAATGTAATGCAGAAGGACATTTTGGATTTATAAATAATATTATAACATAAATTTATATCTACATACAAACATACATACAATATTAATTCTGGGGGCAGAAGATGTCTCTGTTAAAGTAATTTTCTCAAAAAACTTAATATTTTTCTTTTGGTTTCATTTTCATCCGTAAAATTTATGTTTTCATATCTTTTTGATTTTTTTTTATATTTTAAGATTTTTCGCATTGAATTTTCCATGTACATACTCGTATATACATATATATTCATATTATCATTAAAATTTATAAATTCCAATCTTGTCCATTGATATATTTTGTCCCATTTGTTCCTCGGGTCAAAGTAAATATTTAATACAATAATAGTCTGATGAATACCACATAGATAGAGTATTTATATTACAACTCAGCATCTGTCTCGTTGTTAAGTCTAAAAAAAAAAATTCATACAATATTTTTTTGAATTAAGGAAAAACAAAAGCTGGAATCCGGATACAAAATAAGTTAAAGATATAATGAATTGCTCTAAAAACAGCACATTTCTTTATGAATTCTCATTATGATGTAATGAGAATTGTAGCTGGCGGCTAGAGAATAACAATCAGATGGATAGTGACATAAAGTCAATGAAATTTTGAACAAAAGACAAAAATACAAAAGGAAGGTAATGGTAGCTGCAGTTACTTCATTGTAATGTGGTCAAAAGTCTTTAATGAAAAAATATTGGTCATGTTAAATTTGTTAAAAAGGCAGAAACATTAAGGAAATTATTTTATTTTAAGTTTCATCTCATTTTCTGAGTAAACACAAAAATATTTTCAATTTAAATTTTCCATTTCAAAGTTTTGAATCAAAATTTTCAATCTCAAATTTAATGTATACTAAAAATAAATTATAATATAAAAAATTTTATTATAAAATAAAGATAGGATTATGAGAACAAAAAAAAAATCAAAGTTGTAAATGAAGATGGTCATTCAACTTTTGTTTTGTTATGACTTGAATTAATAAAAAGGATCCTTTTATAACAATACCCAATGTTTTTTATATGATTAATAATCCATAGATATTATTTTTCTTATGAATTTCAGATTAAATTTATGAATTTTAGACTAAATTATTAATGATTTCGTTAGAAAAAAAATTTATCCAGCTACTATATATATATATACTAACACACGTACATAGCCATGGTGTGAATATTGAAAATTTCGCAATTCCATGAAATTTTGTTTTTCTCAAGAAAACGAAGGCACAAAACACACCATTTGAATTTATAATATTTTCTTTGTTTTTTGTTTCGTTGAATTTGTAAGATTTAGGTTAAAAAACGGCTGGAAAAATATTATTAATAATATTTTGCCTTTCTTTTAATAAATTTTCATAATCTTTGATATAAAAAAAAATAGTCTATAAAATTGAATAAATTTTGAGTTTTATTTGAATGTTAAATAAAGGGTTTTAAATTCAACTAAAGAAAGTTTTTGTGAGTATTAGTTAAAATATTTTTAATTGTAGGTAGTTTAATAAAGCCATCATGCATAAATATAATGAATATAAAATATATACAGGCCCGGTTCTGACATGTTCAACGCCCTACTCCCCCCCCCCCCCCCCTCCCTCAGGCCCCCTCTTCCTCCATCACTTTCGAAGTAATGAACAATATACAATTAACCTTAAACATTACACATAATAATCTTATACACTTATCTTCGTACAAGTATATCATGATAAATACAAGATTAGTCATTGAATTAAGGCCTGGGATTGAACTATCAGCTAACTCTTGCACTTTCAATCGACGGTCGTCTAATATAGTTTTGTCGATTTTTTTAACCGTTTCTGGCGTGGTGACCTCATTTGGTCGACCAGTGCGAAGTTCATCTTCACAGCTCGTACGTCCACGTTTAAACTGCGCTACCCAATTTTTAATCATTTCATATGAGGGAGCAGACTCCTCTAGTTTAGAATCAAGTTAACTTTTGATACCGGCTAGACTAAGACCTTTCAAATAAAAATATTGAATGACATAACGATGCCCAATTTTATCAATATTAAAAATTTACTGAAAAGCTTCACTATTAATAGTCGGTAATCTGATAAGAAAAAAAAAAATAAAAGTGTAACAGTTAATCCTTAAAATGATAGAGCTTTCTGCCAGGTTTATTTTTTTTTTTTCAAAATTTTTGTGTTTACTTGGTTAGGCTACTTAATTCTGGGACAGCCCTCGCATCTGTTTTGCAATATTTGTAAATTATGTCAACAAGTTTTTAGGAAACAGTTCAACGCCATATTATCTACTGTTTTCCTGAAAATTCTGACGTCCAGCGCTATATAATCCGACCTCGAATATTAATTCTAAATTTTTCTCTTCAAAAATATAAAAAATTAATAACATATTTAGTTTAGTAAAGGTAGAAGTTATACACATATTATAATAATTTATAATATATAATTAACTGTTATACATATTATAAAAGATGAACTACATATATTCTTATAAAAAACCTACAACAAACGAGGAATTCTCGGTTTTTCAATTCTTTTTTATGCAATTAAAATTCCTTATTTAAATTTTTTTAATTTTTCTTTAACAGGGTAGCTAGCAGCTACTTCAATACAATCTTTAATTAATTTATAAAATGAAAAAATTTCACTCGTTCTTAACCACTGATGAAAATTTTAGTGGGTACTTGGTATAATAAATAAACGTTAATTATAAAAAAAATCATGTTATAAATTTTCGTAATTCCTTTTCCTATATAAAGTTTTGAAATATTATAAAGAGCCAAATCAATATTATAAAGGAGATTATGAATTTTGTTGAAAGTTAATAAGTAACTTTAAATCTGTGCTATTTTTCTTTTATCCTTTTGAATTTTTTATGCTGCTCCTTTTAATTTTCTTTTGCAGTTTTGTATAATTTATTCGTTTTTGTGCCTTTTGCTACTTCATGAATCATGACAAATATTTTTTAGTTGTTCTTTTTATTTTGCTCTCTTTTCTTTCTCTCTCCGTGTGTCTCTCTCTGCCGTGTCACTCTTCTACGTCCTCTATGTGTTATAATTTTAAATATTATGATTTCTTCGTTGTTAAATTTAATTTTTATTTTTTATTTTTAAATATTTGCTTTAATTTATTTTTTGTATTTTTCTTTTTTTTTTAACAAAACTCATATTTGTTCATGTTAACATATTAATTTCCCTTGTGTTATTTTCATCAACTTTTCAACGAAAAATACAAAATTATATTTTGAATGATATGTGTGTGTGTACAAGTAAAAGAGTAAATATGAGTATAAAAATTTAATAAAAATACAATAATGGTATATAAAAAAAAAAATTGTGTAGCTATATGTGTAAATTCATAATAATATTATTAAGGAACAATGTTACTTTCATGATGGTATATTAATTAGTAAAGGACCAATATGAGCATTAAAAAGGGGATCCCTTTTTATTCCTGTATAAAAGTATAAATTAGCTTACAAATAATAATGTTTTTATTTTGTTATTTTTGTTCTTATAGTCAGAGTCCTTGATATTATTATTTACTTTAGGCTTGTCAAATAAATTTTTTTTGTTGTTTTTACATTTTTTTTGTTTTGTTAATGAGATTTACCTGTTAAAAAATGTTATAATAGATGTATGTATATGATTACAGACCCATTTGACGGATTGAAATACATTGGTATACAGACATGGTATATATACAAAAATAATTGAATAATATTGCTTGGACTTAATATTAAAATATGAAGAGAATATCAATTGCATAATATCATAAAATCAACCATGTTCATTTAAAAATTTGTGATACAATAAACCTTAAAATTTTAATATAATTTATGAGAAGCACATACGTATACAAACATGTTTACACACAAATATTATTAATGGTCTTTAATTAAATTACGTATTATAAAATTTATAATTGCTATTCAAATATAGATGTCATCTCAATTATTTGAGTTGGGAATAATTTGAAAGTGAATTACTTGTTCTTGTTATACGGAAGTAAAAACTTATCCGTTCATTATAAAAATATTAAAACTATCTATAATGGCATAAGAATTATCTTTCATACTTTTCCAACTAATCTGTTACTTTCAGAATAATGTAACTATAGTTGAAATTGAATATAGGGGTATTGTACATAATTATCTAAAACAAACCCAGTAACAGTAGACTGAAGAAGTATTTATTTTTTAATATGTATAGCGTAATATCTGGAGAAGATTAAGAACGTTATTACGAAACTGTATTGTCATCTAACTATTGTTAGCCATCTATTAGATGGCCTAAGTTTTAATAAAAGTTTAAATACCCAAAAGAAAGCTTAACATCTAGAATTTCGCTCCTGCTCACCTGCGTTAAACTGAAAAACGTAATATTTAGGAATTCTCGTCACTCGACTTATGTATGTTCCAAACACGTTATATCTTTCTTAAAATGTTAGTAAATTTATTTTAAAAGAATCATTAGTTAATTAAGCGAAAATGTCGTTTCTACATGAAATTCTAGCAATATTATTCTCTTATGTTTAGTAATCAGTTAAGCTGTTTACTTTCCAAACTTTTCCTATTATGTTCATTTTTTTCTAAGAAGATCAAAATTTTAAAAAATATTTTATGGTGAGAATTTTTTTTTCCAAATTTAAAGTATGAAAAATGTTCAACTTTCTCTTAATAACTCTTACTCCAATTTTATATTAAGTTTTAAGAAATTGTATGTATCTTATATTTATTTATTTACAAAGTAGCAATATCTTATTATTTTTCGGGATACAAATAAAAGTTCTGGACCTTTTTAATATTTTCTGTATGATATTTTATTAAAAAACCCAAAATTCAAAACAAAAGTACATTATCAGTTTGGTAATTTTTAAAATTTTGGTCACGCAACGTTATTTGGTGTCAAAAAATCTTTTTTTTATTCTATAAAATGTGAACACATATTTTCTATATCAATTTTATGCTTTTGAATTATTAATCAATTAGATTATCTAGAATAGATTTTTCCTTACTGTACACATAATACGAACCTTAAACCTAGTGTTTTTATTTGTAAGAAAAAATTCTTAGTTTTCTCAGTCTTAACTTCTATTTAAAAATAAAGTTATGTGATTTGATCTTTCATCCTTAATATTATTAAGAATGTACATATGTGTGTATGTATATTGCCTTTTCTATTTTGAATTACAAATTTTGTTTTTTACAATAATAATGTATTCCTGTATAAGGCACGTACCTATATTACGAAATCTCTGTTATTTAATGTGTCATAGTGCGAGTGTTATCAACTGGAATTTCTAAGTTTTTAGTACTGAAGAGTTTTAGAAAAAAATTACTTTTTTATTTTTAACATTAATAATTTTTTTTTACTCTTGAGAAAATATTTTTATTTTAATTTTATACATGCGTACTAAAATTTTTGTCTCTTCAGATTCTCTTGACTTTTTTATGTACATGGATGGTTTTTGGTACAGAAATGTTTATTTGTTTGGTTATGTTGATTTCAATGATACGATATTAAAAAATATTTTACGATATTGAACTGCATAATATGTCATGGATACTTTGTGTATAATTTAATTCAAATTTATGCAATACACAAAGTAAATATTAATCTGTTACATTATTTGTAGTAAAATCATCATACCAAGTTATTCGTATTTTCTTATCACATAAAATATTAGTAGTTATGGTGATGATTACATTGGGATTTTTAATATTAGTTATACAACTTTTTGAATTTGTACAGAAAATGAGAAGTAAGACATGAAATAATTTTTTTATATTGAAATTTTAAAATTAAAACAAGAATACCGTAAAAATAAGATAACAAGAAATCAGTTGAATTAATACCAAAATGACGAGGGTGTTGAGAGGGCGGAATTTTAAAATTCGCAAAAGAACTGATTGGTGAAAACTTTAGGAATCGCTAAACGATCTCGTATCAGGCATATACGTATAACATCAAGCAATCATTTTTACCTTATGATAAAGTCAGAGTATTGTAAGTACATTATATCTAATGTGTACAATGTCGAAATTGTCAAAATTATATTTTTAAGCCGCAAATATAAAAACTTTGGAAATAACGAAAAAAAATAATCAAAATAAAAATTTTACCTGAGACTAGGTTTCGGTACCATACTTATACTATTTTAAAATTAGAGTACTTAAAGTTCAATATTCCATGTTTGTGGGTACGATATTTAATTTCTATCTGCTTTTTCAATCTCATAGCCATATTTATAAATGTAATTTTTCAATTCTCATTTCAATTTTTATATTTGATTAATTTTTTATGCGAGTAAAAATTATACCATATACATAGGTAAGTACATACGGTAAATTGAGCCATAAGATTTTACAAAAAAAAAATAATATTTAATGGTTTATAAGATATAAGCTTCTTACCAATTTTTTTATATTTTAAGATACAAGTGTATATTATTATTGAATATAATGTATGTATATATGTATGTACATATGAATTTTACCTACATCCCCGCCCCCTCCCCATTTTATGAAATCTATTTTTCTTTATTTGCTCTCTTACCATATTTGTTTTTTATACTTGCCTTTTTCTATTTATAAATTGCAGGTCAATGTAACATATATAGTGTTCGTATGTCTGTATGTACACGTATATTGAGATTAAGTACTACACAAAGTAAGCGTACAACATATAGAAAGATGAAGGAAATGTTGTATATTAAAGGTTTGTAAGTGGAAAATTGATCTTTGTTATATACAATTTTCGATTATTTGAAATTTTTTCTTACATTTTATAAGCCGACGTATCAAAAGAAGTTATTATTGATTAGAAAAATCGTTTGTACTTCAATCTTAATGTTATTAATGAATTATTCTTAAGATAGAATAAAATGCTTTTTAATAGCCATAATTCAATTATCTGAAGATAAAAGTTTCTTTTGCAACAAAACCATTTGTTTCCAAGATAAGTTTCGGTGATACTTTTCAATGGTCGGCAGATATTATCAATTCGGTTCGCCTGAAGAAAATCTTTTGCTCAAAAATATTTTTTAATAATATATACATGTTCGTGAGTAGCAAGGCCAGGACTCAATTAACACTCTTTGCAATAATTAGTAAAAATCAGCTATACTTCCTTATGTATATTCAAAAATTGTATTTCCAAACTAATGACCCTTAGATGATATACTTAAGATACATGATGTGTTAAATAAGATTACATGAAAATTTTAGTTTTCCTGTTAGTTGAATTTCTATTCTATTCAGCTCAGCTCAGCTTCTATTTCCAAAATTTCTGCACTATTCAAGTATTTTAATATTCTAAGTACTCATTTGGATAGTGTGGAAAAGATCAAAATTCATGAATTAAATTTCGTGAGCAAGTATGCAGAAATATTGTTTTTCTAGAAATCTAGAATATAAATTACAAATTATCTCGAGATTTTGTAGTTCTAATTCAAATAAAATATTGGCCAATTGGCCTAAACTTTTCCAATTTATGAAAATATACATAGAATAAATTTTTTCCTCCTCTTGTTTCCTATAAAACGCAGAGTCCGTTTTGTTGTTGCTCCTGTCTTTGTTGTTCCTTTTTAATTCGTATACTTTTAAAAAGGAAATAAAAAGAAAAAAATCATCTTTTTCTTTCTTTTTTTTTGCAAAATTTATTTTTTTTATTTTATTGCCGTTTCCCTTTTTTTTATATTTTTAAAATTTCATTCTACTTTATTTTTTGTTTCCAATTTAATTTATTTGATATTTTGTGGAAAATTAATCAATTTTTCATTATAGGTAGTTACATACATAATGTGTATATGTGAATATGCGTAAATATATAATAATAATGATACTAAAAAGTTCAAAAATTTGATTGATTAAATTATCCTTATATCATATAGGTTTCAAGATAATATTTTCCTAAAGGTTCGATGTACACCTTCAGTTCTTTATTAATCATTTATTTTTTGTTTGTATATACCTAAAAAATTAAGGACATGGTTAAATTTGAGCTGAGAATTTTTTTAAATTCTGTTTTATTTTATACTTGCCAAATAAGCAGAACCAGCATTTAAGAATTCCTTTTAAAACATTTATAATTTAAAAGTATCTTCTACAACTGAAATTTGATTTTTATGGGGAAATTTCATTTCAGTTTATTATTCAAATATTCTATATTTCGGAATAAAAATGTAGAAATCTATTCTACTAAAGGAAATTCGAAAACTTTATTTATATAAAGAAGAATATAATTTTAATTTAATAAAAATCAATATTTCTCAAAATTTTTCAATATTTTTTGGTTTTTCTTAATAATTTATTAAAATTACAAAAATGTTGTAATTAAACTAATGCTTGTCAATATGAAAATAGAGAATTATTTTGAAAGAATCTACAATATCCTTTGTATTATTAATATTAACTTTCTTTTTATTATTTGCATTTAGCTGCACAAATTACAAAGAAATATTTTGTAAATGTTGAATTTATTACATATTATATTATAAAAATTCCTATTAGGGTGAATTCACTTGCGTATGGACGGCCGAAAACACTAAACTCGAATACTAAATTTTAAGTATAGAGTCCTTTTACGTATCAAGGACATTTTACATTATTATAATCAGGGATCCATAAAGTATGCTTTGGGACTCATTGTATCGTAGACATGTGGACGTATATTTCATGTGTATTATTTTGTTGAAATAAAAAATTTAAGATGAATGTAAGAAAATCACGTGAATGCTTGTTGAATCCTAAGTTTTTAATAAGACTTTATAAGATTAAACGTAAATTAAAATAATATGCTACTCACGAAAAACTTACAATGAAATTAATAGGTTCCTGCGAGGAAAACTTAAACTTTTACAATTTTCTTAATTAACCAATTTAAATAAGTTGGAAATTAAGTTTTCTACCGGAGCATATATGAGTAAACATTTCAAATTTCGATTCTGACAAAATTTATTAAATGATGTAGACGATAGGAAACTTACCCTACATAGTCGTAATATTTGTTAATATAAAATATTACTATTTCAATAGTTATTTATTAAGTTTACAACAATTTTGTTATACCTAAAATACAATAAAATTATTTCTTTGAAATTCAAATATTTAGTTAAAATAGATTTCTTATAATGAATAAATAATTTTTTTGTAATAAATTGTACTTCAACGGCAATAAAATATTCTGTATTCTATGTAGTCTTGCAATGATATAAAGGAACCCTGGACCTTAATTATTATTTCATTAAAAGAAATATTTCAGATTTAGAATTCTTTGTCGTAACATAAAAATATTCGTCAAATATACCACAACTTTTAATAATAGGTTTTATATACCAACTTGCGATTTAAGAATAATTTTTTTATTTGAAAATTTTCATTCTACGAATATAAAAATTATGAGAATAATATTTTATTGATTTTTATTGCAGCTTACTTTGATACTTTGATTTAATTTGCTAAGATAAATTTGCTTTGACTTGTTGTTACATGAACATTATGCTTCGGCTTTCACATCGTCAGTATTGGTCATCACACCCAAAAAAAATATCTTTATTTGTTAGCTTAATTAATTAATAAAATTAAATTTTAAACATAAAAATACTTTGAAAATTAAACTTTTAAAATTCTCCTAAATTTATGCAATAATAATGATAAAAGAAAAGTTGCTCCTATAGGTTATTTTAAATTCTTTAAAGCTTCAATAAGAGGTCAATAGAGTAAAATTATTAAAAGGAAATGTGCTCTAATAATAATGAAAATGAGGCAGAACCAAGTGAAAGTTCGCAAAGGTGGCATTATAAATGCGCTATCGTGACAATATTCGAGAACAGCAATTTCCTTTAAAATTTCTTGAAGGAAATCTGCTTTTTAAAAACCAAAATTTTGATTTCAACACAATAACAATATTGAATGCAAGTAGATGAAAGTGTATTTAATATGGGATAAATTAAGATACATATATATATTATATGTATATACTATATTAAATATTAATGCTTCGATATTAGCATGGGTAAACATAACATTTTAATGCTTTAGGCCGAAGTACAAGTTATACAGAATTTATAATTTTAAATCTTAATTAAAATTTTTAAATTTTTTTTATATTGTACTTATATTTACATTGCAACATGTAAATATTCTAATTCAGAATAATTATGCATGTAATTTGATAAAAAATTTTTTATTAAAAAAAAAAGGATATTCTTAAAAAATTTCAGCAAATATTGGCAGTTTTTAATAATTTTAATTTCCTTAGAAAATCAAAATTAATTTTAACTACTTGCATAAACCATTTATTTGGATTTCATCATTGTGAAATTAAAACGCAAGATATTTTTGTTGAGCAGCAATATTATTTATAACTTCAAATCTATTGTGAAATTTTGAATCCTTTTGCAATTCTAAGGAATGAAAGGATATCATATAAAAGGTTTTTCAAAGTAAAGCATAATTACTTTACTACAAAATATTTTACATTGATAATTAAATTTTTAATATGAATTTTTTATTTATAAACCGGTCGCAAGTCAATATGATTTGAGATTTTATAAATGATTGGATTCAAATTACAATTCAAAGAATTGTTTGGATCTTGTCAGATTTACAAGATCGTAACTGTCAATTTAACATATGTTAATTAATATAAAAATATATTTTTATGAAAGATTTTGTATGCAAATATAATTTTATAAAAGCGAATGTACCTACATATTGGTATGGTAATGCATGTATATACAAATAAATTAAAAAAAAAAAAACTGATGTGGTCAACACATAACCGAGCGCACTGCATCTATTATTATTCTGTTTGCTTAAGAATTTAAATTACATCCACCATTCCTGTGACAATATTAAAATAATTATGATAAGTCCTCTAACAATATTATTATAAAAGTTTCGTATATACAACAGCGTTCCAATGCCAGTAGTAGTGTGTTAACTGGAATTATTTATCATAAAATCAACCATGTTCATTTAAAAATTTGTGATACAATAAACCTTAAAATTTTAATATAATTTATGAGAAGCACATACGTATACAAACATGTTTACACACAAATATTATTAATGGTCTTTAATTAAATTACGTATTATAAAATTTATAATTGCTATTCAAATATAGATGTCATCTCAATTATTTGAGTTGGGAATAATTTGAAAGTGAATTACTTGTTCTTGTTATACGGAAGTAAAAACTTATCCGTTCATTATAAAAATATTAAAACTATCTATAATGGCATAAGAATTATCTTTCATACTTTTCCAACTAATCTGTTACTTTCAGAATAATGTAACTATAGTTGAAATTGAATATAGGGGTATTGTACATAATTATCTAAAACAAACCCAGTAACAGTAGACTGAAGAAGTATTTATTTTTTAATATGTATAGCGTAATATCTGGAGAAGATTAAGAACGTTATTACGAAACTGTATTGTCATCTAACTATTGTTAGCCATCTATTAGATGGCCTAAGTTTTAATAAAAGTTTAAATACCCAAAAGAAAGCTTAACATCTAGAATTTCGCTCCTGCTCACCTGCGTTAAACTGAAAAACGTAATATTTAGGAATTCTCGTCACTCGACTTATGTATGTTCCAAACACGTTATATCTTTCTTAAAATGTTAGTAAATTTATTTTAAAAGAATCATTAGTTAATTAAGCGAAAATGTCGTTTCTACATGAAATTCTAGCAATATTATTCTCTTATGTTTAGTAATCAGTTAAGCTGTTTACTTTCCAAACTTTTCCTATTATGTTCATTTTTTTCTAAGAAGATCAAAATTTTAAAAAATATTTTATGGTGAGAATTTTTTTTTCCA
Source organism: Condylostylus longicornis (assembly GCF_029603195.1). Classification (NCBI taxonomy): domain Eukaryota; kingdom Metazoa; phylum Arthropoda; class Insecta; order Diptera; family Dolichopodidae; genus Condylostylus; species Condylostylus longicornis. Next base: position 1,964,643 of record NW_026578068.1, on the reverse strand, counting down.
AATTTAAAGTATGAAAAATGTTCAACTTTCTCTTAATAACTCTTACTCCAATTTTATATTAAGTTTTAAGAAATTGTATGTATCTTATATTTATTTATTTACAAAGTAGCAATATCTTATTATTTTTCGGGATACAAATAAAAGTTCTGGACCTTTTTAATATTTTCTGTATGATATTTTATTAAAAAACCCAAAATTCAAAACAAAAGTACATTATCAGTTTGGTAATTTTTAAAATTTTGGTCACGCAACGTTATTTGGTGTCAAAAAATCTTTTTTTTATTCTATAAAATGTGAACACATATTTTCTATATCAATTTTATGCTTTTGAATTATTAATCAATTAGATTATCTAGAATAGATTTTTCCTTACTGTACACATAATACGAACCTTAAACCTAGTGTTTTTATTTGTAAGAAAAAATTCTTAGTTTTCTCAGTCTTAACTTCTATTTAAAAATAAAGTTATGTGATTTGATCTTTCATCCTTAATATTATTAAGAATGTACATATGTGTGTATGTATATTGCCTTTTCTATTTTGAATTACAAATTTTGTTTTTTACAATAATAATGTATTCCTGTATAAGGCACGTACCTATATTACGAAATCTCTGTTATTTAATGTGTCATAGTGCGAGTGTTATCAACTGGAATTTCTAAGTTTTTAGTACTGAAGAGTTTTAGAAAAAAATTACTTTTTTATTTTTAACATTAATAATTTTTTTTTACTCTTGAGAAAATATTTTTATTTTAATTTTATACATGCGTACTAAAATTTTTGTCTCTTCAGATTCTCTTGACTTTTTTATGTACATGGATGGTTTTTGGTACAGAAATGTTTATTTGTTTGGTTATGTTGATTTCAATGATACGATATTAAAAAATATTTTACGATATTGAACTGCATAATATGTCATGGATACTTTGTGTATAATTTAATTCAAATTTATGCAATACACAAAGTAAATATTAATCTGTTACATTATTTGTAGTAAAATCATCATACCAAGTTATTCGTATTTTCTTATCACATAAAATATTAGTAGTTATGGTGATGATTACATTGGGATTTTTAATATTAGTTATACAACTTTTTGAATTTGTACAGAAAATGAGAAGTAAGACATGAAATAATTTTTTTATATTGAAATTTTAAAATTAAAACAAGAATACCGTAAAAATAAGATAACAAGAAATCAGTTGAATTAATACCAAAATGACGAGGGTGTTGAGAGGGCGGAATTTTAAAATTCGCAAAAGAACTGATTGGTGAAAACTTTAGGAATCGCTAAACGATCTCGTATCAGGCATATACGTATAACATCAAGCAATCATTTTTACCTTATGATAAAGTCAGAGTATTGTAAGTACATTATATCTAATGTGTACAATGTCGAAATTGTCAAAATTATATTTTTAAGCCGCAAATATAAAAACTTTGGAAATAACGAAAAAAAATAATCAAAATAAAAATTTTACCTGAGACTAGGTTTCGGTACCATACTTATACTATTTTAAAATTAGAGTACTTAAAGTTCAATATTCCATGTTTGTGGGTACGATATTTAATTTCTATCTGCTTTTTCAATCTCATAGCCATATTTATAAATGTAATTTTTCAATTCTCATTTCAATTTTTATATTTGATTAATTTTTTATGCGAGTAAAAATTATACCATATACATAGGTAAGTACATACGGTAAATTGAGCCATAAGATTTTACAAAAAAAAAATAATATTTAATGGTTTATAAGATATAAGCTTCTTACCAATTTTTTTATATTTTAAGATACAAGTGTATATTATTATTGAATATAATGTATGTATATATGTATGTACATATGAATTTTACCTACATCCCCGCCCCCTCCCCATTTTATGAAATCTATTTTTCTTTATTTGCTCTCTTACCATATTTGTTTTTTATACTTGCCTTTTTCTATTTATAAATTGCAGGTCAATGTAACATATATAGTGTTCGTATGTCTGTATGTACACGTATATTGAGATTAAGTACTACACAAAGTAAGCGTACAACATATAGAAAGATGAAGGAAATGTTGTATATTAAAGGTTTGTAAGTGGAAAATTGATCTTTGTTATATACAATTTTCGATTATTTGAAATTTTTTCTTACATTTTATAAGCCGACGTATCAAAAGAAGTTATTATTGATTAGAAAAATCGTTTGTACTTCAATCTTAATGTTATTAATGAATTATTCTTAAGATAGAATAAAATGCTTTTTAATAGCCATAATTCAATTATCTGAAGATAAAAGTTTCTTTTGCAACAAAACCATTTGTTTCCAAGATAAGTTTCGGTGATACTTTTCAATGGTCGGCAGATATTATCAATTCGGTTCGCCTGAAGAAAATCTTTTGCTCAAAAATATTTTTTAATAATATATACATGTTCGTGAGTAGCAAGGCCAGGACTCAATTAACACTCTTTGCAATAATTAGTAAAAATCAGCTATACTTCCTTATGTATATTCAAAAATTGTATTTCCAAACTAATGACCCTTAGATGATATACTTAAGATACATGATGTGTTAAATAAGATTACATGAAAATTTTAGTTTTCCTGTTAGTTGAATTTCTATTCTATTCAGCTCAGCTCAGCTTCTATTTCCAAAATTTCTGCACTATTCAAGTATTTTAATATTCTAAGTACTCATTTGGATAGTGTGGAAAAGATCAAAATTCATGAATTAAATTTCGTGAGCAAGTATGCAGAAATATTGTTTTTCTAGAAATCTAGAATATAAATTACAAATTATCTCGAGATTTTGTAGTTCTAATTCAAATAAAATATTGGCCAATTGGCCTAAACTTTTCCAATTTATGAAAATATACATAGAATAAATTTTTTCCTCCTCTTGTTTCCTATAAAACGCAGAGTCCGTTTTGTTGTTGCTCCTGTCTTTGTTGTTCCTTTTTAATTCGTATACTTTTAAAAAGGAAATAAAAAGAAAAAAATCATCTTTTTCTTTCTTTTTTTTTGCAAAATTTATTTTTTTTATTTTATTGCCGTTTCCCTTTTTTTTATATTTTTAAAATTTCATTCTACTTTATTTTTTGTTTCCAATTTAATTTATTTGATATTTTGTGGAAAATTAATCAATTTTTCATTATAGGTAGTTACATACATAATGTGTATATGTGAATATGCGTAAATATATAATAATAATGATACTAAAAAGTTCAAAAATTTGATTGATTAAATTATCCTTATATCATATAGGTTTCAAGATAATATTTTCCTAAAGGTTCGATGTACACCTTCAGTTCTTTATTAATCATTTATTTTTTGTTTGTATATACCTAAAAAATTAAGGACATGGTTAAATTTGAGCTGAGAATTTTTTTAAATTCTGTTTTATTTTATACTTGCCAAATAAGCAGAACCAGCATTTAAGAATTCCTTTTAAAACATTTATAATTTAAAAGTATCTTCTACAACTGAAATTTGATTTTTATGGGGAAATTTCATTTCAGTTTATTATTCAAATATTCTATATTTCGGAATAAAAATGTAGAAATCTATTCTACTAAAGGAAATTCGAAAACTTTATTTATATAAAGAAGAATATAATTTTAATTTAATAAAAATCAATATTTCTCAAAATTTTTCAATATTTTTTGGTTTTTCTTAATAATTTATTAAAATTACAAAAATGTTGTAATTAAACTAATGCTTGTCAATATGAAAATAGAGAATTATTTTGAAAGAATCTACAATATCCTTTGTATTATTAATATTAACTTTCTTTTTATTATTTGCATTTAGCTGCACAAATTACAAAGAAATATTTTGTAAATGTTGAATTTATTACATATTATATTATAAAAATTCCTATTAGGGTGAATTCACTTGCGTATGGACGGCCGAAAACACTAAACTCGAATACTAAATTTTAAGTATAGAGTCCTTTTACGTATCAAGGACATTTTACATTATTATAATCAGGGATCCATAAAGTATGCTTTGGGACTCATTGTATCGTAGACATGTGGACGTATATTTCATGTGTATTATTTTGTTGAAATAAAAAATTTAAGATGAATGTAAGAAAATCACGTGAATGCTTGTTGAATCCTAAGTTTTTAATAAGACTTTATAAGATTAAACGTAAATTAAAATAATATGCTACTCACGAAAAACTTACAATGAAATTAATAGGTTCCTGCGAGGAAAACTTAAACTTTTACAATTTTCTTAATTAACCAATTTAAATAAGTTGGAAATTAAGTTTTCTACCGGAGCATATATGAGTAAACATTTCAAATTTCGATTCTGACAAAATTTATTAAATGATGTAGACGATAGGAAACTTACCCTACATAGTCGTAATATTTGTTAATATAAAATATTACTATTTCAATAGTTATTTATTAAGTTTACAACAATTTTGTTATACCTAAAATACAATAAAATTATTTCTTTGAAATTCAAATATTTAGTTAAAATAGATTTCTTATAATGAATAAATAATTTTTTTGTAATAAATTGTACTTCAACGGCAATAAAATATTCTGTATTCTATGTAGTCTTGCAATGATATAAAGGAACCCTGGACCTTAATTATTATTTCATTAAAAGAAATATTTCAGATTTAGAATTCTTTGTCGTAACATAAAAATATTCGTCAAATATACCACAACTTTTAATAATAGGTTTTATATACCAACTTGCGATTTAAGAATAATTTTTTTATTTGAAAATTTTCATTCTACGAATATAAAAATTATGAGAATAATATTTTATTGATTTTTATTGCAGCTTACTTTGATACTTTGATTTAATTTGCTAAGATAAATTTGCTTTGACTTGTTGTTACATGAACATTATGCTTCGGCTTTCACATCGTCAGTATTGGTCATCACACCCAAAAAAAATATCTTTATTTGTTAGCTTAATTAATTAATAAAATTAAATTTTAAACATAAAAATACTTTGAAAATTAAACTTTTAAAATTCTCCTAAATTTATGCAATAATAATGATAAAAGAAAAGTTGCTCCTATAGGTTATTTTAAATTCTTTAAAGCTTCAATAAGAGGTCAATAGAGTAAAATTATTAAAAGGAAATGTGCTCTAATAATAATGAAAATGAGGCAGAACCAAGTGAAAGTTCGCAAAGGTGGCATTATAAATGCGCTATCGTGACAATATTCGAGAACAGCAATTTCCTTTAAAATTTCTTGAAGGAAATCTGCTTTTTAAAAACCAAAATTTTGATTTCAACACAATAACAATATTGAATGCAAGTAGATGAAAGTGTATTTAATATGGGATAAATTAAGATACATATATATATTATATGTATATACTATATTAAATATTAATGCTTCGATATTAGCATGGGTAAACATAACATTTTAATGCTTTAGGCCGAAGTACAAGTTATACAGAATTTATAATTTTAAATCTTAATTAAAATTTTTAAATTTTTTTTATATTGTACTTATATTTACATTGCAACATGTAAATATTCTAATTCAGAATAATTATGCATGTAATTTGATAAAAAATTTTTTATTAAAAAAAAAAGGATATTCTTAAAAAATTTCAGCAAATATTGGCAGTTTTTAATAATTTTAATTTCCTTAGAAAATCAAAATTAATTTTAACTACTTGCATAAACCATTTATTTGGATTTCATCATTGTGAAATTAAAACGCAAGATATTTTTGTTGAGCAGCAATATTATTTATAACTTCAAATCTATTGTGAAATTTTGAATCCTTTTGCAATTCTAAGGAATGAAAGGATATCATATAAAAGGTTTTTCAAAGTAAAGCATAATTACTTTACTACAAAATATTTTACATTGATAATTAAATTTTTAATATGAATTTTTTATTTATAAACCGGTCGCAAGTCAATATGATTTGAGATTTTATAAATGATTGGATTCAAATTACAATTCAAAGAATTGTTTGGATCTTGTCAGATTTACAAGATCGTAACTGTCAATTTAACATATGTTAATTAATATAAAAATATATTTTTATGAAAGATTTTGTATGCAAATATAATTTTATAAAAGCGAATGTACCTACATATTGGTATGGTAATGCATGTATATACAAATAAATTAAAAAAAAAAAAACTGATGTGGTCAACACATAACCGAGCGCACTGCATCTATTATTATTCTGTTTGCTTAAGAATTTAAATTACATCCACCATTCCTGTGACAATATTAAAATAATTATGATAAGTCCTCTAACAATATTATTATAAAAGTTTCGTATATACAACAGCGTTCCAATGCCAGTAGTAGTGTGTTAACTGGAATTATTTTTGTTTTGTCAATCAGAATTGATTCATGTGTTGCGCCTGTTATGATGTTAATTACATTAAAATATTGTACTTATTAATAAGTGGAGAGAATTTCAAAAATGAAATTTTTGGCACAGTTTTTTTTGGACTCTATTTTTTGGGCAAAGTCGCATGTCTTTTTACTTTTTGGTTTTTTTTTCGCAAATTGATGTTCTTTATAAAAATTCAGGAATACATATTTTAAATCATGTCTAACCCAAGATCCGATTTTCTGGTTCCCAAGACAGGAAGCATTATTGCGGAGCCTTAAAAAATTTTTTTTGGGGTACCTAGTAATGAGTAAAAAGTAATGGGTATTGATTAGTTCAGTAACGAGTATTCATGAATACCACAAAGTAAATCGATTGCACATCCTTAAATGAAACATAATCTCAATAACCCTATTGAAATGACGTTCCATATAAAAAGGAATTAAAAATATTGTAATTAATTACAATACTACATACATATATAAAAAAATATTTTCAATTTTTTTTACTGGGGCTTTTCTTGTGCGAATTTAGTATCCGCAAGTTGTTTATTAATTTTGTTAAAAGAGAAAATAATTATTCATATAAATCTTATTTTGATCAACCATAGCCATCTATGGTTCATTAATCATTTATTTAATGCTATAAATTATTCAGATTTTTCAACATTTCCGAAATTTTTTTTTCGAAAATTCTGTAAAAAATTTAAAAGCTGTTTTGTTTTGTTCTTTTTTGTTGTTTTTTATTGAATGGATGATATTACGTTCAAGATTAGTTTACAAATATTTGCTCTGATCAATCAAAACTAATTAAGCTAAAACTACATAACGATGTAACAATGAAATTTTATAAGAGAGTTAAGTTTATTAATGAAGTTTTGATACTAAGCTTCTACAATAACATGTAGCTCACAATACAATAGATACCTACATATTTTTGTTAAGGCAGCACAATATACGCATTTTAAAAAGGACATGTAATATTTTTTTACCATTTCTTTCTCTTCTAACTTTTGTCATCCTTGTCTTTAACAGTAACGTTTTTTATTAACTTTAATTTTAAATTTACAATTTCCAATAATCCTAGATTCAATTTTGGTCTGTTATTTTTGATTTCGATCATAGATACTATATATAAATTGTCCTTTATATACATATTAAAAATAATTGGTCCTTTTACTATAATGTGTTTTATCTACATTTTTAAAAAGCAAAAAAATAGTGGTAATATGTCAAAAGGTGTTGATTGATTTTAAACGGCTCTCGAAAGTTTTGCTTTTTTCGGATTAAGTGTAATAAATTTATTGAATAATATTTTATGAGAATAAATTTCTCCTGTCAACACATTCATTATAATGGGTAATATTATATATGTATGACAATATTTTCATGACATGCAAGTTATATTTTTGTAAAATAATTAAATTGAAATTTCCGGATTTAAAATCCTTTAATAAATAGAGTATTTTGTTGTCACACTTGGTGGGAATTATTAACCGCAATTGGATTGGAATGTTCTCTTAGAGTTGTATAAAAGAACTTGTAATATGTAATGGAAAAACAATCAACCAAAAATTAAAGGAACCAAAACTTTTAAGGAACGAAACTGTATATCAGTTAATCGTATATTCATTACCATGACCTCAAAATTAAATAAAATACCAGATAATATTTTAATTTAAGTTATGACCTTTAAATTATATCTTCTTATTTTACAATAATTTACAATAATTCTAATGTCATAAATGACATAAAATTTTAGTTAAAGGACTGCACTTGCATAAATATGTAATTATTGCCTTTTTATGAGGAAATCTTTTGTCTATGTAATTGTATGAAATGTAAATTAGATTAACGGAAATTTTTTCCAATATTTTACGGATTATTATTGAATTTTGCAGTTTTAATGATCAGATTTTAATCTACATATAAGTACACAGAACTGTCGTTTCATAATAACGTGTTGCGTTGCAGAGGATTTTGAAATTGCAGTAGATTCGGTTTTGCTACTTCAATTTCCAATTCTTTCAAGCAAGATCTTTTAAGAATTTGTATCAAAATAAAGCAAAATCCATTATCGTATTCTAAATAGACCATATACGATTTTTGTTCTGAGAAAATAAGTAACTTATTTAGCACAAAAATTCAGTTTTTCTTAAAACTTTTTCGATTTAGAACGTTAAATGGGAGTGTTGCAATAAGTGGAAATAAATTGCATAGATGCAGTAAAAATTATGTAGTTCAATTGCAGTAAAAATATTCAATTGCAATGAAAACGACCACACTTTATTCATTACTATGTTTTAATTGTGAACGTTTTTGTTTCACTTTTCAATTTTGAATTTATGCAATGTATACGGAAATGAATGCCATATAAAAGTTTCAAGAACATCAATTTTAAAACTTACTGATCATATAAAATTATAGTTGGTACACACATATATATATACACATAATATTTCGCATGTTAATTGAAATTTAATGAACATTTTATGGTATATCTAGGTAAAAAACAAAATTTAGATAATAATTACATATGAAATTCTGCTGTTATACCGATTATGTACACAAAATATTAAATATTGTGTACTTACATATAATTATACAAAATATGAGAAAATATTAAACAAATTTTAAATTGATGTTGCTGCACTCATATACCTTTACTTTTAATGATTTTGAAAATTAAAGAATTCTTTTATCAGAAAATATTTTAAATAGAAATTTTATCTTTTGATTATTTACACAACTTGATTAATTTCACTGATTCTTTTGCATACAATAAAAGAGAGGTATTGTTTTCCTATCGAAAAATTTGTAATTGTATTAGATCAAATTTTTTTTTATATAAATTGAATTGAATAAGGTAATTTAGAAAAAGCAGTCCGAGCTTTTCGAAAGCCGGCTGTGATCCCTGACATTTACATTCCCTAGGACCGAAATCCGTAAAAAGCAAAATGACTCAAGGAATCTCCGCTTGTCCTTCACCCGAGCCGGAAACGAGCAAAGGGGTTGGGTTCACTGATTCCTCCTTCTCCCCGTCACAGCAACTTCAGCAGAGATCGTTGGCCGGACGGCTCGTACTGTCCTATCACAACTCCATTATGACCCCTACCGCAGCTTCCGGTGACACATCAGAGACATCTGGTGCGACGCAAAGCTTACTCTTGCTCCAACAATTCTCTGGTCGCGGTGCATTCAGGTTTGTTCTTTGACATTAACGAAGCCCAAAACTAACTAATTGTATGAAATTGAGATATTACACAGTACACTTATATGTATGAAATCTTTATCAGTTTTAATCAACAATCTAGAATAAATTTAGTTTAATTTGAACCATTCGAAAGGCAATAACACTTACAAAAACTTAATTTTACGGAAGCCTGGTAATGTTTTTAAAATTAATAATATTTTTTTAAATATATGCAATTTTATAAGATATGTGCTGGCCACGTCAGGCTCTGTTTTTTTTTCCATAATGTATAATTTAATATTTGCATAATATACAAAGTTTATTTGAGTTTTAACTATTTCCTGAAACTAATACGGAAATTTTTTCATATACAGAACGTATAGATATTTAAAAATATTACAAAATTTACATAAAATATTTATAATATGTATAGTATTTATATAATATAAAATTACTAATCCTTGGGGTTATAAAAATGATAAATAACAGTTCATTTATATAAATGTATGCGTTTCAATTTTATTTTTTTGTTTTTTTTTCTTGTTCGTTCTATTTTAATTGAATTTCATGCATAATACAACCTGAATAAATGTACTTGAAATTTATATCCTTTAATAAAAATGTATAACAGTAAAAACTAAAATGCAAAAAAAAGCAAGAAGAAGAAAGAAAGAGAGAAAGAATATAAAACTGTTACTCTTTATAGTTTTTGTATAATTTTATGCTCCTAACAAAGAGAGTATAAACTTTTTTTTTTCAATTTGTTTTTTGTTTTTATTTTATTTACGATTAAAGTCAGTAGTTGTAGAATAATATTCTTTTCAATATGCAAGGACATTAAAAAAAAAACAATTATTCTTGCACAAGTATTATTTACGTAAATGTATGTACAATAAATACATTGAAGGAACAAAATACAAACAAAAATTTTTTATATAGAAAAGTTTATTCCAGGATACATTTTTGTTTTTTGAACTGTTATATGTTTGCATTTGCCCTTGTTTACCTTTTATTTGGCTTTGTTTTTTCATATTTTCTTCTTTCCTTTTCTTGTTTCTGTTTCTTTTTTTCTGTTTTGTTTTTGTATTTCAAGAGCGGAAAATTTCTGCATATGATTACACGTTAAATTTACCTAACAAAAAAAACTTTTTTTTAATAACAGTAAAATTATATTATAACTATCGGGGAAAATGTACTTTTTTCTTTTTATTTGTGTTTACTCTAATGCCTGTTTAAAAATGTTCCAAAGGGCATTTTGTTGATTTAAAAAAATTAAAAAAAAAAATTACTTTTAAAATTTCACAAAAAAAAAAATTTTTTTTGATACATTGTTCAAATTTAAGATTTTGTTGTTCGACAAAACTGGAGGGAAAGAAAAAAATGAAGAATGAGAGTTAAAGTTTTTTTTTCAACAATTGAATTTAACCTTGAAAATTATTTCACAGCCTATTAATAATATATATGCGTATATATCAGAAAGTTTGGGTCTTATTATTCTTACTCAAATTTTAATAACAGCAATATACTTCAAAGACAAAAATAATGCCTCTGTTAAGTTGTGTATTGATCTTAAAAATATACAGTCAAATCATGAAGCTATAGTAATTATTTCTCAAATGAAATGAAAGTAGAAGTAAAATAATTAAAGCCTTATTTAAAAAATATCCCCTAAATATATGCAATTAATGTAGATTATAATTTTCATAGCAATTTAAGTGCAATTTTCGAAAATTTTCAAATTTCTAAAGGTGGAATATTAATTTTTAAATTATTCTATGAAAATATTGTCTAACACAATTGGAAAATTGTAAATCATAAAGGGTTACTCGTAAAAAGAAATAGTGAGTAAAATGTGGTATGATTTTTAATTAAAAATTTTAGTGAAAACAAAGGACTGCAAAAAATATTAATATTAATATAGCAGGGAATATTTCTGAAAATTACGGTTGTTCTTCAGTTTAGAACAAAAATTTTTAGAAAAAAACTTTTGTAGATTAGCGGAAACTTTTGTAGATTCATATTTTAATTTAAATTGCTTAGCGGACACTCAAATTTTATTAAATTTTTGAAATATTTATTTATAGCAATTGCGCTACCAGGATACATTTATAAATTCAGTATATAACAAATACAAAATTCTCTATTATATTTGGTATTACATATTGTTGCTTATATAATATATTGTATTTAAATTTGTATATTATACATAATTAAAATAGTTATTAGGATAGTTTCCCAGAATTTAATGAAATCTAAGCTATAAAGTTTTTTTTTGTTAAATTTAAACAATTTATGATAAAAAATTTTATTAATTTTCTATTTTATTTTATATGATGTAAAAATATTATACACATGTACTCGTATATAAAATTTTAAATTGAGAATTCTATACTGTAGAGACTGACAACCTAAGACTATTAAATCGCGTCTTTTTTGTTTTCTGTTAAATTTTTATTAATTAGGAATCCGTCCTCTTGAAATCCACTTTATTTGCAAATTTAAATGACATACATCCTAAAAATTACAAAATATCTGAAATTTTTTAATTTCAAACATAATTATATTCGTCGCATTAGTTATAATATTTAAGATATGATAATATTTAAGATATTTGATATGATGTTTGCCTTAATGTTAAAATAAAATTCCAAAATTTAAAATACTAATATAGAATTTTCTTTATAAACATCATATAATGTTAAATACGAGTAATAATATGAATATTAGTGAAGAATTTAATTTTCTTATTTATTAAATGGTAAATACATTGTTCTTCCAAAATAATAAATTCGGATCACATCTTCTAGATTGTAAGTTATTTCTGAAATTTCGTGATACATGAATTTTATATATGTATAATAAATTTTATTCATTTCTTGTATAGGTAAAATGTTTTCAGTTATAGATAATAATATGTACTACAATAATATACTACCAAATAAAAATATTCTACTTACTTGTATATTTAAATATAATCGTTAAAATATTCCAAATTTTTTTTATTTATTTATTTTTTAATTCTAAATCATTCAAGTCAAACAAGAAACCTATATATTACATGCATTTTAATTTATGCATTTCCATTCCACATTACTGCGATATCTGTATAATTCAACAAGAGGGTGTAGTATTACAATAATTTAGTAGAAAAATTTGGAAAGAAAAATGTTAAAATATATTTGGAGGGCGGCAATATAAAAACAAAAAATATAATTATATGGGAATGAAAAAAAAATGTCTTCAAATTTGAATTTATCATATATGAAAAATTAAGTATTCATGTTAATTTTGGTTATGAGAAATGAGAAAACAGGAATATTTTATATGTCCATACACAGTCGATCCCCTTATTCTTTGATATTATCTGTTCCAACGAATCATAATGGAAAATATCATAAATTTTGGTAATAAATTATTTATTGTACACAAATGTGTAGGGCTTTTGTGAGACTAACAAGCAAAATTTTAAAGTCACCTAGCATTTAATTTTGTAATCGAGCAATTCCGAATATTTTCTCTTAATTACAGCAAAATATTATGTATGCTTGTATCTCTCAATAATGCGTGGGTCAAATATAACCAAAAATGAAGAACCAATTAAACCAAATATGAAGAAGCTGTATTCAAACTATGTGTAGTGGCTATCAAATTTTTAATGCAAAACTAAACAAAATATTAACAAAAAATTATTGGGAAATTATTTTTATTGAGTACATGATCCTCGATTGGGAAATTCATGTGCTAAAAACCCTTATCAGTGTTAGCGATTGAATATAGAAATTTCCAGATATTTTTCATGCTTCAATCAATTGTAATGAATGTTATTTCTTTATTTACCAAATTATAAGTTAAAATATCGAAAATTAAAAAAAAACTACAAGAATTTAAATTTTCATTTTTTATAAAAGTCTCATTTGGTTTCAGTTTTTAAGTTTTATACAATTTTTCTTCACGTCTTTAATTTTCTACATACTTTTCTAAATAATTGCATTCCCTTGAAACGCTAAATTAAAACGTTAGTATATAGTCTTAACATTTCTCTTAGAATTAATGATTATATGAAAATGGAAATTAGAATGCATTAATTATTGCACTTATATAACAGTTTTTAATCAAAGGAGAGTTGTTGCGCTTTTCATAATTAAAAATGTTTCTCTTTTAACATTCTACTTTTGATATCATTTATGCATATTAAATTTCTGTGTATATAACTTGGTATAGAACAGAAAAAAAATTTTATATATCATTATTATGCAACATGCTATTATACATTCAATATATTCTTGTGATTTTATCATTACAATGTGAGTGACATTAAAAATTAAAGTTCTTAAATTAAAATTTCTGCTGATGAGGAAAGTATGTAGAAACGAGGATAAAATGAAATTGGTTGGACTCATTCTGGAGTATCTTATGAGCTTTTTACGGTTTTAAAATTTTGTTCTTAAACAAAAAAAAATTCCTTAAATAATCATTAACTATTAAGCAATTCTATTTAGAAACCTGGTGAAATATACGGTCTTATGGTGGAAATATTGCAAAGGGGTTGCAAAATTTTTCAAGAATTATCGATTAGAACCATATAACCGAATATAACTGTTTATTGCGACCTGTTGGAATGTGACAAAACGATTCCTGATTCTTTTATATGACATTTCGTGATAGGTTGTGGAAAATAAATTAAAACAGAAAGGGCTATAATATTTTCCAGATGAAGCAATTGAAAAAAATGTTAAAGAACTCGTTCAAAAGTGAAAACAATTATGCACATATAATATCATAGTTATTAGTATAACAAAGCAATTATTACATAAATTTCAAAATGATAAAAATTTTTCGTACGGAATTTCTCTATCTTGTTACATCTAGGCTGCTTGTTACTCATTCCTTACAACATTATCAAATTGAAATGATACACATGAATTTAAATACACATTATCCTTAAATTTCATATCCTTAAAAGAGGAAACGTTTTCACTATTCAAAATTTGAAGTTCCATATTGCACTATTTTGAGAATTTTCTAGAATATTGCACGTTCCAAATACAAATACACCAATAATAGGCTATACTATACTTATTTAATTTTCACACCAACCTTGCGTGAATGTATGAAAAAAATAATCAATATTCTAATTATGTTATGTAAACAGCATTTCACATGTCATAATTAATTAATTAAATTCAATTCAGTTGACATTTTTATTTTCAGTTGGCATTATTTTTATATAAAAAAAGTTTTTCTGTCACATAGTTTCAAAAAATTTTACTAAGGCACAACTTTATAATATACATATAATAAATAAGGATTTAAAAAAAATTTAGCTTACGTTTTTTTTAATATTATTGAAAGTGAATCCAAATTTACAAAATAATAAAAGCAGTATGTGCCACTAATCCCTTATTATTGCGCATTGCATTTCAATATTATTTTGCAATTATGTAGTTTTAGCATAATGTGTGAATTATTTTGCATAAAAATTTTCTATTTGATTTCATCATTTTAACACTTTTCAAATTCTATGCAATCTAATTTAAATTTACAATGAAATTTATAAAATTAATTATAAGTTAAAGGCAATGCGGTATTTAATTAAAAATATAATACACAATACACAAAAAATAATGAATAAATTTAAAAATAGGAACGTTGGATGCCTACACATTCGCGTAACAAATTCTAATTTCAATCTTATATATAACATATACTTAAGAAGTGGTCCATTTAAAAATATTACAGGATAATTGGATATTGTCAGATTTCCTAAATTGGTTTTCTTTTCAAAAAAGAATGTTCGAAATTTATTTCTTTTACACTAATAACTTTTATATTCAAATGCGAAAATAAATCTCATATGGTACACTGCATAGGTACCATTGTTTACGTAATATTATTAAGGTATACCCCCATAGCAAATAAATTTTACACGTTATTAGATTGCATAAAACAATTGCAATTGTAACAAAATAAAAACCTTGTTTTTTTTTGTGTATTAGAACATCATTCATTAGTAAAGCTATTTTATTGTATGTAATATCCAAATGTATTCAGAACTACAATTTCGTGCTAAAAAAGTACGCACCAAGATAATGGGTTTTTTTTTCATTCATTCATATTGTGGTTTTCTCTAAAACTAATTTCACACTTGAGAATCTTCAACAAAGTGAAATTTTTAACACTATAATTATGCATACTAGCCGGGAGTTAAACACATTATTATTTTTGTTGCAGAATCATGGCATATCTTATTATTATTATCATAATGCATCTGCAGCACTTAAATACTGAATAATGATAAAATTCTTGATAAAAAATAAATTTTGAAGCTCTTAATTACGTAAATGGGTTCTATAGGAAATAATTCTTTTCCATCGAATATCATTATTATCAATAGTTCCTAATCGAAAATAATTTGATGAAAATTTAATTTGTACGTATTACGGATTATTTTTGTGGTGCAAATAATCAATAGTAGAGTAGAAGAATTTTTTGGTTTTCTGCAAATAAATTTGAAAATCATTTTAGACTAATATTACGAGCCGGTTCATATTAACAATATTAGTAATAATATAGAATCACATTGTTAATATTGTAAAATTATGCTCCCCCACCTATGATAAATTAGGGAAGAAAAAAGATTTATATGAGTGCATTGTATTAAAATTAATATTAATAATTTTATTAGTAAGCAAATTTTTGATACCCCAGAACAGAATAGTCTTGGTTGTTCATCAGCCCAAGTGCGACAATTCTATCATCGATAGAATTTTGTATTTGGGCCGTAAGTCGGTCGCAGTGCACGAAAAACCTTTTTTCGCGGAATGGTCATTTTTAAAATACAGCTGAATAATTGCGGTTTAAGTTTTTCCATGATGATTTGCCAGACGATACTGAATAAGAAATAACGAGGCAGTTCAACAAGAGTCACACACGCTATCTCTCCCGGTTTTGAAAAAATACCTCAAAATTAATCACCCTATAATAGTATTGATAGCATAAATAATATTCAAATACTTGCAAGATAACACGAATTTCTTGCCAATAAGATTATTGCATCAATACGGTCAAGGTAAATTTTGTATACAATTAATTTAGTATCAATTATTTATTTTTTTTTGTCTATTAAATTAATAACTTACTAATGGTCACTTTAGCTATTATTAATCTCTATTTAATATTTATTTTTTGTCACAGAAATCAAAGTTTATAACTTTATATAACACAAAATAAAACTATCGAAACAAGGACATTATATTCCAAGTTAAACATGGTAAAATAATACGAGTATGGTGTAAATGAGTGAATAATAAAATAGTTATAGTGTATATCGTAAAAATATTACAATTTTAGATGTTTTTAAAAGGAATGGACAACTACATAACGTAGTAAGGGAAAAAGAAAATCACAAGGGAATTACGTGCTGAGTTCTACATAATTCCTTTTCATTTTTTTTTTATATTTTTGTTTTTATTTTTTGATTTTATTTATGTGATTGAAATTTTTATTGGCTCATTTTATTGTTTATTTATGTTCTTTAAGATTTTACAAATGAAAATGCGATAAAAATACAAATAAATAGAAAATTTTAGTTGTAAGATATAAAAATGTATAACATTATGTATATACTCTTAATATAGTATATATACTCGAAAAGCAAATAAAATAAGGATACAATCTAAATAAAATGAAATAAAATCTATAATTTTTTTTTTTTTTTGTTTTTCTTATTTTTTCATTTTACTTGGGTTTATGACGCCCAGAGGTGATTTTTTATTGGTTTATTTAATCAGTTTCTTTTATTTTCCTTTTTTTGATATTATTATCCTTTTTCAGGATCGTAATATTTATTTTTGAATAGCTTTGAGGAAATCAACACTTCCACTAAATTAATTTCTCTTTCCTTTTTGTTTTTTTTGTTTTTTTATTTTGATTAGTTTTTGCAATTCATTTTTTTTCTAGAAGAAAAGTATGAAGTGTCAAATCTATATTATAGAAGATGTTTGAATATTATAGCATAGTTATAGTATCTACACTGTTAACCACATAATTTGGGCAACACGAAATTGCTTTTTAAATGGAAATTTAAAGCATATAAAAAAAAAAATTTTTAAGAGAAAGAATAAGTAATAAATATTGGTTTATTTTTAATATTTTAAAATTATTTTGAATTTTTTAATTTTTTTTTCGAAAGTGTAAATAAATTATATTCTAAATTTGTAAATTCAAATTTGAAATAACACTACAATAATATAATTTGGAATAACTAATTTATATCTACCTTAAATGAGCCATCACCATGTCAGGACTATTTACACAGCTTATTCAAAATAAATTTTTTGAAAATATTCATTAAATATTTTCAATTTCTTTAATATTCTAATTTTTTCAGTTTTTTCAGAAAACTTTAAGTAATAATTTCATAGAAATCGTAGAAAGTTATTTAGTATTCGATTTTCCGTTCCCAAAAAAAAATTTCATATAGAAAATTTCAAGAAACACTAAATCTAAAAAGTCTGATCATCTATCCCGCTATTTTACTCGGCAAATGAAAAGAAATTGTGAAACTATTATAATATTTGTGTAATATAATTTCCAAGTCAAAAGATTCAGTGCTGTGTATCTCGTTTTTTTCTAAATATTTTCAAAATTCATTCAATTAATTTTTGAAAGTGAATTGTTCAGTCGATAATTTCAGAAAAAATGTAAAAATCTAATTGAAAAAATGGGTAATCTTATTGGAACAAGGAATTCTAATTTGAAATTGAATAAAAAATGAGTAAAAAAAGCGAGATACACGATTAGGCTGAAAATTTTATAAGCTTATTAAAAACTAATTATGATAATATTTTAAACTTTTCAAGCTAAAATTCCAGTGCATCTATGAATTTCTGATCCACGTCATACAAAGCGAACATTTTTGATCGAAAAAGTGGATATGGATCAAAATCGCACTGGACCTTCTCTAATTAATTTGCTATAAGTCTCGATCCCTTTGATGAAATTGCACAAAACTTTATAGTCAAACTCTTAAAACTACAATAAAACTAGTATTAAAAATTTAAGAAATTCAATAGTTTAGTTTAAATAAAGTGTTGTTAAATTTCAAACGCGATTTTCTCGATTTAGAGGTCATGCCGACGATATGTTTATACATATTTTTTCCCAGTTTTTATACCCGTACGAACGTATGTTCGAAGGGTATACTAAATTTGCCTTACCGTTTGTAACGCTAAGAAATAACGGTGTTAGATATAGACTCAAGTGTATGTTTTTGATCAGCGTCAAATTCTGAGTTGATTTAGCTTTGTCTGTCCGTCCGTCCGTCCGTCCGTCCGTCCGTCCGTCCCAAAGATAACTCAAAAACTAATTTAGCTAAGTTCACCAAATTTTCACAAATGATTTATTGTAGTAAGTGCCAGAACCCTATTTAAATTGGACATAATCGGGGTACCGGTTCGAGTAGCTGCCATACAACTTCAAAATTTATTTGGCTATATCTCAGAAACTATAAAAGTTATGGTATTGAAATTTCACACAAACGAATATATTAGTAGGGCCAATATGCTCCGTAAAAGTCGTTGAAATTACTTGGCTTCTTCTGGTACCTGCCATACAACTTCAAAAGTTATTTAGCTATATCTCAGAAACTATAAAAGCTGTGGTATTGAGATTTCACACAAGTGAATATATTAGTAGGGCCGATGTGTCTGGTAAAAGTCGTTGAAATTACTTGGCTCCTTCTGGTACCTGCCATACAATTTCAAAAGTTATTTGACTATATCTCAGAAACTATAAAAGCTGTGATATTGAGATTTCACACAAGTGAATATATTAGTAGGGCCGATGTGTCTGGTAAAAGTCGTTGAAATTACTTGGCTCCTTCTGGTACCTGCCATACAATTTCAAAAGTTATTTGACTATATCTCAGAAACTATAAAAGCTGTGATATTGAGATTTCACACAAGAGAGTATATTAGTAGGGCCGATGTGCTTGATAAAATTCGCTAAAATTTCTTGGCTCTTTCTGGTAGCTGCCATACAACATCAATAGTAGTTTGGCACAACCAGTATTTTGAATAACACATAGTACTGAAATTTTGCATAAATTAATATGGTAATACGGCAACTTAAAGTCATAGTCTGCCCCATAGTTAGTTATGGCACATTAGTTATTCGCACATAGGATAACAAATTCGTACGGGTATCACAGAGTTGACAAGGTCAACTCTATTTTTTTTCTCGTTATAATTTAATATAAAATTCGTCCATTAATATGAAAATAGAATTTTTTATAATGAATTTCCGCCTTTTGCAATTTTAAAATATAAATTTCAATAAGAATAAAATGGTCGTAAATTAAAATAAGAGTTATTTTTCCCTAAAATACATTTATAAATTTCTATTAGCCCTAAATTTTTTTTCGTCTGGTATTCAATGAACTCTGTATGTATGTATTTGAACACTAAGATAACAAAAAAATTTTGTTTTACTCTTAAATTTCGAAGGGAAAGAAATATCGAAAATATATCGGTAATAAATTAGAATTAGAAAGAAAATTCTACTTTTTCATAATACAAAATTAAATTTTTAAAAGATAATATTTGATAATTGAAAAAAAAAAATAAGTGCAATAATTCCTAAATGTTAAAATATTCAAAATAAATTCATCTATAAATATAAGATGTTAGGTATCTATATCCTCCTATATACACCCTTCTTTAGTATTTGACACTATATTTTTCCTTCACAATTATTTGAAATATTTTTACAAAGAGAAAGTACTTGCATATTAAGTATGTGCGTACATGCATTTTATGTATTGAGAATAGTTTTTTTTTATTTATATTGAACACTTTACCATTTTTCTTCCAGATTCCCACTTATATTTTCATTGAGTGCTCTTTGCTTACCATTCTTTGGCCATAAAGCACAAAGAATATATCAATTTCAATGTATTGATTAATCGATAAAATTTTAAGAATATGTAAACATAAGATGTGCATATTATGTATACACTGAATTTCAAAATTATTTACACAACACAAAATTTTTGACAGAAACTGTTTTATCGTTTCAATATTATTAACACTTTTCTGATAACAATTCTAAAATATATGTGGGTCCAAAATTGGTGTTTAAGTTTGATTTCTTCGAGTTTTTTTAGAAAAGTATTGTTTGTGCATGTTGAAGACGATGATTTTGACATTAGCCAAATATGTACACTATCATAATAGAGGCCTATTTATTGAGAAAAATAGTTGTGAACAATAAATTACTCTAGCTTCAACAGCTGTTATGGATTTTTGTCTAACAGAATTCTGGAAAATTTTCCCAATCGTTTAAATTCCGAAAACTTAAAAATTTTTGACTTTTACCCTCCAAAACTTAAACAGCTGGCCATAAACGTCTGATGTTTACCCCACACACGAACAATTTATTCTTTAGAAAAATCTAAAAAAATTACAATTCGAGAGTTTTAACACGAGTCCTGGACCAATATGTATTTTTTTTCGCACTTTATTAGAAGAGTGCAAATACTATTGAAATTCACTGTATTATAAAATTTTATCAAATGCATCATGCATAATACATACATACACATATCAGCTTTGCAGCTTAAAAAAATAATTGAAATTTTGTAACTTAAAAGCACTTAAATAATAAATAAAAAGTAAAACAAAAAGAAGAAAAAAAAATGAAGAAAACTTATCTAATTATTCAAAAAGTAATTGAATTGAAAATGTAATGCAAATTGTATTATACCACTTATCAAGTAATTTGTTAACGAAAATTACATCATGTGTGTGCAGTGTGTGCATATCTAAGAATATAATAAGGATTTTTAATTCAATTGTGCTCCTTTTTTAATTGAGAGATATTTCTTTTTAGTTGAATAAATTTTCTGTACTTTACTTTCCTTTTTATGTTAATCCTGATTTCTATACCATACATGGGGTTATATAAAATATATACGAGTATATAGTATTGCAATTTTAAGTATAGAAAAAGTAGAATTTTATCATCATAAAAACAAAAAATAGATTTTTAAATTTTAGAACTTTCAGTTTAAAATTTTGTATTAATAGATTTTTGTACTTTGTATATTATTTATAAAATACAGTAAAACCCGTTAAAATCGAACTCTGTGAAAAGTGAAAGCCTGTAATTTCCGGAAAAATAAAAGTCCATGCAAAAATTTTTAGGATTGAAAAGATTGAAAGCCTTTTAAGAAAATTTAGAGCAATTTAAACACTTGAGAACAGTTTTAAAATACCGAAAATGGTTTTTGCTTTTTTGGTTTAAATTGTTATAGTTTTGCTTGAGGAAATAGGGAAAACCAATTTAAAACAAAATAATGTATAAAAATATTTTCAAAATGGATAAAAATTGTGATTATTCCTTTGAATTATTAGCCCACCGAGTACTTAGTACAAGTACTAAAATACAGAAAATTTTTAATATTAACTATCAAAACCTGTCGAAATAAGAAAAGCCGAAATAAGAAAATTTCAGTCCCTTGCGATTCCGCCTCTACCAGGTTTTACTGTATTGAAAATAAAATTTGGGAATTCACAATTATAAAGATTTGTTTTCAAAGTTTGTACCATAAAATTTTATTATTTTAATTTGAAATTAATTATAAATTCACAAAGCTCATTTGGTTTATTCAAATTTTGTTTACAGGAAATTTGCAGTAATCTAATTCCTGATAAACCAAAATAATATGTGGTAAATCTGCACCAAGTACATTAAATATATACCAGATAAGTCCAGCTACAATTTTGGAATTCAAGAATTTAAATAAGAACTGTATCACAAATGAACTTTCAAATTTTGATTAGCATTATAATCAAATGAATTTTAATTTTACAGGTGCAAGAAAATATACACTATTATAAACATTATTATTACAATCATGTAGCTATACTACCATTATAATAATATAATGTGCTATGCACAATCTATTAAAATATTAAAATTTCCAATATTGCGAAACTAATTTTCGATTTTGCTATTTTTTCCATGCTAATGAATATTCATATTGCATAGAATTAGTATGAGGTGGAATAAATTTCTTTTATAATCCGACTTTATTCTAATTTACATTTAAAATATATCTTCTAATTTTATCTACTTGTATTGCATTATGTAAATATTATTTATATATGTATATATAGAGTAAATGTGCGAAATAAAGAAAAATGCCAATTTTCTTATTTCACATTTTCGCAGTTTGTATAATGAAATTTTACACAGGAATGAAATTATTTACATTGCAATTTTCTTACAAAAAGAGAAAAAAAAACAAAGAGTTAAAACACTAATTATTATTCAAGATCTGGAAAATTAAAAGGAAAAAAGTATTATCTAAATCTTAAGTGAATAATATTATTTTCTTAATGTATTGAGAATTTAATAAAAAAGCAAAAAATTATTTACTAAATTATTTTTGTATATTAAAACTGCAATTGAATCGATAAAATGATCTTCTTATAGTCAATTAAATTTTGAATTAATATGCAAATTTTTGCATTCATTTTATGCAATCGTTTAAAATAATTTTAAAATTTTATTTTTGCACGAGTCCTAAAAGGAAAGAATAAGAAGAAATTTTAAGTAAAATTAATTTGGGAATTCATAAATTTATAGAATGTGTTAACAATAAAAACAGCAACTAGCTATGGCTTATTTGACAAATATTATGTTCATGTTGCACGAAAGTTTGCATGTTGCGGAAATCAAGGACAATAATTGTGACTATCACGTTCATTTCTTATGTACCCGCTGCCTTTAATTACCTTGTTTCAATCAAAACACAGAAGAATAACAAAAATTATAATGTGGCCGTATATCGGGTAATTGAGAGGCACCAAAAACGCTCATAGTTATCTTATCTTAATTCTAACAGAATATGCACACCATACATGTTTGATTAACTCCATTTTTGCTACTGACTATGGTGGAATAAATCCTTTTGTATGGTGGCAGTGTGAAGTATTCTAAGAAGGACTTTCTCAAGTCTTTTGCTAAGTTTTGCTCAGGAATTTCACAATGAAAAGAAGCAGCTCATAGAAATTTAACCGTTGCATGAAAGTTAAGGTTTTTTTCATACGGCGTCCTAATCATACAAACCCGGAATCCCATTACCAGGCTAGTGTACCTATACCGGCTTCACATAAAATTACAGATATTGTTGCGTTCGTTGATTCCATCTCTACAATTGCAAAAATTTATGAAATCGTCAATCAAAAGTTTTGGTAAATTAATACAACCGGAAATTTAATTTATTAATAGAACATATTGGGAATAGGAAAAGTCCTGCATATCTAGCTGAAATAATACAATCATTTTTACTCTTTTTTTAAAAACTTTAATAATATTGCTATTATTTTTTAAGTAACGAGCGCTGCAAGACTGTGATCTAATAAATGATTTTGGAGAAATGTCTGTATTTACTGTATTGGCTAATTTGTAGTTAACGTTTAAGAGAATTTTAGGGAGTCAAATATGAAAGTTTGCAGAAACTGCTATAAATCAATACTGTGTACGATATTGCTAAATGCCATTGCATTAAATTTGTTCCATAAAATCTAGTGAATTCCTTAAAATTTTCTAGGGTTCGTTGTGTTGATTTTCTTAAATTTTTGCTTCAACATCCTGTCTCTAAATAATTATTCTCTTCTTTTAAATCTATTAAAATGTTTTGCAAAATAATTACGGTAGGGAAACGAACGATAAATTAAATTATAACTTTTTATGTTTCAAAATGTTAATTAAAGAATTAACTAATTTTAATCGTAGCCACATTTTGTGAAAGAAAAACAGTATACAAAGATACAAAACATAGTCATGTAAAAGGAGTCGGAAAAGCCGGCTAACATTATTTTATTTTTCTTTTTCCTTTTGTTTTATTCTTCTGATTCCTTTTATAGGGCTAACAATTATTGTCTTCATTAATTTGGTTTTCATTTAATTTTGTTATTTTGAACAAAAAGAATTTCGTATTTAAAGTGGTAAAAAATTTTAATTGTTTTCAATTGTTTTTGTATTTTTCGTGTTTTTTCTTCGAGTTTTATTTTAACTTGTAGGGAGTTTTCCGGTATTTTTCCATTAACGCTTTTCCATTTTCCTTTTCTTTTCTCTTTTTGTTTATTCCTTTCTTTCGCTTATTATTTCTTTTCGTCTTATTCCTTTTATTCTTTTAAATTCATTTAAAACTTTTATTTTACTTTTCTTTGTTTCTTTTCATTTTATTATATTATTTTATTAAGGTAGTTGTTTTCCAATTTATGGGTTTAATTTTGAGAATGTCGGGTAACCTCTGTTAAATATATGACAATATTTCTTAAGGAAAAAGTTTTGAGGCAGAATAATTAAATATTTTTCGTGTTGAACCTTAAGAAAAAACAATGGTTTTGTACATTTCATTGGTTCTTAAATTTTAAAATATATTTTTTTTGTTTTAATTGTGTTTCCCACTTTGCTCTTTTACTTGTTTTTTGTTGACAGCCACTTTTTATTTTAGGAACAATCATTACATTTTAGCTTTGCATCACAGCTTTTACTCTGAATAATTTATTTGGATAAAATTTAGTTTTTAATTTTCATTCTAATGGAAAATATTCCTTACACACTTCCAGTAATTACTAAGATAATATATATAAAATAAGATGTCAATATTGGTACTTAAAAGATACCGAACGTAAACGAACCTATACTATTCTAGAAGTAACTTTCGATAACTGCCTGACTTTTTTTAAACATTTCCCAGCAATCTGTAAAAATTTGGGCAGCAGAAGCAGAATTCTAAAAGTTTTGGCTGCTAACTCATAGGAGAAGGCCAATGGAGTGCTGGTCGCTCAACATTCAACCACTCATGTGGATGCAATAAAGTGACTTGACAAAACACAGTCATTTGCACTGTAACTGGAAGTCATTCGATAATACATGCAGATGTTTTTCATGAAGAAATGGCAATTATTAAGGTCAGGTGGCATTGTGATTTATTCACGAAATAGTTCTTCTTGACCTTGACATAGACGTCCTCCTACTATAAATTGCAGCGAAAATTAAGTGGCTAAGAAAAATCAGGAGACTTGGACACAACTACGTTGGAGCTGGTGTCATATGCTTCAGAAAAAAATTTGACAGTTTCTGACCCGAGGCTATAGCCCATCAAGATAACCAAATCTGTGAGGCTAGTGACAGAAGCTCTTCGGGATGGATGTTTAGTTAACATCACCTGCATGTTATTTTTCCCGCCTATTATAATATTTGGTATGCTAATCCACTCCTGCCTTTCCTATCACCTTTCAATATTTTGAGTGCTTCTTTTTGGTCTATTTGCTGATTCAAAGCCGGTATAACCATAACAATAACAGCAACAGCAATCTACATGACTGCAATAGTTTCTGACCAGTTTTAGAATTTCTGACTTTAATCCTAATGTAAATTGCTTTCAAATATATGAGGCTGTATAGATTTTTAAAACAGATTATATTTGATTTTATATACATTTTATTCTCCTCTCTTAATTTTGTCCTTTGACATTTTAAACAAATTGGAACATAGACAATTAGATTAAAGATAATTATTATTCATTTATTAAGGTTTACTCCAGACTAGACTTGCTTTATCCTCTTTTTCCTTTTTGATTTGTGATTGATAATTGTGTTACCGCTCTATTTAATTGCACTCTATATAATATGTTTAGAAAATTTTTGTTATTTTACCGTCGTCTTTGTTTAGTTCATCTGATAAAAATAACACATACATAGTATAATTTCTCAGTTCGGTTTGGAGATTTGCTTTTAAAATCGTTCAATAGATAAATGATATAATTTAATTAATCTAATTGTCAAAATGATAATCATTTAAATAATACATGTTATTATATCAGAGTCATTACGGTAATCCAGAAAAATACCAGAGTATTTTCTTTTTAAAATGAAAGATAAGGTTTATTGTTTTACGGTTACATAAGATATTCTCAGTTTGAAATGAATGGTTTTGTGAAATTAGATAAGTCTTTTAATAATATTATACCTGTTAAGAGTTCTACTACTCACTAAAAGGTTTTGATTCCACCTTTCTTCTTTTGTCTGTAGTATACGCGATCGATACCATTTAAGTAACATGATATCCTAAGTCCACTGAATTTTTTTATTAATTTGCAAAAATATAAAGGCTTTTTATTGCATTTTCCATCTTTTCACTCACATTTTAAAATTTCAATATTTCAACACCTTGAAAACCCTTATAATATAGTAGAAAACTTTAGTACTTATATTTAAAAAGCCAAACATTCTAAGAGGAAAGTAAATTTTTGAAGTTAAATCTCAAGGTAGCAATTATGAGTTAAAATTTTCACAGAAATTCTATGTAAGTATTTAAGGAAAATTTTTTAATTTAATTTTAAAAACTTTTGAGAACAATCCAAAATACTCTCCACTGAAAATGACTGAAAAGAAATCACATAAAATAATAAAATTCCTGTAATAACCTGAGAGAAAATTTATTTTACGTATATTTCATATTAACATTATTTTAGATCCTTCAATAGATTTGTAAAAAAACTTATCGAATTCAAATAGAATTCCTGAGAAAGGATTGCAATACGTTTTCAAGAGCAATTTACAAACTAAAATTTTAATTGTATTATATAAAAAATAAATGATTTCCCTTTGATTCAAGAAAATTTTACGCTTATTATCTTATATGTTTATCCTGCTCTTTCTTGTACAAAAATTTTACCAGACTGCTGATTTCAAATTAACAAGATCATAATATCCTTTTAAAATTTTCATGAAAAGTACTAAAAAATACAAACAGATTTTAATTGAGGATAAGAACACGTTTTTGCAACAGTTTTATGAATATTAAATTATAACTCCTGTATATACTTTGGTAAATAGGCAAATGGGACGTCATCATACTTTTTTTTTTCTTTATAAATTTTTGAATAGGAAAAGTTTACATATTTAAATTTACCTTTGTGGAACGTTAAATAATTTAATATTCCCACTTGGTGAAAATTTTTCGCTATTTTCCACAATTTCGGAAAGTTTAATTTTAACTCAAAAAGCATGCGAGTTTATGGTAAAGGATTGGGTTCAACTATATTTTTTAGTTTTAAAGGAAAAATTTTTTATATAGGAAGAGAGAAAAACAATTCTGCTTTTTAGAAATCATCATTTCTTTAAGTTTGCCAAAATATATAGGAGTTGGTGTTGGATAAATTTTATCTAAATTGTTATACAAAGTATATACAAGATAATAAAATGCAATATATGAAATGATATTAAAATTTTATACAGTATATTCGGTCTTTTAGAAGCAAATTCTTGCATAATATTATTAAATTGGAACATGTAAACTTAATGAATTTTTGAAATTTAGATTTTAAAAAGAAAAGAAAAACAAAATCTAATTTAAAATTTAATGTAGATTATTTAATTGAAAAAAAGGAGAAAATAAAACCAAATTCAAAATTTACTTTGAAAATCTGCCAAAAACATGTATACATATATTATATCAAGTGACGTGAATTTTTAAAAATTTAATTTGAAAGTCATGTAGCTTGTGTAAACACACAGCTACATACAAATTTTCTTGCTTCATACAGAGAAATTGTAGGAAAAATTTAATTTTGTAATAATTTTTAAAATTCACATTTCATTAAATTTTTTATGATGGAAAATTTTTAAAAAAAAAAATTAAAGTATTATGAATCTTTCAGCTTGGCGAATATATAAAAGTTTACCATCTTCAGAGCTCGAAGATTAAGAAATATTTTGGTAATGAAATTTCGACATTCGAAATTTGGTGCCGTCACATAAACCCCCCTATTGTATGTCATGCAGTCGGTAATATTATATTTTTGGTTCTACACCTTCTTGCACTTAAATATTAAATACACACACACACACATAAAATATTTGCAAAAGAAAACCAAGCACTACATAATTTGTTACTTATAACTTTTTTCTCCTGTTAAGTAAGTCATTAAAAATTCCGATCAAACTTCCAGAATAGTATTTTGGTTAACCAAATATTTCAAATAACGATACCTACACTTATAATATAATATTAACATTGTGAATGTATCTAATTCAAAAACAAAATTGCCAACATCGATTCAGTAATCTCAAAAGTTTATCTATATACATTTTATCCATTTCTATATTTTGTTAAAGTAAAAGTTATAGTTCTAACAAAATTAGAAGATGAAAGATGTAGTAGCATGTATGTATATACGTACAAGGTACTTTTATCTTTGTGAAATTACCTATTATACTCGTTCAAACAAATGAGATAACCTAGGTGAGCTACATAAGAATAAACGCAGATAAAGAACTACAATTATGGTTCTATTTTTTATTTTTATAGCCGCACGAAAGTATGTTTGAAGGGTATGTTAAATTTGCCTTACTGTTTTTAACACTAAGAAATAATGGTCTAAGATACATACATAATAGTATTAGTTTTGATCAGTGTCGAAATCTGAGTTAATTTAACCATGTCTGTTCGTGCGTCCGTCCGTCTGTTCGGTTCAACGATAACTCAAAAACTAATTGAGAACATTAATTTTCACAAATAATTTCTTATAGTAAAGGCGAGAATCCTATTCAAATCGGATATGATCAAGACATTCAGGCATAATTCAGAAATTATAGAAGCTATGACATTGAAATTTCGCAGAAGCGAAAACATTATTGCGGCTTAAAAGTTGCGCATAAATTAATATGGTAATACGGCTACTTAATTATGTTTCCCATAACCAGCTGTTTTCTATTTGTTTTTCCGCAGGATAAAACATTCGTGAGGGTATCACAGAGTTAACATGGTCAACTCTATTTTTTCTCATTTGTTATATTTTTTTATGTATTAAGAATTATTTCAAAGTCAAAATATTGCAAGGTTATCACTATATATGCTATCAAATTTACTCAATTGTCTGTACTGTAAATAAATCATACAAAAATATTATGCCATTAGGTTAAACTTCAATTGTTATATACCTACCTACACGTATATTGTATGAAATGATGTCTTTATTCTGTCATTTATAATAAAAATTTATAGTTACCGCACATATAATTCTACACTTAATATTTTATACAGAAATATGTATGGACTTACATTACATATGCATAGTATATACCAAGTATATAAATTATATACATATATGATTATATAGTATTATACAATTTTTAGTTATAAGGTATCTCTATATACTCTCTAATATGAATGAAATAAATATAATGAAATTGGCATTGTATATAAATTCATTCACTATGTGGCTTTTTAAAAATATAAACCACATTTACAAAAGGCAGCTATACAAATGTTATACCTAAATATTATATAATTTTATACCACAAAAAAAAATATTTAATGTGGTGCAAGGATCATAAGAATGGTGATATAAATTTTACCTAATGGTTTCAAATGATGGCAATGTTTACATTTCTATTAAAAAGCTAAACATTACAGAGGTTTTATAATTTTATATATACGTACATAATATGTATACAATTAGTATAAATGTATGTACATGTATGTATTGTACATAAACATATTTTGAAAAGACGTAATAAAATTTTTATTCTATGGTATGTCGTTATACGAGTATGTTCAAGAATATGGTGCCTATGCATAACATAATAGGTATTGTTTTGCTTCCTGATTTGTTTTAAATATTATTTTCTGTTTACATGTTCATCTGCTATAATAGTCTTTTTTCGGTTTCTTGAACTGTAACTTTAAAATTGAATGTAAATCAAATGAAATTAACAAAATATACAATGTTGAAATTATAAAGAATGTATAACAAATTTTATTCTTTTGTAAATAATAATATCAACACAATTTGCATTATATATATAATAATGTACATATCTACATATTATGTACATAACACACATTGATTCAAATTTTGCAAATAACTTAGTTGATAAAACGGAGAGGTATTGTTATGTTTGAATATACTGTAATAATTTGAGTTCAATTGATTAAGAAGTCCCAGATCAAAAATTTTGAGAAAACTTTAATAAATTTTATTTTTTATAAAAGTTTAAAAAATTTATCTTTTACTGAATGTTTTAAATATAAGGCTTGAAACACCTTGCTCAAACTTTACTACATTAATTTCGAAAAATTTTTTGATAATGAGCACAGCTTCTCATTATTTAGGTTTGCCGAAAGCGATTTTTCAAATTGAATAATTTTACCGGCGTATTATGGGTTCAAAACAGTGGAGAAATTTAAAACAAACAGTGTCAAAAATGATACCAGCTCTTTTCATTATAAAGAACACATTTTAAACCATAAACTTGATTACTGGAACCAGGTATTTTAAGTTTTTTTGCTGTTAATCCACACAAAAATTTAAAGTACAGTAAGTGTTAGACTGAAAATGTAAACCAAATGTGAGTAACATCTTTGATATTGGAATCATGCCACATTTTTTATATTTTTAAATATTAAAAGTTAAAATCTTTAATAGCTTCTGAAATAATCTACCAAATGAATAAAGCACAACTCAAGCCAATGTTTCAGAATTTATAATAAATAATGTGTACAACAAGCTATTCGCTGAAATTCTTGATATTTACAAGGAAAAATTTTAAATTTTTAAAATATTTTCACAAAAAAATTCCTTTTAAAGAACACATAAGTACATAATATTATATAGAAATTTCATGTTTTCTTTCACATAATAAAAACTCGCCAGTCATCGTCATCGGTATTGTGAAAAAATTTGTTTAATATCTGCAAATATGTATGTAATATACCATTCTACAGCAAATTCTTTGCAATGTAATGTGTATGTATGTATGTACATTATGTAAGTATAAATACGCGTATACAAAAGAATATTGTTTACTTTATTATTACAATGGGCTTGTTTTATAAAGCTAGTATATACCGTCACAACAATAATTTACTTTACTTTTTTCTAAATTCTATTTAAAGCCCTTATAAATTCTTTGAATTTATAAAAGGAAAAGAGAAGTCTATTCGTGCGTATTTTTTCCCATCTTTGTTGTTGTTATCTAAGGTTTCTAAATATTTTTCTTAGTGATACAATTATTTAAATGGTAGCTACCTATATGCTACTATATTGTATATTATAAAGTCTTATTCTTTTATGGTGGTAAAACTTTATGTCATCATTATTTTTACATCTTGTTATTTTATTTGTTTGTATATTATGTATAAGAAAAAAAAACCACAACCATTTTCTTCTTCTTAATAAACAGGAGTATATTGTCCGTGAAAATTAGAAATTCCACCGTATTGTTTGGATACATACATATAGATATTTGTGACTATACTATGCAAATAGTATAACAAGTTACATAATACGCAGAAAAGTGTATTGATGCAAGACAATATTATTCAATTATTATTTGTATAGGTATTACATAGATATTATATAATTGTTTAGGTATACATACATATCATAAATAATATTTGAAAAATTTCTACTATGTTAAGTAACAAGCTAAAATTATTATAACCGTACTGTGATATTCAATTTGTAATTATATTGCGTGATGGAATTTGGGTTTTACTTTCCGCTCTTCCATTAACACTTTAATGAATTTCTTGATGAAAGATTCAATTTCATCATTGTACCTAACCAATTCATAATTTTTACATCTGTTTGTAAGAATTAGTGTTAAGTAATTTCTTGAATTTGAATACAAAAAGTCAATCTCAATTATATTTTTACACTTTTATTATTTCGAAAGTTTTCTTCAGATGCACGAGTTCATTGACGAAAATATAAGTGAAAGCAGTGTTGCCAACTCTTTCTTGCTCAATTTACCAACCTTTGTTCAAGTCAATATTGTAAACGATTCATGAATTCTTAAATAGCAAAACAATATTATAATTTAAACCACAAAAATATGCTAGAAATAAATTTAAATGTAATTTTCATTCCAACAAGAAATCCTCTTCCGAAAGTTTTTTTTTATTTTTTGACTTTTCAATCGCTTAATAATTAAAAAATAATTACATTTTACAAATTGTAAAGCACATACTTTATAAAGTTCATTCGAGTCAAAATGAACTTTTTAAAGAATTTCATTTTATAATATAATTAAGTTCACAATTTCCTTATGGTGACTATGTACATTTGTTTGTATATCTGTATGGATGGAATTATAAACAGAACGACTATATAAAAATAAGTTGTAAATTCAAATAAAAAATTTTAATAACGAAAGTTGAATTTTTTTTTTACTAAGAATTTTCGAAAAATTAATATTTGTTCGGGAAATTTGTGTAATATTGAATTTAAAAGAAAAATACTGTACACACTTTGCTTATATAACTTAAAATGTGTACACATGATGTACATATAAAAATTTCATTTTTGTACTTCAACTTTCAAGTTAAATGAGTTTTACGAGATTAAATGGAAAATATCATCAAAAATAGGAAATCAAGAATATGGGGTTTCGAATTGAGAACACTGTAAAAGATACTGTAAAAGATTTGTATAGGAAAATAATATAAGTGTTATAACAATATGAGTTAAGACTCTTTCCAAGATTTTTCAAATTTTTTTGTGAAATTTCGAATAAAATTTCGTTTGTTAAGTCTGTTAATTTACTTTCTTTAAAATTACTAAAAGTTAAAAACTTACAACATACTCAAAACCTGTATCAGTTTGCCTCAAAATTAATATTCATATAGATATACATTATCAGATCAATCAACTCAGTCTTTATCATATTTTGCCTATGTATAGAAATAGAAATGTAAAGATTGGCTTTGTCATTTAAAATTTAGCACCATAACGCTATTATATTAGCACTATAACAAGGGAGGTATTCCTTGTTGTATGCAATGTGATTCCTCAATTATAAAATTTTGAAAAATTTTGTATTTTTTGCTTTTCCAACTATATTTCATGTAGACCTTATATAATTAACCTAAAATTGTAAAAAAATTAAATAATGTTATCAAATCCAACTAAAGAATTTGTTTATTCGAATCGCAATTGGAATAGCAATAAAGCAACCACATATCACAAAAAAATTTTCACTCATTAATTGCATTTTGAAAGGATTTTAACTTACAAAGTCTTTTTTTTTCTAAATTTTGAAGTATCAAAATCCATTTACTGAGAGGGGAATAGGAAATGTGGTTCTAATTCAAGTATATATTAAAATTTGTGAGGATTTTTGTAAATAAGTTTTAGTGGGGTCATAAGAGAAATAACATTTCCTGTATTTGAAAAACTTTTAAAATAATTTTCAAAGAACTTGATAAAGGATAACAAATCCATTGTGTATAAAATGTAAATTTGTCACTATTTTAAGTTTTTATTTCGGTTGTTCATAAAAGTTTTTAACAGGTGAATAAATTTTAGATAATAGATAAATCTTGTAATCTCAATAGGAATATAAATTTGCATAAAATGAAATTGACAAATGTTAAAGAAATTGAAGTTTTCATGATGACATTTTAAAGTTTTTCTTCAAAAATAAAAATATTTTCCGAATTGTTTTTTTTTGGTTTTTGATGAGTTGGTAGAGATGTGCATATAGCAAGTACCCGATATCATTCATGCTAATGTTATGTTTATGAAGAAAATTTGGGAATCATTTTATGTAGTTATCCTCAATACTTTTTTTATCATTAGTTGATATTAATATTTTGAATTGAGTAACTCAAACTATAGTTTATTAAGAAACAGTTTTTTGTTGTAGTTCGACTATTTGTTCTAGCATTTTGGGACAAGTTATTTGAAATTTTTTGAGAATCCCGAAAATTGTATAATATATAGAATTTCAATAATTATTGGAAATTGTTTACCAATAATATCCAATTACGAGAATCATAAAAATGCAATTTTTTTTTTCGTTTGAACTCAATGTCCTTTTTTTCCCAGGATATAATTTTAAATAATTTGATTTCTGCATTACAAGTTTCAAATTTTCCATAATTTTGTTTTCGTACTAACATGAAGTAATTTCAGTAGCATGTAATTAAAAATAAATATCCATTGTGTTTTGAGCTTTACAATGAATTTCAGCGAATAATATAATTATATATATGTATGTACAAAATTATGATTTATGTATTTGAATTGTTGTACGACACATGTCGTGTAATACTGATGATCCCTGCATTCCATTTTATCATTACTATTTATCATTAAAGTAACATCGGTAAGTAATTTATACATAATTAACACAAAATAATAATAATGTTAATAAAAGTTAATAATCACCATTTTACAATGTAATAATACAATTCTATTTTATCAGTAGCAAATAATTCTAAAATATTAATCATAAAGATTAATTTATACTCTATATGAACACATCGAAGAGGACAAATAATTTATGTAAATGAATTATAGAAAAGGATAATATAAATCCTTTAACATCTTTTTAAAGATAACAAAAGCGACAGGTTTGATGAATGGTGAATGGTTTGGGAGGAGCAACAACAAATAAGAATGATATCAAATATACAAATGCATTTTTCAATTCATATAGTCGTTTTCGCTAATAATTTTGGCATTTTAATTTATGGCAAACAGCTAATTCCTAAAAATTATGAATATGTACTTGTATATTTTTGTCATTATGTTCGAAAATCAACTCTTCCCTTGATTTAAATGTAGATGTTTAAAAATGAAGAAAAAATCAATAACTTAAGGAAGCAATAAGATTTTATGTACGTTATATTAAAACTTAAAAAATGAAGAAGCTAAAAGCTCAGATCTTTGATTTTTGATGTGGGAATGTGGGTGCTCGTACAAAATTATTGAGAGTGATTTAGAATTTTCAAGTAACTCTTATTTGTTTTTAGTTTTGGGAATATTAAGTTTACTTTATAAACGAAGGCTTTGTAGATTACCCTTTCCTAATTATGTTAAAATCAATTTTATCCTATCAATCCCCAAATTTTTACTATTTAAATAGAAATGAATAGGTATACATACCTTTTTTCCTTTTATTCTTCCATTTTCTTTACCTTATCTTTGATTTACGATCCTGATAAACCTTTTGTGTTTCTTACAAAAAAGAAAACTAAGATTTTCAAAAAAGTTGATTTCCTTTTCATCTATTGTACGCTATTTAGAAATAAAATAAAAGGGGTTTTGAAATCCTTGAAAACTTCTTTCTCCTTCCCTTCATTTTTTTTAATTTTTTTATATATAACGTATATATATATATGTGAACATATTATAATATGTATATATTATAAATTATTTTTTTCAAATTCATATTGTTAATCGTATTTTGACCGAAAAAAGAATAAAATTCCCCCTTAATAATCTTTTAGTCCTATGATTTTTCGGTCCATTGAAATTATTAATTGTTTACTAAAATTTTGTGTAACCGCGCTATAATTTTTATTAAACTCCTTTATGCAAAATTTTATTAGTATAGTACGAAAGTGAGTTATAGAGTGTGGTTTTTATACTTTTAAATTTTTTTTTCATCTAGGTGTTACCTGGATATATACAAAATCTTTGTTCCTAATTATATTGCACCCACTTGCTTTTATTACATTTTGCTCTGTATCCAAATTCTGATAATTTTCTGATCAAATTTAATTACCACTATTTATTGACTAC
Source organism: Condylostylus longicornis (assembly GCF_029603195.1). Taxonomy (NCBI): domain Eukaryota; kingdom Metazoa; phylum Arthropoda; class Insecta; order Diptera; family Dolichopodidae; genus Condylostylus; species Condylostylus longicornis. The sequence continues at coordinate 1,928,514 of NW_026578068.1, read as the reverse complement.
ACTAGTGTTTTCTAAATGACTTAGTAGTTCAATACCATTGAGTATATTTCTTCACTAGGATTGCATGTGAGTAGAAATTAAACTGCATACGAAAACTTAACACAAGGGGTGACAAATTTGTTGGAAGAATAAGTGAGAATCTTTACTTAGCGTTAAAATTTAGAACTTATATCAAAATCACAGATTTCGAAACCAGTATATTCTTTTACAAGCCTCTTCTAATTTTTTATGCAATATAAGTGAATTGATTTTTGTGAATGTAGTTAAAAACTCCGAGGCAGTTTTTATTTTGGAACATGTTGTAATTTGAGATTAAACGAAAATATTTCTCCTTTGTTAAAACAAATTTTCTTTATTAATTTAATCCTGTATACGTGTAGTTCAAGTAATTTAAGGTGTTTTAATTCAAGTTTCTTGTAACATAGCAGAAACAAAGTAGGTACTTTTATATGTAAACATTTATATTGGATTTTAATTATGCAAAATAATATAAAATTTATATTCTTATTTTGATTTTCGATGTTTTAAAAGATTAAAATTTTATTTTATTTTTTCTTTATTTCTTTAATTTACAAATTTTAAATTGCCATCCTCTTGCTTTTTAGTTGGAATTTTTGCAATTTTATATCTATAGTTTACATTATACTTTTTGGTTAAAACTTCATTATGTTAAATTACATTATTGTACTTAATTTTAAATCCAACGTAAAGTAAAATTTTTAAATTTTATATAGAAAAGTTCATTTTGAACCCAATGTCGTGTACAATCCATTGCTATTTCCATGGTTATATTGCAATAATAAGGATGCAAGTAAATTACATCATTAAATAAGAGAAATTTTTTTAAGTAGATTAAAGAAATTTCACTGGCAATTTAACAGATTGTAAATTTTAAAACTCCGATGCGAATTTTTGTTTTTTTTTTTGGGGTATAAAAAAGCGGTGTACACTTTTACATTATACTTGAAATATTGTTATAAATGTGGTTTTAATTTATTGTTTGCGGTGTTTCCACGATAATGTACAGTTGCTTTGAGACACGTTATTATCTTTTTTCGTATATAAAAGTAATCCCCGTTTTAAGATATAAAACTTTTCGCTATGTTATTTAGCTTTTCCTCTTATTCATTTGTTTCTTTTCTTTTTGTTTTTTGCAATTTGGGTATTTAGATTACGGAACGAAAAAGAGGAATTGAGAAAATAGTGTACTCCTTTTTAGTACTTTTCCAAAAAAATTTTGAAAAAAAGTGCTTATTAGTTTCACTCTGTCCGTCCGTCCGTCCGTCCGTGTGTCTGTTTACAAAACTTCTACATTCTTAAAGATAGAAAGATGAAATTTAATACGTACATAGATCTTTACTAGAAACTTATTTTTGTAGAACAAAATTTTTACCTATCTCCCCCCCTCTAGAAGTTATACCCCCCCAAAGCACTAAAAATGGCCTATTTTAACTATTTGTTGCAATGAAACCATAAGCATTTTTGAAATTTTGTAAACGCAGAAAGGCAGTGGCTTCCTTCCCCTACCGCGGTATACTATAGTTAAACTTTAGAAAAACAAAATGGCCGTTCAAATTTACCGTTATCTGCAGTCCTTTTTTTCCAAATTTTTGATGTTTGTTTTCTTCTAGACCCCAGCCTGTAGAAGCTTGAAATTTTAGGTGCTTTTAGACATTAACAAGAAGTTCATTTCTTTAGAAGAAAATTTTTTTCCATCTCCACTCCCTCTCAAGTTATGGCCTCTTGAAATTTGTAAAATTTGCATTTTTGACACCTTATATTTCTGAAACCGCAAGCTTTTTCAAATTTCTATAAACACAAAAAGTTAACGGTAAATTCCATGACATTAAAAAATATAATTATTTTTCTTAACTCACACAATTAACCCTTAAAATCGAGCATTATGTTAACCCCTTTTTATATTAATTTTTGCTTCATTTCAAAGACTGCATAAATGGTTCATCCTAAATATATGCAATCCTAGAAATAGTTTCGTTTATAAATGAAAATAATTTTAATAGTGTGGTGGATATACATAGACTGTTTTTAAAAGCAGTATTTTCACTTGTTGAAGGGAAAAGTGCTACAATACAAACCATTGGTTTGACCCAACTTTATTTTTTTGTGTTTTCTTGTATGTGGAAGCAAAGCGTCCTGGCAACTATAACAGAGTAGAGGATAATTTTGATTTAGAAAAATTTATATTTCCCAAGTTGAGCATTTTAAAGAAACGAAAAAGCTGCATTAAAGTTAATAACCTTTTAGTAACTAACTAAATACTGGTCTTAATACTTTCAAAAATAGAGAAATTTAATATTATTGTCATGGAGAACGTGTGGTTTTTAATTTGATAATTCGTTGCTTTGATTACATCATCCATCTCTTCCGCAGTTGTATGAAGAAATCTCAACTAGTTATTTGTAATAATTATTTTTCATATAATAATGAAGAAGCATGAAAAATTTGATTCAACAAATAGATTTTAGGAAAGAAAGCTGCATGGTAAATTCCACTTTTTAATTTTTAAAGCGGCCGCCTTTAAATTAGTCAGTAAGATCAGTAGAAACGAACTAGTTGAAGGAATAGACCTAAATAAAAGAACCACAAATTCCCAAGAAATGAGTTTTATGTTAACAAGACAACTCATTCACGCCGCTGTAACCTATATATCATAAATTATATTATATGCCTCAAATTACATCTGGTTTTTCAATATTTTCAACCTTTGTTAAGCCAACCATAGTTTTGAAGTTAAAGTTTCCATTTTTATACGCTGTACCTTCGGGAAGGGTGTATTAACTTTACTATGGAGTTTGTAACCACTTTAAGGAGTCGTCTAAGGTATGGATATTTATATAATATTCTTGCTCAGCGTAAAATTCTGTTTATTTAGATATGTTCGTCCGTCGTTGCAGCTGCACTCGTTCGAGTAGCTGCCATACAACTCCAAAAGCTAATTTTAAATATTAAGAAAAATAATAAAAATAAGATTCATGAAACTTGTCAGTGGTATGCGAAATTATAGGTCAGACATATGAGCGAAATTTCTATAGAATAGTTTTAGATATCGGTTTATTTATAAAAATATAAATATATAATATATAATATTATCATATCATGTATACGTAACTTTAATCCATAGTTGTAAACAAAATGGGGACAAAAATATATAAATAAATTAACAATAACGCAGTCGGGCCTTGGCATTAACCCGGGAAAGGCAGTTATTGTACCATTTACTAGGCGACGGAAATTTAGTTTGCGCCCGATGATCCTGGAGGGCACAAGCATTGGACCTTCCAAAGACGTCAAATATCTGGGATTAATCCTGGATTAACGACTAAATTGGGCGCCTCATCTTAATGCAGTCATCGTTAGGGCTACCTGGGCTCTATGGGCTTCGACGAGGCTATATGGAAAAACGTGTGGCCTTAGACCTAAAATGGCTCCACTTCATATTCACCTAAAGGAGGAGGCTATGAAGGAGGCACTGTGGATAAGGCAATACAGGAAGCCAAAACCGCGTGACCTTAGGGGCCATCTAAACATCATTGCGGGAATCAATGGCTTACACGACATGGGGATGCTCTTGGGCTTTGATCTGAGGTAGAGAAACATAGTGATACGTTGTGGATGTAGCTGAAAGGTATATCTGGGACAGGGAGGATCATAGCTTTACCCTGGGGCCGTGGTCTTTTATACGGATGGATCAAAAACCAATGAAGGGGTGGGCCTGGGTGTGTATAGTGAGCGCATAGGCATTTCTAGGGCCCTCGGGCACTGTCCACCGATATTTCAGGCTGAGACATATGCCATTGAGTTGTATAATCTGGAATGTATGAGGAGAAACATTAGAAGGAGCAGGATATTATTATTTCGGACAGGAGGGCCATTCTTGGGGCCCCCTCATCTGATGTAGTGGGAGTCAGGGTGCTGAAGGAATGCATTGACGCCTTCATTGGGCGGTTCCTTTTATTGGGCCGGAGCCATGCTTTGGGGTGCCCACGACAACGGTCTTGCGTGCCCTGATTGGATGGGGGGAGCGAGCCGGGGTTGAATACTGGAACGGCCGCCTGGGCCTGTCGCACTCTACGAAATTGTACCTCCCCTGGGACTAGGGGATTGTGTCCGGCCATGCTCAGCCGCCCAAATTTGAGGACATTAGTGGAGGTTCTCACTGGACACTGCCTCTCAAGGGTCCATCTGAAAAGAACGGGCGGCGGAAACCATGGAGCACTTACTGTGTGAGTGTGAGTCCGTTGCTCGCCAGCGACTGAGATGCTTCGGGGGGCTTTGTGACCCCGGGAAGGATCTCACAGCTTGATGTGACAGCCATACTGTGGTTTCACAAGGGCCTAGGTATAGAGCTAATGTAGGTGAGGATGGGAATCACAAAAGATCCTATAGGTCAACATGAGGAAGGCCTAAGGGCCTCGGTTCCCGAGGGAAAAAAAAAAAATATTGCAATCGATTTTAGTCTATTGCAATGGAATATCAGAAAGACCCTAACTTTTTCTAACTTGAAGAGGAGCCCAACCAAATTTTGAATTATTTGCTTATGCTTTAACATTCAAGTACAATTAAAAATGAAAATAAATTTTTTACGTACATTTCTAACAAACATAATTAATTTATTGACTGATCCAAAAATAATTTATTAATTATAAGGTGTAGATTATGCTTTGTTTACATAATGTGAGAATTAAGCTTATTGTAATTGGTATTTATATATGTATAATTTTATTGAATTATTCCGGTTCCTAAAACTACTGTATCAACACTACATATAACCCTTCTTGTTTATTAATCCTAATCCTCTGCTTGAGTCATACGGTCATGGTTTATCTTTTATTCCTACTGCAACCAAGTACATAACAACATTTTCTTTATTGTCATTTAATTTTTTATATATTTAACTGTTTTATTAACTTCCAATTACTCTCCAAAATGTTAACATTAGATTTTAAATAGAATACTTCTTGTACCTATATGAAATTATTTAATTATGTATATTATATAAAATTTAAAATTATTACTTATAAATTTAATATGGTTGAATATTATGACGTTTATTTATATAAAAAATTCAAGCTATTTGCGTGGCTACTTACCTGAACTGCTTTTAGAGATGCAGCTCCGCAGATACTTTTATAGGTAGTTTGGAGTTCTACCTTTAGAGTATCCATTCTTTGTGTTCACATTAGGCATGCATGGTATAATATTCTTGAATATACTATAATAGTATAATAAAAACTTAAAACAAAATAACTGAGTATTATGACAAAATCAATATAGTTTCCTATTGTTTACATTTTCTTCGTATATAATTTTCTTTATACTCAGAAATATGCTGAGAAAACTAAAAGAGAAACATTTTGTAAAGGAAAAAGTTTATTTTTTGGTTTGTAATTTTGTGTATTTTGAGTGGCAATTAATATAGGTATAGGTACATTATATATGAAGATATTTTGTTGATACAACAAGAATGTATACTCGTACTAATGTATGCATCAATATACAAGTATATTGTGTTAGATTCTTAATTATTTAAGTATACTATATTAATAGCTCTGTGAATATTTACCTATTTCTAAAAGTATCATTTTAGTTTGAAAATGTTTTCTCATGTATTTTGTTACTTAACTAATTTTGTGGAATTGTAAAACTTGAAGAGAAGTTAATAGCTATAATATAAGAGGTATAATAAAAACAATATCCTTGTGATTATTGTGACGGAGAAATGTTTTTTTTTTTTTTTTTTGCCGTTAAATGTATTTTTAGATCACTTAAATTTTTGATATAAGAAATTTAATATTAATATATATTTGTATTTATTTTCTTGAAATAAAACGTGCATTCACATTGTATGGTACTTAAATAAAAGCCGGATTTATTTTATGTACATACATATATAAATGATTTTATAACAATTAATTTTTATGATATCGTTACATTTAACATTTTGCATTATATACGAGATTTTATATATTAAATTGACGTAAATTGTCATTTTGAGTTAATTATTTTTAATGATTTTATAGTTATCAAACAGTTGAGAATATTATAAATAATTCTAGTTTAATAACAGAAAACAAATTAAAAATAAGATCCACGAATGACTAAATTTTTAATTTATGAATTCTTTATTTACGATTATTATCCTTAAATTAATTAATAATATTATTTCTATATTGAGACTCAAAATTGGATTCCTGGTTATAGCTGTAATGGGGGTTCTCGCGGGTCATTTTCTGGTTGACAAACATGCAGGAAGCAATGGCCTCCCTGCAAACAATCTCTGTAGATGCAGCTGCGATTAAGTAGCAGAGGAAACTGTGACCCGCCCCATATGCCTACTTCCGGCGCTGGTGAACTCTCAGCAGAGATTTCTTGGGTTTTACTTCTTCGATTGGACTTCTTTGGTATATTCTTTCTCTCCATAACATTTGAATGCGTGAAGTCATTCTACTGACTTCGCAAACGCAAATGTTAGAGATCTTAACCGATTTGTGAGAAGTTCCGGCTGTTTCGAATGAGTGGAAGTCTATGTCAATTTATGAAGTCTATGTCTATGAACATTCTTCGGAAAGCCGCGGTAACCTGACCTACCATGGACTCAAATGTATTAATTACAAACATACAACAACCGGTTCTTCTAGTATCTCTCTTCACATAACACCATTTTATATAGCACGATTACTAAATCTTTAATTATTTTAAACTTTAATACCTATAGAATAAAAGAGAGAAAAACGAAAATCGTATAACATAAATATTTTCAAAGCCAAGGGCACTTCATAAAAAAAATTCAATAAAATGTTAAAGCTATTCAGGCGGTGATAAATTTTACACATACATGAAAGCTTACATACGTTTCATATTATTATGTATGTATGAAAAAATTCAGACATCATCAAAAAATTTGCAATTTAAAAAAAATTTTTTATATCATCGCCATTTCAAAAGAAAATCACTGATTTCATTATAGTTTCTCTAGCTACAGAATATGAACAAAGTTATACATACAATCATAATGAATAAAATATCAAAGAGAACAGAGAGACTTAAATCATGATTCATGACATGACCATCGTTGTATAATTTAAACATAATAGGGGGGGGGGCCCTATTTAAGAGTACATTTTATATGAGAATTTCATGATTAAAAGTTTTTTATTAATAAAATTATAATAGAGCTGCGTTATTAATAGTAAATTTTATGAGATACGTAATTTGATAAATTAGGATTTATTAGATATAAAAATCTCTAACGAAATCATCTCAAATTACAACCAATATTAAACAGAAATCATAATTTCACATTAGATTTAATTATTCTTGTAATAATATTGAGTAGGTATTTGGAAATCGTTACTCACTCAAATCTTAATAAATTTGAGTGTTTTACTTACAGAACTTGAACGACTATGTGTCGCCATTTCAACTGGATTTTTTGGAATTTTGGTGTTATACAAAACAAATATTATAAATTGATTGTGATTAAGAGGTTGGAGTTGTGCATAAAATTAAATTATTAAGATATTTTAAAATAATAATAACGACTTAAAAAATTAATGACGCCCAATCGTCCACTATCCTTCCAATACTTTCAATTCAGTTCAAAATTTTACAGAGCAAAAGACATAAAAAGAATACTTGATGTCTTAGTAATCTACTAAATATACAAAAATTTTAAGAATTTTTCTTACAACCTTAAAAAAATACATATGTATGTATATGTATATTCTTTAAAGAAATCATTTTCTTCCTTTAATGACAAGTTATTTTTCAACTGAAAAAAAAATCCGCAAAGATAGGTACGTTTATTTCCTTGAAAACCTGAAAACCAATTTAGTAAATTGAATTTTAAAAAAACAACTGCAAATATTTCGCGAAATGAAAATACGTACCACTACGCACAGCTACCTACTTATATAATATATTACATAATCTATATAAATATATAATTAATATATTATGGGTATACATTTTGTCTTAAGGACAATAAAAAATTTTCATATGATTGTATCAAGCATCAATATTTTACACCTGCTGACTTATAATAATAAAGTAAATGCAAATCATTAAATTTATATAAATTATGTTGAGATTCATATCTTTATTACATTGATTTTTCAAGAATAAAAAATATGAATAATAACAGTTATGTAAATGTTTTCAAAAGAATGCTTTAAGGTCTTCGTATATTTTCATTCTTGTGTATTACAAAATCCATAGCTTCTCAACGGTATAAGCATTATTTTATTTTCAATTGTTAAATTTACTTATTCCCAGTGCTACTTGTTGTTATTGTTTTTATTGTGTCTTGTCATTTATAAATCATCAAAAATAATATTGATATGACAAAGTTTTCATAACATGCTGTAGAATTAATTTATTGTTTTACCTGTTAACGTAATAATCAAGATTTGAGTTGATTTCTCTTAATATTTTGGGCAATTTAATTATAAATCGAATAAACAATTTAGTAATAAGAATTATTTTAATAAAAATTTACTAAAATAATTTAATTTTTAAAGATTTTCGAAAATTTCAATTTGAAAACTATGAGCTAAATGAACAATCAATCGCCTGTAAAACAAGGTCCGGATGGCTACTCAATGTCGCATGGTTATGAAGTTATAAGCATCAATTTATATGCAGAAAAATTATCTGGTACCTTTTTTGAACAGACTGTAGCCCGGAAACGAGTATATCTGCCTCCCCACTCCGCGCTGTCAATACAATAATTTTGCTGGAAATTGACCAAAATTATTGAAATTATTTGTCACTTTACACGAATTATCCAGTATAGTATACTCAGAATTGGAAAAACCGATTCTCGGAGTTCATTTGAACTATATTATATTAGCCTGTGTAGGAGACAGTAAAAATTTGAAATCACTTCATACGTTTTCAACTGGATATGGACGATATTGACGTTAATTTTTCTCATGTACATAATATGTTCATATCCACCAATGTCTTAAATTAAACCTCACGAGACTAGGAATGTAATTGAAATAATGCAATTTATCGTTCTCGTATTTTTACCAAGGGCTTTCAAAAAAATAAATATAATTTCTATACTTAAATTGCCCAAAATATTATCCAATATTAAATTCTATATTACAATAAACTTAATTCACTTTAAGTGTGCTATTATATAGACAGTAATAATTGAAATGAAATTTCTCTACTATGTCAAAATGATGAAAGCATGAATGAATAATAATAATGATTTAGGTTTTGTGATTTATTTCTATAAATTTAAGATACTTTTGTACAGTGTATATAAAATTTATCTCTTTTAGCATAAATTATTGTGTTTGTTTTAGAAAATATTGAATTAAATGAGAGTGTAGGATAGCTACAGTATTATTAAAAGAAAAAAAAGCGAAATTAATATGAATAATAATTGCAAAGACATTGTTTTAAGAATCACAATATAATTATAATTTTAAATTGTAAAAGATATGAGTAAATTAATGACTATTTGGTTAAAGTCAGCGAAATAATAATTTCGAAATAAATAAATTATAATTATCCGGGAATTGAACAAAAAAATTTTCTTACGATGTTAATCAACAGTATCAAAAAAGTGCATCAAAAGCAATAGTAATATAAAAGAAATAATATTATGCATGGTGAACCACGAATAATGAAAAACATTCTAGTGAGTGTTTGACTATTGAACCGAGTGTTGAAACTATTTTGTAATTTTGCCAAATAATAATAATTTGCAGTTGACTAAAATATCATTATTTGCAAGTATTACTTTAGTCTCGCATTATATTTCCAATTTACGGTGGAATTTTCTTTGTAACTTTATATGATTAATAGTCATTCCTACATAATATTAACAATGCTTTTAATTTTTTAAATGTGAATTGAATAAATAGAATAAAAGCCCCTCATTTTACTTTTGATAAAGGGTTTAGTTAGGGTATATTATGTAAAAACCTTTTAAATATTACTAATTTACCATTAACATTGAGACAGTATGGTTCCTTTTTCTTGAATTTTCTTGAATTTTAATTTTTATAAAAAGTTTTAAATTTATGTGTAACCTTAAATGAAGCCCATCGCCTTATATAATATAATATATGTACATACACGTGTAAATTAAATCTCTGAAAACAATTATAAAAACTAAAGTTTTGCTTAATTTTTTAATTTATTCCAATATATTTTTTTTTCAAAGAAGCAAAAACATTACTAAAAAATAATGAAATGAAGTAGACGCCTGTCTTATGTGAATGAATATTAAACTCTCCTTCATTAATTATGCATAATGTAGTCTTTTAGTTTTCTTTTTCTCTTCACAGTGTAGAAAAACAATATAATATACAGGATATATAAGAGGTATAGTCTGAATATACACATATAATAGTCTACAGTAATGTCAACAATCCAATATAACAAGGATTGTATGTGTGTATTAAAGAAATATGTATATAAGAAAAAAATAGTACAAATAAATTATCCTTTACAAAAGCTCAAAATTAACTCAGAATGTCTTTTTTCCTTTACAGTACTTAAATGAAAAATTGTGAGAAAAGAAAAAATTAAAATAAAGTGTAAATATCCTTATATAAAATGAGTTGGCAGAAAAAAGGCAGCAAAACTATTTCTTAACACATTAAAGTTTGAGATGTGAACGTAATTATATTTTGTAAAATTATAGATGTATGTAGGTGATATATACATACACAAGAAATATAGGGGTGTTTGTCTTTATAGTAATGCTCATTCTGTTTAATAAAAGAGAAACTTATTGTACATATTGTTCATGTGTGTGTAATAATGTGCTCGATAGTGTTTAACGAAATAAAATAAAAAATTGTTTATAATTTGTTAAGGGTATGGAACTTTTTTTCTTTAGATTCTACATGATTTATTAAGTCATTATGAAAATCAAACAAAAATCTTAGTTTTTAAAACAAAAAAAAAAGAAAGAGAGAAAGTTGACCGTGTCAATATTGTGACACCCTTGAGAGAGTTTTGCAAGAGTTATATGACATATCTGAATAAACTTTTGCCATCCCAGCCACATTTTTATTATTTTTATGGAAATAATATGTCCCCGTGAATAAACTAACGGTTGGTTTATTTGAAGACGCTGCGAAATTCATAGTTTCTAAAATAATTTTTGAAGTTATGTGGCAAATTTTGATCCGGCTCGTAAGCTTACAGCAAAATTTTAGCAAAAATAGTTTTACTATTATTAGTGTCTTCGAGATACGAGAAAATTTTTTTTGTTTTTGGAGGATCGCTACTGGAACCGCCGATTGAATCCAATTCATATAGGCATTAATCACTGAACATTCGCTCATACAGGTATAAAGAAGAATAATTGGTGTTTCGTTTTCAAAAAGAAATTACTTAAAGTTAATTTTCTTAGAGTGAAAATTATTATTCTAGAGCTAGAATATTATTCCAAAACATTTTAACCAAAAAGAAAATTCTTCTTCCATGAACAAAAGTGTATGGATTTGAGTGTGCTTGAACAAATCTTATAGTATTATTGATCTTCCTTCTGAACTATGTGTAATCAATTAATAATAACAACCTATATAAAAAAAGTTTGTATACGGGTTAAAACAAAAACAAATAACTTTATTAATTTATTTCTGAAACTAAAAGCTAAACTTGTATTGTTTTTAAAGTTCACCACTATGAAATGGGGGAAAATGTTAACAAATATAGTGAATGATTTTATTAGAGCTTGATTAATATTATCTTATTGTAACTGATATCGAATTTATTTTTATAATTTGACTTTTATATTATTAGGATAAAACGAACAGAATATTAAGATACAAAAGATGTGGCACGTGTAATGAAAATTTTAGGAAAGTTTACTTCTCCCTATAAACTTTGATTTTCACTTTAAATTAATTCCTCTTTTATTCTTCCTCTTTTAGGAGCTACTTTAATAAGCTTTGCCATATTTTTGGATATTAGCTTTATATTTTCTTCGCCAACGTACACACATTATCTACTTTAATTTTGAAAAGGATTAGAACTAAAAAATTTTTGTTTTTTACTTAAAGATTTGATCTCTTTACATTTTAAAGTCCAGCGCATATTTTTGTTCCTACAAAATATTATTTAATAAACTGCTCCAATTTTTATAATTTAAATTATTCACTTAAAATTTTTCATTAAATTTATATTCAAATTTTTTTAAATAAGTCAAAGAAATTGAATCTCCACTTACAAAATTCATCAACTCCTTGCATATTTTTATTACCGTATGCTGTATACCCATCCAGAAAAAAATCTTTGTGAAAATATTATAATGAGATCACACATACCCACACATTCATTTTATTACTCTTAGTAGTAAGGCAAATAAAATTATTTCTTATAGCATTATACGAATTTTCTCACCTTAAAATAGAATACATTCGAGTTACGAGTATATTGTGTGTATGTGCGTACTAACAACATTTTTATACACATTATATAAAATTATAACCTTGTCAACTCTGATACCCGCACGAATTTTTTATCCTATGGCTCTGGCACTTTCTACAATAAATCTTTTGTCAAGACAGACGAACGGACAGACAAGCTAAATCAACTCAGAATTCGACGCTGATCAAAAACATACACTTGAGTTTATATCTCTGAGCATTATTTCTTAGCGTTACAAACGCTAAGGCAAATTTAGTATACCTGTCCAACATACGTTCGTACGGGTATAAAAAACATTTACATTGGAAATTTTGTTCTTCAAAATTTGTCATCCTTCTGTTTTCATGAGGCGAATACTGTGATTCAGAAAAACTAAAAAAGAGAGTAAAATGCAATGTTCAATTATGGTTAGTTAAATTAGCGAGTTAAGTTGGAATATATATATATCATAATATTTACATATATATTTTAGAAACTTAATGATATTGTCAAAAATATTTTTATCAGAGTTTTAAAAGTAAATCTAATTGTCTATTTATGCTATGTAAAAATATGTTATCACGCATTCACTTAAGCTAAGTTTGGAAATTAAATGGAAATGTTCAGCTTATTTAATTAAAAAGATAGATACTGTAATATTGCACGTAGAAACTATAATAATTATAGATTCTTACAAACAGTTAAAAGACTACTTTGAAATTCTTATAGTTCGAATGCAAAATTTTTCCTTGTTTCAAATTCCGCATAGAATCCACAGGTAATTACTTTGATTTAAATACAATAAATACAATAATACTAATACATCAAACTGTGAACACCCCTATTGCACATTATAAATTTTAACACAGTTTTGTAATAAAAATTTAGCTCATGTAAAATAATACACGTGTAAAAAATAAATGAATCAATAAAATTGGACTCAATTTGATGTGGTGAAGTAATTAACAAAGGTAAATTTAAGAAGTAGAAAGAATGTTAAGGATAATTTGAAATATTGCTTTTCATTTACGGTTTGTAGATTGTGTATAGTATTTAACTGACTAAAAGCATTTCCCTGGTTTTGAATTAATTTTTCGACATTAAATTGAAATTAACAAACTATATGAATAATGGCAGATGATTGGGCTTAGTTGCTTTTGTTTATATTACGAATAGAATGACGGTGAAGCAAAACTAACATCCTTACATATAAGAGGATTCCACAATTAACCTGTAATACAATTTTAACTTTATTTATTTGAAATTCCTTTTATAAGTTGGTATACGGTCAAAATAAAAATAAAGGAACGAAAACCAAATATATTTCATAACGGTAGAGATTTTAAAGGTACTCAGGAAAAATCAATCGCAATCATAATAGGCGGGACACATATTTGACTTAGATTTCTAATAAAATAGTCTGGCAATTTGAATGGCTTTGTAAATTCACTTAAACGATTTGCACTTTTATTCTAATTGAACAAAAAACTCTACTTTAGAATAAGGTTAACTCTTCAGTTCTCCGAGTAACTTGCGAAGTTGGCGAAATATAAATATTTATTGACCGGGAGTTGTAAGCCATTAGTAAATGAGTTAAGTACATCCAACATCAGTATATTCGATGAATTTTTTACACATATTTCCTAGGACACTTTTGGAGTTTGAGGACTAGAAGAACTGATCGCTTTTTAGAAAGTTCCCAAACATAATTTGCGGACTCTTTTAAGAATCATTCACTAATATCTTGCACAAAAATCTTTTCTTGGCTTTCTTAGACCCTTTTTATAAGTTTCCCTCGACATCCAGTTATTTTCTCGAAAATCCTTTTAAAAATTTTTGAAGAATTTTCAGAGACAAGAAAGTAATCGCAAAACTTAAATTCTGTTTTATTTATTTTTTTTTATATTAAAAGGAAAATAAGTTTCGAATTAAATTTCCTTTGTCTTCGCAAAAAATTTCAAAAGTTTTTTGCCTTTCACAAGAATTTTTTGCATACATTTTTTTTATTTTTAGATCAATGAGGAATGAACGCACTGCTGTAAATGTGTACAAGAAAATTTAATGAACATTTAAAATTTAACTTTGTAAATGCTCAATCATACAATTTGTATTTATTTATTTCAAATTTTCTTATTTCCTTTCTTGCATTTAATCCATTGCATATAAATCCTATTCTAAACTTGATTTTAGTTTAAAGATGTGAACTCAGGCCGAAATTTTTTCATACCATTGAAAATATTTGGGGAAGGTCAATAACGCGTAGTACGGGTATGCTGAGATGCATTTCCTGAGTTTTTCATTATATTCACAATACTTTCCAATAATATTATTTTGAAATATTCGAAATATTAATTTGTTAGCATTTTAGAATGTTTGACAGTACATCGAGCTTTCAATTTTTTAAAAGCTTTCATCAGAAATTATTTGATTTTTAGTGAGCCTTAAGTTCGATAATATTTTGAAAAGTTTTTGTCTGCCGCATCTTGTTATTTATAACAGGTATAAACTTATTATACCTGCTTTTCAACAGGTTTATTCTAGAAAATACTTATTCTTCAAGGAATTTAAGATAATCACTGAATTTGCCAAGTAGAGGGTGGGTAAAACGGGTAATAAATTTTTTTTGCTTTTCTGTCAAATTTTTCTACTTTTTTCCCAATATTTTTTTCTTTTTCATTGCTGCAAAAGTTTACCTTTTTTTCGGTAATTTTCTGAGTAATTTCATTAGTGTTTTCTTTTTTATTTGTTTTTGAAAATTTCATTCGCCTTTTTTATTTCAAATTTTTAATAAAATTTTGTGAGTTTGTTGTTATATTGTCTTTGTACTATAACATAAAGTTCTTAAGTTAAATATATAAAGTTCGATAGAATTTTCAATTCTAATGTACGAAAAACTTTTTAAATCGAATCTAAAAAAACTGAAAGCAAAGTAAGAAAATTTTCTTGTAAATTATTTTGGATTAATTCAATTAAACTGCTAATATTTAATTTCCACTTAATCTATACAATTTAAATAATATACTGGCAATATTTTATTGAGCGATCTCTTAAAGTAGATTACTTGGAATTTTATTTTCTAATCAAAATTTTATTGTTACTTTGTATTATTATAAATGTAAAGAGATTTATATAAAATGTGCACCATACTACATCCAGCTCTGCGGCAGCTCCACACTTGGTTTGAGCCAATCTAACCTTGTTTGAGCCAAACCATGCATTCATTGAGATGACGCAATTTTGATGTTTTCATTTTAAGTTTTTTCTTAGATTTTTTTTCAACTATGTCTCAGGATGGATAACTAAGCAGTAAAAGTCAAGGCTTCCGTGAGTATATCGTAGTTCACCTAGGGAATATAAATGTACCTTACGCATTACAGGAAATAAGTAGATATATATGAGCCAGTGAAATAATACAAGTACCTTTTTACCCATAGAGATAATGTAGAAAAAGAAATATTGATAATTTTCACTTCTCAAAATTAATTACGTTTGCATACAAAAGAATGCAAAGATTTTCTCTATTTCAATTGAAATTATTTCACATGTGTGTTTCAAAGAAAGTTTTTCAACCTTATTGCAAAATCAATATCAACGAAAATTTTTTAATAAAATTCTTTTGGTATAGAGAAAAAAAAATACAATCGAAATTTTTACAAAAATTTGTGGAAAGCATTTCATTCTTTTTTAAATCCTCTTGTTATCACAATGCGATCTACTCATATAATAATTTATCATTTGGAATTTCTTATCAGAATATAGTTTGACAATAATATTATCCTGTCGTGGGAAATTCTTTATACAGTGTTGATTATACACAAATTACTAAACAAAGAAAATGAGATATTTTTGAATTTTAAATTGAAATTCTGTGTGACTTCCGTATACTAACGACTTATAACAATAAACCTAAATGAAAATATAAAATATTTTTTGAACAGATTTTGATCAAAAATAACGGATGCTCTTTTCAACGATTACTTTTCAATAAATCAGAAATTTTTGCATATTATTATTATTATATTTAAGATAGATTTCATTGAACATAAAGATTTTGCTTCCGGACTAATATTTTACCATATTCTATGTATTCTATTTTAGTTTAATATTATAATAAACATATTGTTATACACAAATACTTTTCAAAGTTATTGTTAAATTCAGGAATTATTATGCTATAATTATGACGTTGTGTTGTACTTAATGCGGCGTTTCCGTGGAAAATAAAAGAAATGCCAAATTGTTTTTCATATTACATAGGATTAAACCATTCATTCTTTTTTTTTTTAAATTATTTATAATGGTTAGGAAACTACTTGTATAATCAATATAAATCCGGAAATTAAAATATTGTATAATATTTTAGTAAAAGATTTAAATTGTTCTTTTAATGTGTTACTATTATTGAAATTAATATGGAATTTTGGTGAATATGAAGATTTTGAATTATTTTGTGCAATAATTATTGTTTTTCTTCTTAGATGAAATTAACCTAAACCCTTCTTCTCTCAAACTCATTTCATGAATTTCACAGTATTTCAAATTCATAAGTGAATTCTACGGAAAATTTTCTAAGGTCCATGAAAAATACTTTTGATGAAATATGAAATGGTCTTTTCTTTATTTTTTCTTTAATTCGAAATAAATTTCATAAACGTTTGTCAAGGATCAAATACTATGTAGCACATTTTGAATTCATACAAAATGAATTAATGAACAAATTTAGAATGAGCAAAATATTAATAACTAATGAAGAGTTAAGAGTATCTACTGTATGTTGTTTTTATTAAATATTAAGGCACATTTTAAGATTTTAAATCGTGTACCTTAAATTGAAATAATCAAAGTATACAATAATTAACATTGAGGGACAATTTTCCACTATTGAGCTGTTGACATTACTGCGATACCAAAATTCACACGAAATTGCAAAATGTTATTCAATCCTCTGATATAGGGTAGATTATATTGTTGCAACATGCAACACCGACCGTCCCAGAGTTTCGGAACATTTAATATTTGTCGGTGCAATTAAATGACAAACTGGAAAAATAAAAAAAAACTAAAAAATCTAAAAGAAGAAGTTACTGTTGCTGTTGTTGAAAATAGACTTTTTTAGATTAAATTATTGTCGCTGTCGCTACCAATGTAAACTGAATTGCGACAATATTTACCCGAAAGATTTAATTGATGAGAAGCATTTGCCATAATAGAATCAATGATAAACTGAAAGGTTTCTCAGATAATCTTTGCGATTTTGATCATGAATTTATCAGAAAAATTTAAAAAACCATTTAACAAATTTTAAAAAACCACAATTTCGACTAAAATTTCAAAGAATTTTGTAACCTCATAGCAGTTAATGTAATCTGCCATATGAGATCTCACCATATAAAATTTTTTTTATTGTCTTTTTAACAGGAACCAAAATGTTTTCAATTACATTACTTTGAAGAATAAAATTCAAAAGAAAATTAAGGTAATTCAATACATTTTGAAAATATTAGAATAAAGTTACACATAATGTTAGAATTTTAAGTGAATGCTCACATTAAATAAACCTTTTTTCATAAATTAAATGTTAAAAGTCACAGAATGTAAAGTCAACAATATCGCGAATCCTTTTCCAATCCTTAAAATAAAAATACGTATATAATAAATTGGTTTGGTTGAAATTAAAGTTGAAAATTTTTTCCTTAGTAAAATAAAAAAGGATTTTTAATAAAGTAGAAACTTAAACTTTGTCCTTGAATTTCATTTGGTTTTTTACGACACAATCCAATTTCTACTGAAAAAAATCTATTTCCTTTCCGTTATTATCTATTTTTTGCTATATTTTTTTTTTCTAAAAAGATGTAATTTTTTCCTTTTTCTCGTTCAATTGAATTTAACATTTTCCTTTTTTTAATTTGACAATATAAATAGTTCCCTCGAGATCATTTTAAATTTTCCTTATATTTATATTTTCCCCTTTTCATTTTCTAGCCCTGGAATGTAATTTTTTTTTTCGTTCTTTCTTTAGTATATCAATAACGAACACTATTCTACTAAAAATAATAGAAAATTGTTTGTAATGGAGGAAAAAATTTCACTTTTTTTTATGTGAGTACAAACGAAACCAAAGATGGAAAGCATTTGAATTTTCTTTTTAAAGAATAATATGGAATTTTTTTTCTTGTTTTCTATTGCTTGACTGACCATATTTTATATATATAGAATGATTTCATTCCTGAAATAGTAGAGCAATCGTAGTTGATATTTGAGTAATTTCAAATATGTAAAATGTTAACGAATAATAAAAAGAAAATTTTTCACTTTAAATGAAAAGGAAAAAAATTTTTCTATCAATTTTTTATTTAAAGAACAAATAAAATATTATAGTGTAAGTGTTTTCAGTTTCCTGTAGTAACGAAATTTTTATAAAATGTGAAATTTCAATTACCTTTTGATTATTTTCAATGACCTTAAAATGTTAGTGAAATTTGATAAATGACAAACACGTTTCAAATAAAGAAAAATGGAAGTGTTCTTTGTAAAGTTTTTGTAACTATTTTTAAAAAATAATGCAAAATTATTTCGCTCGATTAACTTTAAAATTAAAATCTGTAACAAAATTTTGTAATTTAATAATATAACCGACCGCAATGTGCATTGTCTAGTTTAGCGGAGATGTAACAGAATATTATAAAATGCCTTTTAAACACTATGCTTTAAAATTTTAAGAACGCTAGTAAGCTTTTAGTTGACATACTAATAAAATTTTAAATGGCTCCTAGTTACCATAACAACCAGAACTCAAATATTAAATTTCATGAAATTGCATCAATTAGACGAAAAAAATTTGAAATCGGCCATTAGCTTGGTTTCCGGCCCGCAAGAAAGTCCAGTTCTCGAGGCCTAAAATAACCCGATCAATCGGTTCCATAGCCAAAATAAACTCACATAAAAAATTTCAAATCGATTCAGCCGAATTTCTGATACAGACATGACACAAGGAACGATAGGCCTTCAGACAGACAAACCGACACCAAGCGACAGATCCACAGGCCAGCCAACATGTAATTATCTGAATTTTTAGGGCTATCATATAACCTCCATACAATGCTATTATAAGGAATATTCAATCTGATATTATAACTATGCGACTTAATTTTCAATATTTCTTAAATATTTAAAACAAAAACATTTTACGATATCAATATAAAGATATACAGAGCTTCCTAATGGTCATATTAATACAACAAATTAAGATATTCAAAATAATATTTAAAAAAAAAATAAATGCAGAATCAATAAAAATAATAAAATAAATAAGTAAAACTAATAAAACGAATAAAAATTTATTTAAATAAAACCAAATAACAAAGAAATGCCACAAATTGGTAAAGAATATTGGATGTGGTCATTATATTTCCGATTGTATTTTAATTGTTTCAGAATTGAAATTGTAAAGTACCCTTTATACAGTATAGGATTTAACCCATATGGAAAAGTTTAAAATACCTTAAAATGGTCATTAATTTCGGAAATTCAATATCAAATTACTCAAACTAGCAATTAAGTAATGTTTGCATCCTTTAAATAAACACTTCACTCAAAAACTCTAAAAATTTTGAATACCACGGCGAACACAAACGTAATATACAAATTTTTTTTAAAGTAACTGCATATATATGCATAACAATGTCGGCCACTAAATATTCAGATATTTAAACGAAAATCTATTTAAGAGTTATCCAACTCATACACAATTATTAAAAATACTTAAAAAAATTTGATTACAGAAATATCATAAGGAAATTTTGTCATGGTGATTGATTTCCTTCTAACTCATATATAAAACCTACATTATGGGCGTATAATTAAAACAATCATACCCACTATGAAACCTGAAGAAATATGAGAAACATTGGTGCGAAATTTGATGCTAAGACAGACCTTCTTTTATTGTCTTTCGTACGACCGTCAATAAAAAAGTGAAAATGAGCCTATTAAAATTTTATGATAAGATTTTTGGTATTTTGATATTTTTTTCAAAAAATATCTAAAGGTTAATGTCAAGTTTATCTTAAAATTGCAGAATATCAAAAATTTTTGTTTTTCTTTGAACAGAGAATTGGAAAATTTGAATATAAAAAATGGTTAAATATTTAAAGTATTAGATTTCTAATTTAAAAACGTGTTTGATTTTCTCCAGGGATTAGAATTTTTAAACATTATAAGAGAGTATGGAATACAATATTGTTATGTAAAAAGCTTCACAAATTAAATTAATTTAAGAAGCTACTCGTATGTATGTACTTACAATGTAAAATATTAAAAATTTTTACTGAACAGGAATTAAAAATTACAAAACAGTTAATTTTCGAAATAAAATTAAATTTGTCTAACTACTATATGGTAATTATTGTGGTTAAATTAACATACGGCGTGCTTTATTCAAATTATATTATTTAACATTCCGACATACATAAGCATTAGCATTACAAAATTTAAGTGCATTCTTCCATGTAAATACTATACGACTTTAATATTAATGAAATTTGAATGTTCTATTTATGTAATAACAACAAAGAAGGATATACCTATATATATGGTGCTGTATATAGTGTAAAAACAGTAATAAGTTCATTAATTGATGGCAACAATAATTAAACCGAATAAATGCAACTGTTATAACACACAACTGACAGTATTTTAACCAATGTGGTTTTTTTCTACGTTGATAATATTTTAATAAATTTCGGACGAATGTGTATATATTTTTCACCATATTATATACATATATGTATATATGTATGTAACTACAATATACAAGCAGTATACGAGTAATAATGTGAATCACATATTCACATTACTCAAACGTGCAATATACGTAACCAAAAAATTGGTAGTTAATTAGATTACAAATTTTGAAATAAAAACCTCTTATTAAATTTGCATACACGTTAAACACACGCTATAACACAATTTACACGTTATAGTATGTAAATGTACGGTATTCTAAGGTATGAGCTGCAATGGTTATGAAAATTTTAATATTATAGAATTTATAAAGTAAAATCTTTTATTGAAAATTTTCATTTAAATGAAATTTCTATATAGCAATATTTTTTTTTTTTAATAATAAATTAAAGTAATTTTGTCCACAACATGATAATGTTGTCGTCCCAAAAGACATAATAAATTCAAAATGTTTGTTAAATATTCAAAAAATTTATGTATGCCTGGTTGAGCGTGTATTGAGTTACCTGAAATTAAAAATTTTCAAAAATTATTGAAAAGAGCTTTTCTGTATTAAAAATCAAACTACCGAAATAAATATTTGTATTATTGCAACTCCTACTTTCTCCTTTTTTGTATAGGTCTACAATATTGCATACCATTGAAAGGAACATGTCCAATAACAAACGGATTGTAAAAGGTTTTATTAATGAAATCCCAACTGTTTTTAGCACAAATCTCACAAAATTCTTACTAATTTCCTTAAATCTTGCAGACTACTTGCACCCTTACAGCATCTTATGTACAGCATGTCACATACAAAATAGCCACTTCCTTCAAAATTTACAAAAAATAATTGAAATACATAATGATTGTTTGCCAGAAAGCTCATTTCCCAAAAGAAAATTTATGATTTACCTCAGACTCTTCCACAACTTGACAATTCAGTGTATCGAAAAAAAATTATATAAAGGCTATGACCTACTTCTTTTTACTACAAAAAAATGGAAACTTAACAGTGATGAAAAGTCTCATAAAACTAACCGCTTAAATCTGATATTTTCAAAGTTTTAACATCGTTTTGCTCTTGGGCAGTAAGTTGTGGTGAAAAACTTATTTTTAAGTAGTTCCTCGAAAATAGCAAAATTTATGCTTACGATTCCTTAATTCTTCCGAAATTAAGATTTCACAAACTTCTAAATAAGCGAAAAGAAAAATAACTGTAAACTGTACCTCTTATTTTTCTTATATTCAACTCAAGTTGGCAACCTTACACAATATATGTAGATATGTATATGAGTAGTACAAAAATAAATCAGTTTTACATTATTGATTGAAATACGGTAAGGCTTTTTTTCTCATTTTAATTTTTGATTTTGGAACCCAAATCAATTTTCTTTTATTTATTTGAAATATAAATTAATTAAGTATATACATATGTGTCTTTGTACATTGTAACAAATATATATTTTGTGAATATTGTTGATTTTTTGTATATTTTGTCAACCAATATTAATTATGTACTATGATTACAAGTTTCGTCCGTATATCAGTAAGACTTTTTTTCTTGCCCTGAGTTTTTGTATGGGAAATGTCTCGGAGACTTTTGGTATTGGTATATATGAATAAAGGGGATAATATTAACTAAAAAGTATTTAAGGAATATCCTTGTCAATTTGAAATATAAAAGATTTTTTTGTTTTCAAAGGGATGCTATTTACGTCTCTTCAAAAATATTTTGTAATCAAAAGATCATTGAAATACAAATTTTATATAGAATCACTTAAAGGACAAGGATACTAAAAAATGTCAAAACAAGGTTCTTTTAAATTATTTTATTTATAGTTTGTATTGAATTGAATATAATATTTATTTGATGTAATATAATATTTATTTCATATATTTCAATTTTATATACGTACGTACATGAATATTAATGTAAATTTAAAAGAGAAAGAAAAATATTTAAAGTTTTTATTAATCACAGGACTTTTGATTACGTCTAGCTGCAGAAACAAAGTCTTCAGTGGATATTTTAACAGCTGTTAGAATTCTTTGAGCATATTACTTTGAGCATTGAGCTTTGAACTGATGTTGAAAGCTATAGAAATACTTTAAAGGAAAATCTAGATATATAAGAACCATTAGAGAGCAAATGTTGTGGAAATTTTTGTTGCAATTTTAAAAACGAAAAGAAAAACTTTTTATTATTGGCACTATTACAAGGTGAATGCTTTGGTTTTTTGTAGATGGTCGTATACGCCCTATTTGAAATTGAAAGCTTGTATAGGTCTCTAAGCCAACGAAAGGAAACATTAATTGCTTTTTTACCCTTTTTTGCTCTGCTTTTATTAAAAATTTCTTAAGCTATAAATTTTACTATTGTGTATATAGTATGGTTTACAGTGATATCACGGTCTGCCCAAGCCGCCCCTCCTCTTACAAATAAAAGCTCAACACTCATTGACAAGACGCATCGAAAAATGTATTTCTTGAGTATACAACTTATATACTTTTAAATAAAAATATTTTCTAATTTTATAAAATTCGAAGCAGTTCAACATATAATTCCACAATGGAATTATTAATTCCACAACCATTAAACATATTATATGTTTATTGGTATGCCTGGAAAATTTTTTGAAAATTTTGGACCATTTTGTAAAAATTATAAAATAACCCATATGTGAGTACCTCGAGGCTAATATAACCAAGCTAAAAGAAAACCATAACGCTACGTACATTTCAAAAATAAAGATCTTTTAATAAATTACTGCAAAATAAGGGAATTAGATAATATAAATATAAATTATCTAATTAAATTTATAAAACAAAAATGGCAAGAATTAAAAAATTATTTTTAAAACAGTCGCCAAGTTCTAAAAATCTTTGTGTTCTTAAACCATACAACAACTATGTTCCACTTTTAAAAATAAATAAATTTTAAGAAGATTCAAACTTTCTTGTATCACCATAGGATTTTCATTTCAAAATTGCTGCAGTGATTTAGTAAATCTCGAAATAATTTTAATTCTTAAAAATTATTATAGAATAGAATATAGTTGGTGCAATATTTTTCAAAAGGATACAATTAAACACTACCAAAAATTGTTCTTTAAAAAACTTTGTAAAATATTTTTAAAATTTAGTTTTGCAACAATTTACAAAAACAAAGAAACATTGTATTTAAAATTTGTGCGCCTAATTAAGAAGTTTACAAATTTTACGAATAATTTCTTTAGAAATTTTGTGTATGAATTATTTTTAATTTTTTTCCACAGACTTTAACAATTTTATATTTCTTAAAATTAGGCATTCTTCCAAGGAATTACAAAATAAAATTATCAGCGGGAGATAATAAAATTGGCTTTCATTTATCTTTAATTTGTCTACGATATTATGAACTACATGTACATTTTAAGGACTAACACCGTAAAAAAATAGGAAAAATATAATATTTTTTTTTTATTTTAGTTTTGCCAATAAACGGAATGCATTCTGAAATAATTGTTTCAAAGAAAATTCAAAAAAATTAAAGCCATTATATAGGTAGTAGAAGTATGAAAATCTCGGAATTTTAACAGAATTTGAACAGAAAAAAAACTAAGTAATTTTAAAGCAATACAATAATTTTGTTATTTATTCGTAATACAGATTTTGTAAAGATTAAAAGTATTGGAGCAGATTATTTGAAAACAATCACATTCTTGTTCAATTATGAATACATGAAATTGAAGAATTTTTATGTTTAATCTAATACCGTAGGCAGAATACATACTTGTACGAGTATATATTGTAACAAAGCAATCATAATTTTCCGAGAAATTTTCAAAATATTTTGTTATTAAAAATTTTGTTTTTCTTATCGTTTTTTTTATTTGTTTTTCTTATCGGTCGTTGAATAAATGGAAAATAGAAATCCTGTTTATTGTGAAATACACAAGCACCAAACGCACACACTATTTTTTTTTAGTAGTTTTATGATTTTTTAATATTCGAAAATTGTTCTGGGGATCAGACGTATAATAAAACGTATATAAATTCTAATTAAACTCTTTTCCGCATAACAAAATGATATTCGGTCATACATGCAAAATTTTGAAAAGCTTACAATCAGTACACAAAAAACTAAAATAATCAGTATATGGGCCGCATGTATCTACAGAGGAATACGATATATGAATTATATATAGGTTGTGCGTATGTGTGAATTCTTTGCCTCGTTTACTTTATATGCCTAAATATCAAAATCATCGAAATGTAGGTTTTCCCATATTATATTATATCATCGAAATGTAGGTTTTCCCATATTATATTATATCATCGAAATGTAGGTTTCCCCAATAAAAAAATTAATAATTTTTGAAGAAAAATTTATTGAGATACAATATCAATTTAAAATTCCCGAAATTCAAATTTCCGTTCTTTTTTAGTTTCCCAAATAATTGAATTCATTTACAGTACGTTGCATGAAGTTCATGGAATTGTGTTATGTAATAAAAACATTTTGCATTCAAAGGCTAGCTTTAAGAAATTAAGATAGTCAAGATAAATATTATTATGAACTATAACACAAATTTAATTGCATACTTTTAGGGGTAAATATTTAGATATTAGACAGTTTCAGTTATTAATAAGCGACATTATGTTTAAATTTACACATTTCATAAAAAAGTTAAAATTATTAATTTAGAATTATTTTTTTTAAAAAAAAGTTGTAGAATTATTTGCTGCTAGTAAATAATTGTTTTCTACTATATTTCAAGGTATAGATGCATAATAATAATTTACAATGCAAAATTTTTGTTTATTTATGCAATATTAAAATATTTTTATGTTCTACCGGCGACAGTGTCGGAAAATAAATAAAAATATTATATAAAACTTTGGGAGGCAATTCATAACAATTAAAATTTTTTTACATTTTTCGGCGATGGTAAAAAAAAAACCTAGCAAAAAAATAAACCCAAAGTTTAAATAATAAAATTTGCGATTGTATAAATTTCTATTTCGTTTATATTCATAGGTATAACAATTTATAAATAAAAGTAAACACACATGTGCATATCATGGGTATATTGGGCAGAAAATAGTATGATCCGATTGTGTTTATCCAACTTAACAACTAATAACTTGTCCAAAGTAACAACAACTAACTTGTATTGGCCAGAAAAGAAGAATAAAAAACGGAATGTAATGAAGTATAAGTATTTGGAATTCCAGTTATATTTTCAAAACGAAGCATCAAGTTTCTAATAATATGTGTAATAATTAAAATGAGACATTGTAATTTATTTTTAATCTTACACATTCAGTTACTTTACTACTACTCTATTAGCCCTAACCGGTCATAATATTAAATTTAATCTTAACAATATGGTTAAGCCAATATAAAAGATTAAGAGCTTAATATCATCAACAATATGTCACAATGTGTTCTTACACCATATTAACATACCGTAAAATTATATTAGGAACGCTTACAAAACCTACCGAAGAAATAAACACATAATATTGGAAATTTATTTGTGGGAACATAATTCATATGGCAACGTTTAAAATGAGAGAATTTAATTATAAACTCCTATTTCTTGGAGGTATCCATTAGTTATCAAGATGGAATATGCTGAAAAAATAATCCTAGAGAAACGGAAAACATAAAACCTGTAAAACGTTTAAGAAAAATGTTAATTTATTAAAGAAAGTTTTCTCTATAACAATTTCTTATTTTTTTCGTATATTAATTATATTTTAATACAATGTTGTTGATTATCCCTACCAAATATATCCCAGGATACTTAACCTTAATGAAAAACACAATATGAAACTGATTTTAATAAACATTTCTTTTCTATCATGATTTTATATTTTTAAAGTCGAAAGGAACCAAAATAACCACTTAAATTAGTCCAAAAAAAAATACCACAAAGTCCTTTTAATCGTCACTACGAAAAATTCAAAATAAAATTATACCACACTTAAATATCACAAAAAGAAAATTAAATAAAAAAAAAGAAAAAAATTAGACCACATTTATTCCCTAATTATCATATTTAGTCTTTTTAATCTTTTATCTTATACCCTAATCCTGTACCTTTTTCACTATTTAGAATAGAATAAAATTGAACTTAAAGTTGGTTAATGGTCAAGAGTTTCTAAGGCACGTACAATGTACATTAGATCGGAAGTTGTAAAAGGATATTTTTTGTTTTACAAAAAATTTAAACGAACTTTTTCGTCAAATTTTTTTTTTTTTGTTCTTTTCTTATATCCGAGAATTAATTTTCCTGTTCTTTTCCTTTTTCATTACCTTAGGTTATCTTTTACAGTCATCTTTATTTTGTAATGAATTTTATAAACATAAATTCTATTTTATAGAAACAAGAGAACATATAAAATATTGTCATTTTCTATAGAAAAAAAATCATACATTAAGAGTATTTATTATAATTTTATTCTAAAATAATGAAATTCAGAGTTCTTATGAAATCCTTATAATAGTAATGAACTTCAAACCGAAATAGTTTTCAACTATAGTGAAAACTAATTCATTAGGGTTAGAATACGATTGTTTTTTCGTTAATTTGAGGTGTTGGTTAAAAATCAATATAGTTTTTTTATCAAATGAAGCGTAAGGGAATGCCGAAGAATACTCAAAGATACGATTCAAAAATATCACGGATAAAAATTAATTAATAATAATTGTCATTGACCCGGACTAATAAAAATTGTATTGGGCTATACTGAGTTCCTTGAGGCCTTTAAATTAAAAATTTTAAAATTTTTTTTAAATATTTTCAGAAATATAGAAAACTAATGACTCTGACCATTATTAGTAGAATTATTTTTGTAAATATTTATATTTTTTATAAATTTTTCAAGATATTAATTACAAAATTTTAAATCTTGGGCCTACAAATATTTCTTGTACTTAATTACTTTCTTTATTCATTTTACATTTTCATTTTTATTATTTAATTTATAATTTAAATTTGAAAGTTTTTCTTTTTTTGAATAAATATTGAGGAATCTCGGACCCATGTTTTCCGGGGATCTATAGAAGACAAAATGAAGAATGTGCCTTTTATTATCTAAATTAAAAGCTAAAGAAATCAGTTATAAAATAAAAATTAATCACTGCAATTAAATCTAAAATTAAGCAAGTCTATGCAAAATTTATAATATCCTCTTAAGAGCATATGATTTTTGAAAGCTGTACAAGTGTACTAAATTTTTAAGATTCATTAAAATTCAATCTATTTCAAAATTTCCAGACTCCAAAATATGATATTGCAATTTAAAACAAATTTTACTCATTTCACTTAAAAATAAAATGAAAATGAATTTTATTTAAAACATTTAATCGAAATTCTTTACAATTATTACCACAAAATGTGTTTTCTTAAAGAAAAATATTCCTATTTGCTTCAAAATGTTATCATGAATTTTTTTCATTTTAAAGCAAAGGAATAAACCAGAAACCTAATTTTATTTACCATAGTAACAAACAAATTTATTACATTAATTACTAAAATTTAGATAAAATCTTAAGCAATTAAGTTGTGTCTGAAGACTTTCTCTATATAATTCTAAAAGAAACATTTAACTTCTGTTTTTCGTAATTATCTTGAAAGAGAAGAGAATTTTTCTTTAAAATCTTGAAAAGGATTCTTCTTCTTTATTTGAATACATTTAATTTTGGTTTCACATAATTGCCAAAAATATAGGCCATAAAACGTAACAAAATTTGCAAAAAAAAAAAGGTATAGTATAATGAATGGAACACATACATTTACAATAATAACTTAAATATATTTTCACATATACACATACACACATGTATAAAATATACAGTATGCGTAGTAACTGAACTTACATACAATTATAACGTTATATTTTCTTTTTTCTCTTGCTTTCCTTTTTGGAAATTGTTTGAAGAAAGTATTATTTTATTAATTCTGTAAATCCTTTTTGTAATCATTGTCGTTATAAGCATTTAAAAGGAGCTATTTGTATATATATATCTAGATACATAATAATATAAAAATGATAAAATCATAATCACCGTTATCAACATTATCTGAATTACCATGGTTTTGAGTTTTGATTTTATTTTTTAAAAAGATATAAGAAAAATTAAGTAAATAAAAAATAAAGCAAAAGAATTGTAAGAATTAAAGAGTTTTTTTTTGTATAGAAAATTCAAATGAAGTATACTTGAAAAGTTAAGTACGTAGAATAATGCTTAAATTCTATTCAGATTGAATTGAAATTGAGTATAAAATTTTTGCCATTATGCATAAGAATCTTCAACCTGACAATAATTCTTAAATTTTTTAAATAGGAAACTTACTCAAGGTAAGTTTTATATATTTTTAAATTGGTGTACTGAATAAATTCTTTAGATTATGAAGAAGGACTTTTGTTGCATCCAAATGTGCAATATTTAGTCGTTAGAAATCAGTTTCATTTATGAAGGAAATATTAATTATACGTGAAACATACCTAGGGACTTTTGTCTAGAATAAAAAAAAAAAACATTAAATTGAAGATTACAGAAGTGTAGCATGTTATTCAGGCAGTGGGATTACATTCAGCGATGTGATCGGTCGTTAATATTAGATTTGATTAGAAAACGCCACTACTGTAGTAATTTAAAACTTATCAACATAATTCATACTCTGTCACGCAAGTATATTTCACATAAAACCATTAACCATCGTGTGTGGTAAAAATCAAAAACTCGAGAGAACAAAAATTAATTCATATAGGTTCGAAAGCTGTTCGGAACATAACAACATATAATTGCATAGAATTCGTTTCCACTACTTTTCCCTCTCGAAAATATTTAAAGAAAAATCCAGTAATTAGTTGCAGTTTACACTGACTTAATAATAATGTCAGTGTGGTAAAGAATACAGTGAGAAACAGAGGCTGTAATTAGAAGGGAGGGTTCCATATTTTAGGTATATAATTTGTATAATTATTATTATACCTAAATGTAGTTGACCTTATCAATATAAATATGTGCGCACCAGTTTTTACTAAAATTTCTCTTAGTTTAATAGGATGCCCCTTGTGATATGCAATCAAATAAACACAATAATATTAAAAAATTAAAACTTTTAATCTTGTCGAAAATTTCTTTTGTTCTACAACACTCAACATTTTTACTAAATTTTACATAATATAGTACATTATTTTAAGTTCACAAACACATAAATATATATATATAACATTTCATCTATAAAGTATAACAGATTGATTAATAAAGATTTTATGAACAAAAAAATTAATTTTCAGGTTTATTTTATTATGCAATAATCAATAAAATTTTTTGATAGATATTATTCAATTTAATGAAAATCGAATTGTTTTTTAATTGGAAAACATTTTCATTTAATATTGCAATCATTTAAAAATTATTAACAATAATTTTTTTTTTTATTGAAATATCATTGATATAATAATAAGCTAAATTTTATAATAATTAAAATATCATATTAAAATTTATATAATTTATTATAACAGTTTTATTTAGTAGATTGCAATTATATAATTTGATTAATTTCAAATGCGATTATTGGTAATTTAATGGAATTTATTGGGTACAATTTTAAATTTCTATATGGTATCCGGCTGTACATTAAAGTATAATATTATATGCCTAGGTATTTATGGAATTATTTTATGTAATTTTGGTTATGATTTTAAAATTTAAAAAATTTTTTATTCTATTATGAAAGCTGCGTACTAAAGTTCATTGATAATCAAACATTCCCGATAAAATCGAGTCGATGATTAATTTTCGGCACCTCTAAAACTAGAATGGATTTAAAACAAAACTGGTAACTAAATGAATAAAATATAAATTTCTTTAAATTTAACTGAAAAATGGATTGTGCTTGTTACTAAATACCAACATAACTTGTAGCTGTTTACCATTATTATTAATTCTTATAAGAATAACTAATGCAAACTCTTTCATACAAGTGTAGAACAGATGGATTACATAATCGATTTAACGAGTCAACTGGATTCAAACAAATGACCTGCAGCTTTTTAGGCGGACGCTCTACAAATTAAACTATACAGAGGTATGAAGAAATTGCCGGCAATAGAATTTCTATTGCGGCTGTCCACAAACGACAGTCGATTTATTACAAAATTTATTTTTCACAAATTATTAAGCTTTGCAAAATTTCCATAAAGAATTAATTATTTTAAATGAACTTAAAGTACTTTAAGAAATCATTTATAATAGTGATGTTATTTACAATCAGCATATTATTATTGTATATTCATGTTAATATGGCGTAATTACCAATATTTCAAATCAGAAGAGATAACAATTCTAATTGAGAAAATGCATCAATTATAAAAGAGCTATAATGCTAATACATTCCTATTTAAATATATTATTATTCATAAAATTACCAATATAATACATACATAGTCACTATAATATTATGAAAAATATAATAAATATACAAGGATATTAATGTTAAGTAAATTACAATAAACTATGTGTGTATATTGATAAAATGAATAAATGCATATCATTGGATATTATATTTGAGCAATCAATGGAAAAGCAGTAAATTTTAATTAGATTTTATTAATTAAATATTTTAATGTACATGAAAATAGTGGCTAGAAATATTTCAACTATGAATATTTGCATATCATTAAATTAAATATTTTAAATACACATATTTCACTTGATTTAAATGTATGTACTTGTTCAAGTCTTTAAAATTTCTTTAATATTTTGTATATGTGAATTTGGTGTAAATAAAAATTAAAATATCTTTATTTTAATATTATTGTTAATCCAAATATTTTAATATTAATAGTTTAATTTTATTCTAAAATCTTAATTTGAATTGATTTTAAAAATTTAAAAGCTTAACTATTGATTAATGAATATTTGTTCCAGCTTGAGATATAAGCACATATATTTCTTCAAAAATTTGTTCAATTAATTTAACATTCAATTAAAAATTTTCGAAATAATAAAATATTCTTATAGACCTAAATGATTAAAGTCGATCTATTCAATTCTTAAATTGATTTTATCCTTGAAATCGATGTAAGTGCGTAAGGGCTTTTAGCAATTTTTATTGAAATTTATCTAGGTATTGTTAATTAATTGTGGTGTGTAAAATAATGTAATCTTGAATATTTCACATTTACTACTTTTTAGTATGTTTCAAAAAAAATTTGAAAAAAGTGTTAATTAGTTTCGCTTTGTTCGTCTGTCCGTTCGTTTATCCGTACGTGGACATGTTTCTACAAAACTTCTACACCCTTGCATATAGAAAGTTGAAATTTCATATGTTCATAGATCTTTGCTATGTCATATGTACATAGATCTCTCCGCCTCTAAAAGTTACAACCCCTCAAAGTACCAAATAAAAACACCAAGTAAAAATACCATTTTTTAAATAATTATTGTACCAAAACCAGAAACATTCCTTATATTCTGCAAACGGAGAAAAATAGTGACTGACTTTTTCTACCACGGCATACTATATTTGAACTTTATAAAAACAAAATAGCGGTTAAAATTTATCGTTATCTAAAATCTGTTTTTTTTCCAAATTTTTGATATCGCTTTTTTTCTAGATTCTTGGTTTTTGGGAGCCTGAAATTTTAGCAGCTTTTTGAAAATAACGAATAATTCATTTCGTTAAAAGAAAATATTTTTCCACCATCTAAAGCTATCACCTTCGAAATTTCTAAAATATGAATTTTGGGAACCTTATATTTCCGAAGCTGCAAGTTTTTACAAATTTCTATAAATGCAGGATACTAACGGTAATTTCAACTTTCAAAGATTGAATAAATTATTCATCCCGAAGTATGCAATTTTTAGAATATGTTGGTATATGAGCAAAAGTAATTTTTGTAATGGAGCACGTAGCTAGATTGTATTTTAAAACGGTATTTTTACTTGTTGAAGGGAAAAGTTCTCCATTACAAACCATTGGTTTGACCCGATTTTATTTAATTTTTTTTTTCGAAAATGTCAATAAATTTTATTCTAAATTTGTTTTTCAATTTTATGTAAAACTAATAATTATTGGGAATAACTAATTTATTTTTTTACCTAATTATATTTTATAGTTAGTACCAGCTTTATACAATTTGACGAACTATAGTAAGGGTAATATACGATATACGAAATAACCTAATTTTTTCTGAAATAAGTGAAGTGAAATTAACAATAATATTAAAAATTATTTTTATTTCGCTATTGTATTAAATTTTATTATTATTTTACTACACTTTAATAATTCTTACATAGTTGTACAACGCAACGCAGTTAACGTGCAAATACCGAATGATGACCAAATTTTATTGAATAATTAATAAAATTAATCATCTTTAAAGAACACAAAAGAAATTTTCAATTATAAAAAAATTCATTTGATTTAATTTCATAGTTGATTTTATTTGACTTATTTAAATAAAAATATTGTGTGTATGTAGGTTATTAATTTTTAAATAATTGTGTAATAATAATATTATATTGTAATTAATATATTTTATAATCCCGTTACATTATGATTGCAAGTATCAATTTTAAAAATTATTCAAACTAATAGGTGATATGAATATTTAAAAAGATTTTTATTTCAATAATAATTATAAGGTTTAAATAATTTAATATTATTATTTTGAAAAATTATAATACATTTTTGTAATTATAAAATTATTATTTTAATAATTAAATTTCAATCGATTAAAAAGCAAAATTCCAATTCTGACCCAATTGCAAAGAAAAGAAGAATTAGAAAATTAATTACAAGAGTGTAATATTCGATTTTATAATTACTTATTTTGAAATTTAATAAGAAATCAATTAAGATAAGATTTTATGAGAAGCGAGTGGAGCAGAATGATCGCCCCGGAACAACACAGCCATTAGTAACTTATTGTAGCCTTCCCACGATTCCACATATAATAATAAAGCACCAAGAAATCAAAGAAATTTTAAATATAAATTTCTGATAGTTCTTTGAACGATGGCTTATTAGTAATATTGTATTATTGTACTTGTAAAACATTATTTGTAAAATTAACATGAACAAAACAAGTCTTTGATCTTTTAATACTAACCTGACCCAAAAATATGCTAAAACAGTTGAATGTTTTTAATGGAAAAAATTTGAGAATGATTATGAATGATTATGTATATTGAATAATAACTATTGTGTAAGATTTAACAATAAAATCAGTCATAAAACTTAAAATAATTTAGAATTTCGAAACTTGGTATATAATTAATATTCTAAATTAGTAGAAGAGGAGTCTTAAATTAGTAATATAACTTAAATAACCAGATTTTCGACTCATTTCAAATTTTATTTTGTTCAAAAAATAAAAGAGATCGACCTACTAAAATTACTGGAAGTTTACTACTAATATAATACTAGAACAGCAGTATACTAAACAAGTTTTTATAGTGTTCCAAGTATTATGGTGTTACAAGTATAATAATCAACTAACAAATTTTAGAGAAATTAAATCAAAAAGTTTGTTAACGGGGTATTCTCATATAAACAGTGTCTTATAAGTAAAATTTAGAACTTTTTTTACAAACTTTTAAATTCTGCTCTGCTACTTTACTTTTCCGGTTAACCATTTCCTTTTTTTTTTCGCCATCAAGAGGAGTGTAGAGCTGTGGCATATGACATCATAATAGGGTCATCATTTCTTGTTATTAGTAATTAGGTTAACAAGGCTAGACTGTCTGATCAATTTTATATTATTTAAAATATTATTTTTCTTCAATGAATAATTTATTAACAAAAATGTGCTGTTAAAAAAAAATATTTTTATTTACATCTTACTTATTTCTATTCAATATTAAATAAATAAATTCTATTAGGATCTATTTATAAAAATAAA
This sequence comes from Condylostylus longicornis, assembly GCF_029603195.1. Classification (NCBI taxonomy): domain Eukaryota; kingdom Metazoa; phylum Arthropoda; class Insecta; order Diptera; family Dolichopodidae; genus Condylostylus; species Condylostylus longicornis. The sequence goes on along the minus strand of NW_026578068.1, from coordinate 1,893,474 downwards.
TTATATAATGTGATTTTATTCAATTTCAATAAAATATTTACAATAATTTTATTTTCTTTTTCCTGTTTTTCTTATTTTTCTTATTTTTTTTAACACAAACATACACAAAATATTTTATTTACATAAAAATATTATAAAATCTTTTGTTAACTCTGTTTATTTGTGTATTATTAACTTATAAAAATATTTAAAGTTTAATGGAATTTTGATTTAAATTGTGTTACAAGTACTGTAAATAATAAAATATCTATATATATTTTAGGGTTTGCGTTACAAAATATGGGAGGACTCATAGACTGACCGATACGTTTAACATTTAAAACATGGAAATCAACGTAGTAAGAGAAGTAGCAAGAAATAGGTTATTCTGTTCCGAACTTTACACATTGAGCGTTATATTTTGTTGTTGTTACATTGTAAGATTGTATAGTCTATTTCAAGTATTTATAAAAAATTTCTTCAGGTTTGGTCGAAAATTTAATAATTATGAAATGATCTTTTTTTGTTTTAAATTGTATTTCAGGAAACGGGGGCCAATAATAAAATATTTTGAAAACTATATAAAGAAACTTATGCAATATCAGGAGTAAAAAATTTTAAAATGAATTTTTTCGGTTTTATTTTTGGAGGCATACCTATACAGCATACTGGTAAAAATATATTTCAACACCTTATATTTCAAGTTTTCGGCAGGAATTTATTTTTCCAAGCTAGGGAAGCCTAATTAAACTGTTTTTAGAAAGATATCTGTTTGGCTGTTTCTTGCAAATCTCTAGTTCGGCTGGACCAATTTTCACGAAAATTTATCTTTGGGATCTACTTTTACGGATATATTAGATATCTGAAACCAGATCTTTACTACAGCCGAATTTACGTTTTTGGCTAGATCTAAGAATATTACGGGGCACGGAAACCTAACTAGCAGCCGATTTTACATTTTTTAGTATATCTTAGCAATCAATTGATGGAATTTATTAAAATTTTATATTTGGGTTCTGTTTACTACAAAACTAACTTTTTCAGCGAATTCGGATGACATAAACTGAAACCCTACCAAGAATCAAATATACATTTTTCTAGGTATGGTAACTAAGAGCTTACAAGGGTCCTTAAAATGTGAAATAATTATTTTATTTTTACAATACACCTTGCGGTCGGTTATGTGCTGATCACATCAATTTTTTTTTTGTTTTTTAAGAAAATATTTATGATATTTTGAAAGGATCAAATACTTTACAAAATAAAATCTATTATAAATAATAAATTTCTAGAATTATAATTTACAGATAAGAAAAGTTTATTTTTTTTCTCCCTATAAACGCACATAATAGAAAAGCTCTTCAATGTTAGAAGCAAATTTAAATATTTTTCTAAATAGAAATTTTATTTAAAATCTTAATAAAATATTCTGAATTGAATTATACATTAAAATAGTGAAAGGAATTCGAAAATTAAGAAAAAAAAAATTTTTTTATTGATATAGGTAAATATTGTGAATAAAAAAAAAATAAGAAGGGAAAACATATTAGTAAAATTTTATTTTTGGGTAAAGAAAGGAATCAGAATTTCTTTGTTAAGATTCTGTTGTTAGAAATAAAAAAAAATCTCAAGTTATTTTAAAACGACCTTTTTCTAAATATAAAGCAATGTATGAATTTCACTAATAAAATGTACAAACATTTTTTTGATGGTTTTGTGATAATAAATATGCCATCGTTCTAACAAATTTCAAAATATCTGGTAATAATAACACAGAAAAAATTTTTTTTTTCTTTTCTTAAAATTCGATTCAATGAATCAGTTTCTTTTTGTAATTATTAAATTCATAATAATGTGATTGTTAAATAATTACAAAAAATTCCCGATTGTTAAATAATTACAAATACATTCCCGATTTTATTTATATCAAAAATATAGTTGGCTATAACATAATTGTTAATTTTTAAAGAAAAGAATGCAAAAGTAATTTTTATCCTCTAATTTCTTAATTACTGTGTAAGATCTACTTGGACTCGAGAAGTTGAAAAAGAAACCGAAGAATTAATTCGTTCTATTCAGTTAACCAATAACCTGACCAAAAGTGCAATAGTTAGTGCACGGGTCCTTTAACAGAAGGGTCTCGGTGTCAGGTCACTGTAAAAATTACATTCAACATTATATAACTTTATACACATATATACAAATAAAAAAAATTAGTATTAACTAATTGCCATATTTCAATGATATCCAATATTAAAAATACCAGCAAAATAAAATAGTAAATATCAATAACCTTAAATATTTGGTATAAAAACTACGTTAAGCTGGTTACCTACCAAGACGTAAGACGTCACTGACGTAAAAAATTGGTTCTTAGGCTCGTCACCTACCAAGTAAACTCACTGACGTAAGAAATTGGTTCATAGTTATCTTAAATATCGTGCACCAGCCCAGGAGCGAAGTAGGAATAAAAAAAATTCACTTAATATTTAAAAAATATCTCAGAAGTAATTATTATTTTAAATAAAGAGTACTTACTTTAAAAATTCATAAGCATTTGCGTCTTAGACCGTTTTTCACCAATTTAATTCTGAATCGAAGCTTTATGTGTTACGTATTCCTCTACTTTAGTTTATACTGACGCTGCTTTCAATTTTACATATTTTGTCATCTAAATTATTTTTGTACAGCATTCTTTTAAATTAATATTATTATTTTTCCGTTCTTAAAATAGCTAATTTTCAAAATCAATTTGAAATTTTATTATTAAAATTACAGCGAAACTACCATTATAGCATACCATCTGAAATATTTCGCTCGAAATATTTTAAATAGTTTACTATTATAATTTGAAAATAGAAAATATTGTTCATGATGTAGAACTCGCTAAATTGAAAATTAAATTAAATTGTAAAATTTTCTGACGTCGCAGGACAATTTTGTTCGTAAAATAAAAAAATATTCATTGTGTGTATGGTTTGTTATATGAAAGTTTTACTGTATTTAAATTTGTGATCAAATTAATTTTCAATATTTTATTTTACTTTTAACACACACATATTTTACTTTTAATACAGCTACCACACATATAATTAATTATTTTTAACTTAGTTAAGGAAATTTATTAAAGTTGTTAAATTTTTGGGAATTTTTTGTGGAATTTTTGATTTTTTTGCTTGCAATTTTTAAATTATAATAAAAAATTTCTCAGTTGTTTTCATCAAATGGTTTGAATTGAAATAATTATGGTGTCTTGTTGAAGGAAGAAATCTACATATATTATAGAAAGTGTTTATAATAATGTTATATTCAAATACGTAATTCTATTCGCTATAATTGGATTTAGAGTAATTTTGAGCCTGATAAATTAATTTTGAGTTGACGACATAGTATACAAGAAAAGTTCTGTGTGTCTGCCATTCGGCTACATGCTTAATTTTTTTTTGAAATCTTTTAAAATTATTAGCAAAAAATCCATTGGGTTTTTTATATACTTTTAATATTACATTTTTAAATTCAATTTTACATCCTTATAGATTTGAAAAATTAATTGGATTTTTTTTTCATTCTTGAAATTTTATTCAAGTTCCGTATTTAAATTAGACTATTATGAGACACTTCTGATTTCCTTTTTTCCAATTCAATTTGAATAGCACCAAAAAAAAAAAACCTTTTCAAGATAACCTCATTTTAACCTTGAAATTACAATAATATTAAAAACATATGAATAAAAAACACATTTTTAGTCAAATATCTAAAAACACCGAACTGTTCTACATTATATACATATAAATGTACATAATATATATGTATTACATATTATTTTTATACTGGTGTTTAATAAGAGTATTGTAAACAGAACGCTTTATTTGGTACTCAAAAAACATTACGGTGTAGTATGAGTGCTTTTATTATGCACACACACACATACACATTACATTTAATATTTTGTTCTATTTGTTTAAAATTTCATTCAAGCCTGAATACACTTTATGCGAAATTCAATATTACATTTTTTGGGTTTTTTTTTTCAATTTACAAAATATTTACATTTGTACTTGATCTTAAGAAATTCAATAACAAAAAAAAAGGATGTTATCAAAAATTCTATTTATTATGCAAAATACCACAATATTTATTTAAGAAGCAACAAAATAATATAAAAAAAAAAGTTCAAAATTTTTAATTAATTTAACTTTTAAAATAAATATACAGAAAAAGGAAACAAAATTATCAGTATCAAGTAGTCAAGTATACCAGGTATCTGGTTATCGGGTGTTCTCTGGTGTTCTTATTACAAAATACTAAATTGAAGTATGAATTCAAATGAACAATTTTGTAAAATAAAATTTTAATAAGAATGGGTCCTAAAAGGAAATACTAAATTATTAAAGCTGACAATAACATTCTTTTTCGAAATTGACTCATCTCAAAATTAGCAAAATTTCAATTTTCGGAACCTCAATTTTTCGAAACTGTAAGAATTTTTAAAATTGTTTAAAAATTATGAAAACTAGAGGTAAATATTCCGCATAAATATTTTACCTTTTGGAAGGGTATACTAAATTTGCCTTACCGTTTGTAACGATAGACTCAAGTTTATGATTTTGATCAGCGTCGAATTCTGAGTCGATTTTATCATGTTTGTCTGTCTGTCCGTCCGTCTGAGCGATTACTCAAAAATCAATTGAGCTAAGTCCATCAAATTCTCATAAATTATTTTTAGTAGTAAATGTTAGAACCCCATTTAAATTGGATATGATCAAGGCATTGGTTCGGGTAGCTGCCATGCAACTTCAAAATCGTCTTTAACTTTATTTGGCATCGTCTCAGAAATGGTAAAATCTATGGTATTTAAATTTCGTACAAGCAAATATATTTTTAAGGCGGTTATGTATAATAAAAATAGCTGAAATTACTTAACTACTTGTTATAGCTACCACACGACTTCATAAGCTGGTTGTCCATAGCCCAAAAACTATTAAAACTACAAAACTGAAAAGTTGAGCAAAGGAATTTGATGATGTGGTTATCAGTAAAACTATTTTAAATTGCATGGATTAAATTTCTTCGTCTAAATAATCCAATATATAGATATTATAATTTTTATTTTATCAGAATTCTTTATTCCCACAAAACCCACTAAAATTACAAAAATTACACAATAATAAAATTGCCACAAATATAAAGAATTTTAATCAGTCATACTACACTGAAATTATAAACCCTCATAGTAATCATTTTAATTTTTATTATTCTGATAAAAATTTACCTATATTCAAATATTGCATTCTATGGCAAAAGAAATTTTAAATAACATTGAAACCACTTACATACATGACGTGGTACATAAAACTAAAATTGTTCTTACTCTAAAAAAATCATGTATAACAGAAGTACACAGACAAGCTTAAATAAATTTCCTCTGAGTATGGATACTCAAATGTAAATATTTGATAGAGCTGTTAAAATAAATGAAGCACATCAATTAAACTTGGAAAATATTATTAAAAAGGACTTTATTATATACATACACATGTACATAATGTGGGCATATAGTAGGTATCCACATAATACACATAAATCTCATGAGTTATATAGAATTTTTTACAAAGAGATTTGAAAAACTGCCTGTAGGGGACTTCAGCTTAAAGTGAGATCATCAATGGTCGTTGTAATTTCAAAATCAAGTATAATTTTATAATTTAGTATGTATATGGTTTACCTACAAAATGTATAGATATATAATTTAAATTATATAATACATGTAGTATGTTTATTGTCGTGTTCATTTCATGTTGGTACAATTTCTTTATTCACCCAATAGTAGGTCCTTATATTAAGCATATTTCTGATAAGAATGAGTCTAATAACACGAACTACAAACTGATTCATATACCTTGTAAGTCAATCCGAATTCAGTTCTTCGTAAATATTATCTGCATTTCATTAATATTATTTTATATTATTAAAGAGTTGAGAACGAATTTTGTTCATGTATCGCCTTTTAAACATCTACGTAATTTATAGCAGTACCATGCACATATAGTTGGACCATCACAGATGACTTATAATAGAGCATTTTTTTTGCGTTAGAACTTCTGTTTTTCCATAAACTTTTGAGAATACTTTTTAATATTTGACATGGAAATATTATATTATTAATAATAGGGTTGATACACACGATACATACTTTGCCTTCCGTTATCAAACTTAAGAATAAGAATAAAACATAATAATATTTTTAAATAATATTATTATTTCATTAATCGGATTATATTTTTTTATAGATGTATTAGAAATAATTCGAGTTTACCAAAATAAAAAATTTTTATCAGCTATTTAATTAGGAAGCTTGCAATTTTTACCGTTTCTGAAAATTAATTATAATCACAAATTCCTTACCAGTGCTCAGTATATCACGACATAACAGCTTTTAATATGCTTATAATAAATTTATTGCCCCAAAAAAGGGAAGTACAAAATGCATTCTATTTTTTTATTTCAAATTTCTCCGATATCGTCAACATTGATTTTTGTCTTGCTTGCACTTGTTTTCTCGCTTACAATGCAATATCTTTACAGTCTAAAAAAATTTTTTTTTTAATTTCTCTAATAGCTTTTATTGTATGTACTTGTAGCTTGAAAATAATTTATTAACAGTGATTATAAAGGAAATACCTTTAAAGAGGAAATAAAGGACTTTTCAAAACAAAACTCTTAAGAGTCTGTGGACAAACAATAGCGAATTTTTTTTCCTATTTTAAATGAAACCAATAAAAAAAAAGGCAAAATAATAATATTAATAGAAAGTTTCTGTGTGCAGCATTCCAGCGAGCTGTCGTATATTTGAATAACAAAAATTTTATATAAAATTTAAAATTTATATTTTCCGGTTTATAAGGGAAAACTCGCTTATAAACTTTAAAAAAACGTGTTCCAAACTAAATTCAATAAAATTTTAAAATTTAATAAAAAATTTGATTTATATTAGTTTTTGGTCTATAATTTCGAAATTTATTCAATTAAAATAAATGTACGGCAGAGAAAATAAAATTAAGATTTTATTGAAAATTAGTTTAACAAAAACTTGATTTCAAGCATTTTCCAACACCTTTAAAATAATTAAAAGAGTTGTAAATACTATAAAATCCTCATTGTATTAAAAAAACCCGGTAATTAGAACTTAAAAACTCTTTCTCAAAATTTTAATATTCGCCATAGTATAATTGGAAAATTGTTGTGTTCGGAATACAAACAAATTTTCACATAATTAAAACGACAACTTTTCCTAAAAACTTAATGTTTAATTAGTAAATGGCAAAATTTTCAAAATTGACTTTTTCAAAAACTTATAGAAAGAAATTGAAATTTATACATAAATAAATTTTTATTCTTTGATAAGTCATCATTTTAATTTTCTATCATTTTATTCGCCTAATGCACTCAATTGTGAAAAACTTTGATCACACAAAGTATTTTTCGTACCCTTTTTTTGTTAAATTTGTTTTATTTGGGAAAAAAATGTAGAAATTGGAAAAAAAAACCTAATGATTATCGGAAACCAATAAAAGAATTAAAAAGTAATTATAATATGAGGAAAATGTTAGTTATGTACAGTTGATCCCGCAAAAAATGGAAATAATTCGAAATGATATGGAAAAAATAATAAAATTTTGGTATTTGTCTTTGATTTGCATTTAGAATTGATGCCAATTCATCCATTCTAAAAAAACTGTTTTTGTTAAAAAAACGAAATTCAACTGAGAGTTTTATTTAAAAAATTCATACGTACCTTATGCATTTTATTTAAATTTGTTTGGTTATGCAAAGTTAAAACACAAAAAAAGGACACTTTAACTTGTTTTAATTTAGTTTTTTTTTACGAAGTTTTCCTTTTTTACTGTGGATAAACAAAAATTAGATCATCCGGGATAACAAAAAACAGACGATTTTTTTCTCATTGTCTTGGTTAATAATAATGATTTTCATTTTATTTAATCTGCATTTAATTCTACTGCAATTTATTTTGTTCAAATTTAATATTTTTTTTGGATGACTTTAAACAAAGTCATTGTGCATAAAAAAAAATAAAAACAAATAAAAACGTTTTAGTCGGTCTAAATCCACTGAATTATACCCTGCACCTAGGCAATCTTATTATAAAAACTTGTTTTCGAAATATTGAATATTACATATTGTATAGTTTCTATAAAACCTGCCTAGCCAAAGTTGTATAGTTCCTACCCGAACCTGCCTAACAATTTCACAAAAACTCCACTTAATATGTCTGACCAATAATTGAACACACGACTGCCAAGTTTCATGAATTTACCTTTATTATTTTTAAATATTTAAAATTAGCTTTTAGGGTCATATGTCAGGTATTCGAATCCGCTCAATCAATCTATTATAATTTTCAGAACGTAAGTAAAATGTAATTAGACAGACGTTTACAAAATTCATTAATACAAATTTCATTTGTAATATTTTTATACGCCTTTAAAAATTAAAATCAATCCGTTTCAGTTGTACAAAAGCTATCCGAACTCGTTTTCCGAATTGGTAAAATTATAATAGCAGCCGTCCTTGGCAGAAAAAACACAACTTGTGAAAGTTTACTGCCGTTTATTTTATTCGTTTTTGTGTAATTGTGCAACTGAACAAACAGACAGACTGACGCAAATGTCTAAATCAATACAATATTTTACGCTGAGCAAGAATATTACATATATATCCAGATCAGAAGCGACTCCTTAACAAAGTTAATCAACCCTTCACTAAGGTGTAGGGTATAAAAAAGGCAATAATAATTTCATAAAATCATATCGCTATTAGATTGAACAAAAAAATGTTTTAATAAAATGGTCATAAAGAGCTCCACACTATATGCGATATAAAGTCATATAGGTCAAATTTATTTTGATAGAATGTTTTTTATGATCAATAAATGGGTCGGTTGATTATAATTGAATAATATCAAATTGGTAAAATAAAATTATTTAAAAAAATTTATAAAATTTTTAAATTAAAAAGATTAGAAAAATTAAATTTAAAGCTCTTTCACCATCAAAAGATTTAAAAAGTATTTCGTATTTCCCGGTAATTATTCCAAACTACAGTAATATAATGGTGTAAAATTATACCATTAGATTTTAGTTTTTCGGAAAAATCCCTTCCTTAGAAAAGAATTTATAACAGTTAATATTTTAAATAAGTTAACCAATATAATCACCTCCAAGTCACCTCCAAGTGGTGAATCCTGGTAATGGCGGAGGATAAAAAGCTGATGGAAATGAGTAAAGTTACATTCGTATCGTTGTCATGTCTCGGCGAATTCCTTGCTTCGTGAACTTCAGCCTGATATCTATAAGTCAGCTAACGACAGGCGTCCCAAGTCCAGGTAGAACAGTATATGCTGATGACTGCGTGGCTAAGAGGGAGCTTAGTCGTTAATATTTGAACTGTGGTCACCAGGCAACCTCCAGTTTCAATTAGCCTTCCCATGGTATGCCGGGCTCTGCCATGGGTGGCCGTATTTCCCACGCTACTTATTCATACCACAATGAATGAGGAAACAAAAAACAACAACTAAAACAACAACGACAAAAGCTTCAACAAAGACAAAAAGACAAAAAAAAACAGCAAGGTCACCAATAAAGTGGCCGGTAATATCATGATCGGTGCTCTAGGGCCTTCGGAATCAGAGCTCATTTTTACGTATGCAGAGGAAGAGCTCTTTCTCACGCCGATGGAAGATGCAACAAGACTCCTTCTCTCCTTCTCCTGGTATGCCCACAGAAGGAGCCCGCGATTACGAAAAAAAAGGCTGGAAAAGCTGAAGGCCTACGAAACGGTTTTAACAACCAACCATCCCCAGAAGAAGGAAACGTCAGAGAGCAACACTCCTGACGCAGGACCTTCAAAGAAGAGATCGAGAAATGATATGGCTGTGAGATGCATCCAAATAAATCTTCAGCATGCCAGAGTATCTACGGATGTTCTGGCTCATAGATTGGTAAAGGATCACCTCGACATCGTCCTTATCCAAGAGCAGGTTTACATAGTGAAAGATCAGGTTAAGACCCTAACAGGTGAGCTATCGTATGATAATACAACTGTGGGTAGGCCTAGAGTCTGCGTCTTGTTTAGTAAAAGACTAACATATCTTCCCAAGGTGAGATCCCCCGGGGGTTGGGCAGAATTTGTTGTATGATCATCCCATTTACCGAGAGACCGACTAGTAGACTTCTGTGGAAGGAGGAACTTCCATCTGATAATAGGAAGTGATGCCAATGCCCGCCACACCGTTTCGAGAAGCAGTGATATAAATAAAAGAGGTGAGTGCCTACTTGAACTTATATTTAGTAATAAATTAAGTGAGGGCGGTAAGCCGACTTTCATAAATGCAATTAGAGGAGAAGTTTTTGACATCACCCTTCGCACTGAGTTTATCTGTAATAGAATTGACGAATGGCATGTCTGAAATGAGGCATCCGTGTCTGACCATATACAGATTAGGTTTGATATTCTGGTCTCCGGGGTCCTGGCAGAATGCATCAGGTAGACTGACCACAGTTGGAGATAATTCGAAATGCTCCTAATGGAGGGGTAGGTTCCATTTCTGCTTCTGTCAGAACAGCGGTGGATATCGAACTGTCCGGCGGGGCCCTGACGACGGCTATCACTGATGCTAATCATGGCAGGTGCTCCGCCAAACCGAGGCGCTCTGCAGGGCCCAGTGCAGTTTCGGGGCGGATGTCTGGAGCTGCGCCGACGATGTTGCTTTCATCATACGCGGCAAATTTGAGAGCATTATTTCTGAACTTCTACAGCTAAATTTACGTATTGTAGAAGGGTGTTGCAGATGTGTTGGGTTAAATACAAATCCCAAAAAAAGCACTTTGGTTGCCTTCATCAGAAGCAGGAATAAATTAACGAGCCCAATTGTGTTTGATGAACGTATTGGTTACTCTGGGGAGGTGACGTACCTGGGGATAACCCTAGATGATCGCCTCTACTGAAATACCCACGATGCCATTTTTTTATAACATAATGTTGATGCATTTGATTTAAAATTATTCTACTATCATTTTAATTTATAAAGTTTTCACCACTAATAATAATTTGGAATTTTTATTTATAAACAATTTTTTAAGTTATTTTTCACCATTATGATGGTCATATGAAGGACACAATATGACATAATTAGCTGTGGTTTTTCGGGTGAAGAGACTATACCATTCCAAATAGCAAATAGCAATAAATAATAGAAAATAGCAAATCTACAATTTACAAACTACATCATTGTAATAATTAAAGTAACATATAGTTCCTACTTATAACTCAATAATAATTGAATAATCTATTATAAGTTCTGGTCATACATACATATTTATTTTAAAATTAATATCAAAAGTGAGGAATTGGATTTCAAGCAATTTTTTTTAATGAAAAATAAAATCTAATTTATAATTTTGTATTTAATTTAATTATGTTTTATTTTGTTACTCGTATTTTGTAAGATTATTAGATGATTTAAAATAAGTGTTTAAAACTAGTTAAAAATTTTCTTTCTAATAAAATTGATTTTGGGTTTGTAGCAAAAATATTATTAATTGAGTAATTTAAATACTACTATTTGTGTGTATAACTATTACACGTGCCTATATAATACATAGGTTGAATATGATGTGCAAGGATTTTTGAAATGTCAGTGCTTGTTTAAAATCGTATAATTTTCGTTCTATTGAAATTAATAAAAAAACGCATTTTAATTTTAAAATTTTTTTTTATTAAACTATTAAAAGATTATTTTTATCAATATAATTTTATTTTGCAGTCAACTTAATGATTAAACATTAACTTTTACGAAATTCAAATTTCGTACATAGAGCTTCAATAAAAAATCATTGTCGACAGTAAATACATGGTACATATTACATAAATATTACTTATATACATAAAATGCTTGGTGATAATGCCTAAATTTATATATCAGCAAGTGGATTTTATAGATTAAAAACTAAATATTGAAAGGTTTATTGAAACTTTTGAAAACCAACGAAAAAAAATATTTTAATAATGGTTAATGCTTGGTCATTGTAAATATTTTTAAATTAATATTAAACAAAATTATTTTGTAAAGAGTATTATTTCATAATTTTACTAAATCAATTTGAATAGTACGAATGATTTTCTAAACTTCAGAAACTTGAGAATTTCAGAAAGTGGAAATATTATTTGCATACCTATATTATGTGGGAAGGCTTTAAATTTCAGAAAATATAACACTATAGTCGAATAAAATTACAAAGTCATTTTTTATTTTTGTCCCAGTTGACCAAATTTCGAAATATTCCGTTTCAATTCAAGGCGTATTCCGATTAGGCAACCATAATAGAACTGCATTTGATTATTAGACTTTATGCGACAAATATAACCTGTTTCGAATTTTGAAATTTAATAAATTTTTCAATTTTGAAAAATATTTTTAACTTTTTAACACCTAACTCCGTACGTTCCATATAATGAACTAAAGCCCTTCTTAAATTCGACTCAACGTATAACTATTGATTGCCGAACTCAACCTTAATATAAATTTCCGAATTGAATTTAAAAATCCATTTACGCAAAATACGAAAACAAAAAACACATTAAACTTTTGTTGAATTTAAAATGATATTAGTTATACGCACGGCTCCTTTAGGCTTTCGTATAGGTAAGCTAAAAATTATAAATGGCAATACAAACTTTAAATTTCTATGTAAAATGTTAATAAAATTGAAAATGTACTTTTTAAAAAAAAAAAAATTTTACTAAATTTATTAGTTGTGCAAAAAAAAAAAATTAAATTTCCTTTTGCAGTTTACGTGCTTGCTATCGAAAACACAATAAATTTTATTTAATTTACTTTTAAACTGCGCTATAGAAACATTCAATGGCTGTGCTGGAAAATACTGAAAAATAAAAATAACAAAAGAATCAAAACTCATTGTAAAACGAAGTTAAAGTGTTTTATTTTCCAATTATCGATTTCACGCTAAATTTACTACAGCAGAATAGAAAAGAAAAAGAGTTCAAATAGGAAAACAACTATTCAAAGAGATTTTTTTCGCTTTTTTTTTCGCGTTTCAAATCTTTTGTAATTCCTATTGAGGCTCTTTTTTTCAAATATAAAGACATGAAATTTTATGGTGTGAAAAATAATCATTTGCAGAGGGATTACTGATGATAATATATACGTATAATGTGTGTATATACAGCGATATGTTCCATTTCAATTGTAATCAATTGAAGGCTTTGTATTTGGGGTAAATGATACACAATATATGTATATCGTGTTAAAAGTGATAAAAAGTAAATTTAGAAGAAAGGATTTGGTTTGTTGAAAATTTCAAAAAAATTATAGAATTTATTTTGTTATAATATGAAAATTAACCATTTTTCTTTTCTTCCTCATTTCGCAAGTGCAGCATTATTCAAAATGATGGTATTTTATGAAAATAGTTTTAGTATGTACATATATGTGGGTTTCGTATACGCATATTTTTCAATTCTGTGAAAGTTATCCCAATTAGTGTTTTGTAAAAACCCCTAAAAATAGAAGTTTTATCAAACATATTCCAAAATATTGTTTGTTTAAATTCATTAATCTTTATTACTAAGATTATCCGGACTTCTTGGGTTGCTTTATACGCTATCAAATTTAAAATTTTATTTAATTAAAAATTATTATTAAAGGAATATTAATCTGTTAACTAAACAGAGCTGAAATCTTTAGGATCGCGCATACAAGAGAGCTGACGTAGGGCATTTGTAATTTCCGTCTGCTGAGATTGGATCGTTTTTTTTTGCTTAAAAAAATCCATTTTTGACTATTTTAGCGTGCAAAAAGGATGAGTTTATGAAAAAAAATTTTACGCAATACTACCACTGTTTACTAATCTTTCATCTTATAATAATTACTTCCAGTAATTCTACTCTGCTTCCGGAATTTTTCTTCCTGTAACATCATGATATCTTTATTTTGTTTAAAAACTAATAATGGCTTAATGCAGCTAAATAAAATTAATTGTAATTGAAGTTTTTTCTATGTTTTATAGTCAAATACTAAAATAACTGATCTCAGAAATTATTTGATAAAATGTTCCCAATTAATTTAGTTTTGAAATTTGAACAAATTTATAGGCAAGTTATACAAAATAAGCAGTATGTCCATTTGAAATTTTTCCATAACATCTTTTGGTGCATTACGAATATCATGAATGTTCCATGGATAGAAAATTTTTCTTTAAATCTCTAATATTGAAATTCCTTTAGATTGAGTAATTTAAATTATTTTTGTAATTGAAACTAATATTTATGTACCTGACTGCTGCTTTCATCACTTTCTTCAATATGTAAACGCTCTTTTCCACTACTCCTTAGATCGGAATCGTAATTACACTGTTTTAATGCAAAATTCAGCTGACAATTATTGCTGAATTGTTTATTAATATACGGCACTATTACGATTCCAATGTCAGAGTATGTGCTTCCTTCCCTCCATTGTCATATTCGGATAGAATTATATCGACAAAATTATAAAAATATTAAAGTTTCAGCAACAAAAATAGTAATCTCTTAATATTATAAAATTTTTTCCACGACAGTCACATTACAATTTTGGTATAACAAATTACAATTTTTTGGTAACAATAGAATCTGGAAAATGGTTTACGATTTTATCTACCTATATTATAAATTATAATATAGTAGGTACTTTTTGTATAATTTAAAAAAAAATACAGGAAATAAGTGAAATATTTTTTATGTTGCACTTTTTTTATGAAAAACAAAGAAAAATGTGTGTTATTGTTCTCAAATGCATACAAGTAAAATATGCGGTTGGCTACTCTTAGAGACATTTTAAATCTATTTGGATTTTGGGTTTTTTTTTGGTTTTTACTTTTCTGCTTATAAAAATGTTGAAAAAAAATTTCTTTTTAGCACTTTTCCAAAAAATTTTTTGAAAAAAGTGCTTATTAGTTTCACTCTGTCCGTCCGTCCGTCCGTCCGTCCGTCCGTCCGTGGACACTTTTTTGTTTACAAAACTTCTACACCCTTCAAGATAGAAAGCTGAAATTTCACACGTATATAGATCTTTTATAGAAACTTATTTCCGTAGAACAAAATTTTTACCTATCTCCCCCCCTCTAGAAGTTATACCCCCCCAAAACCCTAAAAAGGCCTTTTTTAACTATTTGTTGCAATGAAACCATAAGCATTTTTGAAATTTTGCAAACATAGAAAGGCAGTGGCTTGCTTCCCCTACCGCGGTATACTATAGCTAAACTTTAAAAAAACAAAATGGCCGTTTAAATTTACCGTTATCTAAAGTCCTTTTTTTCCAAATTTTTTATGTCATTTTTCTTCTAGACCCCAGCCTGTAGAAGCTTGAAATTTTAGGAGCTTTTAGACATTAACAAATAGTTCATTTCGTTAGAAGAAAATTTTTTTCCATCTCCACCCCCTCTCAAGTTATCATCTCTTGAAATTCGTAAAATTTGAATTTTTGACACCTTATATTTCCAAAACCGCAAGCTTTTCCAAATTTTTATAAACGCAAGAAGCTAACGGTAAATTCCATGAAATTAAAAAATATAATTATTTTTCTTAACTCACACAATTAACCCTTAAAATCGAGCATTATGTTAACCCCTTTTTATATTAATTTTTGCTTTATTTCAAACATTTCATATATGCGTCATCCTAAATATATGCAATCCTAGAAAGAGTTTTGTATATGAATGAAAATAATTTTAATAGTTTGATAGGTATACATAGACTGTATTTAAAAGCAGAATTTTCACTTGTTGAAGGGAAAAGTGCTACAATACAAACCATTGGTTTGACCCAACTTTATTTTTTTGTAAATTTTTAAAATATTTTTATAGCACAATCTTGAACAATAGGAAAAAAATTTATTCGTATGCATATGGTACTTAATATTTCCAAAAAGAAGAAGAAGAAAAAAAAATCTGCTCACATAATTCACTCTATTGTAATATTTTTTAATTTTTTTAGATTATTTTTTTTTCCCTCTAAAAGAATTTTATAAAGTAATTTTTTTTTCTGTCTTATTTCAACATAATATTGAATAAGTTATTTATAAGTTACAGGCATAATAAGAAAATGCAAAAAATCTATGTATGAATGCATTAGGTATGTGTTTAAAAAATCTCTTTTAAATTTTTGATTGTATATTATACAGGATAATCTTTTTTGTTACATCCTTACCTAGCTCTACTTATATGAAAAAATTTTTTTTTGGAAACATTATTTATATTTAGTACAGAAATTGTTAGAAAATTTCATTTTTGTTATAAAGGGTTGGCATTATTTTCTTGGAAAAGTATAAAAAATTTTTTCTAAAAAACAATCTGCTATTACATAATAATTAATTATTCTTATTAACGTACTAATATTATATCGTAAAATTTTTAAAAAAATTGCATACTGTACGGCGGAACAAAATATACAAGAATGATTTTAAATATTACGAGTAGAATGATTTTAAATATTAATATTTATAACTTAGCTAGTAGCTAAATGTCAAGGTGTTTCGAAAAATTGAAAAGCCGAAAATTCAAATTTTGAAGTGCATATAACTTCAAGTATTAAAGGAAGGGAAGCGAAATGGGGAAATATTTTTTTAATTAGGGCGTAATAAACAAATTACTATTTTGTAATCAATTTTATAATATTATAATGTATGACCATGCTCTCCCTCCATAGCTCCATAGAAGATAAACTGATAGTCGAACGAACAAACAGGAACCGAAACTAATTAGAACCTTTCTTTTTCTAGTCTTCTTGAAGAAATTTTAATAAAAAAAAACTAAAACGTAAATAATGTAAAATTTAAAAATTTCATACTATTAGAAAACACAGAAGATTTTCCAATAAAATTTTCAATGAACGTATTACGTAAACAATATGCACGTGAATATTAAAAACATATGGATAAAATCTACAGAAAATTACATAACGAAAATCATTAGGAAACAAAATTTTTTTTGTTATTATTATAATCCTTATGTAAATCTTACAGTAGAAATTTACAGTACACAATGTAGATGGTCTTATTTATATTGTTAAATAATTTTTATGAATACAAAATGTTTTCTCTACATTATATTATATAAGAATTATTATGAAACAAAATAATGGACATGAATTTGATTTAAATACTTAAAATATTGGAAAAAAAATGAAATTTTCTAGTTTTTTTTTAATACGAGTACCATAAAAGAGAAAAGAAAATTGAAGTAAAAAAAATTTTAAAAATATTTTTTTCATACAGAATTAGATTACATGGGGTATAAAGTGAGAATATGAGTTTGAATAGCTTTTGAATGAAACTTTTCAGTTGAAAACTCGAGTATTAGAAAAAAAATATTTTTCATTCTGATAGTGTAATTTATACTTACCTAGTTGCATATATATTAGATTCTAATTTTACTTTAAAAATTGAAAGAAATAGATTCTTATAGATAAAATGATGCTTTTATGACCTCAGTACATAGATATTTATATAGATGCATTTTAAAAAAACTCTGAAATTTATCATTGAACACAAAAAAAAGTAGACATAATATGAAGCATTGAAATTCTTCCCATATTTCTCTTAAAATCTGACAATTCGTTCAAAGAATCTTATTTTTTCTTTTATTCGTATTTCAGCCCATTTGTCCGTCCAGCTCTAAAATTTTTATGAGCAATATTTTTAGTACATATTTCTACTTCTTTATAGTTGAACCAATATTGTCAACCTAATTCTATATTTGATTGTAGCAAAATAATTTTTTTGCAAATTACCATTTATTTAATATTGCCCCTAAATATATGCAATATTTCACGATAACAATAAAATTTCTTTCAATATAATTTATTTTAATTTTTTAATATAATATTATATAATATATACACTAAATATAATGTAAAGAATTATAAAAAATTTAAGTCTTTAATTCAAAGATTTAAATTTTTAAAAGTACACATAACCTACAAATTCTTTTACAATGCAATTAAGATAAAATTTGTATACGGAATTGAATTTATTCATGTTATGCTTAATGCAAATACAAAATTTGCTTTGTTAAATATTTTTGATCAACCTGAATACTTTAAGTACAATTTTCATTATATGTATAATATCTTAAAGATTACCTTCATATTAATTATTTATTGTATAGTCTATTTACACAATATTAATAATATTTCGAATTCTCTGTATAATTAATAGTATTAAAATGAAATCAACTGATAAAAAATTTTACAATCATTGAATATTAAATAAATTCGATTTTATTAATAATTTCAATACACATTTAATTTTTTAAATAAAACAATTCGTATTCTTATAATAAAAATAAAATGAATACCTTATAGTTTTACATATCGTAATTTTCTTTTTTTTTTAAATAAAATAATCCGAAAATTTGTATAATTTTTTTCTGGCGAAAAAAAAAGTATCAGTTACAAATTCTTAAAATTAATTTCAATAATATTTTTTCATTTTGCGGCGATAAAATTACATTGTTGTAATATTATAAAAAAATAAAGAGAAGCAAAATTTATTTCAGAATATGAGAATATCACAGAATATGAATTAACATCATTTGCCCATGTACATATATACATATATGAATGTATATCTGTACTTCATAAAATATTTTTGGAAATTGTTTTTACAAAGTTGTAAAGTTAACAGTATATAAACTGTTTTTTTGTTCAATGGTGAAAATCGTGGTACCTGCATGAAAAAATATTTTCATGCAGGTACACACATAAATGCATTTATTTTTTAGTTATGTCACATAAAATAAATCATAAAATTTTTCAGGATTTTTTCATAAAATTTAAATGATTTGAAATATACATATTTGAGAAATATCAGAAATTCAAGAGGTATATAAAGTGCGTTTGGCTATGTACGAACCTATTTCAGTTCTTAATTCCATACAACCTTCTTTTCCAAATAAGAAAAAACATTTGCTTCAAATATATTCATTTAAAGTGTAGTATCAAAGATGCATTTAACCACTGCATTGCTTTCATACTTCTCTGTAATAACAATTATAATTGCCTTAATTCTTTTAATTCATATAACAATGCGAAAGAAGGATGTTTATACCATACATATTATTAAAGGATTACGTATGTATCAATATCCTATATATAGAGAGGAATAGAGGCTGTCAGTGTTCTCTTATTCTTTTATATAATTTTTCAAAAAAAATGCAAAATGGTCTGAAAAAAGAACTGCCTATAGGGAAAAGCCTTCAATTATTTCATTTTAAAAGGATAATATTGTGTTACTTTTTCTTTTAATTCAATATAATAATTAAAAATGTTAATAAGTATGTACAAATAATTTTATATGTAAGAATCACTTCGAATTTTAATTCGAAATCATTAAAATTTAAATAAAAAATTGCAATATTATTGTTATTTTCAAGATAAAAATATCGGAAAAAAATCCAATTTCATTAAATGTAAATAATTTTTAGTGTTTTATTTTTTTTTTTTTCAATAAATTTTTCGTACAAGAAAAGGATTTTTTTTTATTTTATATTTTGAATTAAAAATAATTATGACATGCAAAAATATTAAAATGTTAAAATCAAAATAAAATTAAGTAAAGATCAATTTTATCCAATTGAACTTTACTCAATAGGATTTATATAGATCAAAAATTCTATTATACTTAAAGTGAGAAAGTACTAAAAGTTCGTTTATGAATTGAAATATATTGAGGGGCCCAGAAGCGCAATGGCTCAACCCACAATCACACAATTTTTCCCACAATATGTATAATTAGGTTACTTTTATACTGGAAAAAAATTAAATTTTGCGTTATGGCAGAAAAACATAATGGAATATAGGAAATACTTAACTGTTTTATGGATAAAATTAAATTTGCGACCTAATTTTATATACATTTCCAATAAAAAAGCGTACACGTATTCGTATATGTATGTTTGTATTCGGTATATGTTCGTGTATTCGTAACCCACTGCATTTGTCGTATATCTTATGTTAATATTAATTACGTTACCTTAAAATGTGATTCTTCGCGTATTAGCTGGCCGGAGCAGATGGTCGTGATACTTTATTATTATTATTATTATCATTATTATTATTATTATTATTATTATTATTATTATTATTATTATTATTATTATTATTATTATTATTATTATTATTACTATTATTATTATCAAATATAGTAAAGTGAATTTTCTCACTTTGAATCAAATATTTCTATATTCCTTTATATTGGTAATTGGTTACAACAAAATCATGCAAATACTCTTTTATATTATATTCAGTCAATGATTTTATTAATGAGCACTTTATTTGTGCTCGACTTAAGCTTCTAAAATTGAAAATTTATCAGTTTTGGAATATTGTATGGAATTACTATGTACTTGAGTAGAACTATAAAAATTCAAATTTTTTCTCAAATAAATTCTGTTTTGGTTACATTATAGTTTATAAATAAAATAAAAAAGCCTTAGGAACTTAAAAATATTGGCTAAAATCATAACTACCTTCTCTGAGTAAGAACATCAATAACACGGGTTTTATATAAACTCTTTCTTGATTACTACTCTTAACCATATTCAGCGATAATTGGATGTTACCACAGACTTAACAATTCGTTTATAACGTTCCGTACCATGATCAAAGGAGAAAATTGTTTTAGTTTGCTAATAATATTTTCTTTGATTGTGTTAATATTGGAATTTCCTAAGATATGCAAATTTTACTTATTTTCCGCTGTACAAACGAAGAAAACACAGGAAATAATGAAGTGTTTTTCAAAAAACAAAAATATTGATTTTCAATTTGCAAAACTCTCTTTTCTTTTTCCAAAGTTTTCCTTTATTTTTATCAAATAAGAAATTTATGAAAGGATAATGAGGTACTTTAACAGTATGTGCGTATATGTGTAAGTAATGTCTTTATGCTTAAAATTACTCTGTGTATATTTTGATTCTTGGTATAAAGGTAGAATATTTATTTAAACTTTGTGAGAAAATAAAAAATATTCTTTTCAAGGAAAAAAAATAAATATTTTTAACTTTTCAATAAGAAAGCAAATTTTAATTTTTTTTTTGTTCAAATATTTTAAAGCTTATTCAAATCTTGTATTTTAGTTTCCTTTCGATTTTTCAAAAAATTGATATAAAAATAAATGGATTTTTTTAAAATCTATACAAGTATGCTTTTCCTAAAAATAGATTTAAATATAAAATAACAAAGGTGAAAGCGTATATCAGTGAAATTGAGGTTCTATATTACTTCAAAATAAAATAAATTTGTTAAAGAATCTTTTGGAAAATCATCACCATAAAATTTTATTCTAAAAATAAATATGAAAGGATTACAATATCCTTGTAATGCTCTCAAATTTATTTGCTGATTTAGAACATTATTGAGTGTAGAAATATTTTTGGTGACAAAATAATTTTTAATATTAACCATAATTTAGTATTAATTTAAGTACGTGGAAAACAAAATTATTGTAAAATTCTTGAAAAATATTTTTACTGTGCCCCGTACTATTTTATTTTAAGCTTTTCTCGTTGCGATTCAAAATGCTGTGCCTGTTATTCTTTTCTAATATAACACAATATATTATTTGGTCAGTATTCTAGCTCCAATAAGCCTTTAACACATAAGTCATTAAATATTTTAAAAATTATGTTCAAAATATCAATAATCGTTCGAGAATCAAGATGTAATTAGAATTCAATGGTTATACCAAACGATAAAGTCAAAAATACATGACTCTAAAGGATTCAACGCTTCATATTCTTATTCTTCATGTTCTTAGAAAATTTTAATTCGTATTTATGTGATTATAATTTTAAATAGGAAAAAAAATTTATAAGATTGGGAATTTTTTAATTCTTCATATAACAGAGTAGTAGAGATTAACATCAATAAATTACTGTTCACATAATTCCGATGTTCATATTAACACGTGACTACTTTATTATAAACGATATTTTTGGCTATTAGTAGTAGAAATAGCACGTAAATAAGAGAATGATAGCATTTACATTCCACAACAGAAACATTTACGTCTGTGAGCGTAATAAGCTAAAGATCAGGATTATCACCATTTAACTCATTAGAAGAATAGTTTCCGATCTAGTTCAGTTGAAATATAAATTTAAAATATATACTTCTTTCTGTTCTCAAAATTTTAGTCTGAAAGAAATTAATGAGAGAATTAAAATGATCGTGGATTAAAATCGTCTAAAAGTTCTATATTTTGATGAAGAATAAATTCTCTGCGAGCTGGTGATTTCCTTGTGTTATAAATTTAATATACTATATATGTATGTATGTAGGCATTTTATATAAAATTAATTGTAAAATTTAGATTTAAAGATTAATACTTATATTTTATATATAGTGATATTTGTTAGACTTTCATCCTGCAGTAGCTGCTGTAATGAGGAGGATGAGGTAGAGGAGACGGTGACTAATTTTCTGTAATCATGCCCAGTTGTGGCACGGAGAAGGCGGAGGTTCCTCGGATCCGCGAGTTACGAACCTGGCGAATGTAAATTTTAGGGACCTAAACCAGTTTATAAAGAACCCGGGCCTAATTGGGCTAAGTGTATCCTCGGATACCCACGTTAACCTAAACCTGAACCTAAAACTTAGGGTTTCATTTCATTAATTTTGCTTTTTAACTAAGCATTTCAAGAAACTATTCCATATTATTTTCACTCATATACAAACTGAAAAGTACCGAATTTACTGTTTTATCAAGAATGGTATTCTACTAATTGAAAGGTCTTGGTTTTGAAAAAAAAAATGTTTTCTTTTTCTTTTCAAACAAAATGTTTACATATTTTGAATGTTTAAGAAAGGGAAATTTCAATATTATGAGGCGTCCAGTATATCATCATACACAGTTTCTTTTATAATCTACAAAATATTTTACAATTAAATTGATGGGCTCCAGATTGATTTTCTAAAAGAAATAATTGTTTATTTATTTTTTTTTTTGTTTTTTTTTTTCTGTACAAGAGAAAAATAATTTCCCAATTATTTCGATTTTCTGTGTATTTTTTCATTTAATGCGATTTTTTTTTTGTTTTTGAACTGTTAAACAAACGAACGAAAGAATGAATGGTTAAAAATAAAAAAACAAAATAAAAAAAAAGGAAATGCTTTCAATGGAAATTCTAAATTATTATGGTTACATGGTAGAACCAAACTAAAAGAAATTTTCCGATCGAAATTCTCTTTTTCTCTTTTTTTCGGTTTTCTTTCTTTTTGTTCATTTTCAAATAACATTTTGTATAGTAATGGCACAAAAAAAAAAACCATAATTCCTCAATTAAGGCGTGTTTCAATCTTCTCTGTACAAAAAACATAAAAAAAGCACTAAAAAAATTTTTAGAGAAAATTTTTCAGTTTTTTTCTCGTTTTTTTGAGAAAATAAAGAAAAACCAATTGAGCAGAAAAGTCTGCTACGTTCATTGATTATCGCAACCGTAAAGGGAATATAAAAAAAATAACTGTGTTGTATTTGACTAATGAGAGAAATAATTATTCAAATTTAAAACTTGGCTTTTATTTTTTCTGATTTTCTTCTAAAACTGTGTGTAGTTTTCTAAGAATATACTATTAAAAAGGGAAAAATTTTACTTTTTCTCATTCAGTGTGTTCATTTGAATTAAAATGCTTATTGAAAAATATTTCATAAATTTTTTAAGTTGCTATATGGTAAAATAGGCCATTTGAAAAGGAATACAAGGAATTATGGTTTTTTTTTGCATCTAAAGCCTTTGGTATGTGCACTTTGGAAAAATGGTTTTGTGCAATATGAAATTTAATTTGAATTTTTCAATTTCATATCGATTGCCTTAATTGCAAAAATTAATTGTTTTTTCTTTATAAATTTATTATTTAGGTTCACTGAACATTGATTTGAACGTTAATTGTTTTATAAAAATTTTAAATCTTTTGGGGCAAAGTTTAGTATACATTCTGTTCTATTTTTCTTATAGTATAGGAAAACTTTTCATATGATTGAAATTTTCCTCGCCCTCCAATATGAGGGAAACTGTTACCCTACTATCCCACGTTATGTGTCCAACGTTAAGTATCCAATATGAAAATAAAAATACCCAAAATCATACGTTTATAATAATTATAAAATTTGTAGTTTACACGGAATTTAACTTACCATATCACCAATATTGAAAAATTCCTTATTAATTAAATTTTTAATTTAATTTATCAACTTTTTTAAATTTTAAAACTTTTCTTAATTATTTATGGAATTGCGTTCCGATTAGTTTTTGATGTGGGACGTAATTGTTTCTTGGATTTTATAAATGCCCAAAATGACAATTATATCGTATCGCTAAATGACAATCGCAATTGCAATTATACCGTACCGACACATTATTTAGTAATTTGCATTTATAAGCTGAATACAGTGATATTATTACAATTCCGATATCAGGGATAATTATAGAAGAGTCAAAATTTTATTTCTGAATCAATTACAGTTATTCCACTTTACATTTGCTACGGAGAACAGAGGCCTGTATTTTCGCGTGAATATTATATGTAAACCACTAAAAAACGCCAGCATAATTTTTTTTTTCATGTTTCGATTCGAAAAATATATAGTGGCTTCAATTCTAAAATACTTTAACTTAATTCACAGAGCCATTGCTATGTCCAGTCTAGGTTTTTGTAAAATCTATAAGCTTTTTAAGAATAAATTTAAAATTTTCAAATGCTCTTAAAGAAACTATTAAGTTTTCCT
Source organism: Condylostylus longicornis (assembly GCF_029603195.1). Lineage (NCBI taxonomy): Eukaryota > Metazoa > Arthropoda > Insecta > Diptera > Dolichopodidae > Condylostylus > Condylostylus longicornis. The sequence continues at coordinate 1,868,639 of NW_026578068.1, read as the reverse complement.
TCATTGCATCTAAAAAGAAAATCTTTTCGGAATTTAGTAAATTTAGGAAAAAAATCTTTTATTGAATTCTGAGTTTTTTGACTTTTCAAATATATATTAGGTAAAACGAATGGAAAAAAAAATTTGTGAAAAGTTTTCTTACAAAAATTCCTTAACTTTCTATTCCTTGTTTTTTTGTGATTTCTTTCTTTATAGACTTTTTTCTATATCAATATTTAAAGTCATTGACAAACTTTATTCAACAATCAGAAAACTTTTCAAACCCGATTTCATTCAATCTAAATAACGAAAATGACAAGAGAAAAAAAAATGTTAATAAGAAAAAACTTTGACAGCTTTAAGTGCAAAGGCAGATTCATTTTCAACCCATTTTTGTCTTCTTTGCTTTTTTTTTCTTTCGACATGATAATGAAAGCAAGATTTATTATTACTAGCTATAATATTATTTTTTGGCGATTTATAGTCTGATTGTCCATTGTTTTTTTGTCAAAACTAGATTTTCAAAGTTTATATGCCTTCATCACTCACTCGATATCCACCATCCTGATGTACCCAAATGCTTGTGTGGTGGGGAAGATCGCAATTCTACGGGCGTGAGAGCAAAGACTTCCAGTATTTGTCTTCTCCTGCGAGCGATAGCAACACACTCTCCTAGAAAGCGTAGTTTGATCTTCCTATCTTCCCCACACATCTTGTAAGTATCTTCATTTTTCAGGCAAAACCAGTTGAGGTGCCCCCCATGTCTAGAATGACCCGACAATACCCTAGTGAGAATTGTGATATTATTCTTCCCAATCCTTATAATCCACTTAAATCGTTTCATAATCTCACAGAATCCTCTTTGTTTACCGCAACTCAGGAAGTCTCTTCAGCGGTCCGACCGCCTCCTCTGCAATTCCTTCTAAAATCTCCAACGAATCGTATGTGGCCCGAATCGTCTGAGGGGCTCCGGTCCAAGAAAAGAAGTCGTTTCCTCCCCCCTCCTCCATCGTCATTTATGAGTATGCGAATTAAATTTGAATATAAAGCCTGCAAATAAATAAACAAAAATTTTAATTTAAAATGTCCTTTTTACAAATCATATTTTGATATTCTAACTTAACATGAAATTCTGTTCATCATTTTGTCATTTTATCCTTTTTTTTGTATAATTGATATAAGAAAAATTCACAAAAAAAAAAAAATATTTATCTATATACTTATTGGAAAATGTCAATTCAATTAAGAGGAAATTTTTAAAATAAATATTAGAAAAACAAAGGAATCTATTCATTCATTCATTATAATAATAATAGAGTAGATCTTTATTAAAAGCAAGTGTTCTACTGAAGAGAAAATGATATTTTTAGCAAAAGAAAAATTTAATCCACTATCGTAAACAAAGAGTAGTAATATTCTTCTTCCTTCCCGCTTTAGTTAACGTAAACTTTCTTTTGGAAGATGACATAATATTGTTGAAGAGATTCAATATTATTTATGCAATTATAATTTTAGCAAAAACAAAATTTTAGAATAATATGAAATGTGACACATCGCCTATTTTCATATCATATTTGGTGTTTCCAATTTATTAATTTTTGAAAAGGAAATTCAACATTCTTTTGGCATCTATTAATTTGCTTTATATACAATCGTTATGATCTAAATTTGTTTATAAATTTTCATAATCAGCCCTATAATGAAGTCCACTCGTAGAGTCCTACAAAATCACGGCGTAAACTTTTGAATGATTACAAATTCCTTTCGTAGAGATTATGAATCAGTATTTTATTTCAATTTCACTTTCACGGGAGCTGTGTTAGAGCAACTCAAACTTAAACAAAAAAATTCAAAACTTGAAAAATTAATAGAACTATTCTCTTTAAAATGCTTGTTACGTGTAATTATTTCTTTCGTAGACTTCTGAGAGTTATTTTTATTATGAACGTAATTTATGATTACTATCTTGCGAATATTCAGAGCAGAATTTTAGCAATTCCTAATTTGACAATATGATATTCGTAATTTTCCGAATTTCAGAGGTACGAAAGAAATTTATGATGGCGCTTTTCAATATTATGTTTTCTAAACTGAAAATAAATCGTATTATTTCTGATGAAATCTTCTGATGATTCTTCAACTAAATTTCTTCAATTTTTACTAGAACATTTACTAGAAATCTCAAACACGTTGTATTGCTTGCATACCCAGAGTACTTAATACACATGTTACAAAAAGTAAATAATACCAAGCTTTTCCATCACTCAGTTTTTTTATGTCCTGTAAGAAAAACAAAAATAAATATTAATCACTAACCAAGCACCTCTTTTTTTTTAAACAAAAAAAAAAAAAACGTTGTATGGGTAAAGAATACTCGTATGTTTTATACTTATCTGATTTTAATCGTCTTATGTTTTCTTCTATACTTTCAAAGTATTATGTTGAGATTCGCATTCGTACTCTAAAATGAAGAAAAAATAAAAATGAAAATTTTAAATAATATTTTGAAATAAATTGAGTTTAAAGCAAACAAAAGATGCATTAAGTAATTTTATGATGTATGGTATTGTCTCCTGCTTGATATTAAAAAAAATTCTTGGCTTGAATTAGCTGGTACAGTATGCAGAAATGGGCTGTAATAAATTGAAATTCAAAAACTGGTAGCTACAAAGAATGAATTTTTAGTGTTATAGATTGAAATGAATCTCGCTCATCGTCACGCTATGTTTATTTGGCCGGCTTGGGTGAAATTTAATATTATATAGAGTGTACGAAGTTTCCCATCCCCTTTAAATTATTCCACTTCAAGCCGTCAAAATGCACTCTTGCCAGTATATAATTTTTAATATTTGCTGAAAGATTGTTGCATCAATACACATAATATTTTGTAAATTTTTTGATTAAATAGGCATAAAGCAGATTCTTAAGCAGACAAAGCCTTTTTTGGTAACAAGGCACTTATACCTGTATATTTTGATGTACGAGTATTGTAAGTATTACAATATGTGTTTGCGGTGAGTATTTTGTCAAAAATCAATTTAAGAAATTAAATATAAAAATAAGCAATAATAAGAGAAAAATATAAACAAAAAAATTTAATAATAGCTATAAAAATGTCAGTGTAAATATAATTGAAATGAACATTCTGTAAAAACATGTTTAAAATTAGATCAAATGTTTGTACAGACATTACCCATTTAATGCCTGTTATCTTCTCTTTCTCTTTGAAGATACGTATAGGAGAATAAAAGAAGAAGAGAGAAATGATTTTGAAGGTCGTCATCATGATTCATCACAAAAGCATCAATATTCTTCAATGTTTATGTACACAGAAGGTATATACAATGTTCTACCTACGTAAGTCTTTTTATATAACAACTTTTTTGTTGTCTTCTCTTTTTTTGGTACTTTTCCTCTCTGTATTATTGTTATACTTAATGTTATATGCTCTTTTTGTCAGTTCTATCACTGTCTCATCACAAGAGATATGATATTAGTGTTGTTACTTCTATTGTTAAAACAACATCAAGACGTTTCAATTACGTTTGAGTTTTTGTGGGTAATTCAATGATTGTTGATTTAGTTACTTCGTTCTAAAGGACTTCTGTATTCCATTTTTATTTGTTGTTCTTTCTTTAATCTCTACTATAAGACCTTTGTATTCTATTAAAGCATCTTTAGAAATTCTGTAGGTATGTGGTATATGACAAATATACACTTTTTCTTTTTATATTCCAAGGACTTAATATTTACTCAATGCAGAGTATAATATGCATTTATTTACAATGCAACGAGAAAAAAAAACAAAGCGGCTTGTTATTAGAAAACGTATATGTGTACAATATGATGAAACGATGACAAGGCTTATGACGTGAGAAATTTAAAAGGTATATTCTGTTCTATTTGAAATTGAAAAATATTTCGCGCAATCTTTGTTATCTCTGCATACCGTTTGTTCTCTTTACAAACCTTTAATACTAAGAATTAAGAAAATTTAATAATGTTAACAAAATGGTTACAATATGTACATATGTGTATATCAACCCTTACTATCAATTTACAATAGAATTTCAGTTTTTCAACTTGTATTCCCGATAAAAGTTTTTCACAAAAATTACGAGCTTTTATTTGAATTCTATGACCTATTTCAAATTTATGTTTTATGAATTTCTTTAATTATTTCTAATATGGAACTGTCTAATAAGCAATTAACAATTCATGATTTTCATTAAGAACTTAAATTGCTCATCATGTTATATTTTCAGATTTAATTTTATTTCTGTAAAGTAATTGACTTGTTCATGGCAAAAAAAAAATTCAAGAGACAGACTTTTATATTTGTATGTATGTGTGTGCGTCTCAGCTTTTATACAACAACGTTCTTTGCTGAGTAAGGATTTGCTTTTTTTCTCCTTTTTGTTTTAATGATCAACTTGAATATTATTTTGAATGATTTTAAAGATAAAATTCTTTGCTCAATTTGTTAAATGACAAAATAATAATGATTATTTATTGAAAAAAAAGAGATTATGATTTTTCCTTTCGTATAATGAATTGGCAAAAAAATTTACTTAAAATATTCGGCTATCGAAAATATTCTAAATACACGTTTATAATACGAAAAATTGCGGTTTTAGAAAATGTTGTCTTTAAGATTTTTTATAATAATTATCAATTTCGTAAAAAAAATTTTTCGAATATATGAGTTTTCAGTAAAATGTCATAACTTAAGGCGTAAAAATGAAGTCATTATTAAAAGATACTCTAAGGTTGTATTTCTCAACGGAAGTTATATGGCCCCCAGTGGGCCGCAGCGCAATTTAAGGAGGCCACGGGAAGGAAAACTAAAACTGGAGAGCTAATTTTTAGGTCGGAGATCGGGTAAATTTCTTAGGGTCTACAATAATTTTCACTTTATATTTTAAATAGAAAAAAAAAGTATTATTTTCATGGGTCTTCTGATCTTCTCACGTTAGTCGCGTTATTTATTTTTATAGAAATCGTATCAGATATTGCTACAAAAGCGGGTCAAAAATACTTTCGTAAATAGTAAAGTTAAAATCATTTGTGTGAACTTGTTTAAAAAGGAAAGATTCCTTCTAAGACGATGTTTTATAAGCTTTCTCCAAAAGTTCTGTTTATCAAAGTATTTGCTCCGAAGTTTTTTTTGATTTTGAACGGGATCAAGTGTTACTAAAACAATCTTTGAAGCTCTACAAACTGCTTTATAGTGGAGATTCAGCTAAATCATTATAACTTATCGTATAAGTGCTACAGAGAACCCAGGAAGTATTTTCCTTTTAATGAAACTGTTGTAACATATGCACCCAATTTGTTTCCAAGCCTACAAAAATATTATTGAGGCAGATAGAAGAAAATTGACTTATTCGCATCAAATAAAATCTCACTATATAAAACTAATAAAAACTTCTTTTAAAAAGCTTTTTTTTTTAAATTAAGGGACTATGCAAGCAAATTCATTATTTTTGGGTGCCACGAACAAAAAATGGGTCGAGAACCACTATTCTAAAGAAGTGCAATAAAATTTTAGTTTAAAATCTGAAACTAATTTGCTCAAACTTGTAAAAAGGCACAAACATAATTCAACATTTATATGGCTATAACTAAGTCTTAAACTGTGCGATAAAGTGTGTACTATCGAAAACAAGAAAACTTATACATTTTTAGTGTAAACTATTTAAGAATTTTAATTAAATAAAATTTTTTTTCAAAATTAAATTCATTTTTATCTTAAACTACTTTCTGGGTTAATTTTGTTTTATTTTTGTTTCACTTCAATGACAGCAATATTTTATTTATTACCATTATTGTGTGCTAAAATAAAACTAAAATTAAAAAAATTTTTTATGTACATTAATAAACAGAAAATTTTCTTATCTTTATTAAATTTTTTAAATTAAAATGCCTTAAATAATTTCTTGAAATATTAAAAAAATTTTATGAAATAAATTGAATAATTCAATTACATACGTGCACGTACGCCCCCCTCCCCTTTATTACATAATATTTTAGAAATACTAAATTTAAATTTGGAAATATGCATGCACATATGCGTAACACACATAAAATATTTATGTAAATAAATTTTTAATATATTATATAATAAAATTAATTTCCTTATGTAAATTTTCTTAAAATAAAATTTTTTATATTCAAATTAAAATCTAAAATAAAATAAAATTTTTTTTTTATATTTTTTAAAGAAGCAATTATATATAAAACAATAAAATATTAAATAAAATTTGAAATTCTAGATTCAGTTTTGTATGTATGCATGTATGTAACAATAATTTAAATAGGAAAGTAAGAAGAAGAAGTACAATAAAAAAATGTCTGAAAGAAACTACAAAATTACAATTAAAAAGAGAAAGGTTATTTCACTTATTGAGGTCAAACTTATAGGAACTTTCTAAATTGGGATTTTCTTAAAGATTATAGTTTAGATAAGACAAAAAAAATATTAAACATTTTGTAAGTAATTATAAATTTAAGAAATTATAATTTAAATAGCAAAATTTTAAGCAAGGGAAAGAAAAATTTTAAGATTTATATAATATTAATGTATAATCTAATATCTTGTGGTGTGTGGAGCTTTTCGAATATCATCACAGTTCGGATTACCATAACGATGACCTGATGATTGGGATGTTAGTGCCGCAAATTCTAACTCTAATAAATACCCCTACTAACTCTCTACCATTTCTTTTTTGGTTTTCATAAAATGATGATGATTTTGATGCAACATTAATTTGCATGCTAATTTAAGCTTAGGCCTAAGCAATTCGTCTGATATATAAAATGGAACGTTAATGTCTCATAATGCGCGAATACCTGATGTCCGTATTCTATTCTAATCCAGACATATAGTGAATATTCCAATTTATTGGCTACTTATTAATCTAGTTAAGAAAAATTAGTATTCATCCTATTAATAATGACTCTGTTTGCAAAATCACAAAGTTCAATTTACAATTTGAAACAATATTGAAATCAGCGACAAACTTTTCAATTCCGTAACAGCCACAGAATTAAAAGTATCTTTACATTGTCAACATAATAAGAAGACCGGGTATAAAATGGTTATCATATCAAAATCGCAAAATAGATCTTGAAACTGAAAGAAATGGAAAAATAGTTAACAGTATACATACAAGCTATATAACAAGTTTCATCATAGCCTAATAGAAATAAACCCTTGTCTATCTTACTTTAATAAAATAAGCCAAAAAATAAATGTATCAAAAGTTGTGTTCCACTAATATCTGTGAAAACGATATTTATACTTGGTCATCTTGATGAAAAACTATGATGATTTTAAAGACAACATTGATCTAATTAAGCGTAATTTTTCCAACCCAAGACTAATATCATGAAAAAGCGTAAAACATCCTTAATTTTGATTATTTTCTCATAATTTTTTCATGAAAGTGGGTAAGTTAATAAAGAATATTTAACAAGTTTCGATAATTTCTTCAATAACTTTTTGTTAGACCTCTTGAACCTACTTAATTTTAAAAGAATTACTTTTTTCTTTCATTTCACATCATTTTATAATAAAATTAAAAGTTAATTTTTTTTTGAATATTATTTACGTACATGTGACGATGGCCATTCTCATTTATGAGTTCCTAATTCTATTTAATAAGCATTTAAGACTTAAAGAGGCATAAAAAGAAAATGTTTAGACATTCCATTAATCATAATTTAAGTTCCTTATATTCCATCCTTCTATCACATAAAATCCATTATTTTAAATTTTATATAAGAAAAAGCTTATTAGTACGTGTTTAAAGTTTCCTCTATGATCATGATAATGGAAGAAAAAGAAAAAAGAAACGGTAAAGGAACATTTAAAAAAAAAATTTCTTTTATCCTTTTTAATGACAATGTAATGTTTATTCTTACCGTTTCTATCCTTTAAGTATTTATGTACAATTTTTTCATCAGAAAACTTTATCACTATGATGAATATTTAAATATGTTTTTCCATAGTACACAAAATATTTTAAGGTTTTTCAAGCGTGAGAAAATATTCTACATAAAAAGGACAACACTAATAAAAATAAAAATTCTTGGGTAATGACTTTGTTAAGATATTTATGGTTGAAGATTTTTCGTTCTCCTCCTTTTTATTTTCTAGTAGATTAAAATTTCATTTCACCTATAATAGTGATTATAGGTGTAGATTATGGAAAAAGAAAGTTCCTGCTTTAAATTAGGTACTTAGATTTTAGTGTTTGCACAGATATGATTTATAAGAAAAGTAAAAATAATTTGGTTTTCATTTAAACTAGAATTAAAAATTTGCCTCTGAATTTGCACAAAATTTTTAATTTAAGAGAAATATATTTGTTCTTTTGCAAGTATGCAAGTATTTTTTCTAGTGTAAGGTGTCAACAATATCGGAATTAAAGTGTTGTGATATTGATATATTGCAACATCACCACCGCTATAATAATAATTTTGTTCTTACTTTAAATTCAATAAATTAGGAAAATTTTGCTGTGCATTATAATAATATTAAAAAGAACCATCTAAAACAGCCATAAAACTTGTTATTGCTATACTGTTAACGTATTAACGTTCCTTTTGCACATACTGATTATAAGTAAATGCTTTTCTTATTTTAATATTTAAAGTAAATAGATTACTAGTTTTAATATACTTATTTGAAATACTTAGAGGATTGGAAGCGAGTTCAGTAACTCTTACATTAACGAATTTTAAAATTAAAAGTACCTAAAAGTATGCAATTTTTTAGAATTTTTAATTAATAAATTAAATAAAAAATTTAGTTAATTGAAAATATATTTTTGTTAACTCCTTTGCAATTCTTGAATTTTAGGCGTATTTAGAAAGTTTTGTTTGAAAATCGTTATTGACTGTTTGCTTATTTCTGCGTTGCATTCTTAAGTAATTTCTTAACATTTTCTCAACCATTTTTAATCCTATAGCAATATTTGAAATAAATTTGAATTCTTTAAATTATTTAAATATTCTTAAAGATTTTAAAATTTATATACCTACATAGCTTTATACATTATTTTTGATATCAACATCCAATTTTAATCGTAAAAGGTATATAAAAAAGAAAATAATATTAGTTTCAGTTTCAACCTTATCAGACAAGTAATCCAATTTATATTTTCAGTATAAACAATTTCTTTTCTTTTTTCTCTGTTATATTATTTAAATAAAATACAAAATGATAGTTGAAATCAAATTTTATTGGATAATCCTGAAAATATCCTTTCTTTTAGTAATCATTATTTTCTTCCAAAAAAAAAAAAAATCAAAGCTCATAAAATGAAACAATCATCTAAGCTTATTATAACCATCTTAAAAACATAATATAAATATATATATATATATATAGACAGGAAAATATAACTTACAATACAGAACCACGAGTATGTATGAACGAAATATAAAGTGAATGTGTATTAGAAGATTTCACTAAGTCACATTGTTTTGAATATTCAATAAAAAGTTTGTTTAACAAAATTTTAAATTACTTTTTACTGTTCCCGATACCATTGCCCGTAATGTTAAGGGAAAATTTTATTTTATTAAGAAAAAACTTTATGTTAAATGAATTATAAAAAAAAGGCTTTATAACTCTTTGTTAACTGATATATGTTTAGTGTAAGAAAAAATAAATTCACGTTCTTGATTTATTCGAAAAATTACGAAAATCGATTTCCAAACTATGCCAAAGTTTCAATTCTTACAAATTATCGAAGTGCTATAATTTTACCTAATAAAAATTTTCGCGGATCTTAATTAAAGATCATTATTTTGTAAAATTTTGTAAAATCTTCGCAATTCACCCTTTTTCATTGATTCTATTTCAATTTTTATACATTTTAAAAAAGGAAATCAGTAAGTATGCAAGCATATACTAACCAAATCAGTGAATTTGGATAATTCTGCAATTAATATTCTTGGTGCCCTTGGTTTCGGAATGCATTCCATACAAAAACATAGTTACTGTTGTAATCCTATCACAACAAAATTTCACTTTTGGACTGTTAACCACCAAAAATGCATGCTTGATGTAGAAATCCGTGATATTTTTCATATTCTGAAATTTGAATTAAAAAATTTTTAATAAAATTTATATCCAAGTATTATAATTGAAATTATAAAAATTTTAATCGATGTAACGAGTTTTTTTAATTTTCAGGCATTATTATATCAGGATATAATTTTACAATTTCACGAAAATAATTAAAATAATGTGAAAACGAGAAAAAAAATAGAGTTGACCTTGTCAACTCTGTGATACCCGTACGAATTTGTTATCCTATGTGCGAATAACTAATGTGCCATAACTAACTATGGGGCAGACTATGACTTTAAGTTGCCGTATTACCATATTAATTTATGCAAAATTTCAGTACAATGTGTTATTCAAAATACTGGTTGTGCCAAACTACTATTGATGTTGTATGGCAGCTACCAGAAAGAGCCAAGAAATTTTAGCGAATTTTATCAAGCACATCGACCCTACTAATATATTCACTTGTGTGAAATCTCAGTATCACAGCTTTAATAGTTTCTGAAATATAGTCAAATAACTTTAGAAGTTGTATGGCAGGTACCAGAAGGAGCCAAGTAATTTCAACGACTTTTATGTGACACATTGGCCCTACTAATATATTCGTTTTTGTGAAATTTCAATACCATAGCTTTAATAGTTTCTGAAATATAGCCAGATAATTTTGGAAGTTGTATGGCAGGTACCAGAAGGAGCCAAGTAATTTCAACAACTTTTATGTGACACATTGGCCCTACTAATATATTCGTTTGTGTGCAATTTCAATACCATAACTTTTATATTTTCTGAGATATAGCCAAGTAAATTTTGAAGTTGTATGGCAGCTACCCGAACCGGTACCCCGATCATGTCCAATTTAAATAGGGTTCTGGCACTTACTAAAATAAATAATTTGTGAAAATTTAGTGAATTTAGCTCAATTAGTTTTTGAGTTATCGTTGGGACGGACGGACGGACGGACGGACGGGCGGACAGACAAAGCTAAATCAACTCAGAATTTGACGCTGATCAAAAACATACACTTGAGTCCATATCTAACACCGCTATTTCTTAGCGTTACAAACGGTAAGGCAAATTTAGTATACCCTTCGAACATACGTTCGTACGGGTATAAAGAAACTGAACAACAAATATTTTGACATCATTATGAGCCCAATATACAGTTATCGACCCCACCGAAAAAATATTTAACAAAATTTTCTGTAAACAAACAAACAATTTATTAAGGCTTCCATAACCTCTGATTTCGAACTCTGATTAAAAGAAACTTCAACTTATCGTTCATTACTTAATAAACAATTCCACGTTTTTTCAAAATTTTACTCATCTAATAAGATTTTAAATGCTGTTGATTATGTGCTGATCTCATCCGATTTTGTTTTTGTTTTTCATTATCAACATATTTTAGTTAGTGATGTCACCTACGTAGTACGTATCCTTCGAAACCATTTAAGTTATCCTAACTTATTGTAAATAAAAAAAAATTTAGTTATAATCATAATGTGTAAAATATTTTTGCAAAAAATTTATAGCTAGATACTCTCATAGACCAAAATGGTGATAAGCAAAACCAAAAAAAAAAAAAAACAAAATAAAGAGTTTTCAACTATAAACAAATAAAATAAAAACCTTAAACACCGTATTCACTTATTTAGAATAAAATCACTTCACATAAGTTTTCCTTAAATATAAGTTTAAAAAAAAAGGGGGAGAAAAAAATATCATATTTTTCTCATATACACAGAAAAAAAAAACACAAATCGTGATACGCCTTCAAAATAACAAAAATGACTAAAATATTATTCATGACGAAAATCTCATATTATAAAAAATACGTGAGCCTATCTATATAAACATATAAATAGTATCTATAGATCTATATAATATATAGGTAGTTTTTTATGTAATATATATACAATAATAATAATATTATATGTGAAAGTAAAAATGATACGTGAATATTACTGAGATATAATGCAGTAAAAACGTGAGATGACGGTTTATATTATTATGATTATCAGATTTTTAAGCATAATATTCTTATATCGTCATCATATTATAGAAATCATCATAATAATAATAATATTATGATTATCCATTATTTAATGAAGGATTTTTCTTTGACTATTTAGATTTCGTTAGATCATAATATGTGCCTATATCATCTGATTTCATTATTATATTACATAATAATATATAGAATAATTTTCTAAAAAAAAAAAGTATGTATAATTTTTCATTTTCCAGTATATTATGCTTAAACGTATGAGTCGTGAAATTAAAGTTCACATACTATCTTTTTGAATAGGAATTGTAGGAAATCTTTTCCATGTTTAAGATTTTTCAATAAAAGGCAAACAATATTCTAAAAATCACTCTATTTCTTACATAATATAAATTACTAATGTGGCAATTGCATTTTTTGCATAAATTTATGGAATAAAATAAAAGTCAGTAATATTCTGGCAGGATTCAGTCAACTATAAATTTTCTCATAATATAATATTGAGAGATTGGAATGAAATCATAGGTTGATTTCTTAGAGTACTTACCTCAAAATTTTATTTCTCATCATTACCACTACTTTCTTTAGCAACATTATAATATAGAGGAAATACTATTACAATTTTAATGAAACTTAATCAACACTATAATGATAAGTCTTTAGTTTTGAGCACTCTGCTATGGAACTGGTATGTGTACATATACCCATATTTTTCTTTATATTGTATATAATACCTATTCTGAGAAGAAAAACCTACTCGTATCGTAGTGTTATATGACAATGAAAATTTTTGAGGAAGTATTGTGATAAAAAAGAATGAAAGAAAAGGAAATATGAGGAAAAAAAATATTGTGAAGATATGAAGGAAAGAAAAAATATTATATTTTGTTGCCAAAACTTGTTTAAGGGTTCGTATGAACAAATAAAGTTGGGTCAAACCAATGGTTTGTATTGTAGCACTTTTCACTTCAACAAGTGAAAATTTTGCTTTTAGATACAGTCTATGTATACCTATCACAACTATTAAAATTATTTTCATTCATATACAAAACTATTTCTAGGATTGCATATATTTAGGATGACGCATATATGCAGTCTTTGAAATAAAGCAAAAATTAATATAAAAAGGGGTTAACATAATGCTCGATTTTAAGGGTTAATTGTGCGAGTTAAGAAAAATAATTATATTTTTTAATGCCATGAAATTTACCGTTAGTTTTTTGCGTTTATAAAAATTTCAAAAATGCGTATGGTTTCATTGCAACAAATATTTAAAAAAAGGCCATTTTTAGTGTTTTGGGGGGTATAATTTCTAGAGGGGGGGAGATAGGTAAAATTTTGTTCTACGGAAATAAGTTTCTAGTGAAGATCTATGTATGTATGAAATTTCAGCTTTCTATCTTCAAGGGTGTTTGTAAACAAAAAAAGTGTCCACGGACGGACGGACGGACAAAGTGAAACTAATAAGAACTTTTTAAAAAAATTTTTTGGAAAAGTGCTAAAAAGAAGCAAAAACAAATTTTAAAAAATATATTTTTTTTTTATGATAAAAATCAAAAAAAAAATATTAAAATGTAGCCGAAAAAAAAATGAAAATAAACAAAATTTGTTCTGCATTTCTAAACATTTAAAATTTTTTAAAAATGTAGGCAAAAAATTTTTCTATCGTAGATTTTTTCGTAAATTTTATAAGCATATGGCAAACCCAATTTTTTTTTTTTTTTTTGTAACATTTTGTTGACTTTTGAAGAAAATTAATTTTGATATTTTAAAGGACATTTTAGAGAATTTCATATTTCACTTTAATTTTTTTTTGATCACATTCCTTTATACGTGAATTAGTAGATTTTAAATGTATAAATAAGTAAAATTACGATATTTGAACAAAACTTTGAAATGAAATAAAGAATAAAACTTTAATTTTTTTTTATATTTAGTAAATTAAAATTTTATTGGTGGAAACCTGCCGAAATCTGGTTTTGAGTTCAAGTCTGTTATCTATATATCTTATATAACTTTATATATCATTTTAATAGTGCAATACCGATGATTAAGCCGTTTTTCCATGACTGCACAATCCTTTCTTTACTCCATGCTCGTGAAATTTGTTCAAATACCTTCCCATAAGTTTCTAATAGCTGGACCACATCTAGTACGCCAACCTGAAAATGATCCGCTGATGTGCCATCACTACCTACTGCCAAGTTTTTCTTATGGCGGTTCTAATTTCAATAATGCTAAGAGGATCTACATGGAAATTCTTAAGTTTCCTTGTCTTCTGTCTGAACTGCAGTCACGTATCTGTCGTTTGTATGCGTTACATTGCCTATTGTTTCAAAGTGTGCTTCCAACCTCAACAGCCTGGTTTCTTGATTCGTCACTAGGTTGCCATTTCGGTCTTTATTTGGGCATACTGTGTTCTATTTTTGTCCGGTAAGTGCAATATTCGTTATAGAATTAAAGCGTATAATTGAACTTTCAGCGTTTAGTTAAGCCATGTTTATATATACATAGGCACATGTTTTCAAGTTACTTTTGCACTCATCGCAAATGTTTGCTTTGTATATGTATGTAAATGATGAAACCGGTCGCTCAGTACTTGTATCTATGTTTTAGACGTCCATTTCTTTTCGGTACAGCCCTAGTTTTCGAAAACAATTACATTAAAAAATTTTTCTTTAAATTAATTAGCAAAATTCTAAATAAAAGTATTTGAAATGCTAATTATAGCATTTTTGCATTATGAATTTAATTTTTTGCTTTAAAAGTTTTATCTGTTTTATTAAATCATTTTATAAATAATAAAAAAAACACATATAATAATGTGTTGTATATTTATTAAATTTATATCATAATTAATAATAATAATTTAACACATCTTATATTATGATGATTTATTATTATATACTATTTGTAATACTTGATACTTAATTGATATTTAAGGTAATATGCTTATTTTAATAAGTGTCTAATCTAAAACCGAATCCTACAAAGTAATATACAAATAAAGAGGATACATAGTATTTCCAAGAAAATTGATTTAATTTTAAATGTGTATAATTCTCGAATCAGAAATCCTTTTATATAAAATATACAAATTAAACAACACAAGGTTATCAATATTATGCTTTTACATTGAAATAATTTTGTATATATTATACTAAGTACATAATATATACATACAACAAATGTTATACATACTGGTTCACTACAAAAATAACAAATTATTTTAAGAAGTTTTATGAATCCATAGCAACACTCAATCTTCAGATATACTTATGAAATCTTTTGTGTTCAAAATAGGTGGTTGAGTTCTCTAATATAAACAGAAAAAGAAAATATTAATTTTCACATCAAAAGTATAGCAATATTTCATTTAATCATTTAATAAAAACAAGAATATAAGAAAAGTTTCAAAATTATTCAAATGACCTTGAAGATAAAACTATATCCTTGCAAAATATCAATAATATATTTCTTATATAGCACTAGAGCATATACCTATATACATACCATATAGAATAAAGAGCATAAATACAAAAAAAAATAATATTAGGTCAAAGATCATATACCGAAATCGTGACGTCTTCTAATTAATTCCAATTATTCCATTATAGTGAATGAGTATCCTAAAATATGTGCCTGTTATTTTTTTTTCGGTTATGCAAATATAAAAAATTCATATTCCCTTATCTTCTTATGAAACTCTGGAATTGTTTTAATTTTCCCGATTGCGTCCATGAATAATATCTGGGTTATATCCGATCAGATTATTTTTTCATGTAAAAGAATATTGAATGAAAAGCTAGAATTTAAAAATTTAACTTTAACATGTGTTCCAACTAAATCAACATGAATAGCATTCAAAAATATTTTAGAAAACTGCAGTACTATCTTAAATTAGAATTATTGGTCTTGTGTTTTTTTTCCTTTAAAAATGATTTTCTGAAATTTGGTTCGTTTTCAATCAACCATTTGTCCAAGAAAAATCTTCGAAAAGCTTAATCGTACAATTATTAGTTACTGAATATTTTATGGAATTAGAATGTCTAATTGCAGAAAACAAAAATATTGGTATTAATAAGGAAAAATTTGGAAGATGAATTTGATGGTGAATAACTAAAAATTATAGTTTCACTGAAAATGAATTGGCTGATCTCCAATAGCACAAAATCACACAAAATCTTCAATAAATGTGTGAAAAGCTTAATTAACGTTTTACGAAATTCTGTAGGAACTTATTTTTTTTTTTTTGGTTGAATAGCTACCAGATATATTATAAATTTTTGTTTGTTTAATATGTAAGTCTCCATATATTCTACAATAAAAACTGTGTCTATAATATAATTTCAATATTAATTTAACATTTATAATAAGAGTAGACTACAAAAATAAATTTTTTCTAAATAAAATCTACGAAAGTCCATTAAAAATTGATATAAAATCCGAACTCTTGCAATTACAGTAGAAATCAACTCTTGCACTTACAGTTCCATATAAAAAAATAGTAAAAAATTAAATTAAATGCGATATTTAAAAAAAAAAACCATACCAATAACAATATTAAAATAAATTGAACTTATCGGAAACATTAATATCTTGAATGTTTCAGAAATTCCATTTGGAAAAATGTGATTATTGAATAACAGTAGTATCAACCACTGCAGCTCACACAAATTGAAAACTTTAATATTTATTAATAGAAAATAAATAGTATTTCATGTGAGAAATAATTTTGTTCTAACATTTTTCACCTAATATAACATTGTTCACATACGATTTAAGAAGTGTTTGTTATCTTCCAGTTATAACAAGTACAAAATGTATAATAATATTGTATGTGTACACATTCGAGTGTATAGTAATAAAAAATCTTATAGTTCAAATTTTATTTTAAATATTTACTTACCTATAATGTATAGCAAATAAGATATTACATAAGACAAAAAGATATAAGAAAGAAATATTAATATATTTCAAAAAGTCATAAAATATTTTTCTAGTTTATTTGATCTTATTCTTCACACTTATAACACAATTTGTTGCATTTTACAACATTTAATTCGAAGCATAGTTAATGACAAGAATATTTTAACAAATCATAAATTTTTCCATAAAAGAAAATGCGAGAAGTCAAAGAAATCAACTTTATTCGCATAAATTTTTCATTAAAGATTTTTATTTTTCTTCAATTCGTACATTTGTTTCCATCTCACTCCTAAAAATATGCAATTTTTTAAACTGAATTTAAAAATATTTTACCGACCGTATTGCACACAATAAGACAGATTTTGTTATAGCACTAAATTTCGAAAATCGAAAATTTTCGTTGAGAACGCAATTATCCGTAGTAAGGAAATGTAAATAAACAATTTTTGGAAAACTGTCGATCTGTGCGTCCTTCGATCTGTCTGTTGATTTGTGTGCACGCGTGTATCAGTTCGGTTTCACCAATTTTGAAGAAATTTCGGCTATATCACAGATTAATCAGGGAACATGCATATTACGTATACCAAAAACCATTTTTTTTTTCATCTTTCTTCGTACTTAGTTTATTTTTTTTAAATTTATAAATATAAGATAACAATATATAAAGTGAACCGCAACACGCTAATCCTTTTTTTTTTAATCTCCTTTTCTACTTTTAAAAACTTAACAAAATATACTTACCAAATGTGTACGTATATCCTTCAAAAGCATAAGACATAACAGAAAAACCAATGATCTTCATTCTAATCGTGGTTTCTAAAAAATACAACAACAAAAATAAAGAAACTTTTCCTTTCCTTTTACTTTAACTTTTACGTTAAAAAAAAAAATTCAAATAGAAAAATAATAAGCAACTTAAATACTTTTCATTTTGACCCATAAAATTTTTAACATTTATTATACAAATAGTATGGCAGTATTAAGGTATTAATATTTGTATATACTCGTGACCTCGTACATATCTATACATTACATTATATACATATACATAAATTCATATATATCTGAAATGTTCGTTTGCATTTGCGTCTTGGGCAGATAACAAGAAATTTTCGTATAATTCTTTTACTTTTTCAATTCTTTGTTTACATACAATAGGAAAAAAGGATAACAAACTTAAAATGGATAAAATTATTGAATTATTGCAAACTGATAGAACAGGGCAGCTGTCGTTTATAATTATTTTTAATAATGATTCATTATCAAAGTATCATCACCATAATCATCATCATCACTTCCAATATTCCTTTATTCCTTACAAAAAAAAAATTTCTCTATTTTTCTCTTTCTTTGATATTATCAAGGAAATCAATATTTCACGAGTAATTTCTCACGTAAAAATATTCCGCTTTTTTGATAAATTGAACGTGATATGAAAAATTTTTCAACTCGCTTACAATTTAAGTTTATTGTATAAAAATTTTAATCGTTATACAGAAAATTACAATTTTTCTATCAAAAATTCTTATTTTAATCTTAAATGATTGATTTAAAACAAAATTTTATTAAAAAGAAATATGAAAAATAATTTGTAACCTTTAAAGATGCGCCTTCGGGTTAAAATATTGGTTCCGTATATGTTAGGGTTGACATTTTACCGTCGTTATCAGAAATATCACAAAAATTAATATTGACTCCAGTGTAAATTCATCAAATATTCATTAATCGTTTACAATAACAAAAACCTGATTTCTATTTTATTTGGATGTGATTGGCTCGAACAAGTAGTTTAAAATATAGGTGCTACTATTTTATAAACTGAATCTTAAACAAAAGACTTCAAAGCTGTAATTCAAATAACAATACTTATATATGAGTCACAGAACCAGGAATTCATACTTGACACGTTCAGTTCTATTTATTTTCGTTTATTTTGGTTTTCATAATTTTTTGAAAATTCAATTTCACGCTTATTTTTAAAAATAACTAAGAAATTTATAGTATTTAGTATTCAGTAATATCACCTCACCGCTACCATGAAGTTGTCGGCTAAAAAAATATATCGCCCCTTTTTTCGGCAAATGCGATTATTAATTCGGCACATTAATAATAAGCTCCGTGCGATATCTAAAACCTTTGTACCGGTCCCGGAAAAAGACAAATGTTAAACATGAATTAGGCTATATTAAGAGAAAAATGTTAATTCTTTCAAGATAGTTAAAGCACTAAAATAAATTAAAGAAAAGGCTACTCCTTTCTCCAGAAATCGTAGCAGTTAGGCAGTTCATTGCAATATTACGTTTCTTAAACTTCCATTTTGATTAATTAATCAGCATTTTTTTGTATTACTTTACCAATTATTGATTTTATCATTTATCCCAAATAAAATTCATTTAAATAAATTGGAATTCTAATTAAAATTTTAATAGAGTTTTAGATTTTCAAAATCAAAGGAATTTGTTGTTTTCTTTATATTATTATCAAATAGTCAGTAAGATCGAATTAAAATTTTATTTACGGTTTGTTATACATACTTAAATCTATATGTATGCATGTATGCACATATAGTAATATAAGGCTTATACGTTTATTAGGGTTTTAACATAACATTATGAGAACTCAAAATACCAGAAAAGCTCAGTCAACCAAAAAATCACGTAATGCTGTTGTTAAAAAGGTGCAAATTATATATATAAAAAATAGAGAGGGAGAGGGAGAGAGAGAGAAAAACGGGAAATAATTTTTATAAAAGAGCGAAAAAAAAAATTATTTTCCAACATTTGAAAGATTACATGCCACTCATCATAGTGACGTTTTTCTCTTTACGTTTTTATTTATTTTTTTGTTTGTTTTTTTTTTCTTCCTTTTACCAACCGCAGTACACCATGTGACGCCATTGTTGAAAAGATAAAAAAACGAATGAACGTAAGTTTTTCTTCTTGTTATTCCCGCATTGTTTTTTTTTTTTTTTAGCCCAAAAGAAAACAAAGGAAAAGGCATTAACTCGACAAAAAAATTTTTTTTCGCTTCGTTTTTGCTCCCTTTTTATTTTTTGAATTTGGTTTTGCTTATTTTATGCTTATCTTTCAACGGGTGCACTATAAAGTTAAATTGGTGAGAAGAATTTTTAATCAGTATAACAGTTACTGAGAAAAATCATTCTTCTGCCGGCTTTATATGTACACACATGAATGTATACATACATACGTTATACATATTATACTATTTACAAAGGATTCTACTCTCTATGATGATACTAGGAATTCGGAAACTTTTAATATTGTGTATATTGTTGCAATTTGCAAAGCCATCTTCGTAATAAATTCTTTTGTTTAATAACCTCATTTTTATGTGCATATAGATTTATTAATATCTTAACAAATTTTTACTAAAGATAAAAATTTTTCGAAGGATAATTTAAGCAAGGACACCCTTCAAATATTAATCAAAGTTAATGTAAAATTTTCATTTAAAATTACTTAAATTTAAAAGTGTTAAAAATGGCATTTTTTTTTTCTAAAATTCTTAATCATTGTCACCCTGTATAATAAAAATATCAAATTTCATTAAGTTTTCTTCTAAGCTTGGAAAATAAATAACCAAAAAAAAAACAAATTTTTTCTCGCAAAATTTATACCTAAAGGAAAGGACCAAAAAACAAAAAAAGTTGAAATTCAGATGTGAAAAAATTAAAAATTTTCAATGAACCGAGGACGATTTTTTTTTCTTATTTTGCAAGCTAACTGCGGTTAAATATATTACCTAGTAGATTTTTATTTTCAAGTATAACATCAAGTAAAAGGATTAATCAGTTCATATACAGTTAATCTGTAAATAAAAAATATGATAAAATTTTCTTTTCGGCCTCAATACCTCTGTTGCAAGATAATCTTGTACCTTTACCTGTAGACACTTATAAAAAAAAAAACTTTTCGTATTAAATTATCAATTTTCGTTATTTAATAGCTCTTTCAACAGTTTTAAAGAATTTAGAGCGACGCAATATTTTCTTTGCAATAATCTCGTAATGTATAGAACGATATTTTCACGAAAAGAAGACGTAATAATTAAATCTAAAATAAAATTTGAATTGAATCCAAATTAAAGTTATAAAGCTATTTGGCTTACCATTAACTGCGTATGTTACATAAAGTACAGCTACCTTATGTTACGTATAGCACGGCTAGTATTAACTACGTATGCCAAAATCACCAGCATGTAAATCAATATTATTCCAAAATGCTCTGATTAAGATGTTCAAGAAATATCTGAGTTTATTTCAGTACAGCAGTATGACAATTTAAGTACACAAAGTGCTTATTAATGTACTTTAATTTAATTGCTGTTGTTCTAGGATTTACATATATTGTGCTACAATACCCGAAATTTACATCCAAAATTCAATTTATTCATAGAAGATAAAAACAAAATATTAAAAATTAAAAACAACATAATACGCCTAATTGATGTTAAAATTATAATTTCCTTAATTAACATGTCAAAAATTTAAATTTTTACTATAAAAGGACATTGTAACTCTAACTTTAAAAATACAATCATAGTAACAAAAATGAATTAAAAATGATGTTCCTAATTTATTAATTTGAAATTTTTATTTATAGACATTAGTTGAAAAAACAAAAAATATAAAGGTTACCTAGTAGATTTAATTTATCAGAAAAACTTTAATGAAACTTTTGTGTTTTTTTAAATAATTTTTGTTTTTTGTATAACTTTTAATTAATGCAAATGATTATAGTTTCAACACAATCAGTGTTAAAACTATAATAATATACAAGTATATACATATATGTATATATAAAGTCAAAGTGTTCGGAATAAAATGGGTTAATTTTAAAACTTTTTCAAAAGTTTTCGGTATAAAATTTTTTTTTATAAAAAAAAAAATCCCTAAACTGGAATGATGAAGTGCAAATTACAATAATATTTTAACTTCCTACACGATAATTTATTTGCCATAGCATACACCCATACATTTAATAAAGTTTTCATAAGTTTTCGGAAATGTTAATGAAGCTATAGTGTACAATAATGATGCGTTAATTTTATATTGAGAGTTTTTTTTTAATTCAATTTTAACATTGAAGTTGTTAAGTATATTCATAATGTACGCTTATTTAATTTTCATTATTGTATTAATTAGGCATAGGTACACGTGTTAAATTTTGTATACTATATTTTACCGACAGGATATCAAACAAACACTAAGGTATTGTGAGTAAGAACTATTACAAAAACATGCGGTGTGACATTTCTAAAAGTAAGAACTGTTTTGAAAATTAATGTTTACAGAAAAAAATAAATTAACTTCGACGTTCACTTCCAAATAGTATTTATTTTCGGTTGAAATGATAAGAAATCTTCGGTTCTAAGATGAAATACTTCTAAAAAGACAGAAATCTTGCGTTTCCAGAAAAAAAGAATGAACTGCGAATCTTATTTTTGGGATGCTGTCTTCGGCGATTTTGTGCGCCAGAAACTTTTATTTAAACTGTAAAGAAAATATTTCTGACACTCCGGAACTCTTTCAGAGCAAGCGAAATCTCTTGATTGTTAGCACTTTTCCACCAGGTGATGTGGCAACTTCATAAGTCTATTTTAAGAAATTATTAGAAGAACAACAATTTTATAATAATAATCACGAAAATTGTAATCCACGAAATTTATTATTGTATACGAAACTTTTTAAAATTTTAAAGCTCATTCGAAAGGGGCCACACAAATTGTATAAAATCGAAATATTATTCTCTTATAATTAAAGTATGTACTGAAAGATACAAATTTGTTTCTCAACTCATATGACCAATTTTCTTTCGCCTACAATATTCGACTAATATAGAAAAAATTATTTAAAATATTTTTATATACTAAGCATTTTTCAAACCGAGCAAATGTATAGCACAACCTTTCTTAGAGTAATTTGCTATCATGACTTTTCGATATCGTTAAAATGGAAGTTCCTATGTAAAAATTCTTGTTTAGAGATACACCAATTTTCATATATTCCATTTATTATGAACTTTTTTTTATTAAAAACCAAAACCTAAGAAATTAACTTCTTGTATTCCTTAAGATAATTTCATATTTTTAGTATTCATTTATCTTGAAAAAATAAAGATATTTACATTTTTATATTGTTAAGTAAACAAAATGTAAAAATTTCAATGCTAATTTTTAACAAATATTTAACTAGGCATTTTAATTATTTTTTATTGAAAAGAAAATTTTACTAAGAAAATATGGGTATGCATAAATACTAATACATGAACAAAAATTAGTAGACATGTATTATGTATAATATTGTATGAACACATGTATGTAGATTGTTTATTGAAAAAATTTTAATTATTTATGTGATTTGATTATGTTATACTAATTTATTTACAAGTTCTTCTAAGAATATTAAAAAAAGAAAATCACTCAAGTAAAATATTTCTAAATTTAAGAGAATATTATTTGAATAGGATGTATAAATAGGTACATGACGTATCTACCTATGTACTAATATTACGAAGCTAATATACGGAATAATGTCCTTTTTATAGAATAATTTAATTAAAAAATCTTATTTCCGAATAAACATTAAATTTTAATTTAGAAATCGGGAAATGCAAATTTATTAAAAAATTTTAATTAAATTATATTTTTATGCTTGAATTTTTAGTAATTAAAAATATGAAATATGATAATTGTATATGCTAGTGGAAACCGTTGGGAATTACTGAAACACCTAATAAAATTATACACGAATTTGAATTTTAAAAATGTTTTTTCCTCATAGCAGTTTTCCCAATTTATTTACCACTCTATTAGAAGAAAATCTCCAAATTATGAATTAAGAGACAACGCTTACTGTACTACATAATGCTTTATTAATAGAGATTTTTTGGTTAATAACTATTAGCTTACACGCGTATTCCTATTTATAAATTGTAAATTGCAATTTTACAGCCACAAAAAATTTACAGTTTTTTCAAAAAACAAAAAATAACCTTGATTTTTTCACGATCTCGCAATATGCGCAAAATATAATCATAATTTTCTATTAGTTATGGTTGAAATTAGACAAACACCTGAGCAAATTAACATTTTAATTTCCCTTGTGTTAGCATCTCAAATTAATATGTTATACAGTTTCCAAAAGTAAAATGCCGCTCATATATTGTTATACTGATTCAACTGAAAAAAGGATTTTGGAAATTATATTAAGAAATATTTATTTGAATAGAATTTTGATAAAAAATGTGAAAATTTCAGCTTAATATTTCAAAATAAGCATAATGTGATGAAATAAAGAATGCGATATGAGTATTCAGACCATGAAATTTTCACTTATGAAGATTTGTGAGAACTCAAATGAAAATTAAGGATCACAAGTTAATTTTGATGTACTCTGTTTTGTAACTTTTCTCAAACGTATAGGTGAAATATGAAAATTCTAATAAATTTTTTTTGGCTTATTGAAGTCACTAATAATATGAAATATCATTTAAAAAGGCAGTCAAGAATAATATTCAGTAAAAATTACAATTTTTGTTTTTATTTAGTTAAGCTAAATATTGCATCGAGCTATCCGACACGTCCGACATTGAATTTTTTGCATAAGTAGTTGCATATTGATTAATTTATGATGGGCACATCTTCAAATCTTATCATTTTTAACACCTTTTTTTATTACAGATTGTTTGTTGTAAGGATAGAACCGTGTTTTACGTACATTTTAGATTTGTTAAAATAAGAATAGATTCCTCTTGATTAATACCGTTAGAATCATTTCTTTTAACTTCACGTATTCTCTTTCACAGTTTTCTGGCCGGAATTAAGATTAACGGCAGTTCTAATTCTATAAAGAATTTCTACGAATTTGGTCTTAATTTTATTCCGAAATTTGTTTGTACATCTTCTAATATTTTTGTCGAGAAAAAAATAATTTCTACATCCAATAAATAATATCTTTTTATGCTAACATACTTACAGTTAATTTGCTTTTTACAATAATATACTTACAAAAAAAATACAATATGACTTTCCTTTTAACTTATACACATATTTTACTCAAGGCATATTATAAATTCACATACATACATACATAGAAATTATAATAATACATTCCTTGTTATATTAGGTTATGGAGCAACTAGATATTTTAGTGAACTAGAATATTATTTATATATTAACATTGTTATACCGGCTATAGCAGATACTTTTTTTCATGTAAATTGTGCGTAAACATACTCATATTTCCTTTATTTTTTACGCTTCATTACTTTTTTAATTAAATAAAATTTATTTATCTTTATTTTTTTTTATAAACTATTTTTATATAATTTTAGAAAGAATACCTTAGAAA
Source organism: Condylostylus longicornis (assembly GCF_029603195.1). Classification (NCBI taxonomy): domain Eukaryota; kingdom Metazoa; phylum Arthropoda; class Insecta; order Diptera; family Dolichopodidae; genus Condylostylus; species Condylostylus longicornis. The sequence continues at coordinate 1,843,274 of NW_026578068.1, read as the reverse complement.
TTTATTAAAATATTATTTTCGATTTATTATTTTATTTTCTAAAAACAGCGCGTATAAATTGTATCAATAGCATAACGACCAAATGCCGACTAAGTTTTTAGTAAACATTTTAGTACAAAAAAGAATTTTCAAAGAGTAAAAAATTTAACATTGTTTTTCTCTCTGCTCTTATCTAAATCACATTATATTTTGTGTTTTTTTAACACATACAATAATTGCATACATTCGTGTTTTTCTATTAATAACAAGATATCAGAAAAAAAATATTTTACGATATTTAATCGAGAGTATAAGGAAGTGGTGAAAATATTAAAATCATAATATCGGAACTTGCAGATTTTTACAGCTTCCTCCTGAGTACATAGAATAATTTTTTATTACAAATAATGTTAGTTATACCAGTTAAATGTTAAATGTAATGTAATGTATAATTCAACGATAAAATACAATGATGTCGAGAGTTTTTCATTTTTAAATAACGTATTCATGATTTAGTGAGAATAATAATAATGAGGTAGTGTAATGTTTGTGAGTTCTTAGAATTGAATGTTTAAAATTTTCATAACATTATTCATTTAAAAGGTAGAATTAAATTTGAAAATGTAACAAAAACTATGGCAATCTATTAGCTTTTTTCGATCATTTTTTTCCAATATTTATTGTAACCCCAATATAAAGATGAACAGTAGTATTTTACTATGGTTGTTCCAATCCCTAATTATGCATTTTTTTATTAATAATAAACCTTGATAATCTCTGAAATATGCAAATTGCAAATTCGATTCTTAACGGGAGAGCTACTGCTGCAGTCCATCCTTGAATAAAACGGTTTACGTCATTCCATTTTTCAATAAGCTTCAATATTTAAGCCAGAACTTCAATATAATGTTGAAAAAAAATTCATGCAAGAATTAAAATGATTAAATGACTCCGTGCAGATCTAGGGATAGGTATTAGTGGAGCCTTATCTTAAAAACGAAACGTTCATATGAGTATTTTCAATAAAACCCAGAATACATTCTTTTTAATCATTCGATTAAACTAAAGCAATGGTGGCTTTATAAGCATATATTTTTAAAAAATAATTTTCGAGACCAGCCGCGATTTACGTAAAACACCTCTTCTCTGTGCTTTATGTTATAGACATGGAAATATGAAATATGTGAAAAAGATTTTCATATCATAACAGGCTAGTTTACCAATTAGGGAACACTCCAATAAAAATAACAAACAAAATAAATTTTTCACTTTTAAAAGTTGCGTTATATCCTTTTATCTCTTTACCCTTTAAATCACCCATGGATGTTTTTCCATGCGTTGCATCAATTTTTGATGTTAAATTATTGAGAAATTTCTGAACGTGTTACAAATTTAACTTTTTCAGAATTTTTCTTTATTATGACGTCAGAGCTGACATCTGTTTCTAAATTATCTTTCTGTTTGAATAATAACAAAAATCGTTCCTTTTACTTTTGCACGTACAGAAACCCATTACAATTTTTGAAATCTAAAATTTGTGGTTATAACTTTGCCAACTAAAATATTAATTTAAAATGAAACTAAATGAAAACTTGAATAGTAATTTTTCAACAAAAAATTCCAAAAGTGAAATGAATACGAGAATTTGAAATAGTTTCCTTGGAAATACTTTATTATTTCAAATTGAAAAAGTTTGTGTAAGTAAAACAAAACCTTCAAAAAAAATTTTTTTTTTCGTTGCGAAACGATTTTATTGTCTAAGAGACAAATAAAGCAATAAATTTATTTCCGTTTTATGCTTCTATATAACAAAAAAAAAAAAAAATTCTCTGCGTTCGTGTATGCCAACAATGAAACAGTACCTTATTTACAGTCAATAAAATGTTTTCTTTGAGTAGCTATAAATATATGGATGTATTTTGTAAAAGTTGGAATTAAAAACGAAAAAAGTTTTTCTATAAAACTCTGATATAAATTATATCCTGTCAAGGACATTTGTGAAGTGACTCTCATTGCTTGATATAAGTCTATTAGAGTGTTATAAATAATTTCATTTTTGTATGTCTTCATTATAATAAATACAAAAAATTTAATAAGAAATAATAGATTGTATTTCCGGATTATCGCACTTTTAATTGAAATCGGAACAGGTGTTTAATTTTTAATGTACGCAATTTTAATTTATTTGCAAGTTATAATGTCTACGATATTACTTTAATTAATTGTGTGCAGTACTACTAAGCCAGTTTGTGTTAAGAGATTATGTCGTCTGTATGCGTCAATTTCAAAAGTTCATTTTTTAGTTAAAGCCGTATAGAAAATTGCATTTGCTATGAAATTTAAAGTTAAGCAAAAAACAAAAATTTCTTTCTTAATAAAATTTCGTAAATACGCGACTTCGCTTGAAATTAATTCAGCACAGCAAATCGAACTGTCTTAGAATAACTAATCACTTAACAGTTTAATAGTTGGTAGACCCAAAAACACAGGGAAAAGAACAGTAATAAAGAATGAAATGACCAGTCAAGGGAGAATATGGAGCCAAATCAAGAAACTGCCCCAAAATAGAGACAAGGCTTTGTGGAGGCGCTATACTCCTAATAAGCAGTTCATAAAGCAAAAAAAAAAACTTCTACATATAGGTGTTTACATATATGTAGTTAGCACACCACTTTAGTGTTAAAAAAGCAAAAGTAGATATTATATTGAATAAAAAATAAAATTATAATTTTAAATTGAAATTTTTGAGATGCGTAAGATAATAAAGATGCGAAAATGGGACTATTAAATTAAAGCAAAAATTAATGCCTTAATAACGCAACTTTCTAAAATTTTCCAAACCAAAATGCCGAAACAAGATATTCATGCTTCATTATAGACTGTATGTCGTCATATAAAGTAAACATCAATATTTTGGAATGTCATCTTTCTTGAGACGACTTTACAAACCCAGTTTTTGTTTCAGGCACGTACGAAATGCTTCACTTATTTCAAAAACTGCTTATATAAAACACTCAATTTTACGTCAATTGTATATTATGTGATTTAATATATAAACAATATTCTCTAATTATCCCAATGGATTAATTCGTAAAAGCATAATAGCTGATGCATGTATATGTAAATCATCCATCTTGGGTACTTTTATAACGGTAGATTTTAAAATTACAACAATCTTTAGGTACAATAAACGAAAACAATACATAAGGGAAATTTTAATTGTCTTTTAAAATCAAGAAATTATTCTTATTTTGGCACATAATCTCAACAATTATAATAACAAACTTTTACCACTTTATAATAAAATTTTCATTCTTATTGTTATATTTTACAATTTTTACATAATAAATATTAAAAATTTTTTATTATAAATATTAGCTATTAAAATCCTGAAAATTTTAAGATACTTTAACTAAATTTCATAATTTTATATGACAATAATTATCTGAATTGCTTGCTCTAAAACTCTCAACCATTCAAAAGCATATTAACTACCTTTTCAATCGTAAAACAAAAAAAAAACAACAGAACTCACTATAGTACTCTCATAACGCCTACTTCATTTTGACAGACAGACAACTATAGCATAGTCCTTCAGATAGATTTCATTATTAGCACTCATATTTTTATATAGATTTTTTCATATACGCACGTACATTTTACAGTTTTTATTCATTCGTTCGCATTTTGTTTTCCTTTTTAACTTAATTTTGCAAACTGCGTGACAAATTTTTTATATTTTTTGAGTGAATATAAAAATCATGTTGACATTTTGTTTGATGTTGAATGAAAACTCATTCAATCGTATTTTCTTTAATTTTGTTTTTGTGTTTGTTTTGCCATATTATATGCAATATAAATATGGCATATGTTTTTAAAGTGATCGTAAAAATTTCACATATTGTACACATTATTGTAAAATATAATAATTATTGTACCAAAAATCATTGTAATTTGCCATATAATAAAATAAAAGAATTTTAATGCTATCATCTGAGCGCTATCTCTCTGCCACTATAAAAATGAAATATGTTTTCTGAAATTTAAGAAAAAAAATGTGTGATGTGAGCATAACATAACCGACCATAACGTTTATTGTATTGTGTAGCAAATTATTGTTTTAAAAATGTTTTTTAGATACTTATTCAAAGAAAGCTATAGACAGTAATCTTATTATTTAAGCACAGATTTAGTTAATGTTAAGAATAACTAATTGAAATTTCTCCTTACAACTACAGAACAGATGGAAAAATTTTACCAGTTTTTAGGTGGATGATCTACCAACTGGGCTACAGAGGTATGAAAAAATTACCTACAGATTGTTCTTCACATTGCTTTACACGTAAATCTACATGATTACCAAGTAGTATTGCTTACCTCAGATGCTGCATTTAATCTTCCATTTGAAACACATAATTACAAGATCATATAAATAAGTAATTTTTTTAATTTTTCTGCCGTGACTCGTGTCTTTGATTACGTATGTTTTTACGTATGGGTAATACAGATAAGAACAAAAACAAAAAATATTCTACTTATAGAAAAATTCCGAAATCAAATTTCAAGAAAACCCGATTCATTTTACATATTGTGGTCAAATATGTGACTTAGACCCATAGGAAAATTCATGTTACTGATACTTGAATCTAATTGGCTCATTGTTATATTATAGGGCGACGTTATGGCGTGCTGCCCTGTTTTAAAAACTAAGATGTCATATCTGCCCCAAATAGATCAATTGAAAGTTTACTCGAATATAATTTTTCACAAAAATTGGTTCAGCTGGAATTGATATACAACAAGCTTTTAGACAGTCAGACACACAAACATCTTGTTGAAAAATATTTTGTTTCCATTTCCCAATCATGATATTGTGTACTTCAGTCGAAAATTCGACATTTTTTCAGAATTTGGTGCCATCACACAACCAACCTTATTTTATCCAATGCAAACTGTGAAAAAGGAGGCAAAATGTTCATATAAATTTTGTTTACCTACATAACAATTTTCATTTTAAAAAAAAATGAACTTAAAAGAAAAGAATTTTTAACATTTTTGGCAATAAAATTAAATTTTACGTGTTTTGTCTCTTAAAAAGAAAAAATTAAACTTCAACAGTGTGGCGGTTTTAATATTTAATTTTTCCCCCGTTGAGATTTTAAAACAAAAATTTACATACTCGTATTACGTAATCAAATATTATTTATTTTAAATATTACGGGCAGAAGAGAAAAATTATTGTATGTATACACGTGCAGGTACTTATATATCATATGCAACTCAGGTGCATGTTATAATATTGGTACAACCATGTAACAGTTAAAGGTTTAACTCACACAATTATTTGTTTACATTAAATTATTTTATTTCTATAATATTTTAAGAAATAATAATATGTTTGAAAAAAATTCAATTTGAAATATCGAGGACATAAGGGGAAAACTCTGTAAAAGAGTATTAGAGAAGATCCCAGTAGAAGAGTATAGGGCTTATTAGTTTCACACTGTAAAAAAAATTTTCAATCTCTACCTCCATTCTAATTATAATCTCTCGAAATTTAATTCTAAAATTTGAATTTTTGGTACCTTATATTCCCGCAACTGCAAGCTTTTCCAAATTTCTATAAATGCAGAAAGCTAACGTTAAATACCATTCCATTAAAAACAATAATTATTTTGTTTAAGTCACGCAATTAACCCTTAAATTTGAGCATTATGTTAACGCTTCTTTAAATTTTTTTTTGTCTCATCCTAAAAACATGCAATTTTTAAAATTTTTTCGTATATGAATGAATGTAATTTTAATAACGTAGTACATAGATAACCAGTTTTTAAAAGCAGTATTTTCATTTTTTTCAGGGAAAAGCGCAACGTTACAAACCATTGGTTCGATTCAACTTTATTCAACATATTGCGCTCAAAACTTTTAGAAATATGATTAAACTTATTGGCCGCTTAAATTAATATTAAGAACTTTATCTCACAAACTTGTATTCCTGTATTCGAAATATAAAATATACACTGCTTCCGGAAGATTTGACTCAACATTATTAATAAAAAAAATAATTTTAAATCATTTGAAAAAATCAAAACAAAAAAACCTTCAAAAGCTTATAGATACTTGCGGAACAACAAAAATAAAGAGGAAAGAATGTAATTCCCGTTATTTTTGATATATTATGTCTAGTATATGTAATAAAAGTTAGTGAAAGTAAATCAAAAAAAAAAATCTGATGTGGTCAGCACATAACCGACCGCATTGTGCATTGTCTGGTTAAGTGAAAGTGTTACAGAATATTATAAAAATGCCTGTTAATTACCTCTTTCCAATTTTTAGGACATTAATAAACTTATAGTTAACATACCTAGAAAAATGTAAATTTGGCTCTTAGTAGAGTTTCGCTTTGTGCCACCCGAATTTCCTGAAATGCTCGTCAGTTAGTTTCGGTAACAACCAGAACTCAAATATCAAATTTCAAGAAATTCTATCAATTAGTTCCGTAGATATAGTGAAAAATGTAAAATCGGCCCGCAGATCAGTTTTCGAGCCCTGATCTTTCCAAAAAATTTATATGTTCATTGTTTTAATACGAGGAGTTTATATATTAAATTTCAATGAAATCGGTCGATTATTTCTCTTTATATACGCAAAAATGTATATTTGGCCCGTAGTAAACGTCTAGTTGCCGATGCCTGATTTCTTCCAAAACATACGAATTTTTTGCGGACGGTCGAGCTGAGCTTATATATAAAATTTCAAGTAAATCGGTTGAATATTTTCTTCAAAATGTTCAAAAATGTAAAACAGGCCCGCTAAAAAGTGCAGTTCCCGAGGCCTGATATATACCAAAAGTTGATCGATCCGTGCCATGGTGGAAACTAACTTACATATAAAATTTCATCAAAATCGGTTCAGCCGAACTTGAGATACACGCGTGCACACACAGACCGACAGACCGACAGACCGACAGACCGACAGACGGACAGACCGACAGACCGACAGACCGACAGACCGACAGGTTGCTAAAAATAGTTTATTTACACTTCCCTACTATGGAGAAGTGCATTCCCACCGAAAACTCGATATGCAAAATTTGTTGCCATCACATAACCTACCTATTGTATACACAATACGGTCGGTAAAAATATACCTACTTGTCGTCGTTCTATTTAAAAATCTTAAATTCTACATGACTGAATGCGACAACTATTGTAAGGTCACTTGTAACAAATAAGATAAGAACAAATTTGTAGAACATCCTTTTTCAAATTTTTTCAAGATTTGAAAATTACATAAAAAAAAGATGTTCTTTTTTTGCTTAATATTTTTCAAATATATATACAAAATTGTATAATACAAGAATATACAGAATGTAAGACAATAAGAAACAATATTTAGCACATATGTAATACATACGCTAACAACAATACAAAAAAAAAAACAAAAAGTGTAAAGTAAATAAAAAAGTAAATTGAAATCCACTTTTGTTTCTTAGATATTGTTTTAAAACTTTTTGTTTGTAAAACGAAAATTCTCGTATCTGTATACATAAAGCAATAAACTTGAATGTATGTATGTATGAATAACACAAAAAAAATTCTTCATAATTTTCTTACTTAAAAAATAATAGAAAAGCATTTCTTTACTTAACACTTACAACAACAACAATGATGCTTCTTGCAGAACATCACAGTGGTTCTGATAATTCAATAACCATAATATCCGAATTTTTTGCAGCAATCTAAAATCTGGTTAAAACAGAGATGTAATTAAAGTTTACAGTTTTGTGAATTTGACTTCGAGAAACAACCTAAAGTCCTATAAATTTAATTTAATTATAACCAAATATATGGAGCATATATTTAGGAGGAATATATTAAGGTGATTATGTATATGATTTGCTTTACTCTAAAAACGCGATGAGGTTCCGAAAAAAAACCAAAAGAAAGAGTAATAGTTAGATCGTAGCGTCATGAGATCGGTGTTATTTAAATCGTTCCGGGCGCGGACATGCTAAAAATTTTTGATGGAATGATTAAGTCCACATGAACCCATATACTTTTTACTAAATAGTAACGACAATAACATTAGGTTCATGAAGGGTAACGGCTACATCATATAGTAATGGCTATTCCAATAACAAATTTCAATAATGGGGAGTTCATATAAAAGATAATAAAAATTGTACAAAATTCACAGCAATTCCGGGAAATTCGCGGACTGGAAATAAAAAATAAGAAATCTTTTCAACATACGTACATCTGCTTTTTAAGATATTCATTTATATCCTTATAAATGGAAAGTCACTTAAATGTGACAGTCAATCATTTTCTTAGCAAATGTTCAATCGATAACCTACGTTTGCTGTAGGTATTGATTGCTACCCAACTACGATACAAAATCAATTATTTTTCATAATTATTAATTTGACTCAAAAAACTGTAATACATTTATAATGTAAATTAAATTAAAAAATTTAACTTTAGAATTTTCAAATAATCAAAATTATAAAATTAATCTCTTACTCATTTTTCATCTAAATCTGAAGTCTACCACGGTCAAGTACAAAATATAAATGAAATATTTTCTTTTCTTCTATAAATTTCATTCAATACAAAATAAATCGATTTTATTAAAACTTTTACCCTTTAACCAACAAATAATTTCTGTAAAACAAAAAATTGTCTACCATTTTTAATTTTAGAACATTTTTAAAGGTTTTTTCCTTTAATTTAAAAAAAAAAAGAACAGTAAATTTTAGTTTTGAAGGCAGATAGGAATAAAAAGGACAGCAAATGAAAGAGGATAAAAATCGAATATAAATGAGAAATAATTATCTAAAATTACCGTAAATTATCCCAAAAGGATAACAAATATAATTTTTGTTTCTCTTTTCCAAAAATATTCAAAGGTTATTTTCTCTTACACCACATAAAATATATAATATTCAAACTCATTCAAATTAAATGAAAATTCATTTAATATGAAATAGGCATTTTATAAAATGGAAATGAAAGCTTACAAAGCAAAATATTAATATAAGGTCTTGATACTAAAATAAATTAGAAGGATATTTATCTTTCAAGTTTTATTTAAAAACAATTTATAAAATAACAAACAAAAACCCAAATATAGAATCTTTAAAGGATTGTAAGGAGCTCAAAGGAGGAGTAAAAATAACATGTCCATTTTATAATTTTCCAAATAAAACAGATAAAATAAATAAATAAATGAAAGCTCAAGGTTTTCGGATCAAGACATTTTCATATAATATTAAAGTGTTTCAAAAATTTAAAGAAAGATTATATTTAATTCGAAGAATTTAAAAAAAATAAAAGAATTAAAAGCCAACCGTAATCAATTTTATGAAAAATGAAATTTTAAAGTAAAAAGGGGGAATTATATTGAATTAGTTCATAGAAGAGAAGAGTTTTCTTAAAAAATTATTATTATTCTGTTGAAAATAAATACAAATATATTTTCATTTTGGTCTCCCATACTGTTTTCTTGTAATACTTGAACTATCAGAGACAGCTCAATCTTTTGATGTTTTACTACAAAATTTCTTTATAAGTTATTACTAGATGAACTTGTATTGAGATCTCAATAACAAAATTACTTCAATACAATTTGTGCTCTTAGAGCATTTGACAGAGTGCCTCTAAACATTAACAGAATTATAATTTGTAAAACATTCTTTTTTTTTTGTTCCTGCTTTACTCCCCTTGGGAGCATAGCTTGGGCTTCCACAAAGCTTCTCCAACGAACTCTGTTAGGGGCCATTCTTTTTACTTCTGCCCATGTCATGTTAGCCGCGGCGATTTCTTTCTTTATTGTTCTTTGCCACGTATTCTTTGGCCGTCCAACACTTCTTCTACCCTGCGGATTCCACTCCAATACCTGTCTTGTAATGGTTTCAGGCGGACTTCGCAATGTATGACCTATCCATCCCCATTTTTCTTCTTTCTAACACTTGCGATTGGTTCTTGGTGGGATAAAGCCCAGAGGTCTGTGTTGCTGATTCGTCTTGGCCAGAATACACGGCAGATGATCCTTAGGCTCCTATTAATGAATACCTACATTTTATTTGGGTATTGTATTTTCACTAGCCATGTTTCGGAGCCATACAACAGGACCGCATGTGTTGAATATTCTCAGTTTTGTATTCCTGGATAAGTGTGAGGATTTCCATACGGTCCATAATCTGCCCAATGCCGCCTTAGCAAGTTTTAGTCTATTTTCACCGTCTTCTTTGACCCCTCCGGTTGTCGATACTATACTGCCAAGGTAGTTGAATTGTTCATCATCTTATATAGCGGCTGTATTTATGACGAAGGGGATAGCGTTTGCTGAGTTAATTCGAAGTGATTTGGATTTTCCCGTATTTATTTTAAGACCGACCCCTGCTGCTTTTATATGCAACTCGTTCAATTTTGCTTGCATGTCTGAATGTATGTGGGCCAGCAGAGCGATGTCATCTGCGTATTCCAATTCCTCCAGGTGGCTCGTTAAAGTCCATTGTGTGCCCCTTGGAGTGGTTGTTGACTTCCGCATTATTTCTTCTAGGACTATGTTGAATAGTAGCGGAGAGAGTGAACACCGCTATCTTACACCTGCTTCGATGCCTAGTGGCTCACCCAATTTACCATTATGGGGACTCTAACTTCGGCATCTGTACAGAGCTCGTATGAGGTTCGTTATCTTTTGTGGTATTCCTCTACTAGTTAATACTCTCCATATGGCCTCCCGCTTTACTGTGTCGAATGCTCTCTCAAAGTGATGAATGTTATGTATAGTGGGGATTTCCATTCAGTCGGCTGCTCCACAATTAATCTCAGGGTGTTTGAGTGGTCTACACATGCTCTTTGTTTCCTGAACCCAGCTTGCTCCTCGCATAGTTGTTGGCTGTGTTCAGGACAGTAATAACTCTCCAGTTCCCGCACTCCCTGAGGTCGCCCTTCTTCGGGATTTTGATAATTATCCCTTGCGTCCAGGATTCCGGGACTCTTTCACTCTCCCACATATTTTGCAGTATAGGCTGAAGAATCCTGGCAATACTACTTATATCGAAATCGACTAGTAGTAATTCTGCGTGGATACCATCGGGGCCTTCTGCTTTGTTGTTCTTGAGCTTCTTTAGTGTGTCCATAGTTTCTCGCTGCGTGGGAGGGCCTGTGTTTATTCAATCACCCTGCTTTGGAATACTATCGAGTGTCGGACACCCTGTATATAGAATTATCTATATTTTTAGATATTTAACTTGATAAATAGCTAAACGAATTCAAATAGCTATCATTGAAATATTTATAAAAAAAAAATATTAAAATTTTAAACCAAGATTAATAAAAACCGAATATTGTTCATAATATACAATAGGCTTCAAAATTTTGTTGTATAATATTGAAAATTGATTTCGTCTATTCATGTCACAAACTCCTCGTTATCTTTTTAATAATAAGATCTTTAAGGACTACGTCATGACGATTTTTTATTTAAATTAATAAATCTATAATTTAGTAAAATATTTCTCGACTACAACAAAAAAATGAAAATTTTTTTTTATAAAGACTGTAAATATTACAAAAAAAAAAAAAAAAACAATTTGTACGTTGCGCCTACATGCCTTCAATAATTTTAACAATAAAAATTTTTTATTCTTATTTATAAAATAATATTTTTGTTCTTTTCAATAGCCGAAATTTTTTTTTCTAAACATCTAAAGGATATTTTTTTTCATATCGAATAAAAATGGCAAAAATACCCTTATCCATTTTAATATTTTGACTTTTATAAAACAAAAACTACATATATATTATGTAGATAATATTATATATATATATATATATATATATATATATTATATAATATAGTAACGTACATATGCAATAATAAAATATTATTAAATAAATTTTAATATTCAAAATCCATATAAATTAAGATAATAAATTTTATTGGTTGTGCGAGAAATTTGTTCATAAATTCTGTGAACTTATGTAATAAATATTTTTTTTTTTGTGAAAATCTTAAAAAAACTTTTTAAGATTTTCACTTGAAATTCAATTTTTAATATACCAAAAAAATTTTTTTATTTTCTTTTTGGAAATTCTATTATTGTTTCTATACTTCTTTCTTTATATGTATTGAAGAGAGAAAATGTTGCATTGAAAAGCTGTCCATTTTGGAGAAAACAAAATTCTTATCGAATAATAAGCCAGTTATAATAGCAGGCATTAAGTTATTTATTAAAGAATACAGAATGTTAAAGGTCTAAATGCTTTTAGATGTTATTTATTTACATATGTATTAGGATTTAACCTATTTAAAGAAATATCATAAAAAAGAGCCCTTGTATATACTTACATAAATGGTAATGTGTAATTTTTGTTCAGAAAGATATGCAGCATATTAAAGGAATAACAGATTAAATTTTAAAATTAAAAATTTTAAATTTTAAAATATGTGCAAAACCATTCACCATAAATTAATATTCGATTCAATCTTTAAAGAAAACTGTTCCATTGTAATACAAAAATTTAATATGCCATTGCGGAAAAAGTATTCCTCCTATTTAAAGGTATGAAATACTGTTATTGAATAACATTTGATTTACCATCCAAATACGTTCCAGCTGTGACAAAAACATCTCCCAACTACTCATCAATTAAATGAAGTACACAAAGTGATCTTACCTTTATGTTATACTTTTAAAAACTTAAAATTTTAACTGAATTATTTAGAATTTTACGCAATTACGAATACAGCCACACGTTCATACATTCGTACGCTGTACTTTCATTTATTTATCTCTATTTTTTAATTTTGCATACTTACAACTACTAATAACAAAAAAATTTTGATTTCATATTATAATATTGTGTAAATCTTTAATAATTTAAAAAAAAAAATAAAAAGTAAAAAAAAAATAAACTACGGAACTTTGCAATTCTCTTTAAGTTAATTAAAATTTTTTCTCAGAAATTTTAGTTTTCTATTGAAATTTTCATTAAGGCTTTATAGACACTTATATTTATTCCTCGAGACAATACAATTTCAAGTACGTACTTGCTATGGAAAAGATCCGGAAAAATTAATTAATTAAATTTAAAAATTTTATAATTAAGATTTCGACGGAATGTTTAAATATTTTTAAATGTTTTATAAAAAGGAAGTTAATTCAGAAAATAGTTATTAAAATAATTTACAAAAAGTTCTTTATTCAACTCATTTAATATGTACTCGTATAGTAGATGATTTGAGATTTTCAATAAATTTTCCAATACATTATATTGTTAATACTAAAATATATGATTTCACAGAGTTTTTGAGGCAATGTTAAAATAATTTTTGGCAATTTTTTTTTTAAATTTTAAAAATCTATATTAAGTTCTCAAAGTAATCAATTTTGATTTTACATATAATATATCAGATGTGGCCATCACATAATCGAGTGCAACTAATATTTTCTAATTACGTTTTTATAGTTAACAATAGAAATTTGCTTGTAAATGGAGTTTCACTTTTTCTCTTGTGACAAGCTCGTCAATTAGTTCCAGTATTAAACTTACTGTTAACAAGTTAATTTATTCGTAGCAAAAGTGAAGTTCCTGCTCAGATATAACCGATCAATTCGTAGCAAACCTAAAGTTAACTTTGATGTAAATTTTCATCAAAACCGATTTAGCTGAAATTGAGTTATACGAGGGCAGACACCGCACTAAGAACGGTATAATTATTATAACACTTCCCAGTATGGAAAATGAAGATTTGCTGATAACTCGATATTCGAAATTTGGTACCACCACATAACATCTCTTTTATTATATGCAATGCGGTCGCTTAAGAGTTCCTTGTATTCCTAAAGTTATATTAGTTTTTGCCATTACTAAAAAAAAAGCAAAAATACAACGTTTTTGAGTAAATTTTTTTTTTACATGAAACGTAAATGTATTAATAAATATAACGTTAATGTTCCTTTCTACTCTTATTATTATTTATAGAAAAAGTTTTACAGACGTGACCTATTAATACATACAAAGTAAGTGGGTATATAGTGAAACTTTCCGATTCGCTTCCCCAGACTTTTTAAATTTCTTTTTTAATTTTTTTTCCATATATGTATTCGAATCCTCAATAGAATAAAAAATAAATCAATAAATTATTAATAACTCCTTTCATGTCAGTTATTTCTCTGTACATATACTTTTTCTCTCGCCTCTTTCTAGATCGTCTTTTACCATAATTCGATATGAAAAAAACAAAACAATTTTTTCTACAGGGGAACATGGGCATAAAACAGGTCATAATGGATCACGTTTCAATTTTAAGTTGGGAAAATTTTTTCTTACTTCATTGTTTTTTGAAAAAGGAAATAAATAGGGAAAAAAAATCATTATTATGAACTTGGTTTTTGATTTTCTAATGAAAATTCATGTGTGTTAGTTAATAATGAAAAATATATTAGAGTTTGTTAAACAAAAATTTTTTTGTATTTTTGTATACGTATTTAATAATTGAAATAAATTAAGGGAAACTTCTACATTGTATAAAGTAGAAAATAGCATTAGAAAAAATAATCGAGTAAGAAGGAAAATTGATTGAGCCGTTAAAGTCTGTAATATTCGAAGCAGAAGAAACGTTTATTATAATGCTGAGTAAATATTTTTATTCTTATGCTTTCAGTGTCTTACGAAAATAAATTTCTACCAGAATGGAAATTCGAATTTTGAGACATGAGACGGATATACCATTAAATTGGTGAGAACTATAGATAAAACGCATGAACGTAAACGTTCCTTACTCTAGTTCTCTTTGGTAAATATAAGAACTTATTTTTGATTATAATTTATTTATTATTATGAGAAACATCTTTTTTATTTGTTGTTTAAAAGGGATGTTATGAAAGGTACCTTCATGAACTCAAAGGTACGCGAATAAAAACAAGTGTTCGATAAGTTTTACTTCGGTTTCAAGAGTGAAAAGAGTCACTCAATAATACAAGATTTTACAAGAAGAAAAATATCTACAAAATTGTTTGCAATGAAATTTTAACAAAATTTACGGCTATAAGTTGATTAAACCAGTTTGTTTGACCTCCAAATTTTTATAAGAATCTTTAAAGCGGCAATAGCGCACCACATAATCTCAGTCATTCAGATTTTATTTGAATCGTAGCACAAGCATGCCTACTACTGTAAGTATATCTCTACTCCCTACCCACCAGGACAAAAATAAACGAATAAAAAATATTAACTCATAATTATTACCGGTTCCCGGTATTTCATTACCTGTTTAATAAAAAATTAAAAGCAAATAAGTAATTGATTTTCATTTTTTTTTCTTTTTATAATTATTTTGCTGAATTTATTCTTGCTTGGTTTTTAACATTATAATACTCGTATGTTTATACATATATATTTTTTTGATGAAGTGTTAATTATTACAATATTAACATAGTTATACAAATATTTCCCAAATTGATTTTTTATAACACGGATTTTGTTTATTAAAATTATAAATTGTTAAAAATGACATGATTCCATTTATTTTAACTTGTACATATGTACATACATTATGTATGCCTATTATGTACACATTAATTATATAATTTTTATATATATAAATTTAATCAATTGAAAATTTTTCAATTATTTTTTAAAAATAGATGTTAAGCCTGAAAATGTTATGAGCGTTTATTTAATTAAATTGATGTGTTCACAAAAACATTACGTATAATAATATTTTAACATAATAGCATTTTAAAAATATTTTTCATACACATACACATATACATGTTATATAACTTTTATAATATTAAAATGAATTTATTAATAAATTTGCAATGAGTGGGGTAAAATTCTTATTGATTTTATTAAAATTCTTATTGATTTTATTAAAATTCTTATTGAGTGTTTATTAAAAATAGGGGTCAACTTTTCGTTCGAAAACTTTGTTGTGCATTTAAATAATTTCTTTTTAATTATATTGTTGGAATGCATTGTATTTATCTTGAAGAACTTTAATAGAAGACTTTGCTTTTGTATTCCAACAAAGCTTGTTTCGCTCTTTGTTGACAGAATGCATCAATGGATAAAGCAAGCTGCTCATTTGCTCAATTCTTCCTGTACAACAGGCTACTGATGACAATTATTATAATAAAATTAGTCTAAAAATATAAAACAGGTTTTGTATGGTGAATTTTCCAAAAAATTTGGAGAATGTGGCAAATTAGTAATTTTATATGACAAATTTTTTATCAGATGTGTTTTGTGAATTGGGTAAGATCTGACAAATGAAAGTATTGTGCGTTAAGTATCTGAATTTGTTAAAATTATAAAAAATTTTATCGTGAAATTTAATTGAAATGCCGCTAACTCAAGAGAATGCAACAAGTAGGCGAATTCGCTACAAGCCTAATAATTTGAATCAATGACAATTGAAATTAAATTTAATTAATTTACTGTAATATCTCATTCAACTTGAATAACTCCAAATTAATTATTTTTTACGCCAAATTAATTTTTCATTTTTAACAATTTTACTTAAACTATAATCGTAAAATCTATTTACCATATTATTATTCTTAAATCACGTTATAATAATCATTTTGACAAGTAAATATACATAGTGTATAATAATATTGTAAAATCTTACAAGATTTTGTAAATAAAATCAAGTGACTGAGAATAAATAGTTTTAAATTGCAATTTCTTTTTATTCAAAACCTGTAAAATTTCAAATTAAAATACATATTATTAATATGTAAGTAATAGCAAGTTAATTATTTAATTACATAATATTTTTTCTTTCTCAGCTCATTAATTTTCACCTCAAAAGTACAATTAAAGTCAATTGCTCCGGTTTTTCAAATTAATATTCTACTCACGTATAATCACTTAGAAAATATTATTTTTCAGTTTGTTATTGTAGTTGAGTCTTTTAATTTCATTTTACTTATTATTATGTAAAAGGCACCTATACTTGAGTTCCTATGTAATATTTATATAAGATTTTTTTTTTAAAGTGAAACAAGAAGAAAACATGAATGTAAAGGATATTAAAAATAATAGATATAAATGGTTTGGTAAATAAAAAATTATAATCAAAGTTGTGTTATGTAGAACAATGTAGATTTCCTTATTTTTTTGTTTTTCGTATGATGGTATTCTATATACAAAGCACGTAATACAATTAATTAAAATTATAAAAGAATAACTAATATTTAGAAGAAGTAATTGTATAAGTGTATAACAGATGGTTTCAACATTTTTATAATTTTTTTTTTAATTTTTATTCGGTACATTAATGCAAATATAGGAAGCACTAAACGTTTGAAATGAAATCATCAACTAAAAATGAAAATGATTTTTAATTATCATAAAAAATTTTTAACAACGGTCGAATAACTTTTATTTTAGTTCATATGGCACTAACATGACTTTTACACTAATGTCTAACATTATCCTAATTTTTGTTTTAATCTTTTCAAAAAAACTCAATGCCAACATTTTTGTTGGTCCAAGCGAGATTCCACCTTATTGCGGTGAGACGGCTTCATTTAGAGCAATTAACTCGAGAGGTGCGCATTGCAACTGTAGTGTCTGGCAGCTCTAACAATGCCGAAGAGGTCGAGAGGTTGGTCAGAAACTGAGAGTATCTCTAAGAGTTTGAAGTATCGGATAAAACATATAATCAGTGAGCTAAACTTTTTGACCAAGCAATACCACGTTTGGCTGCCTAAACCTGAACTCTAGAACGCTGTTGGAGGGTGTCTAAAGAGATTTTTTTGTTGGACTGTAGGATCATTCGGTTTGGTTTCGGTAGGTTGATAGACCAGAAGCCCCCTCCAGAAATCCAAGGCGGAAAAAAATACTGGCGGATGGGAACTCACCAGCACTCTTACAACAGAAACTGGAGCAAATTATGCCTTTCATAATAAAAATATTCTGAGCAATAATAGCTGGGCTCTCGGGTACATCCCCGAGTCATGGCGGTTGGCTAGAGTCGTCCTGATTTCTAAGGTGGGAAGGGGATATATATTACTCAAGTCATTCAGGCTGATTAGCCTCACATCGTTTTTATTGAAGACGATGGGGAAGATGATTCTTGGATCCTTATTATTTCTCTATGGATGCCCAACATACTCGTTACAAGAGTATATAAGAGACTGTGTAGCGGAACACCCTATGATTGTACGTGGCAAGGGGACGATCACAGGATGGAGGTCTGGCTCTTCGATGAATTCCTTCTTCAGCGAATTTCCAGGCTTATGCCGATGATATTGTCGTCATCTCTAAGGGTAACTTTGATAGTGCCATAAATAAAAAAAAATTTAAACTGATTCTGACACAATATGCAATCCATCTGAAGAGTTACCTACTTTCGCTCAAGTTATAGGACCCAAAAACGCAAAGTAAAAGCTCCTTTAATTCAAATTATTTATTTAAAGTAAAAGAAGCTTCTTGTCTTTCAGTAACCGCACGAACTGCCAGGAAAAAGACGCTTTTATTGTAACTCGACGCTCCTACAAATCATATATCATATTATAACAAATATGATACATTATATCAACGGAATGAAAAGAGAACAATTGAAATAACTCAACCTATTCCAATTTAGCCCGAAAATGTACTTATAAAATTTTAAAAATTTTTTCATAATTTTTGATATTAAAGTTTAAATCTGTCACCATACACATTAAGACATATTAAGATACTGTAAAAACTCAGAATAAAAAAAATATTAAATCCAAAGAACAAAATCATTAGCTAATTATTTCAACATTAAAAAAATATCAAGTTTAACAATTGACATAAAACTAAATTGACAAATTCTTTTAACGGCTTCACCAAATGATTTGAGCATTTCTTAAAATAAATTATTGTTATGAAGCTTGTAAAAGTTATGAATAATGGACAGTATAATATTAAATTCATGACGCCCTGAAAAAAATTACAATACTTTTTAAAAAAATATCGCTCTCAGATAAAATCACAGCATAATTTTGCTTCAGTTACCATATAGACCAAAAACTTCTCATAAGAATAAGAAATTTATATGAAATTTATTTTATTTTGAGATTATATATTGTATATTTTCCCAAGATAAAATAATTGTAATTCAGATTTCAATATCCATATCAAAAAACAAAATTCCCTTTTCAATTATTCATATTTCCGAGTATACCTACACATACTTTTGTTTTATCCTTTTCTGGGTTTTTTTTTCTATTTCTTTATTTTTGTCTTTTAGAAAAGTTCAACACGTACAGTGATGGTTATACTATAATTCGTAATAGAGTGCTGCGAAAAACATAAATGTATTCATATTCAATAAGTAAGCGGTAATCCTTGTTATTGCACAAGCTTTGAACTTATGAACTTAATATACATATAATCATAATTATAAAAGCACTCTAATATGGACGAGAGAATGAATGAGGAAAAGAAAGGGATGAATAAAAAAAGGATAAAGAAAACAAATCAAAATAAAAAAAAAGAAACAATTATTCTCACACAAAACGACGAAAAAATACTTAAGGTTAAAAAAATGTGGAGTAAATAACGAAAAAAAAAAAACAAAACCTTTTTTTTGGACGTGCCGGAAATTTTATCATGTTTTTACGTTTGTTTTTCATTATTTTTTTCTTTTTTTTTTCTGTTTGGTTGCCATTTCAATGAATTAGAAAAACAAATAGCTATCCTCTTGGAAAAATGAAATTTCCATGGTGAGTACCTACACGGACAAGAGGATTATTGCGTGACTTGTGAATTTTTCTTATTTTTACTTTTTTTTTGTATCCATTGTATGTGTGCGATTTTTGTATATCTTTTGCATTTTTTTTTTATGTGTTTAGGGTGAATAAATAGAATATGATTTGCATTTTTTCACAAATCAAGTGAGTGCTACAAGTACCTATACTCTAACACTTGTAAACATAATAAAAGAAAATTTTGATTTTATTCCTAAGAGAATAAGCAATCAGCATATTAGATTTTATGTGTCGTAATAATCTAAGAATTATTGTAGCATTTGAGATCCCTTGAGGTCTAAAAATATTTCGAAATATTCATGAGGTGAATGTAATTAACGTGGTTAGGGTTCGAGTTAGTAAAAAAAGCATTACCAAAATGAAATAAATGAAAAATAAATTTATTTTGCTTTCTTTTAGTCATGAAATTTCGTATGTTGTGACTAGCACTGGTTCTTATATACTTTGATAAGGATAAATTTCTACCTTCAAATTGAAAGTCAACATTTCGAAGTTGGTCTCTTTAATAACAGATAAGCATTTTCTTTTTCCTGTATTTAGAAAATCAAAATTCTAAATTTTTTTATAATGTATAATATACTTTAAACCTTATTAATATGCCCTAGTGTAAGATTTCCGCAAATCAATTTACAGAAATCTGAGCGATTCTTTTGTGCGTGAAAAAAATGAACGAAGACATTGTAAAAACTTATTTATTTAAAAAAATACTATTCTATATGTAATCTTTTCTTCACCAAATTATAAAGGATAAATTAATTATTAGGAAAAAACAAAATGTTTTCGTAAATTCAAACACTTTATGACAGCTCGTTATTCATTTATCTCAACAAACTAATTTGAATTGACGCGGGTTTAATAATAAAAAATGAGTTTCGTATAAATATTTAGGTTAAAAATTACGATATTTCTTTTTGTTTTATTTCTGTTGACTTGTCAAATCTCTATTGGTTAATATTGTTTTATGTTACAATTTCCCTAAAGACACAGTATACTTACATATATTTTCTCTTTCTTTCGTATCTAGTTTCTCCATTGTTAAAGTTACAAAAAAAAAAATATTTGTATTTCTATTTATACATACCTACAACGAAATATAGAAGTGTGTTTGTTGTCAAAATCGATTATTTACATAAATACTCTCTAAGGATTCACATCATGCTCTGATTAAGTACTTATATGGATGATTGAAGAGAAACTCCTGTGACCTCATCAAAGGAAAATGGATTATGTTACTATGAAAAGTGAGGCAATGAAATCAAATAAATAAATTTTAATTTTACATCCTTATCAATATTACAATTAACAGAAAAAAGATTGTCATTTACCACACTTGGTTGAACTCTTTAACTTTTGTAACGTTACTCTTATAGAAAGAACCAGAACCAGTTCTGACTTGTTCGACGCCTTACGCGATTTACGAAAAGTGAGCCCCCAACACTAAAATTAAAGTTTAGAGTGGAGTTAAAGCCTGTTTTCCGACGCTTATTGTAAATACTTTCTCGGAATATATATCGGAGATGCGACACTGTAAAGAACCAAGGTATTGAAAAAATATTGTTGTTTTGGTTTGTTATATAAGATTTTGAAGTTTGTTTTTTGCCTCGTCGCAAAAGCAAGAATGAGCAGGCTATGAGAATATACATAACTAAAAGGTAGCTTTATGGAAAAAAGCTTTTTGAATTATGATAGAACTTTATATGTTTAAATCGCTAGTAGTCTAAAAATCTTGATATACTTGATAATATTTCTATTTCAACATTTTCTTATTCTTAACTTAATGCAAAACTATTCCCCCAAGCTAATAAAGTGTGTTATTGGTTGGTTCTTGTTGTGAATTAGTTTATTTTATTTATTTTGTGGTTATATAGGCACAACTTATTAAAACTTAATTAAACTTAATAAAATTTACATAAGAAAACAGTTTGCTAGTCTTGCAATTTTTTAATTTGAATATTAAGGAAGTTATAATTCTTCCGTTTTAATTTTTATGAAAATCTAAATTTCTTTCTTAAAAATAAAATTTATTTTACAACTTTTACAATTACAAAAAACAAAAATTATTTTTTGAAATTTATAGCGCAAAATAGCGTATTAAATCTTAATTTCTATTGAGAAAATTTTCATTTTAACTTTTTATTTATTTTTTTTTTCTTTTCAGGAAACGAATAATTTATTATAATTTTGGAGACACTTAATTTAAAATAAGCACTTTGAGTAAGTTTTTAAATAAAAGATTTTTACATATTTACAACATTTTTTTTTAACTATTTCGCTCAACTATAAAAGAAGAAACCTTGAATAATTTTGTTAGAGTTGTAATCTAACAATATAACTTAGGAATATTTCTAATAATTCTTTTTGATCACCTAATTTTCCAAATAAAATGAAATACGAACGTACTCTAAACCTTCTAAAGGTGATTTCAATATTTTGTGGCGGTATTTTTTGTTGATTCTAATACACCGAAATTGCATGCACCTTGCAAGACATAGGCGTGAATGGCAAAACATCGTTATGAATGTACACCATCAAGGTACATTCATAAGTCAACGAGAGCCAAATCAAGCACGGAACAAAAGCTCATGGATGTTTCTCCAACCAGAAAATGTTCACAGGGGACCGTATTATTGCCCTTGATGTGGAATTTAGTCGGAAGCGGGCTTCCCACCGACTTTTTGTGGTCAAGGCATTGGGTATTAGTCCTTTAATTATTGGCAGAAGAAAATTCGAAGAAGTTCTATGTGATACAGAGGAGACTCCAAATGACGCCAAGAGGATGTTCTGCTGTGGAGTTATGATGTAAATTTTATTTTATTTTTTCTGCAATTAACATGGAAATTTATTGTTTTCGAGCAATAATTTCCGTATAGAAATTAATCTCTATATTGTTTCCAATATGATGTTCCAGTGATTCTATTTAGTTACATACTTTCATGAACACATTGCTTATATAGTTAAAATTAAAATTTATTGTTTTAGTTTTTTTTTTATTTACCGTAATTTGTATTACATACAATGACAAAATACAATAACAAATTACAATAACAAAAAGAGAGATCTAATTTGATGTGAACAGCACATGGCCGAACGTATTGCGAATTTTGGTTTATCAGATTCTAATTTGTTTTTAGAGATCTAAAAACAAATTACTAGTAGAACTGGAAAAAAATGGTTAACCACTTTTGAATCCTTAATAAATATTTTAGATTTCGAAAAAAAGATTCATAAATAAATTGTAGTAGACGTCCCATGTTTGGCTTCATTTTCTCAAAACATTGAAATTGTTTTTATAAGTCATTTAAAATCGTACAATTTAATGTCAATTTGGACATTCGCCACCGTTATTATCATAAAATCCGTTGTTGAAAATTCAACATATAAAATTTGATATGAAAACAAGACTTCCCCAATTGTACTCGCACATATGCTTTAGAGTCGGTAAGAAAAAATATTATTATTTCAAAATAAATCTAATTTGCAAATATTAGATTTATTAGACAAATTCAAAAAAATATTTGGGAAGATTTAAAATGACTTGTTGCTTCTAAATTGAAATTTTCATTTGATTATGTCAAGAAAATAAATTTTATAATACAGAAATAAATCTTTTCATTATTTTCTGAAATTTCAATATTCAAAAAGATATTGTATATACAGATTCGTATATTTATGTATAAATATTTCAGAAGCATTTTCATATGTCTGTTGTATATTATTATAGCACAATTAACATGCAGTGACACCCTTGCTTTATGATTAAAATACGGAAATTTTACAACACAGCTCTTGGCGTTGTTTAAAATTGTTTGTATATAAAATTTAATACTATAAGAAGCGGGTATTATAAATTAGCTAACATCGATTGTTTGGCATTTAATAGATAATTTACAATTCCATGTTTAACTGGTTAAGTATTAAATTTAAAACTTGAAAACTGATAAGAATATATTTTTAAAAATTTGTAAAAAAGTACTTATTAATTTCACTCTGGCCACCTGTATGTCCGTCATTTCTTACTTTTGCCTGCATACAAAACTTTTACACTCTTTAGAATGGAGTTAAAAAAATTTTTACACGAATCCAAAAATGCCATGTTTTGACTATTAATTATTGTATGAAAACCAAAACCATTTTTTTAGTTCTGCGATCGAATAAAAGTAGTAACTGGCTTCTTCTACCGCGATACAGTACCGGTAAAATTCACCGTGCAAATTATTATGTCGATCACTGTATATACATTTTTATTTGTACCTATAAAATGTATAAAACAGATTACGTATACGATTGAATTTATCGAATATTGTACCCTAATAAATTATGATGACCAACTTATTATATATCCATAAATTTATTTTACATTTTATAATATGTACCTATATACTACCAAAATTGTAGACGTATGTTTAAATAATCCAGTATGTATGTATAGTATCTTAACAATTTAAAAGTATATAGTCAAATTTCAATACAGTATGGGCTATTTATTTAAGAGTTAAATGGGTAAATAAAATTTAAAATAAATTTAAAACAAATTTTTTTTATTGCTTCGATTTTCTAATCCATAATTTTAATTTAGAATATTGTGTATAGTAAATTCATTTGATAGGCAAGGATCTTGCAAGCATATAGGCGTTAATTAAACATGAATAATCACCTTATCTTTCATTGCTAATACACTGAACACCACACTGTTCGTAATCGAATTGAAACTTTGTAGTCATAATTCATATACTTTTATATTCCTTAAATAAATTACAAGGTTACTAATTTTTAAAGTTTATATAAGTATTAAAACAATAAGGTTCGTGAGCAACGCTTCCTTTAAACTAATAAAGCATAAATAACTCAGATTTTTACAAATTATTCACAATATTCAGACTACTGTGCATGGTACATTAGATTTTGTTAATTACATGATACATGGAACGAATAATATACTGATCTCAAAATAATTTAACGCATCATCTTATATAGTGGCAAGAAAAAATTTTAAATAGAAGTACTCTTTCATATTTTACCAATCTTGTTAGACCAATCATCAAAATGGCAGTTTTTTCGTTAGCAAAAAAAAACAACTAAATTTTCTCAATTTCGTTCAAATTAGAGTATTTTTGATAGCAAGAATAGAATGCAACGTAGAATACATAATGACATTATCTTGACACTTGAAGTTAAGAATAGATAGTACAAATTTTTATCAAGACTGATTAACAACCAGCTGCAGTTTGATATATCAGCTATATATTTTAAGAAAATCAATATTTTAGAATGAGCTCAATAAATTTTTTACTTGTGTCAGAATTAAAAATAGGAAAAGACGATAGGCGGGAAGGGTTTGAATTTTTCATTGTATTTATTGTATAATTTCAATATTAAAAAATCAAAAGATTTGAAAAAAAACTAAATCGCTTTATATTTCCTTTATAATCCTTTTTGAATTAAAATCAAAGAACATTAATAATATCGAAAAAGTTCATTTCAAGCGAAATTAAATTCTTTGATTTTTTGAGGTTCTGATTTTTATAAAACTATATGTTTGTGTATAAATTTTTTTCTTTATTATTTTTTTTATTGGTATTCTTTCAGTGACCATATACAGATAGGATTAAAAATTAAATTTCATTTTCCTTCATTCGTTTTTATCAATAAAAAAATTTAAATGCTCTATTTTCTTTTTGTAGAAATTGCAAAATCATTCAAATGGAAATCAAATAAATCCTCTTAAATTTTTTTTTCTAATTTTTTTTTTTCTTAATTTTATTTATTTCTTACTTTTTTTTTAATTGTTGGTATTACGCTTAATTTATCAATTTCTTTTCCTTAAATTTAGTTTTACCTATATTTTCTGAAATTTTCTCAAAATTTCCTTAAGTAATTTTCATAACTGTACAAAATTTTTAAAGTTTAAGAATTAAAGGTCTATAAAAACATTCTATCGTAAATTAAGGGTTTTCCAATAAAAACCAAGAAAATAAATCATTTACAAATTGAGATTGAAACGTTTTTTAAATGATTTGAATAACCGCAGTGTTTCATACAATGTCATCTTAGACTTAGATAAATCCAGTCCATAATAAAAAGTATTTATTTATTACAATTTTTCTTTACTGAAGATAAACCGATTTCAGTTTAGGAAACTTTTAAAACACACTTCAAAACTTTTGAAAGTATACTTGATTGGAACATGCTGTCAGGAATTATTTTGAAAAAAGCCTTTCAGCGTAAACAATAAATGATTTAGAAACGCTGTCAGTGAAAGTAAATCAATTCAGAAAGACTAATCGGAGTAGAATATGCAAAAATCATTTTCAGATTTTTCTTAGAAAAAATTGTACGCCAAAATCTACTAATTTCTAATCTTCGTAGCCTGTAAGGATTTTATTAATAATTCCTACATTTATGAACGCTTTTGTAAGTTTGGACAGAAATGCAATTTTATACATACTTACACACATATTTACAAATTTTTGAAAATTTTATTTTGCAAAATGCACCGACAACGAATCGATTTTTCTGTATAAATTATGTAATTCTGATTCAAAATAATCTGTTTTTGAAAATAAATAAAAACGCAAATTCAATATTTTCGATTAAGTTCAATAATGTGTACAAAACAAAAACTCAAATTTTAAATAGCTGAAATCGAGTTGGGAATTTTGAATTTTTGCAATTCAGAGAAAAAATACTATTTAAAGTCGTTTATAAATTTTCATTCACAAATGAACTTGAGTCAATTGAATTTCATGCTTAAACCCATTTACAAAATTCTTATTACAAAAAATTTTTATAATTTTAATTAAAAGAATATTAACCTGCAGGGATGTAGCATAAAAATTTCAAATTATAAAATAATCAAAAGTACAAACCAAAAAACAAAAACGTTCTCGCGGCAACATTTTTTAAAATCTTTCTAGTCAAAATTAAATTTTTTTTTTTTTTTTGGTTTTTATTTTCTTTTTTCATTTAAGAATTAACATCATTTTAAAATATCTAGGCCAAGTCCATACAATTTCCTTTTAATTAAATTTTTTGTACTACATATACTCCATATTATGTGTGTATGGGTTATTCTCCTTTTCAACTAACTCTTAACATTAATTTATGTATTTTGATTTACGGCTATTTTTTTTATTTTAGGCTAAAAAGCTGTATTAGTCGTCCTGTTTATTTTACATGAATATTCGTCAATATAGTCTTAAAACATTCACTTTGGCACAAAATTTTTCTAGTTATTATAACCTTATAATTAAAAAATTGTAAAGTTATACAATTTTATTTACACATAATACGAGTATTAAAGTTAAACGTCTAAGTTCTTTATTCTAGAAATTCGGGACCTACAAAAAATTGAAGCATTATCAACATTTCAGGTACTAATCGTGATTCTAACTTTCTTATTCGACGAGTGAGAAAAAAGTAAGCGATCAAATTATATCGGTAAGCAGCGCGTTGTACGTAGGAAACGTAAGTACGCATATAAGGATGTCGATGTGACTTTACGAAGAGAAAAAATAAAAGAATCAAAAAACCAGAAGAAAATGTACTTATACAAGTTCTCGAATAAAAAAAATTCCAATAAGTTGCTTGGGCAGGTAATTCACATTTAGGCCACGTGATTTAAAATGAACTGTAATGAGCACATTTTGACTTTCTAAAGATCCCTAAAAGAAGATTATTATATTCTTATAATGCATTTTGTGAGTGAGGAAATTTTATTAGTATTGCTTATCTTGTTTTTTGTAAAATTGTACCTACTATATAAAATTTAGTCAACATTAATTTTGTTTTCGAAGGTTTCAAGTTCAATCGATATTTTATTAGTCTTATTTAAAAATCCAAATGAAAAAATTAATAAAAATTCTGATTAGAAAGTGAATAAAATGGAGCGGAAAATACGTGACGAATAGGTTATCAATATGAAAACGTAATGAGTAAGAAAAATAAACCGTAACTGAGATGGTCACATTCAAATGGTCGTTGAAATGTGGAATAACCAACACGTACATACGTTATTATATATTATTATTACTGTATGAGTAAACCATTTTCGCTTCAAATTCTATGCCATAATATTTTAAAAATTTTCAAAGATAGCTATATTTTTAATTCGTGTTTAATGTACGTTTTTTAATACAAATGTACTCATATTATGGATACAAACTTACATTACGAAATATGTTCATATATTACATATATAAAGTGTATTATATCCTATAAATTTTATAAAATGTGGTCGACCATGTTGTAATGTTTTTTTGAACGTAGTGAAAATATTTGATTTTTTTTTTCTTCTAATCCTTTCACTAATTATTATATTGAAAATTGAAAAATAAAAACGTTCCTGCTTTGTAAAAATATTTTCCTGATTTATGAAATTGTAAACTTTAATTATTTATATACTTTACAACCACATTTACATACATATGTATAGACACTCAAAAACCAAAAAATTTTGTGAATTTGATAAGTATAATTGAAGTGAAAATCGTTTTTTTTACTAAATGTTGCAATATTTTCTTAATTAAAATTGAAATCATTAAAATATTTCGAATATATGAGTATTAAGTTAGAATAAATTTCAGGTTCAATTAGTAAATGGAATGAATGTCAAATTACCGTGTATAGTAACTGATATTACGTATACACAATGTACGATATTATATGCACAATATATGTACGTAAAAAAATTTACCTTAACTTACAATATTTTCATTTTATAGCGATTAAAATTGGTCGAAAAAATATATGAAGCATTTTTGTTCTTTTACTGACCTCGATCATATTTTTCTGTAAAAAGTTGATAAAATTGATACTCGAAGTTGTTCTTTAGAAAAGATAGATACATATTTTCATATTAACGTGATTTATAAGATTTGCAATTTGTTTCAGTTGAAAAACTTGCGTGTACCAAATTTTGCAATTTTACGTATGAAAAGGAGATTAAATGCTTTTTTACTGCTTCTTTACTGTAACGGGAATGGACATTAGCCAGTCTGGAGAACGGAACGGAGGAGAGCTTCAGTATACTTACCCTGCGGTTCACAGGAAAAATGTACACTTTCAAGTTTGAGAGCGGCGTCATTATTGCGTAGAACGTTAACGCGTATCACACTATCTGGGAATGCTCAGACACAAACATATGGGGTGAATCACTTTTATACTTTTTCTTGAGTACTAACCTTAGCTTATGCAGTAGGGGGTCAGAGCCCACCTTTATTATTAAAATTTGGAAAAAAGTTATAGATGTAATTCTTGCCCTTGTCACTGGAATGGTCACGATGCTGAGGGCGGTTCAAAGAGTCTCCTTGAAGGCGTTCTGCGAAGAAAATCAGAGGACCATATATGGAGGCCTCGAGACTAAAAAGTTTTTGGCAAGCGACATAGTCGTGCCAAGTTTCCCATTGGTTCTTGGAAATTAATGCACCAATTCTCTGGATATCTGGATCTATCATTTACCATATCGGATACCGAGTCATGTCCGACTTCCGTGATCTCAGAAAGAGGATCATCTGTGTTATTTTCAATCATTCAAGTCGGCAGGTTCAGATAACGTAGTACCTGGAGAACTGCAAAACGCAACGGAAGTTTCTTTTCCATGGCTGAAAACTATCTAAGAGAGCTGCATAGACTTAACTTATATTTCAAGATCTGAGAATGTTGCTAAAGTGATTTTCATACCTAAGATTGGGAGAAGTTCTCGTAACTGCCCAAAGGACCTCAGACAGATCAGTTTAACATAATTTCGTCTGTGGAGAAGCGAAACAGTCTATGACGTATACAAAGTATATGGATCAACATGATTTACGCTAAAAATCTTGTATTATTATACAAAAGGCTACTAAATGCATACGTACCGAACAATATAAATTCAAGTATATTGTTCCCGACACAACATGCGTACTGCAGTGGCAGGTCAACGGAGTCTCTGGTACGCTTTATAGAGCGTTTCGTATACAGGAGGGATTACGCCATGACTGTCTTTCTGAATATTGAAGAGGCCTTAAATGACATTACCTCGTGGGCTATGGGTGTAGCGTTGGTAGACGTGTTGATTCATGAATCCATAGTGTCTTTGATAGAGTGTATGTTGTCAGGCTGGACTATCAGGGCACATTTTTGGGAGTCGTGCATCGAGATGTACTCTCTCACCTATCATGGAGACGTATCTATCTGCTACATCTGAAAGCGAAGGCTAAAAATTGATCTTCTACACAAACTACTTGGTGGTGGCTGTCTCTGGTAGACCCCTCTGCGTCCTTATCTGGACTGATCCTGAGAGCTCTTGATTTCGCCTTTGACTGCACCCCCGTAAAACAGAGGTGATCATCTTCAGCAAGAATTGCAAAATACCACGTATAGTTCCGCCAAAACTGGATGAAACAAGGCTCACCTTGGAGGCAAGGATTAGAGGAGTGGTTCATGTGAGGATAGGGAAATGAAAATCTAGCGATATAGCAACGGTCCTACGTGGCCCAAGTTTATTTTCTAATAACCGCGTCAACCTATCCTAATCTGACCTTCCACACAAACTAAATTTAAAATTTTGTAGCCAAGAAATTTTCGGCTTATTTTGTGAACCCACTATTTTTGCTGGTAGACCTAAGAACATACTAATACGTAAAGAAAGTCTTCCTTGTTGTTTTTGTTACTTTCATAATTTTTTATTGAATTATAGTCTTTTACTTTATATTATAGATTAAGAGAACAAAAATGTATGGATATCAACTGTGAAATGGAGTTTCTGAACACACTAAGAAGTCGTTTTCTCAGTATGAACATGATATCTTTGCCCAGTCTAATAATTTTAAGTTACTCTCCAAATTTTATGCATTAAAAATTTTCTATATTTTTTAAACTAATTCGGATTATATTTCCTCTATAGCTTTAATGATTTCCTGTAAGAATAAACATACCTACCAAAATTATAAAATATTAACTAAAAGGTTTTTATTTAATTTAAAAAAAAATTACTTTAAATTTTTACAGTAAAAAATTTAAAAATTTTGATTTAAATTTAGTTTTATTTTGTACTATAACTTTTCATATAACACAAAGGAAAACTAGTCCTTTTTACATAATTTTATTGTTGGAAAATTAAAATATTCTCCCTCTATTTTTCTTAAATGAAAAACTACTGCAATGCACTTTATCGCAAGTTGAGTGTTAAGATACATACGTACATACCCCCTGTAATAATGAATATTGCTTTGGGGAATTTTAAATAGTATTATATGAAAACAATAAAATAAACAATAGGGGTAAAGAGAATTAAAAAAACAAAAATAAAAGGCAAAAAGCAAGGGAAAAAAACACTTTGTACAAAATTTAATATTTTTGTTTGCCTGCGCATTCTTTAAGTAAAAAATAAACGTAATTTTATGATGAAGATAACTTCAAGGACCCTATCTTAAATTACGTGCAGTATGAAGTACCTTTATACACATCAAAGAAAAATGAAGAACAATAATTTGTTTACATTTTTATATTGTATTCTAATTTCACCTTCCAAATTTGGGTACCTTTATTTTACATAAAAACTTTAAATATTTACAAAAACACTTCTATATACATAAAAAGATATACATACGAGTATATACATATAAATTTAAAATTTTGTTTAGTAAAAAATTGTCTTCAATTTACTTGCTTTTATCCAAACTCTGTTTTATCCAAACTTTCTGTCTGATGTTTCACTAATTCAGCTAAAATCGGACAAATTAAAATGAAATTGAATTCAAAAGCAAGCTGTACATGTTAGCAATACACTTTGTCTTTATGGAAAATTTACCCTCTTTTGAAATTTTAGCAGATGTTTAAAGTTCTTGAATAGTAAATCTATTATTAAGCTAATTACACATATCAAAATTAATGGTTCATTTTACAATACAGGAAGGACTCTTTGTGTATAAATATTTACCTACTTTGCATATACGGTAGATTCTACTTCAACGAATTAAATAAAATTTTAGCATAATTTAAAAATGTATAAAAAACAATTTTGGTTCAAAACCCGTTCAAAATTTTAATTGATGTCTGCAAGTTGCTTATATTGCTTCTCCCGATTAAATATTAACGATACTTATAATTTTTTTTCCAGAGGGTTTAAATGAAAATATATACCACTACAAAGATTACCACTGATTATTTACGTACAATAAATTTATGTATTTGTGGTTTTTATGCTCTATTTATATTGCATTTAAAAGAAAAACAAAAAGCAAATTGTGGTAATTTTTTACCCATGATCGATAAGTGGTAAATCAAAGAATTTGCAAAATTTGATTTAATTCAGAAAATGAAAAATAATTTATATTAAAGTCTGGTAATTAAACATGATATTTCATATTATGTTTTAGCCGATAAAGATACGACTTTCATACAATAAGAATTGTATGAAAAGAAAAGAATACACAACAAGTTGTGTGACGTGACCCAATGTTAAGTTATTAGAAATGCATTATTCGGTGATATAGGAACGTAAATAAGGTATTGTTGGTGAGATGTCGATCTTTCGGCCTGCCGATTTGTTGTTCTACCGGTGTTTCTGTATATGTACCCGCGTAACCCAATTTCGTTTGAGCTGGTTTTGGTGAAAATTTATATCTGATTTTGTGATAGCATGGATATATCAAGTTAGGTCTCAGGACCTGGATTACTACCGACCGATTTTATAAATTAGAAAATTTTTTAGAAAACATAAATGTTATTATATAAGCTTTATCTGACAATAAGTATAAGACCTAGCTTTTCTAGGAAATCAGTTGTTATCAGTCGAATTTTGCTATACCTAATAGGAGTCGAATTTATTACTATAGCTTAGGAACAAGTAGACAAAATTTCTTAATGTTGGAGTTCTGCTTTCCAACACAAAAAGCTGAAGAATTTTCAGGGAAATTAGAACACATTAAGTGAATCTCTTCTATGTCAACAACTAAATTTCTGTTTACTATAACCTAAATAAAATTTTATTTAAATTTGATGTTTATGAATATTTTTGCTGAACCTTAAAAAATTAACTCCACTTTTTAAAAAAAACAAGGAGTTATAATTATAACAACCCTCTATCATATACCAAGTATTTTTGTGAAATTATATTGGAAATGCAAGTTGAAAAAATTTAACAATTATCATATAAAGACCACAAATAGGTATTGTCTGTTTTAAAGGTAAATTTTTATTGTTACTATAAATGAAATTATATTATATGATGTAGAAGCTTTGAATATGAACCACAACAAAAATAAAAGGCAACCACAATATTTATAATATAATAATATAATAATATTATTCACGTATTATTACATGAAATCACACAATAAAATTACAAAAAAAAAATTATTTAATAACCTTTCACTAGAATTTTCCACTCTATAATCCCATAATAATTCCATAATTATAAATAAAAAAAAACTTTAAATTTTAAATGTATAAAAACAATTTCAATTAATTCAGAATGCATGGCACAATAATTCAATAGAGTCGGTTAAAATATCCAAATGCCATACTTCTCTACTAACGTTTATTCAAAAAATATAACCTTATGTTTAATTACTATGAAAAAATAATAAATTGTAAAAAATCGACGATATTGATTGTGTTGAAATGTCATAGCCATTTCATATTTCAGCTATTTATTTTACTGATTTTCTTTTCTATTCTGTAACAAGAACGACATTAACTATGTAACTATGATTTTGAACTCATGTAATTTTGATTTTGTACCACAGCTTTATTAATGATGTTGGTCATTATGCTCATACTCAAACGGATGTCGATCTGGATGTTTTTTCATTTCTTCCATATTAAATTGTATTAAGACAAATATATATGAAAATGCACCAACGAAAATCTAAACAAATAATTACAATATTAAAACATAATAACACGTTGTAGTAGACCACTTACTCCACCTAATGACTCAAAATCACATTCCCAAAATCCATAAATAGAATTTTTCATCTTTTGATTTAACAATTGCATTGAATGTTCTCGAATGCGTCTCCTTATTGACATATTCCATATTATAAATTTTGTGTCATGAAGAAGCCTTTTGGCTTTCATTGTCTAAAATTATTAAATTTTATGAAATTATTTAAAATTTATTTTAGAACTGCTGTTCATTGCAATTTTGAAGGAATTCTTAAAAAAAAAACCATAATTATAATGTAAATAGTTACCAATTTTTCATATGAATCTCCAAAATAAGATGGTATAAATATTATAGCTATAAATTTTATAATTTTTACAGTTCGATCTGAAATTAAATTTTTTGAATTAAAAGTAAATTTATAAAACATATTCTTGCTTATGAATGTACACTATATGAATTTTCTTTGTAAGAGACACGTCACATATGTATAAAGACAATAGAAGTTTTATAACATTCAGGAATCATACTGAATTGAAGATACAAACTATAAGTGAAATTGTTTTCGGATCCCTTAAATTTCAAACATAACTATTTTACTAGGTATAAGTGTGGAATAAACTTCAGTAATAATATATGTAATATGATTAATTAACTAGACATAGTTACCTTATATTTTAGTAACTTTAATTTAAATAAATTAATTGAGTATATTATAATAAAATTTACGCTTATAAAACAAGAATGTGTTTGACATATTATTAAAAAAAATAATTACAATTTTTTATTTTTCAACTTAATTATGGTTCCATTATGAAAATTACAAAACTGAATTAAAAATTTATAAATTCAACAAAATAATTATACACACTCATACGTATAACACTAACAAAATTAATTATTTTAAAACTTACTTATTTTTTCTGACAATAATATTATTTTTGATAATTCATTATTATAGTAGAACATAAATGTTTCATTTATAATATAAAATATTGAGTAAATATGAATACTGCATAATGATTTATTTGAATATTTTTCAATTAATTTTAAAATTTCATAAATTTCCTCATAAAATTGTTGTAATTTTTTTAAATTTTCTTCTAATAAATCAAAATATTTATTCGCATTACAATCATAACACATAAAATTATTACATTTCATATTAATTTCTTTACCAATCGTACAAGATGACAAAATTTGAAAGTTATTGTTATTACATTTTTCAATAATTTTCAATAAATTAACATTATAGTCATTTAAATAATAATTAATTGTTCTCATCATTATAAAAATTTGTGTGATTTTACCATAAATTACAAATTGTAAATAAAGTGCTATAATCCACAAACGAAATTCTATAAAAGTTTCAAAATTTAAATATACTAAAAATTCATAAATAACATGCAAAATGGCTAATATAAAGAAAATTTCCAAAAATATAGTGAAAAAAAATGATTTTCTTTTATTGCACTTAATTTGATGATTTTGTTGAATTTTATTAATTTTATTTTGAATTTTTATTATTGTTTCATATTCTGCATATGATTCATATTGTATAATAGTATATACAATAGCTTCAAATGAATATTGCATTATAAACATAAATTTAAGAATTCTTTCAGATTTCATACATAAATTATGCATAAATAAATCATACATTTGTATAACAGAATTATCAATTGTTATTATAAATAATATAATAGATTGTATTAAATAGAAATATTTCACTGATTTTATATTAGTCATATGAGAGGTTATGAAAGGCCATGGTAAAATACCGATAATTGAAAAAAGAATTTGAGGAAATTTCTTAAAAAATATTAAAAAGATTTGATAAAAATTATGCATGGTATTACTTATATGTTTAAATGTACGAAATAACAACTGAAACCGGAACTGTTAAATTACAAACCGTAATGTTATATAATAAGTCGTAATAACTAATTTCTAATCATTTATGTTTTATATTTATGCAATTACCTCTGAAAGTTCATATTTTTTTAGAATAACACAATTTGTTTTGCTAATTATTTTAAAAAATAACATTTAAATTTATTTAAGTTAACAAATAAAAGAAAGTAATTACTTAGATATGAGCTAGCAATGCTATATATGTATACATATATAGCTACTATATATGTATATTCGTAATATAGAACATCTAATTTAACATTTATAAATTGAGAATATTTTGTTGTCATTTCTTAAATAATCGCGACTTTTAAAGGGAAAATGGCATTTCTTTAAATGGATTTCTTTATTATTACTTACTTGTACCGTAGGCAAGGTATTTATTTTTTTTTGCAATATAAATTTCACTTAAAAATGATTTATATAGAATTTATTACTTAAAAAATTTAAAATGCAGAAGAATACTATTGAAGCATATTTTCGCTCAGCATAAAATTTTTTGTATTTTAGGCATCTCTGTCCGTCCTTTTTACTCTATTGAATTATTGTGTCTGTGCACGACTATCTGTCCGTGCACGACTTTTTTTAAACTTGTCTCTGATTTTACATATATTCCAAAAATATTAATGGAATGGCTGTGTTGGTACGGGTAGTTGCCATACAACTCTAAAAGTTAATTTTACATATTTAAGTAAATAATAAAGGTAGAATTGTGAAATTTGATATGAATCTTAAATTATAGTTCGACTTGCTCATAAATTTTTTTTTGAAATAGCTTGACTGATTCGAGCATAACTGCCTTACAATCATAAAAGCCAATTTTAAATGTTTCAAAAACAAGTTTTTATAGTTAGATTGTAAACGTGCAGGGTATTATTTAATCGCTCTAAATATTTTTACTTGTTTTATTTTAAAATTAAAAGCACTACTAATTAAGCTGATAATTTCTCTTAAATTACAATGTGTGTTAAGACATTTTCTCTGCATTGTTTCTACGTTATTTTTAGCATATTAATAAAATCTTAAATGAGATTTAATCCTTTTCGTCGCTTATGTTTCGTATAAAATTATAATTTATTTATTTCTAAGTCATAGTACAGTAAGATAGATGATATTTTAATATGACAAAATATTCTTAACATCCCACCCACTATTTTATTCGAAACTAAGATAATTAGAAGTAATAAAGCAATGTCATTTTAGACAATTAAATTAAGCATTACAACATTATAACACATGACATGTAACTCACAAAAAAATTTAACAAAACTTTACAAAAAATTTATTTTTTAAATTAAATTTTTATTTAAAAATGACATTGCTTTATTTTTACACGTTCTCTCATATGAATATTAATTTAAAAAAAAAACAAATATTTTATTTTCTTCCCTTACATATTGTACACATATCTGAACTTTAATTTCAAAAACCATGAAAATTCAAAAATCTCTTCATGCACTTAAAAGTTACTTGATATATGTGGTACACACAATGTTTTCAAAGAATGACAAAGTTCTAAGGGAATAAAAAATATTTTAGAATTAAAAAATATTCAAAACAATATTTTTGAGTTTAAAATTACAACATTACATTTGTGATATATCTACTTATACAATATTTTTATATAGGTACTTACATAATGTATTAATATCCTGGAAATGATATAGCCATTCATCCAAAAAATATATGTTCTTAGTTCATTCATCCGTTTAAAAAACAAAAAAACTTTAAATAATATAGAAACAAGAAAGTATGAATAAATTAGAACTTTTTACTCAAAAATTACAATCTTACACATTTTGTGCATTTATTTTGTATGCATTACACATATTCTTATACAGATTCATACGTACTGAAGCATATGAAATGAGTGTACTTTAATGTCATACTAGTTATTGAGCATACAAATTTGTGGTACTCGCTTTGGTATTACCATGAAATATAATGGAAAATAAATCATATTTTATTAAAACAGACAACGAAAGTTCTTGAAAGCGAGAAAGAGTTTTTAATGAATAGTCGAACAAAATAAAAAGCGTGTATGGCTATAATAATTTTGGAGAACAGAAAATCTTTCTAAATAAAAAAGTAATTACTTCTCTATTATTAATTGTTGTTTTGTGTAAAGAAATTAATCGGTGGATTTTCTTCAAATTTTATTTATAAACTCGCCATATTAACATGACATGCTTTTGAAAGAAATCGCGTACTAGGAATTGTACTTTACTATTGGGAGAAATGGAATGAAGACAAATGATCAAAATATTTCCTTGCAATTAAATATTTTGATATTAGAACTACTATAGGCGGATTTGAGTACGCACATTTGAATATGTGCATTTTCTTTGCCGTAGGACTGGAATATTTAAGATTTCAAAGAATTATTCGTAAAGACTTAAAAGGCTTCTTATACACATCAAACATATAAAAAATGTGTGACTACAAAAAAAAGGGTTATCGGACATCCAATCCCTATATCTTCCCAGTAATAGTTTTCATAATATTTTGTAAATTGCTGAAAATTTTTTCTTCAAAAAATTCAATATAAAAATTAAAAATAAATTAACAATCTCCAAACCAAAACTAAACCACAATAAGGAATTGGAATTCCCAAAGGATATAATATTTGATTCTCAATATTTTGTTTAATTTGGTATATGAGACCTGCAATTTATTGAAAATGTGGTTTTTCTATGAACATCAGAGTGGGAGAAGAACGTATATGAAAACTTGA
This sequence comes from Condylostylus longicornis, assembly GCF_029603195.1. Lineage (NCBI taxonomy): Eukaryota > Metazoa > Arthropoda > Insecta > Diptera > Dolichopodidae > Condylostylus > Condylostylus longicornis. Next base: position 1,805,012 of record NW_026578068.1, on the reverse strand, counting down.
ATAATGTCAATTTGGAGCCACAGATTGACAAATAGGTAATTTATTAATAAATTTAGAATTGATTCGGCCAACAAAAAATTTTGAATAGTTGAGCTGAGTAACTATAAAATTCAAATATTACTAACAAAGTAGTACAGAAATTAAAAATTTTATTCAGTTGTGTTTCATATAAGTATTTATAAACCTATCCTGCCAAATAGCTTCAATATCACTTTACTTCCAAATACCGAAGTGGTAAGTATTTTATAAGAGAACAATCTCCCACAAATATAATTGTTTTTCTTGATTTCTTTATAGGTCAGTGATTTGGTTTGAAAAACTTAATTTATTTTGCAAAAATGTTTGTATAACATTACGGAGGGCGGCACTTATTTATTTTTTGAATTCCTCTTAAGTATTTTTTGAATTCCTCTTTACATTTCTTTTAAGTATTTTTTGAATTCCTCTTTACATTTTCTTAGTCTTAAAATTCCTCGGAAACATCTTGAAGAATCAAATTATATTATTAGCTTATTTTTTCAGCTGTTTCAGCAAAAATTTTATCCCACATGCCTCCTTTTTAGTCTTATTTAATTATAAGTGTATGGAAACAGTTTTCTCTCCTCCCATTAATTTTTTATATGTGTAAATAATATTTACAGTATTCAAAAATTCAAAGAAAGTGTTTTTTAGACTAGAGTGACGATTTGCAATAAAGTTGAAAAATTCGATATTATGGGTTTTCACGACTCGATGATTTAGTGAAAATAAGTGGGTACTGTTCACCACTAAAGTTTTATTTAAAAGGATTAGTAAATTGCAAAAATTTAGCATTAAGAATATTTTGTTACCCTATAAAGAGTTTTATATAAATACAGTGTACCCCAAATTATTTCCAATATTATCACAAAAAACCTTTCGAGCAGATGTCTTTAACGTAATAAGTAGTTTAAGGTCTGCATATTAACCGGGTGGTCCGGGTTCTGGTGTCGATGCGCGATTTCTTGAAGTTTTTTAGAAAAATGAAAATTTATGTAAGTATTCTGGCCTCGTTAAAAAAACTACTATAAAAAAGAAAAATCAAAAACTCAAACCTTTACTTGTATTTTTCTTTGCCTGGGAAACCGCACACAAAGCAAAGTTGTAAAAGATGATGTAGCGGATCGAGAAAAAAATCTAGCGTACTTCTTTTGAAAAATTTTTAGATTTTATGTTCGAGTGAAAATTATGCGGTAAATCTGACACCATTGACATATTGCTATGTAAGTCTGTCAGATGAACTCATTGTTGTAGCTTCAGCAACTTTGAAGCTGAAATTCGATTTTTTTATCTCTCTAAAACTGGCCTTAAACATTTTAATTCCCAGCCCCCTCCTGATCACATTTACTCCAAAACTGTTCTACCTTGTATAACTATAGTTTATCACCACATTTTCATATGCTTGATACAGATATATGTACATAGTACTGTGATCTATACAATAATGTATACATAAATAAATAAATTTTATAATAAAAGCCAGAATAATTTATGTTGGCACTATGAAGGAATGAGGAAATTTTCGAAAACAAAAAAAGCAACAACTGGAAAACATTCTTTTTAGTTCAATATGTAAAAGGCAATTATTTTTTATTTTCACATAAATATTTTTGTTCTCCCGAAAAAATTATTGAAAATTATTTGTTATAGTTTGACTCTAAACTCTTCTCTATATATGTGAATCTTATACATAAACTTCTTGTACCTACACAATTAAGATAGCAACATTATTTTGAAAACGTTATTCATTGATTTATGGGTCTAGAAAAATTTATGTTATATTTTGAAAGTATTAAAAATATAAGTTTTTTAAATAATACGGGACGAATTTTATGCTCTAAATCTGTATTGGAATGTTCTAGTTTGGGAAATTCAGAAAATAAAGGGGCGTGAGTTAATTTTTATATGTATTAATAGAGTTTTGGATTTTTAGAAGGATTATGTTCAATAATATTTTGGAGCTATCTATAACCAAAACATTGAAATCTAAACGAAATTTTAAAAAGCATGTTTCCGAAGCGTATAACACATCAAAAGCAATTAGTTTGTTCATGATTAATATGGTTAGATTAATATGGTTAGTTAGTCTGAGCTGCTTTGATTTTACAGAATAATTAAGAATATATTGCATATTCATACGTTTTTGCCACATTACGTTTCGCTGTTATTATTCTGCAGTATTGTGTTTATGAAGGTGTCTATCGAGAGAATATTGCATACTATGGAAATAGCGCGAAAATATTTTTTTTTTGTTTTTAATAAGTTTTCTGGCGAAGTTAAAAGAGGTAGGGTAAGAAACGAAATCTCTCTATTTCTTGTTAGTTAAACGAAAAAACGCATTTAAAGTTTTAATATATACAAAAAAATTTTGAATGTTTTTTTACTAGTAAATCGCAGATTACATTTTGAATATAAATACAACATTTCATATAATATTGAAAAGAACAGAGTCCATTCTATGGAACTTTAATACAAAGTGTAATCTCTTTTTTAATTCAAAAAAAAAGTAAAATAAAAGTTGAATATTTTGAACATTCCTAATATCAACCTAACCTGTAGCCAAGTTAAATCATCTTAAATCCCAAAATAAAAATTTCATTTTTTTATTAATTCCAACAGGATGTCATCAAAATTAAATGAAAGAAACAAAAAAACGTTTTTTTTAACTTCAATTTCAAAAAGAAAAAAAATACAAAAAACCAAAAAAACGTTACATCTGTGGTTTTTTTCCAAATTTTATCCCTAGTGACACCATTTAAATATTGTATAAAAACCGGATTTCATTCTGAAAATCATTCTGGAAATCAAAAGAATTTAAAATTATGTTATACTCAAAGAGATACTTTTAGTGTTGAACGTAAAAATTTCAATGTACGAAGATTTTTTCGTTTTTGTGTTAGATTGTTTCACAGTATGTTATAAAAACATGTTAAAATACATACCTACACATGACTCACATATTATTAAAACGAGTTCATGTGCAAGACATCAATTCTTCTTGATTATAACAAGAGTATTCTGGGATTTTCAAACATATTATAACAAGAGAACTCATAATTTTTCATACACAGTGATTGTTTGATCAGCTACAAAGTTTTACTAAAATTCAAACAGCTCGAAAAAAATTGTATTTATTGTATAAATCTGTCACCGGCGCGTCTAAGAATTAATAGTTCATTCGCCATCGGTAACTTATTTTAAAACATTAGCTTCTTGGCATTGCATTTAAAAAGTCACTTAAAGACAAGTAAGAACTCAACTTGTCTTTAAGTAATGTATAAGCAGATTTTGAAACTGTATGTACATTTTGTAATGTTCATTCACTCGTTATATAAAAACAAATCGTTAGATCAATGTCCTAAACATGGTCTCAGTGTGAGTTTAAGTTTTTGAAATATGTTTTAATCATGACATAATCATGAATTTCTTACATTTCTCTAACAGAAAAAAATTTTAAACATCAAAATTATGGATTTATAATTTAATTATTTTTAATATTCAAGCTTTTTTTACAAAAATTGACATTGATATCCTTCGAGAATATGTCAAAATTCTAAATGATCCTTTTTCTAATCTTTTTACATTAATTAAATATTATATTTTATATCTGTACAAATACGTTTTATAATGGTCTATTTAGAAATGATCAATTCGACTACAATATTAAGCGGATACGATAAAGAACGCATATTTACTTTAGCTGAGAATGTGATAATAATAGTCATATTTTAAATTGTACCCCTATGTAGCGTTTATTGACTATAATGAATTTAAGTTTTTTGAATATCTTGAAAAAGCTCTTGCATATTTTCCGGCTAGCAAAAAATATCAAATGTCACAATATTCTAAAAAAAATTTCATAATTTATCACTAAGACCAGAAGCAGAAAAAAAAATGTTAAAGCTCTTATTAATTAAATTTCTATATTTAAGCTAATTTAACATTTTCTATTGATTTTATTCAATCTTTTAATATAAATATTGAAAATAATGTTAACCTATCTAAAAAACATCGGATGGCAATAACACTCTTTTTGTCATTTCCTTAATTATTTTATGACATGATATACATTTATTTTCTTCTATTTCACAGAAAAGGTGTAAAACGGAAATGACCCAAAAAATATATAAAATTTTATTAACTTTAATATTCTTTTAAAAAATTTTAATAGAAAACGATTCAAATTTAATTAAATAATATTAACGACAATAATAACGTACATAATGTAGAGAGTGAGAGCGCCCGAATTTTAGATTTTTTAAAGGCCTGAATTTCACGCAAAAAACAGTAATATTTCTAAATAATGCAAGCATGATATGTACAAAAAATTTTTGGTATTCACTTCGTCGTTGCTTACCAGATTTGAGACCAAATACCTTGAATTAATATTTCGAATATATTAAATAAGTCAATACGGTATTGATCTGAGTAAAGTTTGAAGCTCAACAATGTCAAGAATTGTGACTTATATAACAGATAACAATATGACAAGAATTAAATTTTGTAGTACAAAAAACATGTTTTGATTTTTCCAAACATTGTGCATTCGCGCGGCGGCAAACAAGAAATTATTAAGCTAGAAAATTAAATGCACAATTCAAATATATTAAATTTTCCTCGACTTCTACCTTCTTTTAAGATTAATATTTTAATTTTTACTCAAATTATTTTGAATCCTTGACTTATTTTCAATCAAAATTAAATTTAATACAAACTAAAATTCTCCTTTCCTCATTTTAATATTCTTATATTTTATATTGGAATTTAATAACCTCGAAAGTGTCAATATTCGACTTGATTAAAAATGGTACAGGTGATTAAAAACATAAGGTTCTCGTTTTTTTTTTTCTACTTTCAATTTTCGCAATCGTTATAAATTCATTAGAGCGACCGAAAAAATTAATTTTAATAAAAAAAAAAAAAAAGATTTCTTATAGTTGAAAATTTTATTTTCTGCACTTGACAGAGAATATAAAATTATTTTTATTAATAAGTTTCTCGATTGCTTCTTGAAAATCTATTTCAATAAATTTTTTTTCTCCAAAAAAAAAAAAACCTTTCTTTATAATGTCATTGAATGTTTAATTTTTTAAATTATTCTGAGTATGGTACTCAAAAACTAATTTCCATGAAAGAAAATTTTACTTATTTTCTTATATTCGAGTGTTTCGTTTACATAAGGATATTATGATGGTTATAATAAATTAAATTTTCCATTCATAATGCTGAAAATTATTGTATAGTCAGTCATGTTTTTACTTTTTATTTTTACAATTTCAAAATTTTCATAAAAATTCTAGCGTTTTTTTAACTTTATTCTTAAAATAACTTAAACGATAGTTTATTTAGCCAAATATTAAATGTGCCAAGAGCAGATTTTAAATAAGAAAAATTTAAAAACTATGTTGTTCTAGAAATATTTGAATGCTTCAAAAATACTTCCCGTGATTGTGTCGAACAAATACAAATATTCATTTTAGAAGTGTAAGTATTAAGAAAATGCTAATTCAAAGGAAAAAGAAATTTTAATGAAAACTGGAAATTAAAATATGCAAAAAAATCTGAAATGAAAATCAACAAATTACACAATAATTAAAATTTTTTTAGAACATTTTTTTTTTCCAAACATAATAAAAATTATGAAAAATTTTTAATAATTTGAGATTAAAAAATTTATAATACGCAAACACTTTTAACATACTTAACTGTTCATTATGATTTCAATTAAATTTTTCGTTTAAATTCAATTTTGACCTTTGCCTTTTCTACTGCTTTTCAACTAATTAACGTTCCATAATCATCATTAATTATCCTGTCATTTATCTAAAGAAAATTAAACTTATATTGTAACAGAAATATTTTATGAAAAGAAAATCATTCATCCAATCGAATAAAATAAAAAGAGAAATTTTAATTTAAAATTACGATTTATTATTAAAAAATTTTTCTTATGCTTTTCATAGTTTTCACTTTAATCGTTTTGTTACACTTCTGAAGACAATGAAGCATAAAATTTTCATTTTATAAAATTATTGAAAAGCAAAGAAAAAGGATCCAACTTCGTTTTGCAAAGCAAAATAAAAGTTTTGAAAAAGTTTCGTCTTAATTAAATGGGAAGTTTGTTTAAAAGTTTTTCCAAAAGATTTCGTAAAAAATCTTTCGTTTGTTTATTTTTCAAAAGAATGACCATCAACAAGTATAAATTGTTAACCTTAACGAATATCTACGATGTTCTCGATTGAATACAATCCGGCTAGCTTATGCTGGACTTTTTTTTCGACTATTGTAACATTGGCTAACAAATATTCTGAATAACGTCGGTATATAAAGCTTTAATCATTAATGTTTTTGTTAACACATACCTACATAATATGTGTATATCATAGTGGCTTGATTTAAGGGCACATCAAATAATCTAAGAATGACAAGCTTCGCCTTTTCCCGAAGTAAACTAGACATAAATTTCAATAAGTGGATGATTACTGTGGCAATGTGATAGTCATATGGCTATCCCGCTAACCCCAGCTCGACCCCCGCCATCATGGGCAGGTCAAATCAACCTTCCTTCTGCTCATGAACAATACCAGCTCCGTCTTTGCGGGGTTCACAGAAAGGTCGCATTCCCGCGCCCAGCCTTCCAGTCTCACAAGACCCCCTGCATTATCGCACTCAGTACTTCCGGCTTCTTACCAGAGACCAGGATTGTCACATCATCCGCACAGACAGTAACTCTGCAATCAATATCCCCCGTGAGCTTGAGATAACCTCCTATGATCAGAACCCATAGATATGGCGACAGTACCACTCCCTGGTGGGTGTCTCTCACCGACAAAATCCTCACCTTACTTAAGCCTCACTCACCCACCAACACCCTCGTAGTAAGTATTTGCCTATCCATCTGATTATATCTTCCTCTACCCCCACATCCTCAGTAGTCCTTACGATAGCCTCGGCCTTCACTCTATTGAAAGCACTCTCAACATACAAGAAAGCAGCCAAAGTATACTTTTTGTACAGCAGAGACACCCACACCTGTGTGACCACCACGCGCCCTCTCCACAGATCTACCTTTTCTATAGGCATGCTGGTCATTTGACAGAACCGACTCCCTTTCGTCATTCCTTACATGTTTTTCCATTAACCTCTCCATGGTCCTCAGAACGAAGGATGACAAGCTGATTGGTCAGAAATCCCTCGCACCAACCTCTCTCCATTCTCTAGGGACATACCCCATATACAGGCAGCTACGAAAGATTACCACCAACCAGTCGATGATAACTTTCAGTGCCCTCCGCAGCATAATAGGCCGACCCCATTCGTTCCCGAAGACTTGTAGGGGCCAAAAGACTTAACAGCCCACCGTATCCTCTCCCCTAAAAATTTCTTGACCCAAAATGCGTAGGGCCTCCGTTCTTCTCCTCGCCACCCTTCTGGCTTTAGTTCTTCCTTTTAGCCCTTGTCATCTCTTTTAACAAAACCAAATACCAGGGGCACCCCCGATAGTAGCTTCCTTAATCTTGCAACCTCATTGGTATTTTTCAATGACGCGTTTCTTCAAAGACCTCTGTTTGGCCTTCGTTATTGTGTACTTAAATGCTCTCAGTTCTTTCTTATATTCATCCCAAAATAAGTAGCCAAAGTAACATCTAGCACCTCACTCCTATTCCTAATGACAAAAGTAGGGTCGCAGCCCCTATTACATACGTAAAGGTTAGTACCACTAAGAAAATCTACTAAGGACTCACCTCGCTGATTAACATCCGAGCTTCCACACAGTATTGTCCGCATTCGCATCACACCCAACCAGCAAATCGTGTATCCACATACCGATGATTGACTCCTCACCCGTGAACGGATTAATCCTGCTGAATCTAATTTCACTGACGGTCTTGGTGCATGTGCCACCGTCTTCCGACAGTGAAGTGTAGTCAGTCTTACTGATGATGATTATGTCACCACTATCCTCCGTCCCAGAGCTCCGGTAAGATCTATTCCAGCTGACCTTTGTGAGTTGAATTCTAAGCAAATTTCAAAATCCTCCTCACACAGGATCATCGCTGTTGACGAAGACCGCGACAACGCCCGCATCTCTTCTTCCGTATTCCATTCAGAAATATTACGTTCCTCAAGGCCTGACTCAAGAATTTGTGCTGATATCCCAGCATACTTTTCAACACTCCTTCTCGACATCTTTCATAATTGGGTTGAGGGATTGTCTTGGTTTTTTAGATCTTCCCCTAGACCTTATCGAAATGGTTGCACCTGCCAGACACTGTAAGATATACAGTATATAGAAATAAATTGTAAAACACTCATTGAAAGATTTCGAAATTTTTTTGTACGTTAACACATAACACCTGTATAGCACTATCTCTTTTTAATAATATTTCCCAAATTTCATCAGTTTGCAATATTTTTTATTAAAATAATAAACATAAAAAACTTTTTTCTTCATCCGTTTCGCTTCAATATGCAATCTCAAAGTAACTAAAGCATTTCTTCTTAATATTTTGTACTGATACAAATAATATTAAATAGAATATGAAATTAAAGTTTTTAACTAAATTCTTTAAAAATGCGCTCATTTTCAAGAAATTTGAGTGTTGAGTAAAAACTTTTCACGACTTTAAAGCTAAATGTAAATAAATCGAACATATTATGTAATAAAATTCTCAAGGGAACTATCATTACCAGAATTTGTTGCTCCATAAAATAAGATAAAATGAAGACACATAATATTGTCAGATATTTTTTGACTCTCATCACTGCATTATTTTCGTTAAAGTTTTGGAGAATTTTAAATTCAACAGGGGACATTAATAAAATCCTTGATTTATACTGCAATAAAGTTAAGGACCTTAGAGAGGATTGAAATGCACACAGAAAAAGTTTGCCGTATCATTTTTTTATTGAAGAAAACTATCGATTAGACTCACTGTATGTAGCATGATTCTTATTATTATATTATTTGGATTAGAAGACGATTGACTATATTTGATTGTAAAAAAGTCGATTTCATGTAATTGTTGGTTTAAAGAATAAACTTAACGCTCATACTTTTGTTCAAGATTTTTAGTCTGCAGTTTGACTGCGAAGAGAGTAAAAATTTTTGTTTTATATAATAAATTAACCCTAACTCGAATCGACGGCGTTAGCAGAAACTATTGCAACCACAATTTTTTTTAAAATCTGCCCAATTTCAAGACATTTTAAAATGTAGCAAAATTTTAGAAAGAGAGTGTATGAAAAATTATAAAATTTGAATGGAATTTGAAAATTTATCGTCACTTCAAAATTGTAATAATACCGTATTCGTATTTCTCAAAGATTTTTGATAAACAATAATTAATTTTTGTAACAGTGGCTGTTCAAACCATTGTCGCAGTGAAAAATATTTGGAACTGTTTTATAAAAATTCAACGAAACCATTCTCAGTCAAACCAAATTCTTAATTTCTCTGATTTAAAGCAAATATTTTTAAAGGTAAATTTATTGTTTTCTAATCTTTAATATGGTCTATTTTTAAAATATGTAACTACATTGAATTATGTTAGCAACCATTGTGTAAGACACACGTGGCCTGTAATATTTCGTAATTTATTGTTTATAATTTTACAATAAAAAACACGTTGTCTTTATTATTTCTTTTGTTTTTTTTTTGTGTATCATAAGACAAAAAAGATTTTTTTACACATGTGTCAATTATAAAAAGAAAATAAAAATATTGAAGGATGTTTATTTTTATTTGATTAAACATTGAACTTTGTAAAAATGATTTTATTGGAAATTGAAAAGTTGGTGGTGAAGGTCAATAATAAGTTGAACAAATATTATGTTGAAATAACAAAACGTTCCTATTTTTATTTTTTTATTATGTTTATTAGAACTATACGTTTTCAATTAATCTATATATATCACAGAATTTAATAAACCCTATTGTAACTAAGTTACTGTTTAAGAATACTAGAAAGCAGTGTTTAATTTTAACTCAAGTTGTTTGTTTTGATCGCTGATAATATCCTCGTAGATTTAGTCTTTTCTTTTTTTTCAAAGAAATCTAGTCGATGAGTTTAAGCAATTTAATTCAATTTTACCAAAATCAAAATGGCCAGGAGGCTTGGGGTCACTACGACTGATATATGTCATGGATGTCAAGATGTGGCGTAGGTAGAGGATGTGGAGCATTTTCTCTATGCCTGTCCGTTTTTAATGTGGAAGAAAAACCAGCCAACCTCGCCGGGAGGCTTGTTTGGATAAGAAGTCTGGCGGTCGGATTGCATTGGGGTTGTTGGGTGTTGGTTTTGGGGGTTGCCGGTGGGCCTTTCTGTTGGCCTGGTGCATGGACTTCGCGCTGGTGTACGGTGTGGCTCCACTCTTTTACTACTATTAAAATCAGAAAATCTTAAATATTCAAGTACATTAATAGTTAATAAAACATGCGAGATATTGAAAGACAACGGAAAGTCATAATCTATCTTATATGGCATGCAAAAGTAATTCTCATGTAATTATAAAAATTTATGTGATAACTTAATAAAAATTTCAATAATAATAGAAAAGAAGCATAATTTCAAGACTCTCTATTAAACTTCCTGCGGAGTAGAATTTCTTATAAAGCTTATAAAAAATTTTCAAAATATTTGCAAAAGTAATTGATTGGTTTATGTCGACAGTAAGTTCAGTTCACCCCAATTAGCGCAAATGTACCACCATCACTATAATTTTGCTATCACTATAGTGTGATCACTAGACCGTCATTGAATGCACCATTAAAGTTGGCTTATATAGATATTTTCTTGAAGAATCTATTTAAATCCCCGATGCTAATCTTCGATATCTCGTCCAGCCCGGTCACACTTGCTCTGCCACGCGGGACCTGTCTAGTTCCACCCAGAACTGGACGCTCGCAGGGATAGTGACAAGTCGTGTTTTTCTTGTGCTTCAAAAAAGTAATTAATAAATGCCCCTAAAAGTATGCATTTTTTCTAAATTTAATTTTTAATAATAACAATTTCTTTATAGCTAGCTGTTCAATTACAATTTTACGCAATTTTTCAATTCAGTGAAATTTCAATATTTCTATTTCTCAATTAGTTTTTTGTTTTTAGAAATAGTAATAGAAAATAATATTATACGTACTTATTTACTTTATTGGTTTATATCAAAATAATTTCCAGCTAATTTTAATATTATTTCGCTTATACCCATCATCATTCACAAAAATTATTACTCTTCAAATACAAACGCATAATCACAAAGATTACAAATATTTCATTCCATCAATACAAACTAATTAGAAAAAATTGTTTTAAATAAATAAACCTGTACATTTCAATCAAGTAATTTTCAAGTTAGCATTCTAAAATATTGAAAATTATTTATAGAACTCGAAAATTGTTTGATTTGAATTTCATAAAGTGTCAATAAAACTGACCATATTTATTAACTATTTTTTTTTTTTGTATAATATTATATTCATTTATATACATTGCGTATAATAATTAAATAAAATTATCCTAATTGAAATTTATCAGTGTTATACCACTAATTTAAAATGTGGTTAAAATTAAAATTGTGTAGTAATTAAATATTGAAGGATGTGATACAATTTTTTTTCATATTGTCAATGTTTTTCAACTTTATTTTTTTATTTTATTTTCTTTCTGGCAGAAAATTTTTCATCCAACAATTCATTTCAAAAAAGTTAAATTGATTTCATTGAATTCTGTGGAAATTTCCTCAATTATTAATTGCATTTGAACATTGCATCAATAAATAATTACTAATTTCAATAGGTACAACAATAAAGGTATCAAATTCCAAATATACAAAATAAAATAATATATGGTGGGGAGACATACTTTTCATAGTTACCAAAATCTTTATTAGAGAATTTTTCAAAATTACATGAATATATTTTTGTACGGTCTCTTGTGTCATCAAATCTACATTTGTTCTCTTGTATGCATTGGCGGATTAATCACTCGTTTAAATGTTTCATTAAATTAAAAATTAAATACATACTTTATTTAAATCAGTTCATCCTTTACATAGCATTCTAAGGATACATAAATACAGTTCCTGTTAACCCGTTTTTATAGAATGAAAATTTATTATGTAAGTATTTACAGGAAGCATGCTATAAAATAATCAATACAACCACCGTTAATTAACTTCCTTCTTATATTTTTGGTTTAATTTTCATAATGAATTACAAAACTGAATGATGGTAATTTGTAAATCATTATAGTACATTTTTTTTATTGTTTTTTTTTTCGTGTAATTGACACCACAATTAAATGTTGTATCATACTTTAACACCTCTTAAGTAGCCTTTACTTTATAATTTATCATCGTAATTTTTAATTCATTCGTTTTTTTATTTTGTTCTTCTTTTTTAAAAACACGCAAACACACTAGTACATTTATCGACAATAATTGCGGTTTAATACATTACCTTTTAGTACAATTATTACTTAATATATGGGAGATATAATTATATAAGAGTGTTTTGTATATAAGTAAATCAGTACTATATGCTCCGACGCACACACAACTTTAAAACGTGAAAAAAATTTTTAATTTTGTGTAATATTTCAAAAAATTTTTTAACTTAATTACATAAAGTAAATTAGTAAAATTGAAGTTTCAATTACATACTTATATATATATAATGTGTATATTACATGGTACTATGTACAAATAAATTATTCTCTTATTTATTTATTTACACATTGCATTTATAATGAAATTCAGTCAATTATCTCGTGTTAATTCTAGGAAATTTTTTAATTTAAAATAATTCTTTTTTGCTATTTTGTAGTTAATTTTTGATCATTTGAATGATTTAACCACTTATTTTGAATTTTTTTTAATGTTGGTACATATATACATACTACATAATATTATAATAGTGATATTTATAATATGATACAGTTCCAGTAAATATGTAATCCGAAATTAAAATGAATAATTAATTAAAATTTACTTGAATAAAAGTTTTCACATGAAAAGTATAATATTTTCATGAAATCTACCGTTTGATTGAAGAATTTTCAAAATTTATAATAAAATATGGTAACAAATATAGGGGCATAACTATTTGACCAGAATTTTGAGTAACTTTTTCGAGTTCTAACGACCATATGCTACGAATATCGAGAATAAGTCGTCAGTATTGTTGTTATCAGTGCAAATTAGCAAAATCACGTAACCCTACTGAAAAAATTCAGGAAGAATTTCGATTTAATGGAAAAACCGAAATGTCCAATGTATTTCTCGAAATCAAATTTCTTACCGAATTTTTATTCTTAGAACGTCAATGCTTGCAGTCAATATAATCTATATTGTAATTTTGGTTATTGCAAAAACATTTGTCTTGATCCGATAACATTCAAACAAGGATTCATTGATCACAAGGTGAGATTTTGATTGAATACGCTGTTACTGAACTTATTAACAAAGCCATTAAACCAAATGTTAATAAATTACAAAAAATTTGTGAAATTTTCGTTGCAATTTAAGCAAAAAAATAAAATTTTAGATTATGCGAATAAATTTGACACTGTTGTTTAAATGAAAATTTTTTCGATTAACAAACAAAAATGCCAAATAAGTTATAAAAATCTAATTGCTAATTACTTGTAAGATAAAGTAAAATGAAAAATCTTTGACACTGTGTTAGAATTTTTTAATTACATAATTTTTCTTCTGTACGTGTTTACAATTATTATTCTTTTACTTTGTGGCCTCTTTCTCTTTCGCTTGATTTATATTTCAAGTTACAATGATAGTTAGTTTTTCATGTGAAAAAGGATATTTTTAGTAAAGTTTTCAAAAAAAAAAATAATTCACAGTCTTTAACTTGAAAAACATATAGTTCTTAAATCAAATCCCAAATTTGTTAAATCAAAAACTGCAACAATTCAACATTTATCCTGGTTCAAAAATTCTTCCTGAATTATTAGAGAAAAATTGATGTGTGAGTCTAAGCTAACAGCGAAAACTGAATTCCTAAAATCTTTTAATCGGATATTGAAGACGCAAAAAATAATCGAATTTAATAAAATTCATAGGAACACTGTTGTATCCGAAAACGAGTTGGCGTCTAAATATTCTTTTTTAGTCTTTTCCCCCGGCTTTAATTATTAATTATATTTTTATTTTGATTCAAAATAAAATGACGTCAATTTGTCCACGGCAGTAAATATATCAAAAGTTAATCCAAATATTCTCTAAAAAAAAGGAATCAAATTCATTTTTTTTAAAGGAAAAATAAAAATTTTCATTGTATAACAAGAAAAAGAGAAAAAAAAATATTTGAAATTGCTGGCACATTGCCCTAATTTTCTTTTTTATTTTTCATTGATGACAAATTCATTCATTTTGAGAATACGTTTATGAAATTTAAGGCAACTGTGAATCTGAAAAAAAAAAATTTGCCAAAAACAATAAAAAATTTCGGTCACAGTTTAAATTAATATTTGTATTTCACTTTTTGGGTCAATCAAATCATTTTTAATTTCTCACATACGCATGTACAATGACAAAGTACGTGAGGATGTTTTGTCTCTTTTAAATAGGATAATATGCTATTACTATCTGTGATGTATTAAACAGAAATTTTGAAAATTGTGTTATTTACTTGAGCAAATAAGGAATTTTTTAAGGTTCGAATATTAAAAATACAGTCGATTTGTTTAAAGGTTTGTAAAATATAACAATATTCATAGCAAATAATTACTGAAACAAACGAAAGAGCTGATCTCCAAGGTTTCATGAAATAATTTGTACTGTCATTGTCAAGCACACTGACATACCGACATTGTCTGGCAAGTAGTTTATTTTCCTTTGTCCAATATAGAGAAATTGCAGATGTATTTTCTAAATTTTGATTTAGATTACGTACGATGACTTGGAATTGAAAGAAGATGAAATTGTTTTACAACTTAGAAATAAAAGTCAGAAAACAACCAATTTATAAAAATGGTTAATTTATAAATCCAATTTGGCGTCTTGATATTGGTCGAATAAGAAAAACGAGCTGCAAATTTTGTGGTTTTCATCGAATAAAATATAAGAAGCCGTAAGTTTAAGGAGTTTTCAACAACATTATTCTAACGAAAAATATTTTAAATTAAGTTATAAAATGTTTATAATCCGCTTATAACATTTTAAAGTAAGTTTAGTTCATAATTTACCAAAAAAAATTACTTAGGTATAAATTTCTTTCTTGTATAAAAACATGACATTATTAGAAATAATTCAATTACGTACAAGGCTTTAAAAATATTCATGAACAATATCAAGAATATCCTTGAAAGACACAATTTCTACTTTCATTGATAATTTTAATAATACTGATTTTGTTTTTGCTCTTATAGCATTGTTTTTCGTTGCTTCGTCTGTAAAATATTGAAGTACTCAAAAGTAACTTGTGGCTTTTTCTGTCTCTTTTTTTCTTCCGCAATATTTATATACAGATATAGTAATATATGGGAATATTTTAATACAAATTTTCATTTTGCTGATTCTGAAACTTATCACAAAAACGCTGACTCTAAATATTGAATAAAATTTCACAGTATTATGAAAGGAATTAAGGAAGCAAAATAAGGAATTATAAAAAAAAAAAAACAAGTAGAAAAATTGACTTGTTCTGGAAAATTTCACTTTTATTTTTTATTCTAGAATTTATGACGTATACAATTTTCTTTTACAATTCTCTATTGGTACACAATTTATCATTGATGAGAATTAATTTCATAAAAATATTATTTATAATATTTACTTCGAATACAGTGAATAAAGTACAACAGTTGATAATTCACTTCAAAATTATTATCCTTAATGGTTTATGTATAACAATGAGTATAACTTGCTATTATACAACCCATATAATAATAACCACACGTTGTGGATACTTTAACAACTGGATAAAACTTTTTTTCGAACGAAATTCCAAAAAAAAAAAATAAATTTGGATCAAAACAATGGTTTCTAAAGTAGAATCACTATAAACTTATTGGATTACCAGTTAGGTGTGAAATCTCAAAATTTCTTAAAATGAAATGTCTTAAAAAATGAAAAAAAAATAATTACATACCTTGTATGCAAATACACAATACTCACTCGCTGAAATATTTAGTATATGCGAAAGTTGTCAGCACCTGCAGGTGTATTGCCTAATTTGTCGAAAGAGTTGCTTAAGCTTTAAAAATGGAAATCGGGTCTTAGTATAGAAGTTAACTTAATGTCATCCAAATTCCCTAGAAAGTTCGAGATAGTTAGTTTCGGCTATAAACAGGAGACATTTATTAAATTTCAAGAAAATTCGTCCATTAATTAATTTTTTTTATATGTAAAAAGTAAAATCGGCCTATAGAAAAACATTTGATCAATACGTGATATATAGCCAAAGTCGACTCATATATATGTATATAACTGTTCATCAAAATCGATTCAAAAGACTATTGAAAAGTGCGTTTCCACCGAAAACTCGACATGTGAAATTCGGTGCCATCACATAACCTTCCTTATTTTATGCAGTCTATAATAAAATGTGTAAATGCAACTTTTTCAGCTTGTATATAATACTTAAGTTGACACATTAAATGAAATATGTTTGAGATTCAAATTTACAACATCTAGAATATTAAAAGCTATAAAAACATGAAATCATTTTGAATATCTATTGTATTAGAGCGTGAATAAAGAGCAATTTTAAAATATACAACACTTATTTGATATACATATATAAAATTTTCTGAAATTTATGGAAAATTTCCAACAATAGTAGTCATTGTTTACAGTTTTACTAACACTTTTAGAAAAACCAAAATGTTTTGATTATCAAACTTTGGAAATAATCTTTTGAAAACAATGTTCTATCATTATACACGTATGTTTACTCTTTTTGAATAGATGGCTTGTCCAAATTTAACAGGAGATTGTATAATTTTTTATAAATCAGCAACAAGAGTTTAGCATAGAATGGATGTAAAATAAATACAGTAAATACCAAAGAGCATTACATAAAATTGTTTTATAAAATTGTAAATAGTCCAGTACTATTACAATTTTCTCTCTTTACAACCGAACGAACCAATGTTTAAAGAATTATAAATTTAACACACCGTTTGTAACGCTACTAAACAGATATATGAGTCATTTTAGCTATATGCCGACTCATTCGTCTGCCCACACGAGCAATAACAAAAAGACGGTCTAAACAAACTTTGACTAATTTCGATACAATTGGAATACTGGTTCGACTACATTTGATACAACATTTTGTATCAAATGTAGCTTTGTTATATCGATATAGCTTTGTTATATCGTAAAAATTAGAAAGCAAAAAGATATAAAATTTTATGAAAAAAATTGACTAACTGTGAAAAATTTGGTCATAATATGATTTTATAAGCCATACAGTTTATGCCATAGAACTTAAAAAATAAGCCCGGGAAACCATACGTTTTTGATAGAATATTTAAATGTTGCCTTAGACAGTTCGGCGATGGTTACTTTTACAATTAAATTTGATGATGGTTCTCTAATTTCCAACAACAGATTTCATGCAAATCCTAATTTTACTTAAAATTAACTAAAACACCAACATCAACAGGAGCAGTTTCGAAAATCTCCTCGGCTACATAACCATTAGAAAATTTTCCTATGCGGGTATAAAAAAGTTGACAGGGTCAAATCTATTTTTCTCATTTAATTTTACATGTATAAATAGCATGTAAACAAAAGTTTATTGACAGTCTCTTATAGACAATTAAAGATACACTTCCATTCAAAAATTAAATGACAAAGTAATTATGTTCGATATTAGACAATTTTACATTTTATACAATATATTGTTAACAGACAAACAATAATTTATATGTGTGAATAAGGTTCCTATATTGTTTAGTTATGTGTACATAAGTATCAATGTACCTACATTGTATTTAATACTTGCTCATGCATATCTTAAAGGCCAGTTTAATAGATAGCGTTACATGAATAAACCATAAATTTTATAAAACATATGAAATTCCTTTACAATAGCCTGCTGTAAATGCATTTTTGTCATTCTATTGCGATGTGATTGTTTTGATTTTTTTACATCACTTTTAAGGAAGAATGAATGTCTGTGTATATAATATGTTTATTCTGGTTTCATTCTGCTTGCCTGCATTTGTATGCTTATCTAGCATTATTTTACTTAAATTTTTTTTCTGTTCTTTTTTTGTATATGCGCAAATCTTCTATTAAAGAATGTGAGAGCCCAATATTAACTGAGTAATATTATTTTGAAATGGTCTTGGTACACCACAGCAGTCAACAATAATTAGAAAAACAATCTTCACATCTTTGTTATTATCTAAATGCTCTCAATATTTATTTCAGAATTTTTCAGAATTTCTTCTCCAAATTATATAAATATATCGTTTAAAATGTTGAAAATAATTTTTACGATATGGAATAAATTTACTATAGGCTGAACAAAATTTTTTTGTATGCAGAATTTTTCTCCTTTGCAGTTGTCCATTTGCAAAAATAATATCGTAAAATTTTCGTTAGTAATATCGTAAAATATTCTTGTCAAATGTAAGAAGATCCATAAATTCAACACAAGATATAAAATGTTAAATTATAAAAATATTTTGATGTTAAATTTTAATGTTCATAGCTTTTGAATTTTTCAAAAATAACTATGGTAATCTCGTTTTTTTTATATTAAGTGTTAATATATTATTGAGTGTTATTATATACATAATTTATAGTCAGTGCATTGTCTATAGAATTTTTAAAAAATATGGCAAATTTTTATTATCCAGGAACACAACAAATTTCTCTATGTGACTCAGTCTGAATAAACTATTTACGTTTTCAGATAGAAACTTCATATTTGAGTATGCAACTATTTCTACCACACAACTTATTTCTACTCGGTTCAATCAATTCTAACTGTAGGAAAACATATTGAAACTACATAACAGTCATACAACCCTTAAGTTTTTATTTCCAAAACATTGTCTCAAAAAAGTTCTTAATTGGAATAATTCAGTAATCTTGCAAAACTTGATCATGTCCAATTTTAACCATACAGTCATTTGGAGTTATCTTGGAAACATTTTACATGTTAATACTTTTAGTGGTATTTTAATTAAAGCTTGAAAAATTTTTGAAAAATGGAAAAAAAATTTCAAAGTATGTTCAATGCATGCAATACTGTGTTTATTCAATTTTATAAAAATTTTTTCCAAGATTTTTTTGGTCGTCTTCTAAAACTCTTACCTTAAGTTTTGATCAAATATACTCTCATTTTATTAATGAAGAACTTAAATTATGAGAATAACTTTAAATAATAAATTTGAAATTTTATTATACAAAAATCTTTAAGGAAAACTGTTAAATCTAATAATAAAAATCTGAATATAACTACATACAAAATGTTTACAGATAACTGAATTTATATTTAAACTTTGAAAATAAATCAATAATTTTTGTGAAATTTTAATGCATTTATTCCTAGAATGAGTTCATTCGCCGCCGAAATTATTATTACCAAGTTCTTTATCATCTTATTAATATCTATATTACTTTAAAACTTTAACAAATAAATAATATACCTACCTATACGTGTAAAGGAAAATTTTTTAAGGCTATTTTATGTTTAATATAGAAAATGATAGAAAAAACAAAAAAACACCATTCTATTTGTATATAGAAAGCAATAAAATTATTTTTATTTGTTGTACAATTGTTACAATATTAAAGACATTAAATTATTATCCTTACCCAATTCTCTTTTATGCAGATTATATTATTTTTGTATATTAGATATTTATTTTCCCATTAGCAACTTCTTATTTCGAAGTTATTTTAAAGATTAATAAAATTTAACAATTGGAAAATAATACACAAATATTCGAATACATTACAAATTGTAAGAATTTCAAGTATATTAAAAAAAAAACAGAAAACAAGGACTCAAAGTATGTTTACTTCATTTAAATAATTCCACTTTTTTGTATTTTATTTATTTTTTCTAATTTTCTTTCTCATTTTGCCTTAATATAAAAGTCAACTTAAAAGTGATTTATTGAAAATTTTCTATAATATTTCATAATTAAATTCCAATTTTTTTTTATATAAAATATAATATAATCCTTAAAAATGTGAAAATACCAAAAACTCACAAAAAAAATAAAACAAAAAGGAACGAGGAAATGGAAAAGAAATAAAAAATGTGAAATATAAAATAAAAACAAGAGCAAAAAAAACACAAACAAAACAATTGCAAAACAATATCATATGCCTATAAATATGCAAACAATCATATTTATATGAATACAGTACATTGGTCTCTACAATATGTACACGTTCATGTGTGTATGTAACTAAAATACAATAAATGCCATTGTAAATAATCCCTATCTTGTTCATATTTATTTGATTTCAAACAAGTTAATTTGACACGAATCGTATTTGAAGAAGCACACTTACTTATAGAATTTTCAATTTAATTTTTTTTGCCAATATATACACATGTACATGCGTGATGCTTCAAAATTCTTATTGAAAGCAATAAGTCTGTTCGAAATTTAGATATTATAGATTCGTTAACAAATGAATAAATTTTATACTATCTAAAAGACTAGAATATTATATACATACTATATAAAATAATAAAAAATTTCAAATATTTTTACGAATATTTGATTACAACCGGGCGAAATTGTACATGAACGGGCAAAATAGTTAGAAATATTTCTTTGAAATTTTCTATTTTCCGATTTCAGAATGTACTTGAAAATAATAATGTAAAATTGTCCTAAAAGACCTTATAGGATACCGCAACGTTGAATTGAAAGTGGCACAAATCACCGAATTGAAAATCAGTTTTAATGACGTGCTATAACAAATTTCACAGTTGTTGTCAGTAACTAGATATATTTTGACAAAACTGTGAAAAACAAGTAATAAATTTGAGATATTTTAATTTTAAATTAAAGGTTTGTGTCCCCCTTAAGTATATTTTATTTGAAAGACATTAGAAAGCTACAAAAAAAAATTATTAATTTTACTATTATTAATTTACAATATATAAAGATTTACCGTGCGGCCATATTTCTTAATTTTTCAATTGAGCTTCTCTCGACACGTCACACAAGACCCAGTATAATATTTCAGCAAACTAAGAAAAACTTCACTTCTTTTTTTAGCTCACCTTGAACAATATCTTTTTATACGACATTTATTATCGTAAAATAACAAAAAGAAAACGGATTATGTTCCTGAAATAATTCGAATTTCAAGCCTTGTGTTTACACTTGTATATAATATAAAAGAGCACACGAAATAATACTATCTACTATAGTTTTATTACAATATGCCAATCTGACATTAGAAATGGAAAATCACCTATTATATATAATATTTTAGATTCCATATTTTTCCGGGAAAATCGAATAAAGTCTAAATATAGGCCAAAATGACTAGGGATTAGGTTATAGTATGATTTTAAGGAAAATCATTTATGTAAACATGTACAAACATTAATTATATATAACAATATGTATGAGCGGATGTATAACATTTGTTTAGGTTTGTGTACGATTTCATGAGTATCTGAGAATTTTTTGTTTTTTTGGTACATGTGATAAATAATTCCAAATCTAGATTAAACTATATATTTATGTACGTATCAAGATTTTTATAAGATTTTATTTTTAGAATTTTATTTGTACTTACATAATATGAATTTTATTTTAATGATATTTCTGAGGTAGATAATCTAGTTAAATAAAATTTATTGTAGATATTTATAAAATTTACTTTATAAACAATAATTTCCTTTAAACTTATGGGTGCAGTTTAAAATTTAAATATTGGTGTACTTTATTAAGAAATAAAAAATATTTTATTTGATATTTTTTTTTTAAACAAAATCTTACTTTATTTGTAAAGTACAAATTTAAACTTTTAAAGAACTTGTGATTTATGATTTTACTTTGCTATGCCATGCAAGCTAGTAAATTTAAAAGATAGATACATACGGCTCTCAATGTATTTGTAATTGTAATATTGAAAAGTTTTGTTCAGAAAAAAATTAAAATAAATTATTAAAATAAATATGTTATTTCAATAATTATTTTTTTTAACACCTTTCTAAAAAAAATTTTCAATAAAGTTCGTATTAGTTTCACTTTGTCCATTCGTCCGTCCGTA
Source organism: Condylostylus longicornis (assembly GCF_029603195.1). Lineage (NCBI taxonomy): Eukaryota > Metazoa > Arthropoda > Insecta > Diptera > Dolichopodidae > Condylostylus > Condylostylus longicornis. Next base: position 1,782,767 of record NW_026578068.1, on the reverse strand, counting down.
GGCGAGAAAATTTCAACACTCTTTATGATATAAAGCTGAAATTTCACACGTAAATAGATCTTTACTAGAAAAGTTTTTCCGTACAAGGACATTTTTAGGAGTCTGAAATTTTGCCAGCTTTTGGACGTTAATAAATAGTTCATTTCGTTAGAAGAAGATTTTTTTTTTCACCTTCAGCCTATCTCAGGTTATTGTCTCTCGAAATTTGTAAAATTTGAATTTTTGAATTCGAAATATGAAGTGCATATTTTCTAACTGTAAGCTTTTCCAATTTTCTATAAATGCAAAAAGTTAATGGTAAATAGGACGCCACTAAAAAGTATTATTATTTTTTTTAACTCACGCAATTAACCTTTAAACCCTCATTTAAGCCAGTTTCAATTTTTTTTTGGTTTGTTTCAAAAATTGAATACATTTCTCATCCTAGAAATATGCAATTTTTTTAATATATTCGTATATGGATGAAAGTAAATGTAATAATATTGAACATCGCTAGCTTGTTTTTAAAATCAGAATTTCCACTTGTTTGAAGGAAATATGCTACTTCACAAGCCATTACTTTAACTCAATATTATATTCTAAATTAAATGCGCTTAAACTGCAACAATTTACATCTACAATACACACATATGTATTACAAGTAAACAAAAATTATATTAATATAAATTTCTATTTTGTTTTAAATTTCTTCCAGCATTTCTAAATAATATCAAATATCAATAAAATATGTCCTAATTTAAAACTACATCAAACATCATTCAATAACTACAAGAACAATGGAAAAAAAACTAATAATCCAATTTTTATAAAATTTTTTATTCAAATTAAACGTGGAGTAAATTTAATGATATGCCATTATTTTAATAAAATAATAAATTCATATTTTAAATTACAATTTATTATTATATTAAATATTACCACATACTACATATTTCGTATATATGGATGTGTAGAAAAGGTCATAATATGAAAATATGAAAAATATTTCTTACATTTTTGGAACATTAGTATTATATTATAAAATTATGTTCATTTAATGACACTAGAGATTTGATGATATTAAAGGTTATTAATTTATTTTTTTTTTCATACATACCTTAAAGGTATATAAAAAAAAGGATAAAATATTATCATGTTCCAAAATTATAATTTTTGTTCATTAATGAATAAAATATGAATAATCATTTAAAATATGTTGAGCAATTTTTAATAATTTTCGAAATATTAAAATATAAATAACGCACAACATAAATTATTATAAATATTGTGAGCGTATTTGTCTCTAGGTACATACGAACGTAATGCAACATATTATGTTAAAAATCTATCATTAATTAAAATACTATAATTATGGTTTGTACTATTAGTAACAATATCAATAAAATTGATTTGAGCATTAATTAAATTTCCAATGATGAAAATAAAAAAAAATAAATGGAATCATATCAGTTTTCAAATCATTTACAATATGTTGATTTTATGTCAATCACAATAATATTTATAATAATAATTATAACATCGATATTTAAGATTGCTACGGAAACCATATGTTTCCAATTAAATTTAAAGTTTTAACATCAATATAGAGCTATAGTGTTATACTATACATATAATATGGGAATTCACAAATTTCAAATTTAATGCCATTTCTGTTAAATACCTTTTACAAATTTAAATTTTATAATACTTTTTTTACCAGACGATTTTGTAGTACAAGCATTTTAATATAGAAGGGAAATAAAAACGTGGAGGAGAAAATTATATTAGTAGTATTAATTTAATATTAATAAATAAACTAAAAATTATAAGCAATTAAAACCAAACGCATATGACTACTGTACGGCGAGTTAATACAAAGACAGCGAGCATTACAAAAACTAAGAAAAAATTAAACAAAATCGATGCTACTTTATAGTCTGGCCTTAAGCCACCCTCTTACTTATGTTCGTACAAAATAAAAGACGAATTCAAATTAATTTAAGCCCAATATACGCATGGATCATGTAGACCATACTATGACGCGGAACATTCAAAAGCTCGACCGACCTTAAGCTCGTTACTGGGATTCTTCCCGTAAGAAATTCGACACAATAAAAACAGAGCAACCACGTTACCCACCACAATTTGATGAGTGATAACTTTATTGGAAAACAACCTATCACAACTAAGTGACCTTAAGTTCAAAAGCTGAAGCCTACTTCCATAAGAAGGCAATCAAAATTTTCCCAACTATATGAAAAATTCATAACGCGAATAGCAAAATAGAGGAAATGCTTCTGCACATCTTCAATACGATCAATATCGACATTAGGATCAATATCAACAAACAGACTTCACGAAAGCAACATAAAGACATATCAACAACATGAATTCACTCTATTAACCATGAAATTGAAATATGATGGATTATACTTTGTATATAGAGTTCAATAATTATTATGAAGAATTTCAATAAATTTTAAGTCAGACATAGATTTCAGCTGATATACATTTTTTTCCAATAATTAAACCATTGAACCTTGATAAAAGATATCCGATTAAGAGAAATAGTTTATTAGTAAAATTGTAATCGCAATTATAATTAAATTCCCAAAAAAATTTGCCCACAACACGGGAAATTCTTTTATGTCATAATTTAGTGTAATAAAACACTGAACCAAAGTTAGCACTTAAGCTGGAATATTTAGATATGGAAAAAAAATAAAAACAAGGATTTTACTAACTCAAATAGAAATAATTTTGTAACGATTATCCTTTTTTAATAGTAAAACTGTTTTAAATCATAAATTTTTATTTTAATTTTTGTATAATTACATTAAATATTGTTAACAAATTAACTTAATTTTTTTTTTGTTGCGGATCCTAATCTGTGTTATTGTAGTATAATTATGAAATTAATTTCTGTGAAAAAAAAAAACTTTGTTGTAATTTAAATTTTTAAATGCAAGGCAATTTTAGTAATTAAATTTTGAAATATAGTAGGAATTATTATCACTAAACTATAAATTGAATTACGTCAACGCTTAACCTTCTGAACCAACTTAAAATTGGGAGTGCTTCATTGAACCGTTTTTACGAACATTCAAAATCTTTTCAGTTAACGACCTGTTTAATGCATATATTTTGAAGAAAAACTTTTCGAAATATTTTCCAAAAAAATTTCCTTCTGACCTCCATTAATTCATAAATTACACGTCTCTAACCTGTAAATTTTTTTACGAGAAATCTGAGTTGCTATTTTTGCCTTCTGATGAAAAACTCGAAAAATATTTATTAAAAAAACAATAAAAATTGAAAAGGAACTTTAAGTTTCATTCAATTTTAACACAAAATACGATGAAAGTAATATTTATATTACGATGCACATTAGCCTGATTGAGCCCTATGCACAAACATGGAAAAATCTTCAATTATTTATGGTATAAAGGTTAAATGTTCTGATTTTGAATTTTAAAATTTATTTTTTTATCCTTTAATAAAATTTGATGGAAAAATTTAAAAATTTTACTAAAATAAATATTATTTATTTACATTTTTTTTGTAATTATACCCTAAAGGTAAAAATGGAAATTATTCTGATCTGGCAAAAAATCCTGTTCCAAAAAATTTTTAGCGAACTATTTAATTAAACTCGAAATGAAATTAAAATATTTTCTGCTCAATGTATAGGTAATTGAAATATATGTATAGATATGTAAGTAAATTTTGGTTGTGACATTTTTTAATTAATTATTGGTTTTTAATTAAAACCAATAGTTTGTAAAGCAGCACTTTTTCAACAGAAATTTAAGAATGTACAACGAAAAAAAAAAAATTGTTCGTTTTCTTTTAAGAAGAATGTATTAACAACATTATTTAAATTTCGTTTATATTACCAAAATATTTCAAAATATTGTATACATTTAGGATTAGGCGAAAGAAAATTGAAAGAAGCGATAACATTATGGTTGAATTCAATATTTAAATGCATGAATTAAGATAAAAAACTGTATTTCTCGACTGCGGCGCTTACCGTTAGCTTTTCGCTTTCCATGAATGAAGGTGAAAAACATTTTTCTTCTAACGATATTAACGATTTATTAGTATTAAAAAGCTGCTGAAAATTTTAAAATGTTCATCGCCGTTATATCAATATTTTTACACTGACACAATTTTAATTTCAGTTGGTTATAACGGTAAAATCAGCTGGTTAATATGTAAGTCACTATATTATGTGTTAATGTATTCACGCATATACAAGTTTTGCACAAAACTTCCTAAATGAAAAATCTTTAGTGGAATTAAAAAAGTATAGAAACAAAAGCTTTCATTTTCATTCAAGTTTATTTTATTGACTTGTCATTTCTCAACAACTTTAAAGCAATTATTACTTTTATTTATTTTTTAGATATTTTGCTGTTCTTGCTCCTGTAATTTCCTTCCCATTTTGGACAAATTCTATTCAAATATTTTACTAATAATAAACGAAAAAGATGGAAAAGAACGCTATTAATTGAAAGATCCAAACTCTTTTATTTCCCTTCACAAAAATATTCTTCATTATCATTTTGAAAATTTTATATTGTGGCATCTTAACTTGGTCATATGTAAAGATTCTATTCTTAAAATCAGTTCTCTTATATTGAAAAACTGAAAATATTAAAAAAAAACACATTTTTATGCACTTCCACACAATAACAGACTATTTACATCTCTTCAATAAATTTATGTAAAAACCTATAAGTTTATTCAATCATTAGTTTAGCTATCAATTTTATTTTAAAAATCAAATTTTTTCAAACATTTAGAGCACAGAGAATCAAATACAAAAAATACGCAATATGTACATAAAATTTTAGGAGTATAAAATTAATAATAGAAACGTACCTAACAGAAATTAATAAAGTAATTTAACCCAGCGGGAAAGTGTTATACAAAGTATACAAAAAATTAAATATAATAATTTTTTTAACAAAGCTTTTTGTCACCCTCACTATACAAAAGATAAAATGGAAGATAAAATAAAAGTTATAAAGGTGCACTTATTGTTTAATTTTTACTAGAACAAAATTACATCCTATACAAGGACTGCTAATATTCAAGTAAAGGTAAATATATACTATTTATAATGGAATACAATATTATTAAAAGACAGTATTATAGTTATACGCTAAAATCCCCTGTACAACTTTCCTATGTTCGTTATTGTTATTCACAAAAGCAAATTCATTAGCTAAGCATTTTAATGTTATGCCCTTTTGTATATGCGTTAATGTGCAATTGCCATTTCTAACACAAATATTACCAATAAACTTTTATTTTTTTTTCGTTGTATTTTGTGGAAACATCTACATACTTTTAAATTTAAAAAAAATCTTAATTTAGTTGTTTTTTCGTATACATTTTAATCCAGAATTTTCCCAGTTTATTGTTTAAAATTAAAATGAGTACAACTGCACAACTTTACTTTAGTTTTTGTTTTAAGCTTCCTCTAGGAGGTTATAAATGTATAATACTAATATTAGAACTGTGAAAGGAATGAAAACGAAATGTTAATGATAGCTATACATTTGGAAAAATACGGGTGATTATTCTGTTTTACATAGCTACACAGATGTTTTTATAAATATCAAACTATTCTTACGGTGCATTTAATTGTTTAAAATTAATGATTAAAATGTATTTAAAAAAAAAATCTGCTAAATCAGCAACTGAACTGATTTCATTGAAATTTAATAGTTGAATTCCTCGTATTAAAACAATGAACATGTAAATTTTTTGGAAAGGTCAGGGCTCGAAAACTGATCTGCGGGTCGATTTTACATTTTTCACCATATCTACGGAACGAATTGATGGAATTTCTTGAAATTTGATATTTGAGTTCTGGTTGTTACCGGAACTAACTGGCGAGCATTTCAGGGAATTCGGGTAGCACAAAGTGAAACTCTACTAAGAGCCAAATTTACATTTTTCTGGGTATGTTAGCTAGAAGCTTACTAATGTCGTAAAAATTGGAAAGAAGTATTTAACAGACATTCTTATAATATTCTGTAACACTTTCATTTAACTAGACAATACACAATGCGGTCGGTTATGTGCTGACCACATCAGATTTTTTTTATAGAGTGCCCAAAGGGTAGTTAATTTTCGGAGTTCTTCAATATCCGTTGTAAATTTCATCCAGTTAAATTAATTCTTATAATTTAAATTCATCTCCATATGAGAATAAAGAAGCACAATACCCCATAGTAAAATCAACAGCTGTAAGTATTTATTTCAACTCTCGTTCAAAAAAATGTACAATTAACTTTTCGTTCGCTAATCATCACAATGTCTCTCACTTTAGCCGAATGTTATTTTGATATAACGAAAATTAAAATATTTTTTTATATTTCGTAATGTAATATTAAAAGCTACTATTTACCAAATTTTATATATTCAAAAATGCAACTGAAATTTTACTTTAAATTTGCCACAAATTCGAAATGCCATTATTAAAATCTCTTCAGCTTAAAAGGAACAGCAGCTACTTATAACATTTTATTTCTATTGTGATATTGAACTTCATAACCTTAATTCAAATCTTATTATATTTCATACTTATCAAAGGAGCAGTTCAATTAGCTGTAATAAGCCTTTAAAAAATATTTCAACTTTACTCGAAATTTACGTGAACCACAAATTTAAATTACAAAACACAAGAATCTTAAGCAGCTACGTTACCATTTCGGAAAAACAAAAATTAAAATCAATTTTTAATGCAGAAATACCCACATTACAAAATTAAAAGACTAATATTTTAAAATTTTATCGTATTCTCTATATTAATTATTGTATTATTAAATCTAATTATTCGCTATTATTAAAATTAACCTGATGTTCTATTAAAAATTAATTAAATTTCTGCATTTCACTTTTAATTATTACAATTTTAAATATCTTTATTGAAAAGTTCAATATGCAAAGCTTAACGTTATCAATAATTTTACTAATGAGAAGAATTTAATATTATGTACACAATACATAATTACATACTTATGACACTCGTATTATTCTTTATTTTTGATCTACACGTTCTACAGTTTTATAATGAAAATAATCTTAAGAGAATGCATAAGCATCATCTTAACACTTTTCTAAATAACACGAAGTGTTTTCTATATATACATTTCGAGTGTTATATAATAACAAACAAAGCATAAATGATTCGGAAATTATTTGAAGGGAAGCGGAAATAAACATAGGAAAAAGGTTTTATTTTGATTTCCGGCAAATTAAAACTTGCATTTTGAATCTTAAAATTTTAGGTTAATACACATATAATGTGTATAATATGTTCCATATATTTATGTATATAATAAATAGAATGTGTAATGTATACATAATAAATTTGGTATATAAAATATGGTATAGTAAAAGCAACTACTTAAGAATTGCAATCGTAGAATAAAATGTTGTTGAATAAATTTTGAAATTTTCTCTTTTAAAAATAAACTTGAACCATTTTGTTTTTTTTGGCACACTTAATTTTCATTTTCAGTACAAATATATAAAAGAACAGGAAATTTAAAATAATTTCAAAAATTTGAAGGTAATATTCTGAAAATTCCCTATATAATAATAATAATGTGAAACAATATTTAAGAAAGGAAATGATAATATAAATTTTAAAATATTTAAAGAAAGGTTATGAATGATTTTCGTATTTCCTGTTTTTTTTCCCATTTTTTTAGTAATTCCAAATTTATTTATTTATTTTGAAATTTTCTTCAAATGTGTAAAATAATTTATTAAATTGTTTTTAGAATGAAAAGTCAAACCATAATTATGACGCTATAGTAACACATTGTATAATAATAAAGGATTCTTGTCTATTATAGGTAAGAACCAAGAGGGTCTTCCGGAAGATATTTTATAAATCGTACATGGTCAGAACTGGTGCAGTTAATAAAATATAATATCAAGCACAAAGTTCTCCCCAAATCTATTGGTAATTGTTTCCAACGAGAGAATAAAGGATGTATGAAAACTCGATTAACGTTATATTTAATAGCAGGCAGGTTTGAATGGAATGTAATGAGAAAAACTCGAAGAAAAAGAAAACGAAACTGTGGTACAAACTGAGCATTAATTTTTAATGAATAAAATTCTCCATATAATACAAAATTATACATACATACATACATATAAATAGCAACAACCGCGGTTGCACAAATAATTTTGATGAAGACATGAAAAACTTTGCTAAAATTTTTTAAAATAATTTTGCCTATACCTTAATACCTAAAATCCAGTTATATAAAATGTATTTAAATCTTTGAGTATTATAAAGTTAATACTTAGTACTTATTCTTTAAAAAATATAATTATATTGGATTAGATGTAGATATGTACAAAATATATATATATAAATTTTTAAATATCATCATTAATCACTATGTAACCAGAAAAAATGTTGAAACAAAATCTTAAATTTTTATGTCTGCTTTACAAAATTAATTTAAGACATAACTGTAGTTATTCCTCAGTATAATAGGATATAATGTGAAGTATATATTTATAAAAACTTTTCGTGGCAAGGTTGTGAGTTTTTTTGCTTACCTTATACAATAATTAGAGATTATTAATAATTGAAAATAAAGAGAAGAGCAAAATTTGGAATTAGAACTTTGTTTTAATCTCCTCGCTCTCTCTTTCTCTCTTATTGTTATTTTATTGTTGTTACCATTGTATTAAAATTTCATTATTAATATATTTTGTCTCATTATTTATAATTGTCAGAAATTGGCTCAACAAAAATATAGTCAACAAAAACAAAGTCCTAATCGGCGTACGGAATAGCGTTGTGAGCTTTCAAAATTCAATTTAACTCCTAAATTAAGTTTAATTTTTAATAATTTTTTTTAATGAGGATTAAGAAACTTAACAAAATTAAATAAATTCCTTATCATAATAAACAAAAATCAGCAGCATAATTTCGTATCCAATTCAAATTGTTTCCTAGATTTAAATTAACCTTGAAAATTTTTATACTAAGCGGAAATGAACACCTTAACGATTCTAATACCCTGTACTGTAAAAAATGATCTTATAATTTTCTGCTTAACAGCTTACATTTTAATAAAGGAGAAAATTTTTGTTTTCCTTCAGAAATAATACAGTAAATATACAAACAAAACAATGTAGAAAACGTAAAAAATGTCAAGAATAAGAAAAGTATTAACTGATTTAAAAGAAAATATAATAAATATGAAAAAGAAAAGTAAGTATATATTGTAAGAAAATGCGAAAAGCATGTAAGGATAAAAAATTGTACATATACCTAGATATTGAAGAAAATTGATTTATTATGTTTTCCGTCAAAAAATAAGGCTCTAAATCTTTTTTTTTTTACATTTTTTTATGAAAATTTTCTAGTTAACAATACTGTTATAAATTTTTATGTTAAAAAAATTTTATATTAATCAGCATTTTGTAACTAACTAATTTCCAATTCAATTTGATTTATTTAGAAATTAATTATAATTTAAAATTAAAGACCTTGCCATTATAGGTTAATTAAATTTATGTAGAATAAAATTAGGAATTTAATTAATGGCTAATGAAAAAATTTGGGCTGCTCGAATTTTCTCATAATCAATCTTCTTCTTCTTCTTCTGCCCCTTCGTTTTCGAATGTTGGCGATCTTTATATCCATATTAGTTGATGTTATTGACAATTTCTTTATATCTCTCTCTGTCTCTAGAAAACTCCATTAAGGCTGACAAGTCCCTCAAACCGGTCCAGTTTCTAATGTTTCTCAACCATGAAATTTGTTTCCTTCCGATGCCTCTTTTTCCTTGTATTTTGCCCTGTATTATGAGTTGTAATAGATGGTATTTTGAGTTTCTCATAACATGTCCGAAGTATGCTGCTTTTCGGCGTTTAATGGTGGTAAGTAACTCACGTTCTTTGTTTATTCTTCTCAGCACTTCGGCATTGGACACCCTGTCTATCCAAGGAATTTTCAAAATTCTCCGGTACAGCCACATTTCAAAAGCTTCGATTTTATTCATTTCTGCTACTTTCAGAGTCCACGTTTCCATTCCATACAACAATACTGACCACACGTAACATTTAACGAATCTGACTTTTAGTGCGATGTTGATACCATGATTGGTAAGAACTTTTTTGTATCTGAAGAACATCGCCCTGGCAACTTCAATTCTACATCTTATCTCATCTGAAGAGTCCCAACTTTCATTAAGCCAGCATCCGAGGTATTTGAACTTAGTTACTCTTTCTACTGTTTTATTATCTGTAAAAAGCCTCGTATTGTTGATGTTGTTTTTCCTGCTTACAACCATATATTTAGTTTTATCGATGTTAATATGAAGACCGAACTGTTTACTATAGTGGTTAACTTTGTTCAATAAAGTTTGTAAATCTTCGATACTACCAGCTATTAAAGTGGTATCATCTGCATATCTGATGTTATTAATGTTGATGCCGTTAACTTTGATACCCTCTTCTACATCACTGGTTGCTTCTTTAAATATGTTCTCTGAGTAGACGTTGAAAAGTATAGGTGAGAGAATACAACCTTGCCTTACACCTCTAAGAATCTCGATTTCTCTTGTTGTTTCCGCTTCAATTTTGATTTCCGCTGTTTGTTTCCAATATAATCTTTGAATGCAGTTTATTTCTTTCTGGTCGATGTCCATATTTTGCAAAATTTCGATTAGTTTATCGTGTTGGACTCGGTCGAAGGCTTTTTCGTAGTCTATGAAGCAAATAAAAACATCTTTTTGCACATCTTTACAGTTTTCAACCAGAACTTTTGTACAAAATAAAGCTTCTCTTGTACCCATACCTGCTTTGAAACCAAATTGTGACTGCCCCATTGCTGCTTCACATTTTTTATATATCCTGTTTTGGATTATTTTTAGAAATATTTTTAATATGTGACTCATTAAGCTGATTAGCCTGTATTCTTTACACCGTTTTGCATTTATTTTCTTTGGTAAAGTAACAAAAGTCGATTTTAACCAATCCCTAGGGTATTCTCCAGTATCATATATTTGATTAAATAATTTTACAAATATTTGTAAATTGTCTTCGTTTATCAATTTTATTATTTCTGCTGGGATTTCGTCAGGACCTGTTGCCTTGTTTTCTTTGGCTGACTCGATAGCTTGTACAATTTCCCCTTTCGTGATTGGTTGACCAGTTAGATGTGGTGTTGCTGACTCAGTCAAAATCGATCTATTACTATCCGAGAAAAGATCTTTTATGTATTCTTCCCAGACCTGCTTCTTTTCTTCTATATCGAAAACAACTTTGTCTTCTTTATTTACCAAAATGGATGAAGTCTTTTTTCTATAAATACCGGATGCTTCTTTTAATTTCTTATGAAGGTTAAAATCGTCATGGACTTGTTGTAATCTTTCTATTTCCTGACACTGTTGATTAAGCCACTCTGTTTTTGCCCACCTAATTTTTCTTTGGATGGTTCCGTTTAATTGTTTGTACTTTACCGGATCTATATTTCTATATTTGCGCCTTTCGTTCATGAGTTCTATTATTTCTTCAGTCATCCATTTATTATTTGTGATATGTTGTTGGTTACCCAATTTGGCTTTAGCAACTTGATTTAAAACTACTTTCGTTTCTGTCCAGATATCGTTTGTGTTGTTTGTTTCTAAATTGATTTCGCTCAGCTTTTGATTTATTTCTGCAGTAACTATGTTTTTTGTTGAAATATCTTTCAATTTAGCTACATTCAGTTTTGTTCTTTGTGGTGTTCTTTGAATAACTGCAAGCTTGATTTTGATGTTGGCTAGTAAGAGATTATGGTCTGTCCTAACGTCAGCACCTGGATAAGTACTGACCCTCGAAACAAATGAACCGAATCTCCTATTAACTAGTATGAAATCAATTTGATTCCTGACAGTGCGTAGATCGTTATCTTGTGGCGATTTCCACGTATATAACCTTCTTGGCGGTAAACTAAACCATGTGTTGGCAATTTTCATTTTGTTTTCTTGACAAAACTGAATTAATCTGTCACCTCTTTCATTTCTGTCTCCTAAACCAAAATGACCGGTTACTCCTTCCACTTGAGTGGAGCCCACTTTGGCATTGAAGTCACCTAATACGATATTCAATTCTTGTGGTTTAGTGAGCTTCATTAATTCGTCGATGTCATGGTAAAACTCTTCAATAGCTTCATCACTTTTATCTGCTGTTGGTGCGTAAACTTGTATCAAGTTGATGTTAACAGGCTTTGCACTTAGTTTGACCAGCATTGTTCTATCGGAATGCGGAATAAATGTTGAGACACATTTCGCAGCATGGCCCTTGATAATCATGCCCACTCCGTTGCTGTGCTTCCTATTTTGATTACCAGAATAGAAAACCGTAGCGTCATCTTTTTTAAGCTCGCCGGCATCTGGCCACCGCATTTCACTTATACCGAGAATATTGATGTTTAATCTTGTCATTTCTAATATGGTATTATCAAGTTTTCCTGCCTCATATAAACTTTGAACGTTCCATGTACCAATGTTTAATTTGTTTTTCGTTTTACCTCCGGGGATTCTTAGCACCCTCGTTGCGCCGGAGACTGAGGGCCATTGATTCTCTTGATTATTCATAAAGATTTTCTTGGGAATGTTACTTCAGTGGTTTCCCGTTGCCTTCTGAAGCCCATGCCGTTGACAATTCAATTGTTCATCCGCCTTTAGAATTAAAAAATAACTCAGGGACAAGAGGTTGCCCCGCCAGCTAACACATTTATATAGCGAGCCGCTTGCTCCAAGACAGTCACCCGCTTGTAGCCGCCAGTTGCTGGACAGACGCTACTAAATTAAATATCTTCTTTGTTTTCCGATATTTAACCCACCAATCTCGTTTGTTGTCGACCCAAACTACTCCACTTGGATTGGTTACCAAATCTTCCGTAAGGGTTGCTCGACCTAACAGGGTGGACCTCGTGAAGGTGAGATTTGGTGTTGAGTAGTAGAGGCTAGGTTGATGTGACAGCTTCCCATCATCTTTATTCGCATACTACCCCGTTTCCAACCCCCATAATCAATCAATTAATTGGAATTCCAATTAACCATTTTGACCCGGATTTCGAACAGTGTAATAGCACATGTATATAAAATGAAGCGTCTGTGATGAAAAAAACTGCGTTAAAGTTTGGTAAATGGTATAGCAGAGAACCAAATACAATACCATTTTTAATTTTTAGGGATGTTTTGATTTTACTGGTACATATGTATACCAGTCGGGTTGAAAGGGTTAAAGTAAAAACATAATAAAGTAAATTTGTATCTACTGAACTAAATTTTAAAATTTTACCTACTAAATAATAGAAAATTAATTTCAGGATTTCTTAAAAATTATTCATAAAATTGTACAATTTCTTAAACTTTATGGTTACTCCCGAAACCTGTTTCATTAAAAATGCAAAATTTTCGTCATTTAAATTTGTATACTATGAAATTTTGGTCAATTTAATTTGCCCATATAAACTTTTTTTTTTTTCCTTCTTCACTCCTAGGAGGAGTATAGGGCTAGTGCATGATATCTATCATGCCCTAGTTTCTATAGTCATAGAGTAGTTAGGTAGGTGACTAGCCTACCGTAGAAGCCATATAAACTAGCCTACCGTAGCCCATATAAACTTAGCAAAAATTATTTAACTTCAATAGCTGTCTATGACAAACAAATACATTTAGTTAATATTCAAAGGCAGAAAAGTATAAATGGTGGGTTTGATATTTTTGTATTTAATAATCTTATATTTTAATTCAGTGTTCAATAAATTATTAAAGGAGTTTTATATTTCGTTCGTATACCGTTTCAAGGATTATAATATTTTGTTCATATGTCAAGCAAATGACGCTTGTATACCTATGAAAATATCGAAAATGTTATAAAATCTATTAAAAGAACCTATTTATTTGATTATTTTAATATCAAATAATCAAATTTTAAAATAAGAAAAAAATATTTTCAATTTTTTACAATAATCTTTTAGAATTACAAATAAATTGATTAAAAATATAAAAATGTCAAAAATTATTCTTAATAATTTATAAAGCAAATTGTCATACTTATTATAATATAATATACATGTATGTCTGTCTGTAAGTATGTACATTACACGCACTAAGATTCTCCCATTTTAAGAATAACATTTTTTTTTTGGTTAAAAATGAATGAAACAATTTTTCAAAATCTTATAGCTATTTTTGATCTCTCATCATAAATCAAAATATTTATATAATATAACATTAATGAGAAAATATTGATATCGACATTGTTTCAATTTTTGATTTGATTTCTCATCGTAATATTGGTATGTGGGTATAGCAGCAGTAAGACTGTGATAGAAAATGAAATTAAATTACTTTAGCTATATATTTTATGTACTCCTGTATAACAGTGTATCAATGTTATAAGAGTACCAAAAATTGATTTATTAAATGACTTTTTATTTATGAATGTTAAAATTCGATTGAAAAATTATTAATGAAAGAAATTTCGAATTTTGACATCAATTTTTTTTGTTTTTTGTAATTTTGTTCTCCCCTACGTTTATACAACATTTTGAGTCACTGACTGTATTACACTATAGAAACCGGCTAACGTGTATAATTATATAGATACTTTTGTTCTCATGCATTAAATAAATGTCAAAAATTTTTAATATAATATCAATCATATTAATGACCTGATATTTTATTAAAGGTTAAAATTATAGGTCAGTAAATTTTAGCTCACAAAAAAAAAAAAAAAAAATACTTTAAAAATGTAATCAATAAAAAATATTTTTAAATTAAAAATCAAAAAAGGTAGAAATCACACTGTGTTGTAAGGGTACACAAATCTATATTGTAAAATAATGTAGACGATAAAATTTTTAAATATACCACAATTTATTACATGGACATTGAATATTGCGAAAAAATATAAATTGATTTTGATTACTCCATCTATATAAATTTTGATACATAAAGTGTTATACCTATAATGTTATTGAAATTCAATAATTTTACGATATATGAGAAGTAATAAATTTTAAAAATTTTATTCAGCTTGTAATTTTTTTAAACTTTGAGTATTAATTTCTTATAAAAATTTTAGACTTATTATAGCAATCAATCTAAAGTTAATTACCTTAAGTGTAATTAAAATTTCTGTATAACAAAAATATTTAAGTAAAAGTACTTGAAAGCAACAGATTTTAAACATATTTCCTTAAAAAAAAACATATTTTAATCGTTTTTATTTTTCTGATCCGGTTTCACCTATTTATTAAGTGCTTTGACAATTTAGTCCGTCAATACTTTAATTCATATAAAAGTTCGAAATAATCAACTGAAATTTTTGTTATATTGCTAAGAAAATTATTTTTTTACAACAAACTTCTGCATCTTCTTCTCAAGTTCACCTCGTTTTTTCACGTTATTTCCCAAGGTACAGCTTATTTATAATCCTAAAAATTGTAAAATATGTCAGATTACTATAGGTATAGCAAAATTTCTATTGTCAACCAAATTTTTTTTTTTTGAAATAATATTTCTTTTAACTTTTAATAAAATAAGAAGGTTCTTATTGGAAATAAGTTAATTACTAATAACATTTCAATTAAAATTATCATTCATACAGTATAGACGTGTTCGCTTTTACTTTTAATTTTCTTTTCATTTAATTTATTTTGCTTTTTATTTTCGTGCTTTTCTTTTTGTTTTTTTGTGAATCATACTCGTTATTAATTTATAATAGTAATATTGTAACTGTAATCGCGTCTTGTAATAATTAAATTATACACTTATTAGTAATAATACAGTAACACCAGTCTAAGTGACACTTCATTTTTTTTTTCTTCAATATTTTATTAACGAGTTTTAATATAACGTAACAATGTCCTTTAAATGCAATATGGTTAATTGTACAGCTACTGACAGTAAAACTAAGTCGGTTGTCTGTAAAGGCTTTTGTCACCGGACTCTTCATGGTGCCTGCATTGGAGCTTCAAGGGATTTATATCACCATTCCTTGAAAGAGTTCTTCGTTTGCACTGATTGCCAACAAGTGCACTCTCTTTTAAGGGCAATGTACGACAACATTGATAAAAAAATTACATCGCTTCATGAAGAAAAAGACGGGATGATTCAAAAACTATCGTCTATAATACAACTGAATAGCGATAATTTTCTTGAGACGGCAAAAAATATTGAAAGTCTCTCGCAATCAGTTTTTGATGAGAAGCCGAAAAAGCAAAGTCCGATCCAGAATACGCACGCAGAACAATATCCGCGTCTGGAGAAAAGCATTTCCTCCTTATCTGACTTTATGGTATCAAAATGTGAGAAAATGATGGACTCAATTAACTGTCTCACCGAGAACCATTCTGTTATATCTAATAAATTAAAGTTACTCAGCACGAACCAGTCCAGTATATCAATGTCTATAAATGATATATATAACAAGATGGACCCGCAAACTACAAAGGAACCTGACTCTGCTGGTGTGCTTGAAGCTGTAATGAAACGACTGGATAGCATAGAAAGTAATCTATGTGACATAAGCAACTCGATTTCATTGAAATTCTGTAAACCACCTTCGCCAAAGAATAATGAAGCTACTCAAAAGGCAGTTGAGTCTCTTCAGGATGAGATCGAGGATTGCAAAAAAGTACCTTTTCAAAAATTATTAAGGAATTCCAATCATAACTCTATGATTGAAACGAGTGACCATAGCACAACCTACTTCGTAAAAGGAGCGCCAGTTTACGCTGATAAAATGTGGATTTTAAAATTCTTTCAAAGCAACTTTTCAATAACGGCCAACAGTTGCGATATAATTCATCCTGCGAGGTTGCGTAATAAGAGAAAGATCAATTACAGATGCTTCAAAGTAGTTTTCCCACAAAAGTACGATTGGTTCTTCAGTAATAAGAAGGAGGCTTTCAATTTTAAGAGCTTAACTCTTACTCGTTGGAAAAACAGGTATGACACAGCTTCTAGTTCTAAATTAGTTTCTACAAATATAATTAAGGATACTTTGCCTAGACATAGTAATGACACTCTCAAAATATCTTCCTCAACTACTAACAAAACAAAAAAGTTTTTCAATAATAAAAAACATAGTATTACTAACACTTCTAAAACTAGTTCAACTCAGACTGAAACAGATAGTGCAGTTAACAATATGTTGGGTTCATCTAGCAAAAAGGTTCAAAAATACAATAACTTTGTTTATTCTCATACAATTAATCGGTATGACGACATAGGTAATAATATTAATTGCAACGGGAATGTTAAAACTAATAATAATAGCAATATTAATAATAATAATAATAATAATAATAATAATAATAATACTAATAATAATAATAATAACAATAATAATAACAATAATTATAATAATAATTATAATAATATTGATAATAATAATACTACCAATAACAGTACTACCGATAATAGTGCTAATAATAGTAATAATAATAATATTAACAAGAATAATGATAATAATAGTAATAATGTTGTAAGTAGCAACTTTAACAATGTTAAGAATAATGATGATAATAATAATAATAATAATAATAATAATAATAACAGTAATAATAATAATAGTGGTAATAATAATAATAATAATAACAATAATAATAATATTAATAATAGTAATAATAATAATAATAGTAATAATAATTATATTAATGATGATGATAATAATAATAATACTAATATTAATGATAAAAACAATGACCTTGCTACTAATAAGAACTCTCCCAACTTTGTAAATCCGCTTCTTCCTCCAATAGTTCGTATGACGCAAAATTCGATACAAGGAGACAGCGTCTACGCGTTGTCTCGTTTCCGTGAACCTAGTGTTCTGAATAACGTACGCTTATTCTTAGCATATATGCATGACCAAGATAACAATATCTGCATGGAGGGCAAGACAAAAACTTATTTAAAGGTTTCAATTAGACAAGAAGGTTTGCCTAACAATTATAGGGATCTACTAGAACTGTTTCTTAAATACTATGATTCTGAGGGGATTTCGACTAAGGACGCTAAAGCTGACTTAGAAGCTTATCGGCTTCAACTTGTGAGTAAAAGACGTGAATATCTGCAGAAAATAAGGGAAAACGAGCATAAGTTTTTTCGTCCCTGCACGTCAAAATAATCTCATACGTTTAATTGACAATACCAATAAGAGTGTTAAGCTCCTTAATATGTTTTACCATAATTGCAGTGGTTTGAGAGGTAAACTAAAAAACCTTTTTATTGACGCCAAATCATGCAATTTTAATATTCTAGTCTTCACTGAAACCTGGTTAAACGATTCATTCAAAAATGAAGAAATACTTGATAGCACTTGGTCCGTATATAGAAATGACCGTGATTATAACTCCACGGGTCAATCTAGGGGGGGCTGAGTTTTAATCGCCACCAATAATCATGTACCAAGTCAATTGGTATCATCTAGGGTTTTTTCAACTTTTGACCATCAATTTATTAAAGTTCACTCAGGTAAAAATTATACCTACATAGGTGTGGTGTACTTTCCCCCAAATTCTGACGAGTCCTCATACAATAACTTCTTTGCAATATGTAACGATATATTCACAATTATGAATGAGGATGATAATATTGTAATTTTGGGTGATTTCAATCGACCATCATTATCTTTTGTCATCGATGATTTTGATAACCAACTTCTTCCTATCAATTTCATGGATGACATAGACTTTGACCTCATTAGTACTTTTTATGGGAACGACTTACAGCAGGTTTTTCGTTACCCCAACAGTAGAGGTAATTGGTTGGATTTAGCATTTTCTAATGCTTATGACACCATTAATGTTCGTTCTGCCACTGACGAAGAAAATCTTTTCCGAAACTCAATCCATCACAACGCGTTGGTTTTAGAACTACCCTATTCCAACCATAAATTCTCAAATACTTACAATAACGAAATTGTATATGATTTTATGAACGCTGATTACCACGGTATCAATTATGCCCTTAGTATAATTGATTGGGAAACGTTGTTGGAGCAGCATAATTTAGATAATATTATCTATGATTTTTATTCCATTATCTTTGAAATAATTGACAACCATATTCCGAAAATCCGTAGAAAAGACAAATTAAAAGAACCTTGGTTAGACCGTAATTTAAGACATTTACGCAACCGGAGAAATAAATTGTACCATAAAATTAAGCACTCTGGTAATGACAACAACTCACTTATAAATGATTATAATGAGTTGGCGAATGAATTTAAGATTAAGGCAAACGAGGCATATGATAATTATGTCCAAAATATCGGTAACTCAATAATGAGCAACCCTAAAAAGTTTTTCGACTTCGTTAATACTAAACGTAAATCATCAGGTTACCCGATTTCGATGTGTATGAATGGCAGAATGTCTTCATCTCCCACGGAAATTTGTAACTTTTTTGCTGACAACTTCCAACAAATTTATCGCCCTGAGTTACCCTCTAATAATATTAATTTCAATCCTTCACCCCTTGTTAATAATACCAACCCGCTTTTCGAATACTTTCATTTATCGGTAGAAAATGTTTTTCAGGGCATCAGTAGTCTAGACGTTAAGAAGGGATCTGGTCCTGACCTTCTGCCACCAATATTTCTTTACAATTGTCGCTACACCTTGTCAAACCCTCTTACTTCAATATTTAACAGATCTATATCCACCGGAGTTTTTCCATCAGCTTGGAAAAATTCGTATCTGATACCAATTCACAAAAAAGGTGACAAAACAGCGATAGAAAACTACAGAGGTATTGCTATTCAGTCTGCTATCCCAAAATTATTTGAAAAATTAGTTACTAATATACTTGCACCGGTCATCAATCCATTATTAAATAACGAGCAACATGGTTTTAGAACTGGTCGCTCGACAACCTCAAATCTTACAGTTTTCACATCTGACGTTCTTTCATTAATGGAAAAAGGTTTTCAAGTTGATACAATATATACGGATTTCAGTAAAGCTTTTGACCGCATCGATCACAATACCTTGGAGCGTAAACTAGTTAATTTTGGTTTTAAGTTCCCTCTACTAGGTTGGCTCAAATCGTACTTCTCGGGGAGAACCCAATTCGTTAAATTCCAGGGGATTAAATCTAAACCTATTCGCGTTCATTCCGGTGTTCCTCAAGGAAGTCATCTAGGCCCTATTCTTTTCAATGTCTTTATTTCTGACCTCTCTCATTGTCTATCGGGTATTTCTCATCTAACCTACGCTGATGATTTAAAAATGTACCACGTTATAAATGATATATCTGATACTAACTACCTACAAACGAAATTAGTACTTCTTGATAACTGGTGCAGTGCTAATAAATTAGACCTTAATGTTAAAAAATGTTATATTATCAGCTTTTCACGAAAGCGTTCAATCGTTTGCCAAAATTATTCTCTTCAAAACTCCACCTTAGAACGCGTCGACCACATAACTGACTTAGGTATCATTCTAGATAGCAAATTAAATTTTAATGCACATTATGATTATATGATTTCCAAAGCAAACAAGATGCTGGGATTCATAAAGCGTAGAGCCAGAGAATTTGACAATATCTGTGTTACAAAATCACTTTATTGTTCTCTGGTTCGCTCTATTTTAGAATACGGCAGTATTATTTGGGATCCCGCTTTTGTAACACATAGTAATAGAATTGAATCCGTCCAAAAACAATTTCTCCTTTTTGCTTTAAGAAATCTTTACGATCCACATGACTTTCACAGTATCCCTTCCTATAAAGTTAGGCTGCAGTCCCTAAATATGATTAGCCTTGAATCTCGCCGTTCTATGCTTTCTTCGTGTTTCACGTTTGACGTTATAACTGGCATTATAAATGTCGAATTCATTAAAAGAAAAATGATTATCAATAATGACGTCAGGCCTACTAGACACACTAAATTTCTAAAAGAACAGACACATAGAACTGAATATGGTAAAAATGAGCCCATTAATAGGTGTTGTACTGTATTCAATCGTTTTAGCTATCTTTTTTCACCTACATATTCCAAGAACACTTTCAAAAAAAAAATTCTTGACACTTTATACTAACCATAACCTACCACAATTTTTAAGTAATTCATTGACCTAATTATAGTTTTTTTTATTGTCATAAGTAGAAACATTTTTGACTTTTTTTAGTAAATTTTTATAATATCATATTACACTATATTGTACTTTGTTATAATTTGTGTTTTTTCTTTTGATTCACTTTTGTTTGTTATACTTAAAATTTCTAATTTTGCTGCATCAGCAGTTATGTATTTATTGTTTGTAGGTTAAATATTAGTAATATTTTTTTTTTCTTGTTTCGTGTATTAAGCATAAGCAATTTTTTTTGTATTTTGTATGTAATAAGTTTCTTTTTTGTAAATTAATATAAATTATGTTAGCACCTTGTTTGGTGTAAATAAATAAAAATAAAATAAAAAAAAATAAACTTATGATCGAAATAAAATAATTATCATTACCACTCTTACTTCCCCTAAAAATATGCAAAATTATTAAATATATGAAAATATTAATTTTTAATACAAGCCAAAAATTTAAATGTACCACTTTACAAAACATTGATTTGCATAAAAAATAATACCATTCTCCTCGAATCAATTCAATTTACCACAACAATCCAATTTAAAATACACCCAGAAAAAAAAATACAAAAAGCTATAATAATAAAATATTTCAAAACTAATTCCGTCGGCGAATATTTTTTTTTTTAATTTTAACTATCATCAAAACAATGGCACTTAAACTTTTAGAAAAAAAAATTGTTTTCTCAAAAGTTTTTTATAAGTACCAACATAATTATTTTGGTTGTTCTAAGTAAAACACGTCTTATTGTTGTATTATTTCTCTTCTTATTTTCATGTAATATATAGGAAACTCTATTCGAGTGAACAATAGCTGCACTTCAACTTTATTAAACAAAAAATTATTTTTTCTTATAATCAAAGAGATTATGTTATAGTATAGAATTTTTTTTGTACAGATGTCGCATTGCAATACACTGCAATATACTTAAAAGAGAAAAATAATGTCATCACATACACTTAAATATACTTATTGTAAATAACAATGCAAAAAGTATATGCATATTACACATTGAGCATTCCATAAGGCTTGTTGAGGTTACAATTATGGAAAACTTAATATTGTACGTTAAGTATATGTGAAGTACATGTTAATTTTATTCTGTATAAAAACTTTTAGATAAACATAATTTGCATAATGTAAGTATGCTATAATAATATAACAGTTATACAGAAAAATTCAATTGTAGCCTCTATATATTATATCGAAGCCCTCCTTGTATGATTTTTTTTTATTGTAAAGGTACTTTTGTTAATTATTGTGTATAAAAAAAATATTTATTTTGTCTTTTTTCTCAGGTTTTGTTTTATGCGATGTCGAGTGTACGTATAACGTACTTATAAAAGTAATAGTGTACAATACAATAATAATAAGTACAATAATATTATTATAATATTTAAGGCTTTGTAAAAAGTATAGAAAAGTCAAGTGTGAAACTTTATTGTTCATTTTTTTTAATAATAACGTAGGTAATTTTTAAAAATGAAACCAAAAATAAAGTAGTTTGGTTGCCTTACTTATTATATAAAAAATTAATTATGAAATTTTTGAGAAATTTTTTTACTTAATTAATTGTGTCAGTCATGGTATAGAATAGTAAAATTGAACAACGTATAAAAGTTTTAATAATTAAAAAAACGGAGCAATACCAAAACGAAATCATGGCGTCAGGGTAAAAGTACATAACTTGTTTTTTATAAGAACGGTTTCTACGCGATTTTTCGAGCATTTGTTATTAATGTTACGTCAGTTTGTATAAAAAATTTCTTGTAAATGAAAATGGTTCGTATCATACTTCCAGCTACTGTAATTAAAAAATAATTCTGATATTATGATAGAATTATTATCAATTGCGAATTTTCAAAGAAATCAGTCGAATGTATCAGAAATGAGTCACCTTGTATTATGTATTGCGAATCGGGTGAAAATATAATATGACAATTTCGCGAATTTGTCACAAGCTCATATAGTGACTAATACTTAAAAAGTTTACTTTAAAAAGAAAAATTTTGCCGTTGCAGAATACCCGATACTAGCGAATTCGCCAACCAAAGAGAATTCGATAACGTAACAAATTTGCTACACATAAGTCTAAACCTGTAAATGTAAGGTTCTTCTAAAAATTTGTGAAAAAATAATTTTAAGTACATTTTGCCTGACGCGATAGTTAAATAAATGAATGTCGGTAGTTAAATTCAATTGAAATTTGAACGTTATTCGAAAACTGGTAACAGAGTTATCGAATAAATTGAAGGTATCCTTTAAAAGGAGAATATTAATTCACTTTTCAAATTAAATACTATTGTTAATCCATTTTTTACTGAGTTTCAAATTTAAAAAAATAAATATAAATATTCAACAAGTTTTTCAATCCCTTCAGGTTTATTAACTTTAAAGAATTTTCAACAAAGTAAAGCAGTTTGTTGAAATTTTAGTTTATACTTAACTAACACCTGTTTAATTTAACAATTTCATTCCTTTTTTCTAACGCCATGTTCCTATAAATATACAGAAGCTATTTAAATACTATAACTTTTTCTTATTTTTTATTATAACACCAATTTTTTTTGTGATTTCAATTGAAGTATGTATGAATTAGTAAAACTCATTAACCTTTACCATTTCACCCTAGATAATAATCTTATGTGTGTATTTATAAAGTTTTTCTATTTTACTCCTTTTCACTGGTACCTATATTGAAAATAAGCGTTTCATTTTCACCTTAGGTCACTTTTAAATCAAGTCAATTTAATTACTTTTTGCCAGATATTTTTCTCTTTCTATAATTCAAATTCAATCCCAGCCAGTCTAGTGACACACCAATTGTTTTATAGAGAATCCAGAATTTATTAACATGCATAACTATAATGGGTGCCCTTAGTCTGAATTTTCGTTGTAATTTAATCTATTAATAATTCTATAGTCTATCTGTAAAATTTTAAGGTGGCAAATTTTTTGTTCTCTTATTTTCTTTTTTATATTTCTCAACTTTTCGATCTGGAAAAGGATTTTATATTATACCAAAGGTCGTGTAAAAAATACTTAAACTAATTTTAGCCATTTTCATCTGTTCATCCCCTTTTATAGGTCTTGCAAACGAAAACTTGCATTAGCAAATATATTATTCAATTTAGTGGTCTGTTGTTGCATCTGTGCCCTTTAGGATCTATTAAAATAGAATTTGTGCTTGTACATATACATAATTTTAGTAATTGAACGAACACAGACGTATGTATCCACATGTATCTAAAAATTATGTTATTGAGAGTATACCTGCCAATTTAGAAAAGTGAATATGAAGATAATATGATAAAATATCAGTACTAGACCGTTCCGAGATTCAATTCAATTCCATTCATTTATTTCTCACAAGACCAATTTGCTCGTGTAGAGTTATTACAACAATTATTATAATTCAAAATAAAAAGATTTTAATTTATAAAGAATATAATTGAAATATAAAAAATCCAAATCAAAGTTAGTCTTCAGTGCAAACTGTACAAATTACAAGAAAGTAAAATACATAATTTATTTTGGTGTGAAGTATGCCATTTTAACACAAACCTTAGGAAAGAATTATGGAAAACTCAAAATTATGATAAAACAGAGAGAAAAATCAGACTAAATCTATGTACATCAACATTTTACATTAAAAAATTAAAAAAAAAAAATAACCGAGAGAGTTTTATAATTTTGGAAAAAAAGAACAAAAACAAAAAGGCTAAAATATAATTAAAATTATTCCAGAATGATTAATTACACCATCTGCGGATTTGTGTTCGCAAAAAAAAATTTTTTTTAGTAGGACATAATGAACATCTTTCACGAATTCGCTTGTGATCCTTAAATAATATACATACATTGTACATATATTGTAGTGTACACTTAGGGTACATAAAAGCTGCACGTACCAATGTGTTTTAATTCAAAAATATCATCGTATTTAAAATTATTATTATTTGCAAAAATTTTATATTAAATAAGGTTGAATCAAAACGTTTGTAAATGTCACAGCATAAAAAATGAAAATATGTTAAAAACATTTTTTTTTTTTGTAAAAATCATTATTTTATGGATAACCTTTTTTGATCTGACGTATATTTTTGAGATTAAAATTTTAAAAGATGTTTAAATTAATAAATATTTCGAGATGAAAACGTTAAAAATCTCCGTGTACAATAGTTAAGTGTAAGGGAATTTGGAAACAATTTGCAGAACAATATTAATTCTTCTCATAAATATTTCATTTAAAATTACCATGTACCTTACAAACTTTACTAAAGATGTAGTAAATCTATGTGTTAACCAGTTAATGATATGCAATTCAATAAAACTGTGAATAAGGACATCAATGAAGTAAAATCAAAAAATTATCCTCCAAGAAAATGGCAAATGAAAAATTTTAGTTAAAAAACTATCTTTGAAGAAAATTTTCCAAAAACTAAACCATTGTTGTTGGGTTTAGGCGATGATCTTAACCCAGTCTGTGCATTGGGAACACTATTCTTCTACTATTTTCGCCCAAATATTTACATAAATTTTAGTCTTATTGAATAAAATTTAATTTTGGATAAATTATTTTTATGTAGTTTTCTTATCATGGTTTAATACACTATAGTCCACCTTTATCTCATCGTTTGTCCAAATATCCGGCCGATGAAAAGGAATTTGCAACAGAAATGTGTAACATAAAGGCACGATTGTGGCTCTTATCCGATCTAAAACGATTTAAGATAACGGAAAAAACCACAAAAACAATCTTTGAGTGCTAAAAAAAAATAATTTTAATTAAATCTTACCCAAAAATTAGCAATTTTCTAAAAGCACCGTTTTGATTTGATTTGCTTCTTTTTCTATCGTTATTTTAAAGTCCATTTTAATCGTAATAGAAAAACTGAAAGAATATTACATAAATCACCTTATTTGGAGGCACAGTTTTTTAAACAAAAATTTCAGTAATTGAAATTTAAGACTTCAAAACTTGAAGGAATTCATTTATTATTAAATCGAGTAGATTTATTTAATCTCTGAATTGTGTTATCGTTATACTACGTGTATAGTTCATGAAGCTCATTAAACGAGTTTCTGTTATTGAATTTCATTTTTGGCATCAATCAACAAAATTAACATCAGTTGAAAACTGTGATCAAATAGTAAATTTCGTGGTTCATGGAAATAAGGTTTAAAAATTTATTCCAAAAATTTTCTTTTAAGTAATTTTTTATTTTTCGTTTCAATTTAAATGAAAAGAGCAAATAAATCCTGATTATTATAATGACGTTGTGCATATTAAAGTTTTAAAAAAAAAAGGCTTTCAGCTTAAAAATTTTTATAACGAGCAACTCAAGAGAGAAAAAAAACTGGAAAATAATTTGTTGAATTAATAATTTACAAAGAATCAAATTTATAAAATACAAAAGCTGATGAGATCAGCATATAATCGACCGTATCCATAAATTTTCTCAATGACCTAAATTTTTTACAATTTTTAACACATAATACGTAAAATTCATAGATCTTTTGCTATAAGTCATGAGATTTCCAAATGCAACATTAGTAGAGAGGATCTACTTTCAAAGACCCTATTTTCCGGAAATTGTGTTTGTTGAACTAAAAATAAAATTTAATGAAAATTAATTATTCATTGTAATCATAGTTAAGATTACGTAATCAAAATTATCTAAGTTACGTAATCCATCTAGAGCAGTACAAAAAATACCTTTTGTGAGATTCGAAAGCACTTAAACAAGCAAAACAACTGATAGAAAAAAAATAAATTTCTTAGCATTTCTTTAATGCAGAAAATTCATTTCTACTAAAAACTTATCTTAATTTAATTCGGTTAGAAACCATTACCACTGCTTTTTTGAAGGTAAAACGGGTTCTTTTCTAAAGAGAGAAAAAAGTATTATTATAATTTTGTAAAATGTTTATTATAGACGAACGATGACGAACTTGGTTGAAAAAGCCACAACGATAAAATTTTCATAAACGAATTTTTTAAAATTAAATTTCAATATATTTTTTTTATATTATGGAAAATTATTTAAAAGTTTTCATAAGATTTTACTTTAATTTTAACAAAAAATGAATCTGAGATGCTTCATGTACCCGCGTATACAATTTCAAAATTCTCATAATTTCTGATGACTTGGTATTGTTATAATTTTTAGAAATTGAAAAGTTTACAAAATATTTTTCAATATAAAAAATCTATTTTAATTGATATAATTTTCTTTTTTGACTGAAATTTCGACAAATAAACTAAAAAATTGATTTTTAATTTTAAAGAGAACGTCATCTAAAATTTTTTTGATAATAATATTTTCATATAACAATTCCCAAAACAATAACAACTACTTCATATTTTTGCGAATTCCTCTGATATTAAATTAGGAATAAATTGATGAGATTGAGTAACTCACTAGATTGGTTAGTTTGCAAAGTTGCGAGCAATATCCCACAGTGGCACGCCCACCAGCGAAAGCCCGCTAAAACTGTCCTACCCCTGTGGTCAACCCTCCATTATCATTGAGAAGGCCCTCCCCTACAGCACAGTACCTGCAAAAAAAGTCTCTAGGCCTAATTTGCTTAAATGTTCTTTAAGCCTACAATGCCCTGTCAGGAAAGCTCACTTTGTCCATCCGTCTTTCCTTCTTGCGTTCATCTATTCGTCCAAGCGATAACACAAGAACGCATTGAGCTATACGTTCATCAAATTTTAACATTAGTTATTTGATAGTTGTGGCCATAAGCTCTCTTAAGTTTAAGTTTTATCGATTCTAGTAGCGTCCATGTGCCACCATGTAATTTCCTGATTTGTCAATCCTTCTCTCAATTGTAACATATAACTCGCGAAAAATATTCTTGCAGGTATCGCAAAGTTGTTTATTTAACTTTTATATCAGTTTCACAACTCACTGAATTAACTAGACAGTGACCAGCCTGCTGTAGTTTTTTCTTGACGAAATTTAAAATTATTTTTTTTTTTTTCTTAATGTCGAAAACTCGACAGGAAATTATTACCTTTAACATATTGTCATTAGAGTTTTATTTAAACATTTACTGAACAAAAATACACCCTTCTTAACAATTGTTTTTTAAGCGTTGGTGGCATCTTCTATTTCAAATATTGTCTAAGTTACCACTCGACAATATGTTAAAGGCAAGTTAAATACTCCTATACAGGTAAACGTATATAAAATCTTTTATGTATAGAAAATGTCAATAATTCACACTTCAAAATACAAAATAAATATTGAAAGCATAATATTGTTATAATATCGTTCGTAAAATATCTTTTATATAAGAGATTTAATAACATTTTATAAAATTTTATATAACAATATTTTAAACTGCAAAAATAAAATGTGTACTTTGTTGAAATATCAATGACAGTTTCATAGAGCAGTGAAAAACGCAATCCAATAAAATTATTTCTATATAGAAAATTTTATTTTATAAAATTCCTTAAATAAAATGTCATGACAATCACATTAAATATTAAATATTTTTTGAAAAATGTTTCAAAATTTTTAAAAGGATACCAAATTTCAACAACACTGTTTCAACTGAAATCCCAAACATTCCATACAACATTTTGTCTATGAATGTACAACAACATTACTGCTTCGCTTCATACAGCTACCACTTCGTTTCTCATAAATCTCTTTAACTATGAAATTCACATTGTTATCAATATTGACAAAAACGAAGTTAACTATTATCGAGTATAAATAATAACGGTGGAAAAACAAAAAAAAAACACGAAACACACATAATTATTTTATAAATTGTTGTATTGTGAATTTAAAAAGTTTAAGAATTTTTTTCTCAGAAAAATATCAGAATAATTGCCAAATTCTTGAAATTTTTCTTCTAAATTTCCCTTTATTCAGTACAGATTAAATCTATTTGCAATATTTACTATATATGAGGGCATTAAAAATATGTCATGTTTTATTGAAAAGAAAAAAAAGGAGACATAAACAAAATTGAAAGCCAGGAACATGGAATTAACAAGCATATGGAACTTTTTTATTGTCATGTGTGTATGTATGTATGTGTTGTATTATTTTGACATTACATGCACATATTGAAAATTTTATAAAATATACCCATGCAATTTCTTTTAAACTCTCTTCAGAACATTAACAAAATGCTTGCTCGATCACACAAAACAAGGACACCATTAGAGCTGAGCAAGTATAGTGTACATTCTGAACCGAACCAATATCTTGGCAACCTTGACAAATGCTCGAGCTCTTGGGTAAATTGTTTAAAATGCAGCTTTCGGAAACACTAAGATTTTGCATTCTCCACAACAGTTACTATCACTTTAACTTAGAGAAAGTTACTGTAAATTGTTGCCATCGCCTCATTTTTCGAATATACGAAAAACCTTTGCAGTTCCTTACGGCAAATACGTATTTATTTAAAAGAATATATTCTCTTCTATTCTTGTCTGAGATACATTTTAATTATCTTAATGGCGGCAGAAAGGGGTAGTTAATTCCTATCACATAGGCTTGCAGCCCAAAACCAGCTCTGACATGGACGCCAATTTTTTGCGGAATTTTAAATCATAAGCAAAGATCAAATGACATAAAAGTTGCATATTAAAATACAAAACGAATAGCATTTTAAAATGAGAGCCTTCAATTGATTCCAAAAATATTTTCGACACTTTTAATAAAAATGGCGGCACACATTGCATTAAACTTATTTATTTTGCATTTAATAGAAGTTTCACGAAACATCTAAAAGAATATTACATACATTTTTTAAACTGAAAACTATTTCAAGATTCTTTAAAACAAATAAAAACCATTTTTCTTTTTTTGGCAAAAATTCAGAAACTTTTTTAAAAGTTAAACATAAACTAACATCGAAACTTTTATCATTTCTTTAAAATTTACTTTTCTCTCCAGCATATAAAATAAAAATTGTGTGTGTAGGTAAGTTATACAATATGAGTAAAGGATTCGCTTTGATATATTCAATATGCTTTGGCACAAAAATAACAAAAACATAAAAAATGACATTTTTATGACGCAATACAACATTTTCATCATCATATTTATGTTTCTATTTTTTTAAAACCATTTAAGAAAAAAGAAACTTGTAATATGAAAAACTGGTGAAACTTCGTATGTTATCACAATTATGTAATAATATGTAAAAAAGTTGTATATTTTAAAGTTGAAAACTTGTGTTCGCACAGTCATAATGTTGACTAGCAACCAAATTAGCTGAGGCATTCTAACAAACTCATTACATTCAACTTTTCATTGTTTATCTAAAATTCAATTTCAATCCTTTTAAGAAAGTAACCAAGTCTGGAACTTTTTCGAATCCAATAAGGTTTCAATAATAAATTCACGATTAACATGTATCAAACATTTTTCTTTAAATATTTTGTATGGGTTTCGTTGACAATTTAAAAATTCTAAACCACTATTCGTTCGAACTTAAGTAAATATGGACTCGTTGGTGTAAAGATTAGCGCTTTTATAAGAAAAAGTGGTTGAATTTCAAAATTTATTCATGTGGAAGCACCACAATAATTCTAAATCACACGAAAAATTTAGTCATAGCACCTACAAAGGTGATTTAGCAACAGATTAAGAGCCATTTACCGTCAGGTAGATGGTCCAAAATGAGCTTCACTTTAGTTCGGAACCTAGTGTCAAATCGAAGCCACATTTACCATTTGCAGGAATTTTAAGAAAATTTGGTGAAATTTTAACATCTTTTTAAAGTTTTTTCGTTCCAAAAAAAAGGTAGAAGCTTCAAAGAAAAAAATTTCTAAACGAATATTAAAGCATTTTTTCTACCGACAATTTTTCTTGCAATTTTTTAAATCTTCCAAATTAACTTGCCCAGCCCCCTAGACCTTGATTTAAGTAATTAAACATTGAATTAAATATGGAAACAAATTTTTATCAATTAAAATTATTGATGCTTTACAAATTAAGGATTTTTCAAAGTTTATAAGTTTAAATTTTTTAATTTTCCTTTGATAGGTCAACAAATAATTACAAACCTCCTATCTTCGAAAATGAATTCGAAAATTCATACAAAACACATTTTCGTACATATAGGGTTTTTTGCAATGCTCAGATTTATGTATAGATGCAGATTTTAAATCAATATTTTTACACCATATGCTTCAGAAAAATTTTGCATCAAAAAAGTTTTCAAATCATTTTCAAAACTTAATAAATTCGATTTCTAATATGAAAAAAAAAAAATTTATTTCAAATAAAATTGGAAATAGTTTTTTTTTTTTTTGAAAAAATCTAAACCTATTATAAGCCATGAAAAAGGAATTCAAAGAATGTAATTTAAGTGTTGAAAATACTTTTTTTTGGTTAACCAACGCTCTATTTATATACTGCAAAAAGTTCCAAAGTTTAAGGAATTTTAATCAATAAATGACAAATTGTCATTTAAAAAGTTTTAGAGAACTTTAAAAAATTGAATTTATTTTAAATTTTAATTCTTGTAATTTAAAAAGGATAATGCGTATACTTAAAGCCTAGAGTTTTTAACACTATTCTTCGGGTCATTATGATTCAGTGTATTATAAATTTCTGTGCTATTCTATAAAAATTTCAAGAATGACTTTCATTCGTATATCAAAATA
Source organism: Condylostylus longicornis (assembly GCF_029603195.1). NCBI lineage: Eukaryota > Metazoa > Arthropoda > Insecta > Diptera > Dolichopodidae > Condylostylus > Condylostylus longicornis. The sequence continues at coordinate 1,750,995 of NW_026578068.1, read as the reverse complement.
TATCAAAATATTGCATACTTTAGGGATGAAAAAAAAAATATCTGAAACAAGCTTCAATATAATGTTCGAATCAACTTCATTCCGGAGAGTGGAACATTTATTGACATTTTTTAAAGAGAATGGAAAATTTAGTTCAAAGATGGAAAAACTTAAAACTAAGATCATAGAGAATATTATTATGAAACATTACCGGTATACAGCCACGGATCTAACATACATGCATAGTAAGATAATGTAATGAGTGCTAGAAAACAGAGGCGCGACTATTGTGCGCAATATGCAATGTTTATTGAATATTGTCGATTTCTTCGAAAGCGGGAGGGACGATCAATTTTTTGCATAGGGCGTAGGGCACCAAGCATGTCATAACCGGATCTGCCGGTATATACGGATGGTCTCGTGAATATTGTAACCTTAAACTTTGCAAAATAAAAGTTTCACGAAATTACAATTATTTTGAAATTAAATGTCAAAAGAAATTATAAAATAAAAATTAAAGTTAAACCTAAAATTTGATCTTCACCTATACAATGAATAAAATTTATTACCTTTTTAAAATTTTAAATAGAAAAGAAAGCATTATGCATACTTAAAGTCTTAGTACACAGTAATATATTATTCAAGGAATTGCATCTAGATTCCTATACATTTAAAATTTATCCTTATTCTTATAATATTAAAAAATGTTGATTTTAATCCTTTATATTGCAATTCTTTTTTTTGTACTAGAATAAAAATAAATTATCTGACCGGATTTTATGCAAATACATTAAAAAAAAAAACAATAAATTTAACTTTTTCCTTTTTATAAAACGATACCACACAGTCATGATTTATGATTACATTTTAAATTTTTATATACTTAGGTACATTTGCATATCCTTGAGATTAAAAGCTATTAAGAATGAAGAAGAAAATATAATAGAAAAATTTTGGAAAACTGAAAAAAAAAATCCTATAGTCTTTTATAATATTTTGTTTAACCAGATTTTTAATTAACAAAAAATACATGAATTCGTTTTTTTTTTCTTTAAATTAAAATTGATTTTTAGTATAGCTGTGCTACTTAAAGTGCAAATATTTTCCTATATATTTTAATTACTAATAATATAACCAATCTATATGCTTTTGTGCAAGAATTTTTTGAATAAACTAAGGAAAGTGCAAACCATAATGTTTGTTTTTAATAATCTTTTCCAAAAATTAACAGGTTAATTTTTTTTTAATTAAAATTTAATTTTAATATGCAAATTTTATAATAAAAAATGCTATATACAAAAGTTTCATATTGAAAATTGCAAAGGTGGTACAAAAGCTCTTCTACAATATTTTATTTTAACTTCATATGATTGAATTTCTAAATCAATGGTTTGTAATGTAACATTTTTCCCTTCAACAAGTGCTTATAAAAACAATCGATGAGAAAATACTGCTTTTTAAAACAATCTAGCTATGTATCACATTATTAAAATTACTTTCATTCATATACGAACAAATTTTCAAAATTGCATATATTTAGGATGAAGCAAAAAAAAAATTCAAAGAGGTGTTATCATAATGCTCGTTATCATAATGGCATTAAGAAAAATAAACATATTTTTTAATGACAAGAAATTTACTGTTAGCTTTTTGTATTTATAGAAATTTGAAAACGCTTGTAGTTTCAGAAATATAAATAGTACCGAAAATTCGATTTTTCCAAATTTTGAGAAGCGACAACCTACCACATAATTTCAATTATTAATCAAATCTCAGAAAATATTCTAGTTGCAACTCATTAAAAATTATGCTCCTTACCAAAATTGACAGCCAGATTAAACACGAGATATTGATTATTTTCACCAACATGGTTTTCCAGCAAAATAAATATTAGTGCCAAACACATAAAATTTTATTTCAAAACAAACAATTACTTATTTTCATTAAAATAAATTGTTTAACAAAGGACTCAAAGCAAAAATTTAATGACATTTAAAACAGTCTATGCACTTAGATTGAAAATTTCATATTTATGCTTATACGTATCGCAATTCAACACAGTAAGTAGTTTAAAATTATTTTCAAAATTTTGGTTTCTGTATTTATTAATATTCACAATATACAAACAGTAAATTTATTATCGTACCCAATTCTACAAACACGAACTTAGCTTATTTAAGCAGAAATTTCATTTCTATATTTTAAAAATCAATTTTTGTCACGTATTTTCTTCTCATTTTGTTGACGATCTTAAGAAAAATTATTTTTATTTAAAAGCGAAGACAATTGAATTGCTTTGACTCTTTTGGTTGAATCGAAGCAATAATAAAGAATAAACAATAAAACCAGAAATTTAATACTATTTTCAATTTATCTCGAAAAAAATTTTGATATTCTAGTCAAAAAAATTCTATTTTTACAGTTAAACAAAACAAAATAAAATCGTATTAAACCAAAGATTTGTAAAGTAGCACATTTATCCCTTGCAATGGAAAACTTTTTATACCCACAGAAACATAGGCTAAATTTGCCATTTTGATTTGTAAAAATAAGCATCAAATTCTTCATAAAATTTATCATCAAATTCTGAGTCGATTTATCCAGCCACGTTTCACTATGGTCGTTTGAATTAAAATCATTAAATTTTCACAGATGATACATGAGAGAGAATTGGATGTGTTCGAGGTAATAGTTACGGTAGTTGACACAAAACTATAATAGTTGCTTCTCAAAAGCAAACTAAAATTTTTCATCAACTAATGCGGCAAATACGTTCGGTAAAAATTTTTAAGAATGTATGTGAGTTTATGCTTGATGATTACCACATAAGCATAAAAAAACAAAAATTAGAAGTTGTATGAAGCAATGTAGCAATAATTATCACACAATTTTTAAAATATTTCATTTGTACAGATATCGCACTCATATTCACACGATTCAATTTAACTTCGATTTTCCTTTTTTTTTAAACTGTAATTCCATTTAGACTATTTTTTTAAATACATTCCCATCTCCCTCTTCTCAATGATCGCATATCACAACAACCACACGTAAATTGTCTAATATTACAAAGGATATCACATCGATTTCTTTTTACCATGTTAACCTATAATATACTATTAATGTTAAACCCTTTTAAAAACTCTATTTTCCGATAAAATTAATTTCATGAAAAATGTCCTTTAAAAAATAAGTTGCTATTTTCGCAGAAGCTTTTGCAATAGCTCACAAATTACTTCTTTTTTAGCCGTTCGCATGGTAGCTGTGATTTAAGTGACGAGTTCCCCTACTCGTGTAAGTGTGAGAATCAAACTTTTGTATAAGTGCATACATAGCAAGTAATGTGTTTTACTAAGCTACATCTTGTCGAGACACAATATCTATAATTAAGATAAAAAACTTTACTTATAAGAATTTTTAAAATCTGAAATTGCTATTATGGAATTATACACCATTTACTGATAACTCATACGTAATATTTTCCAAAATGGTATACTATTGTCTACAACTAAAATCGTCCATAGGTGCGGAAACTAACCCTATTTTAAATTTAAATAATTTACATAAAACGAAAAAAAGTGTTTATATATAGATTCAAACGTATAACAGAAATAATATCAATGAAAAATATCTGTTAAAGATGCAAATAAATACACTACAATATTAATTCAATTATAATTATAGAAATAATAGAAATAATATTATAACAATATGGCCAGAGGCATCTTCAGCCTGTGATTCTGTAAAAATGGCCGATAAATACACTTTTAATTACAGAATATACACATATTTATTTATATATATATATATATACATGAACGAAATGAATATAGTAAATTGAATTGAATTCAATTGAATTGAATTAAAATTGAATTAATATTAATATTTTTTTTTTTTACAAAATTCTCTGATATTTTGTTATTTAGCAAGTCATAAAACTACAAGTCATCTACAATAATTATAAATACTATAGCATTCCATAATCATTGTGCAGGTATCCTTTTTGAAATACAAAAAAAACAAAAAACAAAACAAAAACCGAATAATATGTTAAAGGAACTATGAAAAGAAAAATTCAAAGCGTTTATTTGTATATGAACGTGCCAACTTTTTATTTGATTTTATTTTTGTATCGCAATTCTGCGATTGAAATTTTTATTGCTTACTTTTAATGTTTATTTATAGTTTTAAAAACCGATTTTTTTTTTCATAAAAAAGGAAATGTATAGCTTCATCTTTGTTAAGTTAGTGTGTATAGTAAACGATGTAAGAAATATCCTTCGAAAGGAGAAGCAAAACAAAAAGAAAGTAAAGTGAAAATCAAAAAAAAATCTTTGCTGCCATTTATTTTTTGTTTACTTTTCTTTTTATTTTGGTTAATGACGCCCACAGGCGTTTTCCTTCATTCCTTTATTCGTTTATATTTGTTTTTGTATTTCTTTATATTTTTCCTTGCTTCATTCCTTTTCTTTTTTTGTTTTGTTATTATTTTCATTGTATTTGTAAAAGGATAATGTATTTTTTTTTTTTAAATAGCTTTGAGAAAATCAACATTTTCACTGAATTTCCTTTTTTGATTTTTTTTTTTTCTCTTCGGATATTATTTTGATCTACATTCACTGTATTCGGTTCCCTTTTATTTTCTGTAACAAAAGAATTTTCCATATATGCAAAGGATTTATTTATTATTTTTATTTGCAAGCATTCTATTTACATATATGAGTTTAAGCTTGAGAATATTCTGAAGGACATAAGTATTAAATAATTTTTTTTCCTATATTTTTAATACATTTTATTTTTAATAAAATTTTAGGAAGGCTTAAAATTGTTTTAAATAAAAGTTGCAAATAATTAAAAAAAAAAAATTAATTATTTTTTCTTCAATTCTTCGTTTCTCAAAAACACATTTATTTTTGATTTTTCTTTTTGTTTTTAATATATTATATAAAATAATAAAGAATAATATGTTATTAGTATTAGGCACTTATCAATGTATTTTTATTTTTTCCGCGATATTGGAAATCGCATTGAAAATTTTCATACGACGTTAACAATTTCATAAACACTTGAATATTATACTACTTGAATATTATACGAGTCCTAGATCTTATTGGTCCGGCAATTTGAAAATTTATTTAAAAAAAAACAGTGTTGCACTACTATTTCAACACGATTTTTAGTCAACCGTAAATCCAAAAATTTTTGTAAATATTTTATATAATAAAATTTAAAATACCATATTCCTTTAAAGTGCAATTTATAGTAGCAAGTATCTGCTTAAAAAAATTAATGGCATAATGAGTCAAGGCAGAAAAATTTTATTAAAAAAACAATTACATACCACTAGGCGCTCTTTCTTCGGACCTCTAGACAAAGGTCCGAAGAAATTGCCGGAAAATTGTTCTTCACATTGCTTTATACTAGGAATCCACATCATTATCAACTACTGTGTACAAATGCTACATGCTTCTGATGAAAATTTAGATTTCTGTTTTCTTTGTAAAAGAAAACGTTCGGGCTATTCGAAAATCAATTTTTTCACTGGACAGTGTTTTTCTTGTGAAACACAAATCTACTGTTTTTGAATTACTTGTTCATTGTCTTGTTTTAAAAGAAAAAATTCAGCTCAAACTAATAAGAAGTAGGACTTGTATTTCTATTAAAAAAAAATTAATAATAAAATGAAATTAAATCATGCAATGAAGCTTTGAATAAAGTGTACATATTTACAATTTTTTTTTAATTATTTTATAATATGTGAGATATATAATCTGAGAAAGGGTAGGACAGACAATAAGAACTTTTTTCCAATTTTTTTTTTTTATGAAAAATGCTTGAATATTTTCTCATATTTCACAGAATACGCATTATAAATTATGTTTATTTATTTGTGATGACATATATGGCACATAATTAGAATATTTCTGTCATGGTTATGTAAATTGCAATATGCTTACATATTGTAAATATAAAATATTAATTCTAATCTTTATAAATCAAATAAAATATCTAGGTTGTACTTGAATCAATTTAAATTGAATATAGGATATTTTTGCAAATAAAACTTCAAGCTAATAATCAAGCTGGTCTGAGCGTTTTAGATTTCCGTCTTGTGAAGCTTGCTTGTTTGATGTCCTTAAGGGAGCGCAGTGTTGTCGCTGACATAATATTTATCCATCAACTTGTGCTCACTAAAAGTATGTTCAATTAATTAAAACTTTTTAAATATTTAATAATTATTTTAAAATTTTGTTTTGTATTGAATATTTTGTATAGTAAATATTCGCAGTAGGTGGTAAAAAATTTTAGAAAGCTGTATAAATTTTTAAAAATTTTAGTAAGTTTTTTAAATTTTAAAAGAGTTTTAAATATAGATTTTGTGCGGCACATCCAGAACTTCAACATTAATATGAGAATTTTTTAAATAAGAGAAAATTCTATTCTTTATATTTTAGTTAAAGTAAGTATGTATACTAAGTGGCTAGAAAATATTAAAAAAAATATGGTTTACATTTTACATGTACAATGCTTTCAACTCTAAAAAACAATTTATTAGGAAAAGAACACTGCATTTAGCATCTCTTCTTTTAAATAAAATTTTATTTCTTGTTGTTTTAAATTTTTTTATTTTAAAGATTTTATTTACATGTAAAAATGCAAGTTTAATAAATAAAACTTCACTTTTTTTCAAATATTTTCATCTTATAGAATTTTTTTTCTATTTTCAGTTTTTCTATATTTTTTGGATTTATTTTTTTCAGAATTTTTATTTGTACGATATTCTTTTTACCGACCGTATTGTGTAAACAATAGGTAGGTTATGTGATGGCAACAAATTTTGCATATCGAGTTTTCGGTGGGAACGTACTTCTCCATAGTAGGGAAGTGTAAATAAACTATTTTTAGCAACCTGTCGGTCTGTCGGTCTGTCGGTCTGTCGGTCTGTCGGTCTGTCGGTCTGTCGGTCTGTCCGTCTGTCGGTCTGTGTGTGCACGCGTGTATCTCAAGATCGGCTGAACCGATTTTGATGAAATTTTATATGTGAGTTTATTTCTACCATGGCACGGATCGATCAACTTTTGGGATATGTCAGGCCTCGGGAACTGCACTTTTTAGCGGGCCTGTTTTACATTTTTGACAATTTTAAAGAAAGTATTCAACCGATTTACTTGAAATTTTATATATAAGCTCAGCTCGAGCATCCGCAAAAATTCGTATGTTTTGGAAGAAATCAGGCATCGGCAACTAGACGTTTACTACGGGCCAAATATACATTTTTGTGTATATAAAGAGAAATAATCAACCGATTTCATTGAAATTTAATATATGAACTCCTCGTATTAAAACAATGAACATATAAATTTTTTGGAAAGATCAGGGCTCGAAAACGGATTTGCGGGCCGATTTTACATTTTTCACCATTTTGAAGAAAGTATTTAACCGATTTACTTAAAATTTCATATATAAGCTTTGCTCGAACATACGCAAAAATTCATAACTTTTGGAAGAAATCAGGCATCAGCAACTGGGCGTTTACTACGGGCCAAATATACATTTTTGTGTATTTAAAGAGAAATAATCAACCGATTTCATTGAAATTTAATATATGAATTCCCCGTATTAAAACAATGAACATGTAAATTTTTTGGAAAGATCAGGCATCGGCAACTAGACGTTTACTACGGGCCAAACATACACTTTTGTGTATACAAAGAGAAATAATCAACCGATTTCATTGAAATTTAATATATGAATTCCTCATATTAAAGCAATGAACATATAACTTTTTTGGAAAGATCAGGGCTCGAGAACTGATTTGCGGGCCGATTTTACATTTTTCACCATATCCATAGAACAAAGTGATGGAATTTCTTGAAATTTGATATTTGAGTTCTGGTTGTTACCGAAACTAACTGGCGAGCATTTCAAGGAATTCGGGTTGCACAAAGCGAAACTCTACTAAGAGCCAAATTTACATTTTTCTAAGTATGTTAACTATAAGCTTACTAACGTCCTAAAAATTGGAAAGAAGTATTTAACAGACATTTTTATAATATTCTGTAACACTTTCATTTAACTAGACAATACAGAATGCGGTCGGTTATGTGCTGACCACATCAGATTTTTTGATTCTCAAATTGATTTGAAATATTTCTTTGTTTTATAATTTTCAATGTTATAAAATGAAAATTTTGTTTCAAAATATTAAATTTTATGTCAAGAACAATGTTTATAAAACAAAAATAAAATTTACATACATACATACAAATACATTCTTTGAAAATTTTCTTTTCAAAAAGGATTGAAGACGTTAAGAGACCACAAAGGATTGAAATTTCAATGATTGCGGTTAATTTCATTCAATTCAAGGTATTGTGGGTAGTCGAATACAACATAGTTGTCATTGTAAAATTGATTTCAATACGTTTATAAAAGAAAAAATCAAAGATTTCTTTATTTGCTCAACAATATTGTTAGAAAATTAAGAATTAGGTCAAATTGTATTATTTGCATATTATTCTTATAATACGATTCTGTAGAATGTACATTATAAGAATAAACTTTAATTATACCAGATTTTGGAGATAAATTTCAACCCCTTCAGATTACGTTTTTTTAAGTTGAAGCTTTATACATACGTAAGCATAGTACATACATTTATTTATATGTATATTATATATGTGCAATTTTAATTATTTAATATCGATGTATATATAGATTATAGCCATTAACAATATTTTATAATTTTTTTTTAATTATAACAGTTTTGTTAATTTTTTATTTCTTTGTCTTTATATGTGTATGTTCCTTTGTTTAACTTGAAATAGAAGTAATCATTCAAACCCAAATTGAAAATAAAATTTAAAGAAAATTGATTTTACTTGATAACAATTTTTCCAATTAAAAAAAATGTTAGGTACTGTGTAGAAAACGACTACGTGATTTTTAAATATTTTTGTAGTTGCAATGATATACTAGCTATCTATATATATCAGCTTGAACAATTTCCAAACTCAAACGGCAAATTGTTATAACTCACACATTTTATTTTTTTATAAACTGTTTTCCAAAATAACAATCGTAAGAGTTGGAATATTATCAAAACCAATATGTTAATTGTATTGCATAGTTGTTGTGTAAATCTTGTATAATCATTATTATTTAGTCTTTAGAAAGGAAATACTCTCTAAACCAGTAGTGTAAAAGCCGATCGCCACCGGCAACATTTAGTGAATGCAATTCTGACTTATTTAATCATTTTTCATTTCTGGCTTATTTAATCAATAAATCAACTTTTCGTTGGTTATTGAAGAATAATAAATGTCCGAAAATGGAAAATGATATTACAAACATAATAATAACATAAAATCGTCCCCTATAAAATAACGTGGGATTGTTGCCACCTGGTTTTAAATAAGATATGTACGTAAACTGAAATTGCCACCTAACTTATGTTGCAGCCCGGTACTTGCGTTGAAACTCGTTAATATAAACTGAAATCTTTAAATTGCTTTATGTTTTTGAATTTTTGAAATAGGCATACAAAATTCTTATCACTTTAATTAAAAATTTTTATAGAACAAATTTGTTATGTCACAAATTAAACCATTGAACGGTCACTATTACGGCTACAGATAAATTTTTGATAGACACCAATGCTCTAAAAATCATACCTCCATAAAATATTACTCCCTCTTTTACATTTGTAAAAGTAACTCCCTCTTTTACATTTGAAACCGTTTATGTACAATACCCAAAAATTTCCTAATTTTACTTAGTTCACTTTTATCGACTGCTTACAGTATCTATATATATATATATATATATTATACTTCAATCTAATATTAAATCAGCCATTTTAATTCAATATTGTTAATTAAATCAATATGAAATTTCCTTTTAAACGCTTAAGAAAACGTATCGTTGGAAAACAAGCACTTTTTTAAAGATGGAAAGAATTTAAAACAAAAAAAAGGAAGCATGAACACACATTTTATAGTGTTATACACAAATACTCTAGTACACGAGTTTATATTCGACATTTTGTACAGGTATAGGAATACACCGTGAAAATAAAACAGCCAAATGCTCGATTGAATTCTTTAACGATTCATTAATATTCAATTTTATATTAAAATAATATAGAATAGTGAAATCTTGACTTGACGAGATTTTAGTTCATTGTTCTCAAATATATACCAGATAAAGGTTTTATAAATACAAATATTTTATATATACCTACGTGTATGTTAAATACCTAAAGGAATTCATTTTAAATGGAAATAGAACACTTTAATTAAATTCAAAAGTAAAATACATATTTTATTTCAATATACAAATTTTTTGTTTTATACATTGAAATTTGTTGAAATTACAAATTGGGTTATTATGAAAAAAATTGCAATGACTTCAGGCTTTATATAAGCAGGTGTATACAATTTCTCAAATTTTATTCGCGTAAATTTAAATCGAGATTTGGCAAAATAATACTTTAGAATAAAATTTTATTAGAATGACTGTAGCGTTACTTTATGGAAACGCAAAAGCGATTTTAATTATTCTAAACAAATTTTAGTTTCTAAAGTTAAAGTTGAATTTCACCCATTTCAGCTGTTACTTTTAGAAATACAATAGTGTTAATCTTTCTGATTTACCCCGGATCCAATAAATTGAACTTTATTTGGTGTCAATTTTCGTCATCCGTCCGTGTCATAATTGCGTTCGTAAACTTATACAACGAGTTTTTGGTAAAATATATTTTCTCAGCCAGGTGCTGTTCATAACAGATGTTGAAAAAATCAGCACAGTCACCCAATTTATTCTTCGTGATGTACTCATTTCATAAAATTAAAATACATATATTTGGAGACTGCCATTGTATGCTATAATTATATACGTAGCATTTTATTACATAATTATGTTACAATATTCAATTGCGTAATATGTAAGTTTTCTTTTAATTGATTCCAATAACTGAATTGACATTTTTTTCTAAAGGGTATAAAAAAATTAATTTTCAACCTCTTGTTTCTTTATTGCACTATTTTTATGATGCCAATTTGTACTCATGCACTTTCATATTAAAGAAATAGCAACAGTCAAATTCTCTCTTTGATATTATTAAATTCTTTGGAAATTACAAGAAATTAATATCGAAAAAATAAAAGCTATTTATTCAACACAACACAAAAAAAAAACTGATGTGATCGACACATACCCGACCGCAAGGTGTATTGCCTGGTTTAGCGAAAATTTTTCACAAGATTATGGAAATGCTCTTTAAAGTTCTTACTAATAACCCGAAAAATGTGAATTCGTGATGCGGTAGCAAATAGCCCTCAAATATTTGATTTCAGGATATTCCATCAATTAGTTCCTTAAATATGATAAAAAATGTGAAATGGGCCCCTAACGAAAAATAAAATTTCAAGTTCACCGATTGATTACTTTCTTAAAAAATAATCAAAACTATAAAACTGACCCGTAGTTCAGGTCCAGTCCAGTTCCCGATGTGTAACATATCCCAAAAGTAAATTTAATCCGTGACATAGCCGAATCAAACTCATATATAAATCTTCATAAAAATCAATTCAGTCGGACCGACATCTCTCTAAAAATAGTTTCTTTACACTTTCTTACCATTAAGAAAATCGTTCAGACCGCAAATTCGACATGCAAAATTTTATGCCATCACACAACCTCCCTTACCATATGCAATACTGTTGATAAAAATGAAATTAAATATTACCAAAGTGAGTTTGTACACAATATTTTTGGTAACAAATTTCTCAGAAAATTTTACTTTTACTTTATTCATAAAAATAACTACAAATACTTATTTCCAATCAAATAAATTAAAAAATTCATAAATATCTTTATAAAAACCAATAAGGTTGCGGTAAAAGATGAAACTTTATTTAACATTGAAAAAAATTATTATGAAAATTCGATATTCTTTTCCCAATTTTTGTTCAATATGCAATTACACTTGATTTATTAAAAATCTGCTTGAATGGAAGACATTTAAATTAATGTAAGTATTTTTGAATGAAATTAAATTGAAAAAAAGTTGATTCAAGTTTTTTGTTCCGAATCAAATTGAAATTTATGAGTTTATGAGGTTTTATGTTAATATTAATGAAAACTTCAAACAGATTACAGTAGCATAAATGTCGTCCCCATCATAACTTTATTACTACAATCGACAATAATTTGGCTTTACTAATATTATCTTCTGTTCATAACTACAACTCCTAATCGAAATCACTCTCCATTTTTTAAATGAATAAGATTTTACTTATGGAATGCGATTATCATACCAAAACTAACTAATCGCATATATAAGCAATTGTAGCTAACTAATCTTTAACAGATAATCTTCACTATTCGGCATTGATTCAAATATAAAAAGTCTTATTAATTTTTTGACAAATAATATTAGATTATGTAAAATTCATGAAAATAAAGAAACCTTTAATTCCACATTAAAAATTTTCTTTATTTTCTCTATCGTTGCATTACAGTTTTCAATAAAATTCAATGAAAATATTAAATTTTAAAGAAAATACTTTTTCTTAATCATTTTGTAATTTTTCATACCACAATACCACAAATTGTGATAATTATGAATTTTTTAATACTTTAAATGAATTGACAACAAGAATAATTCGAATTGTCAGAACACATTGTTCTTGAATACAAGGATTAAATTTAATTTTCAATTTCCAATGTTTCTTTAATCCCCAATTTGATTTATTCATATTATTTAAATTTACTTAAAAATTTTTTCGAAGAAAATTTTAAAACAATCGAATTTTTGTTTTTAATACCCTAAGCATAATATACTTTTAATCCTCTCCACTTTTCCAATCTTTCTTATTCCATATAATATTAATCGTATATGTGTATGTGTAGATATTACCTATGCTGAAAAAAAAATCCTCTTTTATTGAAACATTTTAAAATTCATCTTACTTACCTACATAACGTATGTACATAGGTATTCATTTATTCAAATCAGATCCTTTATTAAATAAAAACACCTAGACAACTAATCAATTTGAATTCATAAAAGAACATATTTTGCAATTTAATACGTCTAATATCGAGAAATGAGAAAAACACGGAATATAAAAAAAAACTAAAATAAAATAAAATTCTTATTTTTATAGTTATCCTTTTTTTTGTATCCAATCTTCATCTCATCTATTTTCTTAAATGTTAAAATGACAGGTGAATTTAAAAAGCATCCTTTTTCTCTCTTATAACAAGAATGCATATACATATACATATATGTATGTCAGTATGTATAATGCGGGTGGATATGTGTGTAAATACAATAAAGGTAAAGAAAACTTAAGAAAAATATGGCAAATTTAAGGTCAATTTCCGAACAGACCTATATTTTATTGAACGGAAGAAAAGCATTACTCTACCAGATAATTTTCATCTCGCTGTGCATTCATGCTTTATATATAAAAAAATATGTTGAATAATTTTCAATAATTTTAATAAAAATTAGTCTATCAAGGGATTAAAATTTGGGCAACATTCACGCTTTACATAAAAGTTCATACCTTTTTCCTAATATTTTATTTAGAAAAAGAGGCATTTAAAATAGACGTCTCACTTAGATTTTAACACGGATGAAAATAACAAAAGAACAGTTTAGAACGCATTCTGTTAAATTAAAAATGCAATTTTCATCCCATACAAGAATTTTTGTTGCATTTTGTTAATAACTTAACAGGTCCATTAAAATAATATTTGCATGAATGAATAAAGGTCTTCTAAAAACACTGAATGCATTAAAACAGAAATTATACGACACATACGTTTGACACCTTAGCTACCAACCAAAACTCATTTATGGAATCATAAACTTTTCATATAATTGAGTTTCTGTAATCGCTTTATTAGATTAGACTTCCTTGGAAACAATTCATAAATCAGAAACATATTCCTTAAAGTACACATAAAATACATGTGTTTGACATAAAATTTTCATTTTTCAAAAAATGCAGAAATTCTTAAGCATTCAAAATTAAATCAACAAGTTAAACTGTGTTATTTCTCCTAAGAAATTGGAAGTACCTGTGCATACTATAACAAAAAAGTGCACTTACAAGTAAACTATTATTTATAGTGTCAACTAGAATTTTACGATTCTAAACATAATATACTTACGTACAGATTTGATACACTCTATAAATAATTTTAGTGTTAACCTTTTTCTACATTTTATACAAGTACATAAACACATTTAGGTACGTATAGGGGCTTATTACATATTTATAAGGTTTATTATTTTAAATGCATAGTCGTTTACCTTGTATGTAGGTATCTAAAAATTTTATAGAGGACAAAAATAAGAGACAAAAAAAATTTAATAATAATCTTATGAACTGAAAATGAATTTAATATTAGCCATCTGGCGTTATTTTACAATATTAAGGTCAAAACCTATAAATTTATATCCACTTTATTTAAGTGTTTCTTACATAATATAAAGAGTCAATTTTCGACCTAGTAGACATCTATAAGATTTCCTTTTTTCGGGTATAGAATCTTAATGGGATAAATAATATTTGGATCAGTTTTTGAAAACTTTCAATTTAAAATATTTAAGGCAAATATTATTACATAGTATGTTATGAATGAAAGATTTTCTTAAACCTTTTTTCTTAAGCAATTTTTTTGATATTAAATTGTGTGTGAATTAGATTGAAATTTAAACATGATTTTTTGTATAATATTAAATTCTTAAATTTATATAATCTTTGTAGGAAATTATTAATCTTGTTTTTCTATTAATTTTGTAACGTATTTTTAAATAGAGTGTGATCTTAAGCACCGTCTCACTTATACGAATACAAGTTAGTTTCGTGCAATATACGTATCTCATGCATCCCATAGTCTGTAAATTGAAAAGCTCCACCACTTAAGTTACTAAGATAAGATACCCCCTGTAAGAAATGCGACATAATAAAACAGGGGCAACCTCTCAGAAAATATATGAGAAACTATCGCCAAGAATCACCTCAAGCCCAAAATATGCAGCCTACTTTCATAAGAGGGCAACCTTAACGAATCCGACCAATCTAAACCACGAGCAGCAAAAGGAAGAAATCATCTCTGCACAATACATGCGTATCTAACACGGGCCTCATGAAAGCAACATAAAGATATTTCGCAAAATATCAATCATTATCTATCAATTCTATATCAGAATCATTAAATTTTCTACTCCATCTTATGGCATAACCTTGAGCAGAATTCGCCCTAATAACCATCAAATTGAAACGGGCCTTAAAATCGGGTCTACAATTCAACGCGTACCACCAAGGTCACAAAATCGATCAATCCTGCTGAATTTGGCGATTAAGGTTTAAAAAGTATTTTATAGTTCTGAACATTATTTTATAAATTTCATTTTATTAAGTATTTCGTATGCGAGGACAAAAGTTCAAAAATATGTGATGGATTATGTTAAGAAAAAAAATTCGATCTACCTGTTTACAATAAAGAAATGTTTATATTATTTCAGAATGTTTTGTAATTTTTCTTTTGTAAAGTATTAAAGAAATGCAAATCATGCTTAACAGTTATGATATAGAATTGCATAACAATAGGTGTTTCTTGAAAAAGCGCATGTTTCAATAATACTATAACAAAACAATTCTAAGGTCATAATATTTTCTCAAATTTCAGAGTTCTTATATTATAAAAACAAATTTTTTGTAATAGTTAATGAAAAATTCAATATTTACAAATTTGATCAATATGTCTTTTGAAAATACCGCAAGTTGCATTTTACAGGTCTATATTACAACATACTGTTAATAACCTATGTGTACGTGGAACTTCATGTTATTCTTACATTTTGATATTATGTTTTATATTTATTATATCTGTTATCCTCGAGCTTATAACGTTTTCAAAATATCCGGGCTTATTTTAAAAATCAGTTTTTTTTTCCAATATTAACATTTCGTTTTTTCATATTCCATTTATGATTCAACACAAAATAATTTTGAGAATCGAATTTTCTGTAAACTTAAGTGAATATTGAGCTCCGAATTCGTAATATTATGTGCATATGTCTGTGTTGGAATATACATATGTGCATGGAAAGATAAAGCGCTTCATATATTTTTTTAAATTTCTTTAAATTTAATCTTATAAAAGTATAATTCACAATGCCCTAAGTAAATTGTAATATAATAAATACATAAACACAACACAACGTATCCGTGTGCGTATTTACGCACATGTGTATGCTGTGTGCACTAAGAAATAGAGGGTGATGTTTTGGTTTTCTTTTTTTTATTTATGACATTTCTAATGTGGTTCGCTGATTTATCAAACTGGCAATCTAAAAATATTCAAAAAAATTGTCCAAATTCATATTAAAATAATAATTAAGAATACGTCTAGTCAGCAATTAGTTCTATTTTTATAGAAAATATCAATTGACCAGTGAGTGGATACGATTTGACCTCTTCACATAATTTTTTGTGGGAAATTTCTTTTTTGTATCAAAAATCGAAAAGTGTAATTGGAGAATATCCAGACCGTAATTTATGCTGATGAAAAATCGAACTGGTGTCGTGTACATATAACATTCCCTAGATTAAACAATATGAGTGATTGAGAGTGTAATTACCCATATTTATTTCTGCAGAGGATTCACAATCTTATATCATTTGAAAATGAAATGTAATGTTATTCTTTGATATATATATCTAAATAAAAATATTTTAAAAATTTTCTATTTTTAGGCGTTTATATCTCACTTCAAACAAATCACCCTATAACATTTAATAAATTTTCTTTTTGATAATCAGAAAATACGTATTCTTCCTGACATCCGGGTTCGATAAACATTTATGTCTTTTATATTATAATAAGAACCTATGTACGCATTTGAACATAATTGTATTATTAAATATTTTTGCTTATTTAATAATTGAATTTCTGTTGTTAAAAAAAATTTAATAAAGATTTAAGGAAGCAAACAGCAATACAAATAAAGGAACCCTAAGTTTCTTTTGTTGATATTTTTATTACCTATACGCGCTATACTGCTAAATGTATCACACGTCATTAAATTTTAGATGTGATTTGAATTTTTTTTTTAAATTATCTCATACAATAGAAATTTTGTGAAGAAAAAAAATTAAACAGGAAATATTAATTTTTGAAAATTCTCGAAAATTACATGAAAATGGGAAAAAAAAATTATTTATTCAGCACAATTTAAAAATTTATTTATTTTTATTTAAGGTGACAAAATTATAGTTTGGAATTAAAATATAATTATAGATAAGACATTAAAATAATACCAATAAAAACCGGTTTAATTTTTTTTAAAGTTTCTGGACGGAAGATCGAATATCTTCAATTATTATTTTCAACAATTAAAGGTAAAGCATATCCATGTAATCATATACGTCTATTTTTTTTCAAACCTCTTTTATAGTTTTTCGTGATCTCTAGATACGAAGAACCGATCTTTAAAGCTGCTCTCAAATGAAATTTCTAATAAATTGCCGGCACTCTTAAATTTTGTTCGATCCTAAAACTTCATTTTCGAAGAAAAATTGTAAAGATTTTTGAGATGTTTTCAACATCATTCAACAATTATTTGCAGCTTTAAACTATCTTGACCAAAATTGGCTTGAAGGAGATTATGTGTCGACCGCTTTGCATACAATAAGAGAGTTTATGTGACTGCATCAAACTTTTGAAATCAAGTTTTTGGCGAAAATGAGTTTCTCCATGCTAGGAAAGCGTAAATAAACTATTTTTAGCGAGATATCTCAACTTTAGTTATTTGAAAATATTGTCTAAATTTTCATGTGCAATATTTTCGCTGAACTAGATAATACATCTGGCTGTCGGTTATGCGGTGACCACATCAGATTTTTTTTTGTTTGAGTTTCATTGTTGTTTGAGTGTACATATATCTCACATACATCAAAAATGAAAAGTTATTCTGTAACAATAAAATATAACAATTAGATGTACAATTATTATAAAACAAAAAAAAATCTAAACCTATCAAAGATAGCAATCTGTATTTTAACATTAGATAAATTATTTGGGGCTTTGCAACATTATACGAACTAGAAATTAATTATACAAATTATTTTAATCCCTAATTGATTTATAATCCCTTCATTATACAATATTATTTTTCCATTATTATAAAATAACAAGTGTTATCAATTTGGAGAAAATATTATCAAAACACCTATTGTTATAATTTTTAATTATAGTTGAAATAGAGGTTAATTATTTTATTTAGGCTTTCATTAGCAAATAAAATTTTACATAGTACAGAAGAAAAATGATTTAATATGAACTACTATTGAAGATAATACAAATTAACAGGGTATAAATGCAAAAAAAAAAATATAATAAGTTGGGTCGAACCAATAGTTTGTATGCCAGCATTTTTCCCTTTAACAAATGAAAACACTGTTTTTAAAACCAATCTATGTATGGCTGCTACACTAATAAAATTACTTTCATTCATATACGAATATATTTCAAAAATTGCATACAGTTAGGATGAACAATTTATGCAGTCTTTGAAATAAAGCAAAAATATATTTAAAGAGGCGTCAACATAATGCTCGATTTTAAGATACTTAACTTGTAATTCAATGGCTTATTTCTAAAACTCTAAAAGACAATAATTAATGTTGCTCTTTAAAATCTACCATAATATGCACGAATTATTTAGAATAATTATTAGGAATTGTGCGTGTATTATGTATATATTGCGGTACTCCATTAAAATTTTAAATTAAACTTATTTACCTATGATGAGTGTAAGATGCCAAAGAGATTACAAGAACTCTTTTAATTTTGAAGTTTGCATTTATGGTATACTTTAATTTTCACAAGAAATCCTACCCGCCGTTTGCATTTATTCTACAAATTTTTTAGTGCGAATATTCTACTTGCATTACAAGTATTTGCCTTACATTTTTAATAAATGTTTTTCCGTCTACTTGTATTTGGAATTGACTTTTTCTCTACCCTAATAAAAAATGCGTAATTAGCAAAATAATTATTTTGAACGAGAGATTATGATCATTGTTTTATGTAATAATGTCCAAGTACTAATTAACACTATAATAATACAGTATTAGAAAGAATTCTTGTCAATAATTTTCGTGACCCTGACGTTGTATAACAATTCTATTTACGGTTATATTCCCAAATCGACTGATATAATAATATATATCCGACTAGAGTAATAACCCAAATCTAAGAAGTACATTATTTGAATACGCATAAATTTTTACATTCATTGTAATGAAAATGAAAAATAAATTAAATTTATCTAAAGAACCAACACAAAATTTCAAAGTAATTACTCAAGATTTTTTCATCAGACATCATTCAGAATTTAAAACTAATTCAACCAAACATAACAGTAGTCTCAAATCATGGAGAGATGTCGTTAAAGATTATTTACAACATTCTTCAATTCATGGTCTTAGATATTTACAAGATCCAGACATTTCACGCTGGGGAAGGTATAATTTATACATAAATTTTATATAGCTTCTTGCACATTTTCTAAAAATATTTTTCAATAAAATGCGATTTTATTAGCTTTGGAATTCACAAATGAAGAGCGAATGTTGAGTTTCAGGAAATCTTTGTAATTTTTTTGAGAAACTGAAACCCGAATAAATAAATCGGTTTTAATAAATAATTTGTCATTCGAAAAAAAATTTTTTTTTATAATATTTCTTATTGGAACGTACCATAAATATTTTTATTCTTCATATTTTTCAGATTCTTTTGGTGTTTTACAATATTTGCTTGCTTATTCTGTGCCATCCGAATCTGTTTTTTTGTTTGGGCAGAATATAAAGAAATTTATACGAAAACAATTTTGGAGAGCCCAATTTATCCAGTTAGTTTAATAGCATTTCCGGCTGTTTCCATTTGTAATTTCAATCGAATAAATTGGATGAAAATGAATGAAACATTGGAAAAATTTTCTCCGAAAAATTCATCTGATTTTCAGACACGTTATCTACTACAGGAATTTCTCACATATTTTGAAGATTTTTCACTAAAATTAATTAATAAATTTGATGATTTTCAATATTCTAACTTAACAGCTATTAACAATGTCAATATAGAAGAAGCTCTGAAAAGTTTATCATTTGATTGTAAAGATTTTTTTGAATCATGTCGTTTGAATCGAAAGAAAGTTAAATGTTGTGATATATTCAAGAAACAGAAAACCAATTTAGGAATGTGTTTCATTTTTAATTCAAATATCAAAGAACTTTCTGAAAGAAATAAAACTGGTGAAATGGTAATTTATTTTAAAAATTGAATTTAGTTTGTTAAAACATTTTTAAATTTGATTTTTTATAGCGAAATTTACATAGAACATATAGCTATAGTTCTGGTTCTGGATTAGTAATTAGAATAAAATTTGATCCAAAAATGAAAAATCCAAGGAATAGAAATCCTGATGGTGTTTCGGTATAATGAAATGAAGTTGAATTTTTATGGAAACAAAATGTTTTATTCAATTTTTTAGATGATTTTATTGACAGATCTTTCTTATCCTAGGAATGAGTTTTTCTTGGAGAAAAACGCCTATCATCATATTATCATAAAACCAGCATTATTTACAATAACACCAGAAACTAAAATTCTGCCAGTAGAAATTAGACATTGTGTTTTCGATGTAAATATTTGTTATTGATTATCCACGGCAATGTTGTGCCGAAAGCTTCACATCTCTAAAATTCAATTAAATGTTTTTTTACAAATTTAAATTTTCTACACTTCCACAATATTTTACGTATTCTTCTATATTTTAATATTAATCATAGTTATTTTATTAAAATTTTGCAGGATGAAGTTAATGAAAATTACTATAATACATTGCCAGGATTCAGATATGATAACAATAATTGTTATGGTGAATGTGACCGTAGATTAATTATAAAAATGTGTAATTGCTCTCCGTCATTTATTTATCCAGATGGTAAACGAAGTTAAAAAAATTTGACAATATTCTTTTTCTCATATTAAACCTATTTTAATGCAATATTCCAGATTATCCAGCAAAATACAAACCTTGTACTGCTCTTGATTTTCTTTGCATTTCAAAACTTAATAGTACGTATAACAACAACAAAAATACGAAATACAAAAATTAACATTAGCGTATACTAAAATTATTTTTTTCCTTTCTTTTGAGGAAAATTTTTACCACAAGTTCATCCAATTGAAAAGAACTATGTCAATAATTTTGGTTATGGAAATGTTTGTGAGTGTTATTTTAGCTGTAATTTCTTAAGAACAGATCATATATCAAGAACAGAAGAATTGTAAGAAATTTTATACTCAAATTATATGTACTTTAAGAAAAGTTAAGAAACAGGAATACTTTCAGGAGCAAAAATAATGGGCTAACAGACAAACATCTAGTACTTGATATTTATTTTCGTCGATTGATTCTTTTCAAATTTAACACATTCTTAACTTATAATTGGGTCGATTTTATAGGTAAAAATTATTATGATTCGAATTAACAACACGAAACAAATTATTAGCAACCTGCTCCCTATTAGTCCTATTGCCAAAATATATGTAAGAAATTCTTGAAGATGGTTTTCTTATACTTTAGTTTTGAAGACGTAGAGATCGTTACAATAATAACAAGTATGAAAACCATTTTAACTTTTACGTAGAATACTATTGTAATAGGAAGAGGTTGTAATAAAAACCATGATAAAGAGATTCTTACAGAAATTACGCACTTTATTAAAGCTGATTTTCTTTTGAGAACCAGTTTTAAATGAAACAAAATTTTTTTCTTCTAATTAAAATGTTTATTTTTTAATAAATTTCAGTTCATCTTGGTGGTGGAATTGCATTTTTTCTTGGCTGTTCAGTTTTAAGTTTAACCGAAATATTATTTTATATTCTGATTTTGTTTTCAAATGAACTGAAAAAGCGTTTCATTACTCCGAAATTCTTTGATCATTTGAGGAAAACGTAATGGGTTTGCTAAGAATGTTTTATTGTATTAAAAATATGTGAATACTAAAGTAAATAAATTTTGCTTGTTACTGAAATTAAAATAAAAATTTGTTCAAATGTATTATAATTTTAAGAGGAAACATGCAAATAAAGCTTATATTTTAAATTTGAAATTTGTAATAAGATTTTAGCGAATTGCAAATAATTAAATTGGTTAAATTATAGTATATAACAGTTACAGAATAATTAAATAGGTATACTATTGAAAATATCTTTTTATAACTTTATAAAATGCTTCTCACCAAATATATGTATGTACTAAAATGTTAATATAAAAAAAACAAGGAAAAATGTTAATGTTATTTCATTGCATTACGAATTTTACATAGGGTTTTGTATATTAAAATTGGTAAGTGATGATAGCTACAACTTGAATTCTACTCTTCAACTTGTCATAATAAATTCAAACCTTTTTTATTTAAACTTCATATTTCAGATAAAAAAAAATGGATACTGACAAGTTTCTCATGATATTGAAACGTAGAATTCAATTTTTTTTCAAAAGATGTATAAACAAATAGACGGCTGGTCCTACATTTATCCAAACATTTTTTAAAAAATTTTTCGAAAATATTTCAATAACAAAATATCTTTCTTTCATAATATTCTCTACG
This sequence comes from Condylostylus longicornis, assembly GCF_029603195.1. Lineage (NCBI taxonomy): Eukaryota > Metazoa > Arthropoda > Insecta > Diptera > Dolichopodidae > Condylostylus > Condylostylus longicornis. The sequence continues at coordinate 1,728,307 of NW_026578068.1, read as the reverse complement.
CTAAAGTTTTAAGCGATTATGCAACTTAAATATTATATTTTAATATTAGACAAGCGACATCTTTTTGAAATTATTATTAACAATTGAAAAGTATCCTTTACAGGATAACAATTTTTCAAAAGCATTTTCAAATTAAAATAACTTTTTATTAATAAGCATTTCAAAAGAAATAAAAGTTCAAATTTTAGCGATTTGCTGTACCGAGAAATAAAAGCTTTGAAAATAAAATAGATTCCACATTTCAACGAAAATTCTAAATAAAACGTATGGTTGTGATCCTTGCTATAGAAAATTATTTTAACAAAAATTCCATAAAGTTTTTTATAATTTTATTTATTTTTTTGGAAAAATTTAACAAAAAAAATTGTTCTTGAGCGAATTTTAGTTTTATTAAAGTTTTTCTTTTAAAAGTGAATTTCGTTTTATTAAAAAATAGAATAAAATTTTCAAATTGAGTGCAGAGCTCAATATTTTAACTATTGTTGCTTAACTTGTCCGATAGGGTACTAACAAATTGTTCTCTTTTTAAAACGTGGAAAACACGTTTTTTTGCTGAAATTCAACTAATTCTAAGGTGTGTTTCTATAGTCTAAAGTTTAATCGTATATAATATTTCTTGGTTTGTATTAAAGAATTTTAGAACGTTAGGTCTAGCTTTACTCTTTTTGTTCTCGATCATCTTAGTCACAGACAGAAATCATTTCGAAATCTTATTCTAGATTTACTCTATCTACATAGACTAGTTTAGTTTTTTAGTCTTTCCAAATCACTTCTTCGCGAATTTAAATTTAAACTTAAATAGTGCTAGAACGTGAAATGCTAGAATTAGTTATAAAAGAATTTAGTACTCAGTACTCATAATCAATGGAACAGTCACTATATTATACGTTATTAATTAAAATTCTTACCTTATTTGAAAATATATAGTTATTTATATGGCAATTCTACCTTATTATGTAGATTTTCAAAGAACCAAATCGTTTACACATTATAATTTACTGCTTCCGCAACAGTCCGCAGATAAGTTATGACGCAACAACCAAAATCACTCTTTTTCAAATACATTATTGTACAAATTTACACAAAAATTTTCTCTGCAATTTTTTTATGTAATTTTAAATTTAGTGGTCTTACATTTAATCTTATATAAATAGAGCTTCATTGAATAGAAAATCTCATTTGATTTCTATTATTTTTCTGAAACAAATATACTACAAAAATATTGTTTTTAATAAACAAATACAGAAAGAAAGAAAATAAAAAAAAACATTCCAAAAATATTTCAATAAAAATCTTTAAAAGAGAAATATATCAAGAAAAAACTGAAAAAGAAAGTCACAACTTTTCCTTGTGCAATTATATTTTAAACTTTTATTAAAAATTTCTATAAAGAAGTCCTTTGATAAAATTGTACCACATTTAATTTCCCAAAATTTGAAATCTCTTTCAACAATTTTATAATAGAAATGAGTAGGTAAGTCAATATAAATTTAAAATAAAAAAAAAAACTTTTCAAAATAAAATTATGCAGTTTTCTATTCGTCATAAAAAAATTTTAAAAGGTCTTCAAATTTTCTATTTTGGTTGCACATGCAAAGCAATACACATATTTAATAAAGTTATTCTAAACTTTACAAAAAACAGTCTACTAACTGTTTAAATTAGTTTTATTAAAGTAACGACATATTTCAAACTATTGCATATATTCAGGATGAAAAAAAAATAATTAAGAGAAGAGTTGACGCGAGTTGAGGTAAATAAATGAATTTTTTTATGGCATGGCATTTACATTCAGACTTTTGTCATTTACACAATTTCTTTAAAAGGTTTGAGAAAACATTTAAAATGCTCAGCATTTAAAATATTGCAATTGGTATTTCTGTATACAGATCACACATTATTGCCAGTTTCCTTCAACAAAAACGTGTTCATTTAAAAGAGCAACTTTTCGATAATTTAATTTTTGCGGTGTAACCCAAATCGGCATACTCATTTCGTACAACCAAAAACCATGGATGTTCTTTAAGAAAATATATGGAAGTCAGATTAATATCTATACCAGCATCTGCAATATGCATCTGCAATTTCAAGTAAACGCTATCTACAAAGAGAGTTCTAGCGTTTTCCGAAACTTTTCCTGGTAGAACGACTCTTTTAGCATAAATAGCAATCACATTTGTATCGAATTCTATCAGATCTTGGGTTAAAGTTTTTAATACTTTCACTGTTGGTGTTACGCTACATTTGATTATTTGAGTGAAATCTGAAAATACAACTAAGGTTAAAATTCATTACAGCAGGCTTTGCTTATGCATTTTTTTAATTATAGGCTAATAATACTTCTGTTTATTTAAATTTGGGTTAATTCCAACACTTTCGTAAAAAATTCCAAAAATAATTATAACATATACCTTATAGTAATCGGGAATGTTACAATAATTATGTATATAACAAGGATGTTGAAAATTTAATACCTACACACTAAAAAATCTTAAAGAAAATTTTTACCAAAAAAAAAGATGATAAAAACCAAAATAAATAAATTTTTTTTTATTTCCCCTCCTTTCTTTCCCGCTCCCTCTCTCTCTTTCTTTTTCTCTTTCTCTTTCTATTCTGGAAATAGATTTGTAAATATTTTCTTTGAAATTTAAAATCATTCTGCTTGCACCAACATTTTAAAAATAGTGAAATTTAATACAGTTTTATAATTTATATAACAGTTTATATTTATCTTTTCTTACTGGTAACATCTTGTATGAATCTTGTGTATTAAAGTTTTTTCATTTTTTATAAAAGTAACATTCTTAACCTTTTTAATTCAAAAGTTGTTACCTGTGGCAGCGCATTAAATTATTGCCTATATAAGATGGCTGTTTATATTGCTAATAAATAAACGGCACTTTTATACTAATTAAATCTCTTATCTCAACCTGAGTTGCACTGACTTTGCTTACCTAACAATCGCGATGTTACGATTTTTTGTTTTGTTTAGGCATTAATTCTCTGCATTTATTATGCAAATTAATTTTTATACACTAAATTTTATTCGGTACTGATGTTATTATTTGCCTCAGTAAAAAAGACAATTTTGAAATAAAAATTTGACAACAAGTTCGTTACGAGGACTAGACTTGTCAAATAACATTGAAATAAGTTTTATTTGACATACATTATTTATGTCGATTGTAGTTGCGCAGGAATACGTGACATCATTGAAATCTTGGAGACGACCACTTTTCCACCATATTTCTGAAAAGTATAAATATTTTAAAGTTCATTATATTGTATTTTATAAATTTAAAAACTGGAATTATTGTCGTAGCATATAACACATACATACGCACATGTAGATATCTATCTTCTTCTTCTTCTTCTGCCCCTTCGTTTTCGAATGTTGGCGATCTTTATATCCATATTAGTTGATGTTATTGACAATTTCTTTATATCTCTCTCTGTCTCTAGAAAACTCCATTAAGGCTGACAAGTCCCTCAAACCGGTCCAGTTTCTAATGTTTCTCAACCATGAAATTTGTTTCCTTCCGATGCCTCTTTTTCCTTGTATTTTGCCCTGTATTATGAGTTGTAATAGATGGTATTTTGAGTTTCTCATAACATGTCCGAAGTATGCTGCTTTTCGGCGTTTAATGGTGGTAAGTAACTCACGTTCTTTGTTTATTCTTCTCAGCACTTCGGCATTGGACACCCTGTCTATCCAAGGAATTTTCAAAATTCTCCGGTACAGCCACATTTCAAAAGCTTCGATTTTATTCATTTCTGCTACTTTCAGAGTCCACGTTTCCATTCCATACAACAATACTGACCACACGTAACATTTAACGAATCTGACTTTTAGTGCGATGTTGATACCATGATTGGTAAGAACTTTTTTGTATCTGAAGAACATCGCCCTGGCAACTTCAATTCTACATCTTATCTCATCTGAAGAGTCCCAACTTTCATTAAGCCAGCATCCGAGGTATTTGAACTTAGTTACTCTTTCTACTGTTTTATTATCTGTAAAAAGCCTCGTATTGTTGATGTTGTTTTTCCTGCTTACAACCATATATTTAGTTTTATCGATGTTAATATGAAGACCGAACTGTTTACTATAGTGGTTAACTTTGTTCAATAAAGTTTGTAGATCTTCGATACTACCAGCTATTAAAGTGGTATCATCTGCATATCTGATGTTATTAATGTTGATGCCGTTAACTTTGATACCCTCTTCTACATCACTGGTTGCTTCTTTAAATATGTTCTCTGAGTAGACGTTGAAAAGTAGAGGTGAGAGAATACAACCTTGCCTTACACCTCTAAGAATCTCGATTTCTCTTGTTGTTTCCGCTTCAATTTTGATTTCCGCTGTTTGTTTCCAATATAATCTTTGAATGCAGTTTATTTCTTTCTGGTCGATGTCCATATTTTGCAAAATTTCGATTAGTTTATCGTGTTGGACTCGGTCGAAGGCTTTTTCGTAGTCTATGAAGCAAATAAAAACATCTTTTTGCACATCTTTACAGTTTTCAACCAGAACTTTTGTACAAAATAAAGCTTCTCTTGTACCCATACCTGCTTTGAAACCAAATTGTGACTGCCCCATTGCTGCTTCACATTTTTTATATATCCTGTTTTGGATTATTTTTAGAAATATTTTTAATATGTGACTCATTAAGCTGATTAGCCTGTATTCTTTACACCGTTTTGCATTTATTTTCTTTGGTAAAGTAACAAAAGTCGATTTTAACCAATCCCTAGGGTATTCTCCAGTATCATATATTTGATTAAATAATTTTACAAATATTTGTAAATTGTCTTCGTTTATCAATTTTATTATTTCTGCTGGGATTTCGTCAGGACCTGTTGCCTTGTTTTCTTTGGCTGACTCGATAGCTTGTACAATTTCCCCTTTCGTGATTGGTTGACCAGTTAGATGTGGTGTTGCTGACTCAGTCAAAATCGATCTATTACTATCCGAGAAAAGATCTTTTATGTATTCTTCCCAGACCTGCTTCTTTTCTTCTATATCGAAAACAACTTTGTCTTCTTTATTTACCAAAATGGATGAAGTCTTTTTTCTATAAATACCGGATGCTTCTTTTAATTTCTTATGAAGGTTAAAATCGTCATGGACTTGTTGTAATCTTTCTATTTCCTGACACTGTTGATTAAGCCACTCTGTTTTTGCCCACCTAATTTTTCTTTGGATGGTTCCGTTTAATTGTTTGTACTTTACCGGATTTATATTTCTATATTTGCGCCTTTCGTTCATGAGTTCTATTATTTCTTCAGTCATCCATTTATTATTTGTGATATGTTGTTGGTTACCCAATTTGGCTTTAGCAACTTGATTTAAAACTACTTTCGTTTCTGTCCAGATATCGTTTGTGTTGTTTGTTTCTAAATTGATTTCGCTCAGCTTTTGATTTATTTCTGCAGTAACTATGTTTTTTGTTGAAATATCTTTCAATTTAGCTACATTCAGTTTTGTTCTTTGTGGTGTTCTTTGAATAACTGCAAGCTTGATTTTGATGTTGGCTAGTAAGAGATTATGGTCTGTCCTAACGTCAGCACCTGGATAAGTACTGACCCTCGAAACAAATGAACCGAATCTCCTATTAACTAGTATGAAATCAATTTGATTCCTGACAGTGCGTAGATCGTTATCTTGTGGCGATTTCCACGTATATAACCTTCTTGGCGGTAAACTAAACCATGTGTTGGTAATTTTCATTTTGTTTTCTTGACAAAACTGAATTAATCTGTCACCTCTTTCATTTCTGTCTCCTAAACCAAAATGACCGGTTACTCCTTCCACTTGAGTGGAGCCCACTTTGGCATTGAAGTCACCTAATACGATATTCAATTCTTGTGGTTTAGTGAGCTTCATTAATTCGTCGATGTCATGGTAAAACTCTTCAATAGCTTCATCACTTTTATCTGCTGTTGGTGCGTAAACTTGTATCAAGTTGATGTTAACAGGCTTTGCACTTAGTTTGACCAGCATTGTTCTATCGGAATGCGGAATAAATGTTGAGACACATTTCGCAGCATGGCCCTTGATAATCATGCCCACTCCGTTGCTGTGCTTCCTATTTTGATTACCAGAATAGAAAACCGTAGCGTCATCTTTTTTAAGCTCGCCGGCATCTGGCCACCGCATTTCACTTATACCGAGAATATTGATGTTTAATCTTGTCATTTCTAATATGGTATTATCAAGTTTTCCTGCCTCATATAAACTTTGAACGTTCCATGTACCAATGTTTAATTTGTTTTTCGTTTTACCTCCGGGGATTCTTAGCACCCTCGTTGCGCCGGAGACTGAGGGCCATTGATTCTCTTGATTATTCATAAAGATTTTCTTGGGAATGTTACTTCAGTGGTTTCCCGTTGCCTTCTGAAGCCCATGCCGTTGACAATTCAATTGTTCATCCGCCTTTAGAATTAAAAAATAACTCAGGGACAAGAGGTTGCCCCGCCAGCTAACACATTTATATAGCGAGCCGCTTGCTCCAAGACAGTCACCCGCTTGTAGCCGCCAGTTGCTGGACAGACGCTACTAAATTAAATATCTTCTTTGTTTTCCGATATTTAACCCACCAATCTCGTTTGTTGTCGACCCAAACTACTCCACTTGGATTGGTTACCAAATCTTCCGTAAGGGTTGCTCGACCTAACAGGGTGGACCTCGTGAAGGTGAGATTTGGTGTTGAGTAGTAGAGGCTAGGTTGATGTGACAGCTTCCCATCATCTTTATTCGCATACTACCCCGTTTCCAACCCCGTAGATATCTATATAATATAAAAATAAAATTATATCTTGTATACTGCAATAAAATATAAATTCAATTTTTGCTTATTTCAGTGAAATTAAAATCTTCTAATGTAATTAAGAACAATTTTATATATTCCACAATACTTTACTAAAGTATTGTAGAAAATTGTTCTTATGGTATAGATATTCCTATAGATATTACGAGTATGTATATTAAAATAGTGGTGAATTTTAATGAATGGTGAATGATGGTCATATCTTTGAATTACTTAATTTTTTAAATAACAAATTACATAGATCTATTTATAAATTTACACACATATAACATGTATATAAATATATTTTATATATATAATATTAATGTTATATTATAACACATATAAAGTGTCTGTAACTATTTATAAAATAATTTTCACTCTTGTAAAATTTTTAAAGCTTTTTTTTGTTTTGTTTTTCTTTTTCCTGTATTTTTTTTTTGCAAAAGAAATAATTATAACTTTCAAGGATAATTTTATTTTATGATCATTTATAATTCTATTTTTAGCAAGATAAATTTCTATGAAAGTTTATGTTTCAATATAGCATTATTGCATATGTGTATACAAGGTGATTCAGTATTGAGTATTATATTTTGCAAATTATATATTATAAGCGATAGTTTCCGAGATCCAGTGATTTTAAGCATATTTGACCAAAAATTTTGCTTGACAGAGTTGATCCGTTGTAAAACTGTTATGAGTTTCAAGCGAGAAATTTCTGATAAGACCAAAAAGTTCTTAAAATCAACTCACTACTTTGCTTTCTTATTTGTGTACTTTCGCTATAAAATTAAGAAAAATTCTAATTTTTCTTCAATTTTTCGTGATAGAGAGGCCTAAATAAACTGGTTTTAGCGAAAATATTCATCAAATTAATTCGAAATTCCTTATATGAATTTGTATAACAGTAACTTGTAAAGGTAGTCAGGTGTTAGCAATTGGCAAATTTACATACAAAATCCCTAAATACAACTACGAGCCTACTTGACATTTTTGCGTGTGCACAGATTTCCGGATGTTGAAATTAAATATTTGGATTTAGAGTGTTAAAAGAAATAACATTTTTGGAGAATTTTACGGTTCAGAAACAAAACTGTCACTAATCACTAGTGACTTTACATTTTTTAACATATGTAATGAATTTATTAACGAAATTTCTTGAAATTTACTATTTTGAGTTCTAGTTAATGAAAATGGCGGCAACTTTTGCAGGGAAATACTTTGAAATAACTGTTTAAAAGCCATTTTAAGTAGTTATTGTGCATCATTTTCACTAAACTGAACAATACCATAGAAAAATATGAACAGTGCTGCCATATCAGCCTTTTTTCGAATTGTGATTATATTGAACATTTTTAAGAAATATTTCTTTTTTTAAACTTCTTACTACAAATTAAGCTTCTCAGGATTAATGTAAAAATTCCAGAATAACCCTATAAATATATACATAGGGTAGAATATGTATTTAACTTTATATCGTTATCGTTATAATAAAAGTTTAAAATTATTTAGTTATGTTTTCCCCGGAATAAAAAGTAAATAGAAAACCATTTTACATACATGTGTATTAATTGTTCGTCGTATACAAGTATGTACAGATTTTTATGTGTTGCGGTATAAAAAGTATGGAAAGTAAAAATTTTTTGCTCATACTATAACTGTAATTTAATATAAAAAAAAATTTGGTTTTCATTTACACCTGAATTTCTTTTATTAAATTTGAAATTTTATTCCATGCATTTTAAAGTTAAATTGCATTATAAGGAGTGTTAAAAGTAATGGTAGGAATTTATGGTATCTAAATGAAAGACAAATTTTCTTCTTCATATTCGACACAAATAAAATTAAAAAATTTGGGTGTGTTCCCCCAATCTTTAGCAAAATAGTTCATTTATTTGTTCATTTAAAAAATTTCCAAAAAATTATGTTGAAAATTACAATTTTTGTACTGATAATAGGACTGTTAATTTTTGCGTTAGGCAATAGAACTGTTATTAAAACTTTTGAATATGAACCATAGTAACGCCAACACTGTAAAAGGATTCATATTAAATTTAGAGTTGGTTCAGGGTTTTACCAAAGAAGTAGATAACTGGTTCCACACCGATTTTCTCAGCGATTCGCGACAACGATTAAATTAGATCTACAAAAAAAACTTTATTTGATTTTAATCAATTGAAAATAATAAAATTCTTTTCTTTCTTTATTTGCACGTGTTTATTCAAAGTCAGTTCCAAAATGAATGACAAAATTTAACCACCATTTCAAAAATAAATTGAAATTTTTTCTTTTATTTTTCAAAATTAGAAAGGATAACATCAAATATTTTTTTTCTTCAAAATTTATCCTTTTGAAAAACAAACGCTTCTGTTTAGAAACTCAAGATTTTTTATCACTTTGAAAAATCATAATTGAAAAAAAAATATTAATTTCAATATTTTTTCATTCTATGTTTTAAATTATTGAAGCAGAAAACTATTTTATATTTTTCATTGATTCTATTTTTAGATTTAATTAATTTTATTGTTAACTAAATCGATAAAACCAAAAATATCAACACAATTCAAATTTAATTTAGATTTTCAATTTCAATATTAAAGGTCAAGTTCAAAAATACAATTATTTTGAAAACCAAAAATGTAAACAGACAAACCTTTATTGCAAAAAAAAAAAAAACAAATTCTTAATTGAATAATCAAAATTTAATGCCAAAATTCAAGTTTTCTTTTTTTTGTTTTTTTAAAAGAAATCTTGTTAAGAGACTGCAATGATTAAATGTGGTAATATTTTTCAGTTATATAAGATTGTCAAGATAAAAGATTGTTGAACAAAAGCAATTTCAGTAATGCTAAAGGAATTGAAAAATAATTTTAGTTTGAAGCATTACCAACTATATAAACAATAAGATTTTAATCAAAATAGCTAATTGATAAACACTTCTTTGAAAGAGTCTTATAGGTGTTCCACACGCAACTTTTGGATTTTTCGACTTATGAGTATTTCTATAGTTTTAAGGTGAAAGGGGCTTTCAATATCAATCCGCTTTAGGTTATAGAAAAATTTAATGAAATCTTTTGTGAAGCTACATGGTAGCTACTCAGCTCATTGATCTAATCGTTTTCAAATCATTAAGAGTTATAATATATATTAATATAAGGTCGATTTTATTTTATATTTCATTTCAAAATTTTCACCTATTTTCTACTTGTATTTTTTTTCTAATATTTATTAATAAATTTTCTTGCTATTTTCCATATACGTAGTTTTCAATTTTTTGTTTCATTTCAAATACTACCCATATACTAACTGGGTAAAATATTGTTAAGCTTTTTATTTGCTCCATGATAATGCATTTTTGTTATTGCCAAAGAAATTGGTGAAAATTCCTAATTTATTTGGGACAAAATTAAGAAAAACTTTATACATATTTATATATTCATAAATATAAATACATATAGACAGGTTAAAAAAAAATTTTTATGAGTATTTCAACTGCTACTTTAGCACATTACATAGAAAGTAATTCTATAAATAGAAAAATAAGTAAACGGGGATAGAAGTGTTACCCGAAAACTAGATAATGCAATCAAATTTATTCGCCCTATTAGTATAACAAGAAGAGAAAGTAACAAAAAATAAAAGTCAATCCTCCTTACAAAATCCAAAACAAAAAAAATCGATTGGAAACATATTGATTATGCAATATTTCATTGATTGGCAAGCAATTATATTTTTAATTCCAATTTTTTTTCTATTTTTTTTTTCTTTTTTACATAAATACTTACACGATACATAAATATTGTTTGACTGTACCATGATTTTATGCTTTATTGCTATATATACATAATATGTGTGTATGTATGTAGTTGTAAGTACGAGTATTTATAAAAGATTCTTCTTTTAAACTTTGGTATACGAGAAATCACATACCCAAAACGTATACAAAAAAAAGGAAAATTCAAAAATTTTCTTCTAAAAATAAATTGCAAAAAAAAAACGCTGCCAAATGCCAAAAACTTTCAATTAATAATTGAATTTCCTTTTGAGCTTATCCCAAAAAAAAATTAAAAAAAAAAACGCATTGAAAAAAAGGCATTGGAAAATGAATAAAAAAAAATAGAAATTTTTTTTTAGAACAGGACGACGTCCATTTTTTTTATTTCTTTTTTCTTCTTGTCAGTTTAAATTTTACTGAATGAAACTTTTTTTGTGACACACAAAAATGAGAACAAAAAAAGGGAAGAGAATAATCGGTTATACTTTGCGCAACAAATTTCAACCATTCATAAAATATTTTTCAAATTTTCAATTCAAAATCTATAAAATATGTGGGAAAAATTACAATCTAGCGTGGATTTTTCAATTTCCATGGCAAGGTAATGTAGTATACAAGATATTTTTGGGAGGAGGATTTATAAAATTACCATAAATAAAAATAATTCGTGTAGTGTTTTTATATAATTATGCACCAAGTGTAAAAATCCACTCAATGTTACAGTGGTTATGGAACCGGTCCTTTAACCGTAGTATTTCAGGTTCATCACCATAGTCAAATCACCATTGATATTATAAAAAATTGCATACAATTAATTTTGTGTGGCTTAATATACAGTATTATGAAATGAAATTTTAATGACAATAAAATTATATAAACAAAAGGAAAGCAAGCTAATCATCTACTTAATTATCTCAATGGCTTATGAAATTTAGAAGGTTAACTCTAAAATATCAATCGAAATAAATGAAATGGAAAATCTCTAACTCAAATGGAAAATTCTAATGCTCACAAGTGGAATAAAGAAAAAAAATAAGTATAAAACAGTAGATTATTTCCTACTCTGATTCATGACCACGAAAATCGTTCAAAGCAAATTATCTGTGAAATTAACTCAAACACGACCGGCAAAGAACTAAAAACTAGAATACTGAAAAAAGATATACGAAAAAAAGTCATAGTATGATTTCGGCCAGTGAAAGAATTTTTTAAGACATTGTAACCCAAAGAAACAATGATCTTTAGTATGAGTAAAAGCAGTTGAGAATGTTCGCAAGTTTTTTTAATAGTGCAAAGAAATTTAGAGTAGGCTGATAGGCAACGAAATTTAGAGTCGAAAGAAACCCCCATTTTATTAATTTACGGATTGTTTAATATTAATTAACTAGAGATGGGAAATCTTAAAAATTGAAATGCTTAAATATATCAGAAAAATGCTTAAAAATTTATATTAAGAAATTTTAAAATAATAAAATTTAGTATTTTCTTCTTGTAATAATTTAAAATTTTCACAATTAACAGAATTGCAAGATTACTCAATATTTTTTCCTAAAATTCTTCTAAATAAATCTGAAATTATTTTTTATGACTCCACCTAATAATATTTTCATTATCCTAATTTTCCAGATTTACCTCACTGCTCTATAATTATAATCTCAATTGCTAAAATTTTTACAAAAAAAATAAAAGAAAAAGCTTTATACCAATAAAGTACACAATCAAAAAAAAATTTTCTGCTGATCGAACAACTTAGGTACTATTAAAAGTTTTTGCCTTTATTTTATTGCCCTCTTCTAATTCTTTTCATCATTCTACAGAAAAAAAATCAAAAAAAAAAAAACAAAAAAGAAAAAGGAACAAAGAAAGTTTCTTTTTTAGAAAAAAGTGAATATATTTTTCTCTTTCTTTTATCTTTTGCCTAGTTTGTTATTGGAATCTTATTTATGCTTTTTTAGAAAAGTTCCAAAAATAAAAAGCAAAGAATTTAAAAAAGGTTTATGTATTTGTTTCTGCTTCACTGATAAACCGTTGAAATATGAACATGAATGAATGATAGTTTCAACACAGATACGAACAAGGAACTATTTTCATTAATAACACAGAAGGAACAATAAAAACAAAAAGAACAAAATTTGAAAAGAAAATTAAAGAGACATGAAGACTTATTGCTAGAATTGATTTATAGAACGGAAAATTTTTGTTTAAAAAATTATTTCTTAGTTTTGGTTTTTTTATTTGTATAATTTTTTAGATTCTTCATGGCAACAGATGTTTAGTCAGCATTTTCAATAAAAAAATATTTTGAAAGTGGAACGAGTGGAGGAAGGTGAAAAAAGAAAATATAATTTTTTTTTTATGTTGCAGTTGTTATAGTTTTTTTAAATGGTGATTTATTTTGAAGTCAATTAAGCAATATTTTTTAGTTTTGTTATAAAATACAACAAGTTTATTATTAAATTCTCGCGTTAATCCTCCAATATTAAATTTACCCATAATAAATACATAGGATTTACTAAAATCACTTAATATATTAATTTATGCACGTATAAAGCAGATTAGATCAGAGTAGTGTGGCCCCCATAAGGGTACACATAAGCCATCTAGACCCGTTGTGGTAACGCCGGATGTCTCCTTTCACAAATCGGCTAAGATCTCTAACATTTACATTTGTTAAAAACGCAGCGCAACCAAAGATCGGTAGCGCAACACATGAGCATTGGAGGTGGTTGGCCGTTTTCTTTCACCCCTAGCCGCAACAGCTTCTACATAGATCATTTGCGAAGCGGCCCAATCAGATAACGGATATTCGCCAATCAGATAACGGATCATCAGAACTTCTGTTAAAGGTGTAAAGTAAAAAGTTGAGTAAAAAACTCTCTAACATTATACATTCTTGAACAAAAATAATGTTAATGTAAAAATCACATTGTTTTGCATAATATATGGTATTTTATTCTATTATGGTCCACATGTAACAATTTATGGCCATAAGCCATATGAATTGTCATCAACTCTAAAATTTGAAAATTTCATTATTTTATTTTTCACATTTGATAATTTTAAGCAAAAAAGTTATTACGTCAAGCAGGATGACAATTATTATAATTTAGTTCAATATTTACAGTTTTTTTCCTCCTATCTTTCTATATTATCAATACTTGAGCATTTAATAAACACATTTAATTCATAAAAAAAAAATTAAATGCTCTGCCTACAGTCGTATAACACAAACTGTTTATTTTATTTCTTTTCTGGTTTTTCTTTGTTTTTGTTTTTTATTTTTTGGGGTAATTTCAATTTTAGTTTTACAAATTGCTGGTCATAATCTCGTACCAGTACAACTTCACGTACATTAATGACTAGTTATACATCTGTATAGAAGAAAAAAAGGAGGAAAGGTTCAAATTTCATTTTCAATCAACAAAAAATATCTTATCTATAGAGGAGGAAATGTTGTGTTCAGTGTTGTCTTGCTTAAAACTGATTTTCTCTCTTTATATGCAACAACATCTCTTATACATTTTAATAACCTATTTTACTTATAACATTAGAGAAGAAAAGCTATGAGCTTTAAAAAAATAAAAAAACAAGAAATATAAAAACAAAAATTATTTTCCTCTTTTTTTTTGTTATTCTCTTTTGCTTTCGTTATTATTATTGTTTGATTTTTCATATACTTTATTTATTGTTGTTATTTTTGTTTATTCGCCCACTCATAGTGGAGGAGGTGTGCGATGATGTCGAATTGATAATGATAATAATGACTGTTATGTACAACACAATTTTTGTTTTTTTTTTTGTTTACTTTTTTAAATTTTCATCATCTCCTTCGCAATTTTCATTTATTATGTGGGCATAAATATTATATAAAAAATCTAGTGAGCGAATTTCCCCTTTTTAATTCAAAATACGTACATAATTACATATTGTAATAACGTGCTTGAATTCAATATTATATAAAATTGTCTATGTATTATGAAAAGAAAAACATAAGAGAAAAGAATAAAAAAAAAACAACTTTAAAAGCTCTTAATTTTGTAAATGTGTGTTTACGTCAAAATCATTGATAAAATTCTGTGTAAGGATTTTCGAATTTTGTTTCTTTAATGTAGATACACGCTTGGCATACTTTGAATGAATTTCTCTTATTTCTTTACACATTTCATATTTTTATTTTCTCTTTTTTATTTTGCTTTTTCTTAATTTTCTATACTATAAAATTAAAATATTTACTATCTACTGAAGGATATTCACAAAATAAAAATAAAAATAAATAAATTTAAGATAGTAGTAGTAGTAAATTTTATCCTGGGAATATATTTTTCTATATTAATGTATATACATATAATATAGACTACAATAGTATGTTATGAATAGTAGCAACATAAATTGTATATATATATATATATATATATATATATATATATATATATATATAATATATATATTATATTATATAAGAATATAAAAATAACCAATATAAAGGATAACAAGTGCAAACACATACATGTGCAACTTTTATTATTTTCTCATATACCTATTATTTTTTTTTCTGAAGGATTTCTTATTTAGAGAAAACTCTTACGGGATTTAAGCTTATATGTAATATGAAACAGGTGATGATATATATGTAAGTATTTAAAATTAATTGAAATATTTCAGGATTTTTAGAGTTAGAAACACATTAGATATATGTATATTAAAATAAAAGGCAGAATTAATAACAGCAACCCTTTAAAATATATTTATTTAATGTAAAATAAATGAAGATTGGGAATTGATTTCGATATTAATTTAAAAATTTTCGATTTTGCAATAATAATTACACATTTTTTTAAATATGTGGAAAATAAAATCTAGTTATTTAAATTTACAAAATATTTTTTATGAATTTCGAAAATATCGTCGGTAATTGAGGGTGAATTTTCGGTAATAACTCTTTCAAATAAATTATACATACAATAAATTGGATATTCAATATAAATTTTTTTACTTCCTCGATTTACCAAAAGTTTCCATTATAAAGTTATTATAAATCTACTTGTCTTATCTTTAATTTGAAGATGTTTTTTCTTTGTAAATATAATAATACCACAAAGCTGCCTATATATAAAAATACCACAAAGCTGTCGAGATTTTGATGAGGTTTTGTTTTGCTAACTATTATTTATTCGGAAAAAAGTAACAAGACTGCTTTTATCAAAGTAAAAATATATAAAAAAAGTTGAATTTTGAAAAAAATTGCATACTTTTAGGAGTTGAAAAAATAAAACTTCAAACTTTATTCTAAATCTTGATAAATACATAAATTATATGTTAGGGCAAATATTTCCCGATACATTAACTTCCTATTTTTTCATTATTTTCATTACAATATCGAAGAACATCTTATATACTATTTAGTATGTAGTTTTACTAGACATCTCAAACGCAAATGATTTACTACTCAGAAATAATTTAAAAAAAAATCTACAATACTATACCAAATACTTTTCGCCATCTACTTTTCAAATGGAATCAATTGATCACCAAGGGGGTCCAAATACTGTAAAATACTCAAAACTGACGTTTACTAAAAAAATGGATGTCGTAGTTCAATATACCAAAAACGAATTGAAATAACTAATAGCGAATTGCCACACCTAAAATTAATATAATTGATTGAAAATTGAAACTAACTACTCCACTAACTTGATAAGTCTATATCTAGAAACAACTTTGGAAGTTCAAAATTTAGGAAGAATACAGAAAGAAGGGAAACATACCGAAAATTCTTGTGTCTCGTAAACCGTGTATACAAAAGTTGCTACATTTTTTTATTTTAGACACAAATTTTGTATTAACATACTTGAAAACTGTAAGCTTCTTGAAATTTTTATAAAAAAGAAAAAGATACGATAAACGCCAGCTATTAAAAAAAAATTACAATTTGTTCACGAGTTCCAAATTAATTTTTAATTTGGAACTCGTGAACAAATTGTAATTTTTTTTATGAAATTCATTAATTTTTCAAATAATTTTTTGTTTTAGGCTCTATGGCATAAAGTTCTTGCATCTTCCTTTTTCTATTGTGTGCTCATTCTATTAACGTTTTTATCCTCATCGTACAAATAATTATGTGAAGAAATCCTATGTACTACATTTCTATTCAGTAAGTCTACTGTTTGTTTATATTGTTTAATGAAAAAGGAAGCAGTTTGTAGAGTGTGTTATTGATTTGAATATATTATTTTTCATACTATTTTTCATACATATTTTGAATAAATTAGTTTTCAGATCAATTTCAGTCATAACTAAATTATTTATGTTTTAATACAACACCGGGGCTCTATTGCACCACCTAGGTGAATATGATATTTTTCTAGTCAATTAATTAAAAATTGTTTAATTTCTATTGCACCAGGAGTCAAAAACAAATTAAGTAAAACCTTTGACATTTATTGTTTTTTCTTAAAATGCAACTCGCAATCGTCTGCATATACCTTATTTTATATGTAATTGTGTTTAAATATCCTTATCTATCTACATACAAAAATATGTATACGCATATATCTGCGGAGTACCTATTAATGTCAACAATTTTTTTACACCAATTTTTTAACACTTTTTGGTAATAATGGAAACTTACTTATTATTTATTTACTGGCCTTAAGACAATTAAGTGAAATTAATATACTCAATTTAATTGAGACATTTACATTCAGAATCGAAGTTTTATATTTTTAAAACTTTTTATACATTTCTTATATACAAAAACTCGCTTTCATAAAATTTATATATGAATATTTTTGTACAATATTAAATATGTTATAAATTTATAACAACTTCAATTAAAATAAGAAAAAAAACTTTAATTATGAGATTTTACCATTTCCAGTATCATTTTTCCATTATTTATAACAATAACTTAATGATGATATACAAATAGTACACATATATATTAACAATATTGTGTAAGTTTGTAAATAATATTTAAACAATATAAAAATGAAAAATTGTTGTTAGCAATAACAAAGAATCAACAGAAATAACAATAATTTTTTTAGAGCAACAACTACTTCACCCAAAAAAAAATATAATAATTTTTCCATGCATATTGGTATACAAAAAAAAAATTGTATAGTAAAAAAAGAGAAATAAGAAAAACAATTCAACAATAATATAAAAAGTAACATGACGGCATGTAAACGGAACATCCTACCTTGAACTGAACATAATTTTATATTGTATTTTGTATATTACCGACGTAAACAAGAAAACGAAGGCATCCATAATGCTATCCACTGAATACGGTTGAATAAATTCTATGTTGTTCATGCAGCAAGGAAATACGATGGCTAAAAGCTCTTATTTTCCTTTTGTTTTCTCATTTAATACAATACATACCTAAAATGTATACAACTATGTAACAGTATTACATTAATTTATATACATTATAATTTATATATTTTCTATGTTTACTATGTACGTATATACCTATACAATTATATTTTTTACCGAATGCATTGAAAACAATAAGGAAGGTTATGTGATGGCACTAAATTTTATTTTCGGTGGGAGCACTCTTCTCCACTTTTTGTCTAACAGTCTGTGTGTGCACACGTGTCTCTCAACTTCGACTGAGCCATTTTGATGAAATTTTATACGTATGAGTTTATCTCGGCCTTTTCAGGGATATTTAGGTAACGGGAGTTGTATCTTCTCGCGCATATAAAGAGAAATAATCAAACGATTTCCTTGAAATTTAATATTATTAACTTCCAGGTGTTAAAACAATGAATAAATTTTTTTTGGAAAGTTCAGGTCTCGGAACTAGTGGTCGATTTTTTATTTTTTACCATATGAATGGAAAGTAATTGATGGAATTTTTTTGAAATTTAATATTTGAGTTCTGGTGGTTCCATTCGGTAACATGAAACTATATTAAAAGTCAAATTTATTTCGGAGGAGGTTCATTGAAACCTAAGTTGTGTCCTTGAAATTTTCAAGAAGCGTTTAAAACGCATTTGTAACACTTTCACTAAACTAGGCAATATACATTGCGATCGGTCATGTGCTGACCGCATCAGATTTTTTTTCATATTATGCACACCAAAAGGAAATTTCAATAAAAATGGCAAAACAGTGCAGAAAATTTAAAATTAGTTTAAATAAATTAGAGCAGGCGTGCCTCAGGGCAGTATTATAGATCTTGTATTATACCTAATGCATATAAATGATTTGGCAGAATCAGAATATGTTACTAGGCCTACATTTTATTGACTGTACGTCAATAAATACATTTGTGGACTATACGTCAACAAAAATTTTGACCCTTCACAAATTAAGTTGAATGGTGCTAAAGTATCAATGTAAAATACTGTAAAATATTTGGAATGGACTCTGGATGTATCCAACTATGGTATTTTTCCAAACGCGTATGATGTGATATGTACGTAATAGTGACACTCATATAGATTTAGATATCCCCAAAATAAGTGGTAAAATAAGAGACTGTGCAATTAAACACAGAACTTTCCTCCTATCTTTAGTAGTAGATGATTTTCAGCTTCGGTATTAAAAACAAATACTATCTAGACCAAATGCTGCCGTATCATTCCGTAATGAAATTCTTGACTCATCATTGCCTCCTTAGTTATGGGACTCGTTTCTTCATCAATAATAAATCCGATTGAAATGATATAAATCTATAATATAATAGCTCATTTGACCAATGTAACATCATCTTAACTATATCCTTTAAAAATTGTGGCCATACTTTATATTTTCCTTCCCATTCCACCATCATTCCACCACAATCAATATAATGTCAAATTCAATAAAAAAAAAATTTTTATAAATTTAGTAAAACTAACTCAAAATGTGGTGTCAAATAATTTTAGGTGTATGTTTTTTTTTTCAAATGATCTTTTTGCAGAAATGGAACAGCGAACTCCCATACACTTCGTCGCTATTTCCACAAAGGAGATTATCGTAATAACTTAAATTTCTATATAACATAGAAATAAAAAATTTTAGTAGTACAAATTCTACAATTTTTTCAAAAAAGAAAATTTAATCAAATTTACGAGAGGCAATTAGGCAATATATACAATATACACACATACATAAATTATTTAAAATAAACGTTGCTGAGAAATTATTCCAACAAACGGCTGTTGCGTTTATTGGAACGATTCCTTTTTTTTTTTTTTGTAAATTTTTATATTTTCCTTTTATATACTTAGATACAAATTTTTTGTTTATTCCACCAATATAATATTATTACAATATTGATACTGGAAACGCGTATATTCGCATATATTGCAAATAACATAAAAATTAAAAAAAAAATTAGTGTGAAAAATTTCCATTATTCCATGAAATTTCCATTTAAATACTCCAATATATATTTATAAAAAAGAAGAATTAATTTTTATATACATATACAAAGAATTTTGGGTACCTAGTTAATTACATACGAAGTTATTTTCACACAACATATTCGGAAAAAAAATAGCGGTATGATTAAATATTCCTCCTCAATTCTCTTAAGAATATTGTTTCTTATTTTCTTTTCTTCTCTCTATATTTTGTTATTTATTTTTATTTTATCCCGAATTTGTAAAAAACAAAAACAAAAATTATATTGTTGAATGTTACCATTCTTTAAAGCTTACTATACTATATTATGATTGCAAACATATACAAAAATTATTTTCTATACCTATGTATATACTTATATATACTTTATATATACCTAAAAAAAAGATTAATAATAAAAAATACTCAAAACATTTTGTTTTTTCAGGATTTCTCCTATTTTCCTTTTTACATAATAATTCGGTATCTACATATTTTTTATCATATAGAAGAAAATATTTTCAATGTATTTGTTATAATTATTATTGATTCATATATATGTATATATATACACTATTAAAATTTTACACATACACGCATGCATTGAAAAATCAGTAAAAACAAAAGAAAAAAAAAATATTTTCTGTTATCCTTATAAACTCCAATCATGAATGAATTTCATTCAGTTAAGTTTTGAACGGCTAACGAGAGTATTATTTGTGGTATAACAACAATATTATAAAAGAAAAATCATAATATCAAATAACAAGAATCAGAATATATAACATTTATTGCATACACATATGTACAATTAAAAAATAAATATTCCCTATTCGGTTTTTCTTTTTAATTATTAAAAGCCGAATAATAATAATATAGAACAATAAATTAAAGCAAAAAAACCTATATTGTTATGATTTTTAATACTTTCTTTTAATATTTTCCCGTCATATCTATAAAATTTATATATATATATCTTATGTACTGGCATATTTATAAAAATATATATAAAAATTATTTAAAAATAAAAATAATAGTATTATAAATACAAACAAGCTTATACTAAAATAAATTTAATTGTAAAATGAATAAAATTTGTGTCTAAGGAAAAACCATATACAAATGAATACATTCACACATACCCACACACAAATGTATATATAAATAAATAAATATTGAAAAAGAAAATAAGCGAAAACTTTTTTTTTGGAATTTCTTTATTATCTCGCAGAGAAAACATAATAATAATATTATATACTTACATTCATATATCCTTAAAATACATAGAAAGAAGAAAAAAAATAAAACAGCTTAAAAAAATGTTCGTTTCTTTTTTTCTGTTATATACTTATTGATGTACCTTAGGCTCCAGGCTGCTGGTGAATCGGATAACCTTAAAAATTAAAAATTCATGTTTTTGTGAATTGTGTTGTTTTTTTTTTGTTTGATTTTAAAACAAAAAAGAAAAAAAAAATAAAAAATTAAATATTTATATAGATAAATTTCTATATCTAACAAGTCTTTCTAACCAAAAGTTCTTATAATAAAATACTTAAAAAGTGAATTTTGTGCGCATATCAAATAATTCATGAAATTAAACAAAAAAAAAACATACTTGTTTTAAAATAATGAAAATATAAAATATATATATATATATATAAATTTGAAAAATAAAAATATAAAAAATAAATTTTCGGTATATTTTACTGAAAAATCAAAAAAAAAAAAGAAAACAAACAGTCTTAACAAAAGAATAATCTCCAGAATAATTTTTGTTTTCTAATATTAATATAATAATTAAGGAAAATATCACAAATATCACAAATATCACAAATATTTTTATTTCTTTTTACAAAAATTTATACACAATTCAACTACATAGTAAATTATATACATTAATATTAAATAATTTTAAATATTCAAAACCAAAAAATTTTACTGAAAAAATAAATCTGTAATTTTTTTTATTATAGAAGAAAAAAATTAAACTGGTTAGTTAATTAATTTGGGAAAAAATTACTGGAAATAGGGAGGACAAAATTTAATTCATAAAATTTAATTCAAACTCCTACATGAATGTATGAAATATTAAAATAAATTATTTTTTTTAAATTAAAATATTTAAAAAGGAAAAAAAACAATAATATTGAAGACAGCAAATGTTGAATTATGCGCGAAATATTAAGGGTGTTATGTGTTAAATTAAAATTTATTTAAATATCACAATACTCAAAAAAAAAAATCTATAGGTACACCAGAAAAAACCTACAATTTTGATCTTAAAACAAAAAATATAAAAATCAAAAATTTTTTAATATAAAAACAAAAACTTTACAACTTTAATAAAATTTAAAAAAAAAAATAAAATAATTTTTTTTTTCTTGAAACTTGTGTTTTGTGAACTTCTGTCCCCGCATATATTTAGCAAAATATATATATATATATATATATATATACCACATATACAATATTATATGTACATTTTTCTAATATAATAACAAAAGCAGTATTTAATAAAAAATATTTAAAAATTTCAAATATTAGAAAATTTATTTCATCATGTTTCACAAAGAGTGCCGCAATGATAATCAACAGTTTTTATTGAAAATGAGAAATATTTTAATGTAATATTTTATTTTTTTCTCAAACTTTTAAAAAAACCAAATGTTTTTCTTTTATATTTTTTGTTTTTCAATATTTTGTACTAATTTTGTAATTTGCTTATTTGTCAGTATTTCCATTATTATTTCATATGGTATTCATTGTGGGTTTTAAATTAAATAATAAAAATTATTGATATTTAACATTTATTTATTATTATATTATTTTTGTAACTATGCATGTAATTAAGAATATCACAATAAATTTGAACAATATTCCAAGCATAAAATAATCAACTTAGAGGAATTCATTTCGGTCCAATTATCGCTAAAGCAATTATTATTATTACACTGAGAAAAAAAATCGTATATCTAAAGTATGGTCATAAACCATTTCAAAGATCATATTTTTGGTTTGTAAATAATTCGTTAAATTTTTACTCAAAGTAGAAATTATTTTTATCTTCTACAGTAAAGCACGCTTATATTATTTCAATTATGTGGATAAAATAAAACTGAATAGGATATAACGTATAGTAATTTCGAAGACAATCTAATTATGGTATATAAATAATGTAGTCCTTTTAGCAATAGCTCTTTTGTGTTTATTCAAATTAAAATAAAAATATTTTGCTGGACACAAATTGGTATTCAAATAAAAATATCACCAAATGGGAAAGAATTTAATAGTAATGTTACTAATAAATTCTAATTCCCTCAAAAAAAAAATTTGAATTTGACTAAAAAATATATACAAGATTATTGTAGCACACGGCTCAAAACGGCTCCAAATGGCTCGAAACGGCTCAAAATGAGAACTAATTTGAAAACAGTATATTTCTAAAACTCTTTTGAATTATATTCAAAATAAAAATTTGTGTAAAAATTAGGTATAAAGTATGGTTGTCGTGATTTGGGATATAGTTCTCTTTAAAAGAAATATTTAATTTAGATAAAATTTTTCTCAGTATAATATATATTGTATACATAATATGTAATATAAATTATTTACTAAAATAGTTTTAGTAAATAATTTTGGAAATTATAATTCCATAAATAATACCTTAAGTCCGTAATACCTTAATAATATTATAATTTTTAAATTCATTTTAAAAATGTATTTTAAAGCCTCTGCAATTCATAATTATATAGATTATTTATTATCTATAAATTGAATAGAAATTTATTAAATAGAATTTTTAATTTTGAAATTTTATGGAAAATTTTTACTTATATAATGTATAACAAAACTTTTATTCAGGTATATTGTGACTTATCATAATTTTATCATATATAATAGCGTATTTGAAAAAAAAACAAATCAGAGTGATAAGAATACCAAGTATTTGCATGTACAATAAACCATACTTATATTATTATTTTCTAATTTATAATGATTTTATCGTAAAGGTCAAATATATTAAGAATGATAATAAAATATTTTTAGCGTAGGTAACGTCACCTACATATGACTACTTTTTATGTGAATTTTTCAATTTCTAGTTATAATAATATGAATTTTCAAAATATTATTTTCATTTACTACTTGTATTTGCTTTTGATATAGGCTTTCAATTCAGTACCAATAGAATTAAAAGCCTACTCTACAAGCATATGAAATGGAAGTACCAAATTCATGCTTGAATAATATTAAATTTTAATATTGAATTTCTGTATTAAAATTTTACAAATATGCTTGTTTGTAATTCTATCCACAACGTAAATTAATCTTAAATGTAATTTTTATTCACCTTTTATTAAGAAATTTGTTTTTTTTTTATTCTGAATAAAAATCATAGGTACTATTCTAGTTAATAAGATGGAGGATTCAGCAGCTTTATTCCTAATTTTATATTTAGTTGGCGCTAAAAAACCTATTTTTAGATATAAAGGAAAAAACCAAAAACTCTTCGGATATTGTAAATTTTTTACATAATGAATTCTACATATTTAAAAATAATATTGTTAAAAATATCTCGTATACTACTGTTATATTGTTATAGGAATTTCAGCATAAATATTCCTGCGCGCAAAAATATAATAAGAATTTAACAGTGAATGAAAGCAAATTTCATAGGTCCAATTATAGTCTTAAAGTGAATTTATATGCTTTTATTTAAAATCACAAAAATATTACATACGTTTGTAGCATTTTGTATAATAATTACATTTTATTTACAAATCATTAACAATTGGGATTTATTTTTTACGATTTTATAATTAAATACTTAAAAAAAAATTCTTTTTATTATTTGAATTATTATAATATATAAATATGTAGTATATGCATGTGAAATTAATATTCTTATAATATTGAAAATTTATTAATCATTTGCACTTAATTAATACAATATATCAATAATATCATTTTACGTATTATTGTTATGTTACATGTTATTTTAGGTTAAATGTTTAATTAGTTCGGAGTTCTCAGAATTATAATTAAAATATTAAAATAACAACACTTGATAGGATATTAATTAACATAAGTATGCATGTTTAATCATACTTTTCATATTGTAAGCTCTCGCTTGTCCTTTACGATTGAAGTTTAACCGTACTCAAATAGAATTTGACAAACTCTGTATTTGTCTAAGTCAAATCTAGTAAGATAATACACAGGGTGGCCTCCGATATTTATTATCCATTATTTGTTATCCGTTAATTAATTCTCGGATATAAAATAGAATTGAAAGAAATTCCAAAATAAGTAGATTTATTTATTATTAATTGAACCCCAAATTACGCTAATGTTATAAGTTATTCCATTGCTAAATTTATTAAGTTAAGCGCAAAAAATAGTAAACAAAACAGAATAATTATACTTCGAATTGGGACGTAATAAAGAACAAGATTTTCTCCAAAAAATATTTTGTCTTGGTCCATGAAAATTTTGCAATTTTGTTAAAAAAAAAGGTCAAAGTAAAAGATTTCTTTTAAAAGCAAATTTTAATTCAACAAAATTTATTTCCTATTTTTGTCACAAACATAAACGTTTTTTACTTTAATTTTTTATTGAATAGATTTTTTTTACAGTAATTTAAGTATAATTGTACATAAAACATTTACCATAGAGGCATCTCCTAATGTAAACAAACAGCAATTAATTTCTATTTTTAAAATACATAAATAAATATTCAATGATGTAAAAATCAGTATAAGTAGTAGGAGTTCTCATTAAAATTGAGTCTATAAAAACTATATAAGACATAAAACATGTACTTGATATTTCCAGATTTTTATATAACATAATATTCTGTTTTCATATAAAATGAATGGAATTAGTTAATTTAATTGGAAAATTAAAATAACAATATATCTTAGTGAGTTTCACTTATACTATAATTCCCAAAAACATATTAAATATAAAATAATGAGTGTAATATTTGTAAAAACAATAATATTAATATTAATATTGTATTATATAAATATAATATTACTGTTATACAATATTGTACAATAAATTTCCAAGTTAATTAGTAATTGAACAGTTTAATTATTATTATTATGAGTAAGCCTACATAGTTAATTTAAATATAAATGGGAAATGTTTATATAATGTATAAAAAATTTCCATTTATCATTACAAAAAATATTTGAACTATTCGAAATTCACTTTATTAAATAATAGAGTATTGTAAAAAAATCAATGTGAGTTAAAAGTTACACATATTATAAATTTTCTATGCAAAACAAGAAATATGCCTTTAACATGCTTGCTAACAGAGAATCGCTTGCTTTAGATATAATAGATAAAAATGTCACTGCTCCTGTGAAAATTCCACAATAAAAATTATTCCGTTTATAATAAAAACCTTTTACATAAATTTTTACACTGTAGCTTTTTCATAAACTACAAACTGTTAATAAGATTGGAAACTTTTTTTTAAGATTTTCATTAAACACTACAGGTCTACCGAAAATTCAAAAATATATTGCATACTTTTAGGGAAAATATTAAAAAATATTAAAAAGTGATATCGCAAAGTACCTATTATTGCTGTTCTTGGATATATTTTAATAATTAAAGATCAAAAATAACTAATTAAACTTTAAAATTAAAATTAGTCAATTTTAGGTATACAACCACAAAAAACAAGAGAAATAAAGTGAATTTTCCGTGAAAAATAATGGTAATTATCTGACATATTTTTTAATAAAGTTTCAGAAATATTTTCATAGAATTTTAGTTCTAATTCGTCGAAAAATTATAAATTGAAACCTTCGCAATAATTTAAAAATTAAAGTTTTAATTACAAAACAATTTTTATTTACCACGAAAATTTTTTAATAAAATATTTTCAAAATTTCCTTACTAAATACAAAAATATTTCTTTTAATATAAAATATCAATTTACAAGGATAAAATCTAAAATATTTCCGTACAAAATGCTTTGAGCAAAATTATTTATCAATTCATACCATTAAAAAAATATTTAAAAAAAAAAAACAAAAAAACAATGTTAAAAGTAAAAAAAATTAAATTCTTTTGTTTCTTTGTTCTTTGATTTTTCGCAGAAAATGAAAATTTAGAATGAGACACTTTATATCTACTAAAATATCAAATGTACGAATCTTTTCAAAATATTTATAATATTTATTTCAAATAATAAAATCAAAGGTTAAAATAAGCATATAAGAAAAATGATATTTTAATATTACAAAAACTTTATTTTAAAATATAAGAGAATAGAAATCTTATTCGATAAGAATCACAATAATTTGTTATCCTTTACAATGAATTGATTATTGCGATTTTCCTGCTGAATGGAAGTGTATGGAGACTCTCTCCTTCTTAACAACCATGATATTTTTGGTTGTCTCTAATATTTAAATCAGCTGATAAAATTACAAAATTTTGAGGTAAAACTAAGAGAAAAAAATTTCTGAATTTTAATATTTTTCTCTTAATAATTAATATTTGTTAGAATATAAATTTAAATTATATTAAAATTTCAAATATTCAATACAAAATAGAGAATAAAGTACATTTATGTATAACAATGCTTACGTTTCTATCTCATATAACTATAAAATTGTACATTAATATTAATCTTTTTTTATACAGTAATAATTACGATACCAATATATGAACAGACTGTTATCGAGAAATTTGGTATTATTTTTTGTATCAGCGACAGAAATGAGACAGAGTCATGAATTCAATTGTTTGGAGAATATAATGCACGTATACATCTCTATGGAAAAATATTAGTTCATGTTGTTTACAGAAGTATAATTTGTTTTTTCTTCTTCTATTGTATATTAAAACAAAAAAAAAATGTCTAGTACTTGGAATTTTTGAGATATGAAGGAATTTTATATTTACTGTATTTTCTGTTTAAAAAATAATAGTTCGCGTAAGGCTTTTTGCGATATTAAACGTGTTGAAACCTTTGTACATACTTCATTTCATTCTCACTTCTCTAATATAAAAATTTAGACTCAATTTCTCTATCTATTTAAAAATATTATGGTCCCTGCAAAAATTTCAATTAATATACATGTGAAAGTTTCGGTAAATTTTTTTGTACAGCTCAACAACAATGAATAAAAAATAAAGTTGGATCCGACCAAGAGTTTGTAGTGAGGCATTTTTTCATTCAAAAACTGAAAATACTGCTTGCAAAAAGTATCTACTACATTTTTTAAATTAGTTTAATTAATATACTAAATTTAAATAAAACTATTGCATACATTCAGGATGCGCAAAAAAAAAGTTAAAGAAGCATTAGCATATTAATATATGGTTGCATTAGATGGTTAAGCAAATGAGTTTAGAAAAATAAATTAATTTTTGGTTAGCATTATATTTAACATTATAAGGCGCCGAAAATTCAAATTTTACAAATTTCGGTTGGCGAAAATTTCAGCGGGATTTGAATAATGAGTGACAAAAGCTTGAGAATGATTTAAATAATCGAATTAGAAAAAAAATTTCCTCTAACAAAATAAACTTCCTAGTAATATCTAAAAGCTGTTGAAATTTCAGACTGCAACGTTTAGAAGAATCAGCTCATCTCAAAAGGAAGATGGTATTAATAACGTTCATTATTATTTTCCTCCGTTTGCAAAATTTAAAAAATGTTTGTGGTTTCGTTACAACAAATAGTCAAAAAAAAAATGGCATTTTTAGAATTTTGAGAGGCTACAACTATTGGAAGGGTGAAAATACTTAAAAAAATTTTTCTACGGAAAAAAATTTCTGTAAAGACCAATTCATATACAAAATTACAGATTTTTAGCTACAATAGTGTAGAAGTTTTGCAAACAAACACACGGATGGAAGGACAGATGTACAGACAGAGTGAAACTAATACACATTTTTTTTTTTCAATCTTTTTTTGGAAACATGCTAAACATGTTACTTTCAAATATAATCACCACAGAGAATTTGCACATCTCATTGTCACATTTTTCTCATAAAAGCTTATTATTAAAAATTTTCAATTTTAAATTCTTTTATATTTGTAACTGGGCTTACAATGCTCACAAAAATTTGCTACTCTTTTAAAGATTCTTGCTTTAAATAAATGTTCAGTGTTTAGCATACCGCAAACGAATAGCTTTTGTTTAAAAATTATTGTTGGTTTTGCTTTTAAAATATCAAAAACCCCTAAATGCAATTATGATTTTAAATTTAGTTTTATAATTTTCAATTTTATTGCAACTCATTTAGCTATACTCCTACCATTTTTTTTTCTGCTCTTTTCGAATTTCCTATTTTCTTTTAAATATACGTAAATCAATTTTTCATTAGTTTTCTATAACAATATTGTAAATATTTCAAAATAAAATTAATATAAAAGTTTTTCTTTTCATTTAACTTATTTCTCTGTTTTTTTTTTTGTTTTTTAGTTTTTGAGAATAGCACAATCAATGACATTTAATTGCACAGCAAACCAAAAAAACAAAAAAAAAATAAAAAAAATAAACTCATAAAAATATTTTATTTTAAAAATTTAGTGCACTTTTTATAAATTTAACTTGTCACCAGATTTTATTTTATAAACAAAAAAAAAATACAAAAAAAAAAACTGTACTCAAAATTTCAATTGCACATTTTATTTTTAATATTTAAATGAACTTTTTGCATTAAAACACACATTTGCACTGCAGAAAAAAAATTATTTAATAAATATAAAAGAGCACATATAGCACTGAAATAAAAAAAAATAAAAAAATAATTAAAAAATATTGCAAAAAAAAGTAAAAATTGTTTTCCTTTCTACACACGCAATTTTTAATTTTCACGTATTTTTGTCTTGTTTTTTTGTACTTCACCCTATAACTTTTTTAATAAATCACGTATATCCAAAAATTCAATAATTTCAATTTAATAATAAAAATATTTTTTTTTATATACTAAAAATAAATTTTTTGTGCTTCAAATGTTTTAATAAAATTTAATAAAATTTTTTACATAATAATTAAAAAAAAAAATCAATACAAAAAAAAATGGTTTTTATTCCTTTTAAAAATTGTAATTTATCCATATCATAAAATACAAAACTAAAAATCTGATACAATCTGCAAAATACATTCGTTTTAAAGTGTAAATTTAAGAAAATTCAGAAAAAAATCAAAACTTTATTGTCGGAAACCTCATAATCAAAAATATACTATAAAATTCTTACAAAAAATTCGGAAAAAAATTTGCATTTACATTGTTTAAAATCTGAAATAAAACAAAAAACAAAATTAAAGGAGTCTCAAAAATTTCTACATAAAATCAACCAGAATATATCAAAAGTATCCTGCATATCAATAGTTAAGATATTTATAATCAGAAGCAGAAAACTATAAAATCTTTAAAGATGAATACTAAAACAAATAAGGTAATTTTCATTTCGCATGAGTTATAAATCGCTTATGTGCATATTATATATATATATATACATTCTATATTTTCTATCAATATAAATTTGATAAAGAATAAAAATTTTATTTGATTATTTTAAATTTTTTTTTTCTAATAAAATTTTATTGATATTCCTACTCATTATACCGGTACAAACCGATGTTCGATGGGAATATTCTGAGATATAGACAACAAATAGAGAAGGGTAAATATGTGATTTTTCAGGGTCAGAAAGATGGGACAAAAAACAACGTTTATGGAGAAGGGTGGATCACAAATAAATTTTTAACACTCAAATTCCTAGTTGAAAATTTTTGCTAGCTTCCATAATCCTTAATCGATTTTAAAAAATTAATACGTAATGGAAAACTAAAAAAAAGATCTCTGCTATAATCTATAATTCACAAAGTATATACCTAATTTAATTAAATTTTGCATCCTAATAAAATTAGCTCATTGTTTTAGAAATTAGAATTTTGAATATGTTCCAAAAAAATTATTAAAAATTGAGAATTTGTCGTAAATTTTTGAAATGAATTGAAAACTCTTATTTCTGCGTTATTTCCACTTCAAATTAAAAGAGATTCAAAAAACAAATTTCACAAAAATCTAAAAATTACGAAAATTAAGCAAAAAAATTTTAGGCAAATTAACATTTTTCCGAAAATCGAACACAGGCTATTATTGAAAAATTTTTCTCAGAGACATTTGAATTACTTTGAAAAATAACTTTAAATTTAACTTCAAATAATTTCAAATGTAATTAAATAAAACGGATTTTAAATTCTGGAAATTTTGAATACTGAACTAAAATTATATTTAAGACGTAGATAGAACACCTGCTACTCTTTTACCTGGAAATTAAATTTTTCATCTTTTTTTTTTTCTTTTTCATTTTTTACGTTAATGAAAAATAAATTACAATGGAAAAAAGAAAAACAGAAACTTTTTTACTTTTAAATATGTACGTGCACATAAACATGATTTACTGTACACATTTACATATAAATGTAAATGTTTCATGCTTTAAGCAAAACAAAAATGCTTCAACAAGCAACTAAATTTTTCTTCTTTACTCAAAACATCATTTTATCTTCTCGGTTTTTTTTTTTTACACAATTTCACAGATTAATTTTGTAGTGCTCTTCTAAAATCAAACAGAGAAAAACAGGGAAAAATTACAATTTTACCTATATGCATATCTGTAATAAGAAACAGGTTCTAGTGAAAACAATACACATTATACTAGGAGAACAAATCAATGAATGCTTTGTTTGCTTCCCGGTTTTTTAATGAATTCATGCACTTAGAATATTATAACAAGTTTAATAAAGAGTAATAGTTGTTAAAGCAGCGTATTTCATTTGGAAAATAGAATATTTTTTTTTTTGGAAACGGTGAATTTTGCATACATTAAGGGGCAAAATTTAAATACTTCTATTATTTTTTTTAGGTATTGAAAAATTGATCTAGAATATTTTATTATTGTTTTTTAATAAATTTATTTAATTATTAAATACAAATTACGGATTTAAAATTTAAATTATGTAGCTATGTAAAAAATTATTACATAATTTTATTTGAGAACAAATATTTGAATCACATACACAAAATCAATTGGTAAGGATTTTGAATATGGATGAAATGATTGACTTTATAAAATTCCTTTTCAAAAACTATTTAGCAACTTCGAGAATTTTTAAAATAAGCCCAATGGTGATCTTACTGCAAACTAATCTGTCTACCTACGACTTTTTGTACGCTATGCAATTTCACATTTTTGGTCAAATATTTTTTTTGCAAAATTTGATTTTGCCTTTCAATAATTATTTCATATTTTTCAAAACTTTTATTTGCTTACCAACACAAATATTAGATTTCCACATTTTTTCATAAATGTTTACACATTGTATTTATATTTATCACTTCCCTCATATGAACACTTGAAAATTACACAGCCAGTTGAATATTGAACAATATTGTTATAAGGATTTTTTATAGGAATTTGATTTTGAATTTATTTTGTATACTACGGTAAATAGTTTCATTCAGGTAGGTTTATTTATATTTCTTGAAAAAGGAAAATTGATTCCTGATACCAACAATAAGTTCCTATACCAATTAAAATAATATATAAGAAAAAATCCATATGCATATATGTATTTATTAGGATTTATATGTATTTTAAAGGACAAAAATAGAGTTAGACAATTTCGAAGTAATGAGCACTTCATATTTTAATTTGAAATTCTCTCAAAATATGCTAGAAAATAGAAAGAAAATGAATAATAATTTATACAATCCGCTTTCATTAGAATTTCCGATTTCTCTATAGTCTCTTTTATTCCATGTTTACATATTATATGAATATTAATGTATGTATATTTATCTATACATACATACTCATCCGATCCTAGACATCGCTTTTCTTTGTTTATTTTAATATGCAACTAATTGTTCAAAAAATGACAATGGTTTAGAATTAAAATATCATGAGAATGCAAAATATAAATCTCATTGAAATAAAATAAGAATTTACGGAAATTCGAAGTTTAATTAGAAATAATCTAAGCAATTTCAAACACTAAAAACTATATGGCCAGTAAGTATTTGCAATATATATGTACAACCAATTGAAAAATATAGTTTAAGAGCAGAAAAAGATTTGTGATTATGTTGGAATAAGGGAAGGAATAATATCTTTGAATAAAAATGTAAGTGGCAAGTAATATTTAATTTAGATTTTAAATTTTTAAATTATGTCAATTTCTAATTCATGATTTAATCTAGTAAAATTTACGTAAACAAATGTAATATTATAATATGGAGATAAGAACTTTACAAGCAGTATATTATTTACGCTTCTACAAAAGACCAAATTATTTATATTTAAAATAACCTTAAATTACATAAAACTAATCTGAACATTAAAAACAAGTTTTTTTTAAAACATTTTTAATACTTCTTACAACTCTTTAATCAAAATAATATCAACTATTATATTACTAATTCCCAATATAAGCTGTAGTTGTTTATATTCATTATTAATTCTTACAAGAATAACTAACGCAAATTCGTTCATGCAACTGCAAAATAAGTTGATGACGCAATCAAAGGAATGAGTTAAGGCAGAAAAATTTATTAAAAAATTTTTTCCCCTCGAATTGAACTCAAACCAATGGCCATACCGCTTTCTAAGCGGACGCTCAACAAACTGAGCTATAGAAGCATAGACAAGTTGCCAGCTAATATAATAAAATCCTAGAGTAGCACCCTTACTCTTAAAAAACTCTTTAAAATTTTGTACAACACCCTACTAGCAAAAAAAACAAAAATTTCTTAAAATTTTTCACGATCCCCTACCTTGGCAAAAAACCAAACATTTTTTAAAATTTTGCGCGACCAAAATACAAAAATTTTTTTTAATTTTTCACGACCCCCTACCTTGGAAAAAGAGCAAAAATTTTCTAAAATTTTGCTCCACCCCTTACTTTGGAAAAAAAAAAACAAAAAATTTTTTAAAATTTTACTAGACCCCCTACCTTGACAAAAAAACTAAATTTTTTTGAAAATTTTTTAAAATTTTGCACCTTGGCAAAAAAACAAAAATCTTGTAAAATTTAGTAGCATAGAAAACATTACTTCTCAATATCGCTGATTCTAAACCGACCACAAATGTAGACCATTCGATTTTTTCTAAATTAACGTGCTTTAGCAAAACTTCCAGTGTATGTTTTGAAGACTTTACAAAATCTATAAATTCTCAACAGGACTTTGGCCTATTAACACCGTATACTACATTTTCATTTGATGATAAATCATGATACAATATATTTGAATGTATGATATACTATTATGAAATTCTCATTTGAATTCCAGCTGAACGAAGGCTTAATCTTTTATAATCGTAGCTCAGAAATAGTATGCTAACATGTAACACAACTAATACAATAAACTCAATATTTTCTTTAATATGAAACCTCTAAAAATTATATGTATGCAATATATATATATATATAGTGTAAATAAATGTGTATGTAAATAAGAAAATTAATAATATTATTTTTTCTAAATAAATTTTCAAAGAAATAATATTAAAAATCTTTAGAAAATTTTCAAATATGGAGGGATGATAAAAAATTTAGAATATTTTACAAAATTTTTCATTATTCTTAAATTTGTAGCGTACAATATTCTTCTTAAATTTTTCACTTGTTGTTTTTTTTTTTCTTTTACTTGCAATTTTATAGAAGATTTATAGTCTGTCAGTTTAGCATTTCCTTAAAGTTAATTTTGTGTTTCTGTTATATAGGGTTTTTCTTCTATTTTCTTTTTTGATTAAGGATGGACAGCTTTTGTATTACGTATATTATTTTTGCCTCTTTTCCTTAAGAACTTTTATTTTAATAATATTTAAGGAGAAGAAGAAAAGATTCGGAAGACAAAAAAAAAGAAAATACATCTATATCCTTTTTGCAATCCACTTATTCTCATTGTAATAAATTATATATTATATTTTATATATATATATACATAATATTTTTATTTTTGTCCTTCATATATAAAGCCCTTAATTTGTCCTCTTTGATAATTCAGATATTTAAGCTTTAAACTTTTTTAATAATAAATTTAAAGAACAAGAAAAAAAAAACAATATTTTCTTGTTCTGAAAAGAAAATTTTCGTTTCTGTTTTTTTTCGGTTCCTTTTTTTCTCCTTTTGTATTGTAATTTCTTAAATAATAAGCAAATTTTAAATAATCTCATGATTAAAGAGTAAAACACCTGTTTCAAGTTAATGTCACCCTTAAATAATAATAAAAGAAAAAGGTTAAATGATTTAGAATTTTAATATAGGTCTATGCAGATCATAGGGGAAATTTAAATATTTCTTTTTTGTTTAAGAAAGAATAAAAAAAAATTTATTATATAACGAGGGTTAAATTACAAATAAATTGATATTAAATTGTTTTTTCTTATATAATAAATTGATTTGAATTGCACATTACAAATAAGAGTCCTCAACTTCATTTGCATTAGTATAATTAAAATTTCGATCTGATATACATATAGTTTTTAAATAATTTGTATAACAGTTTTCCATTTTAAAATAAATTACTCAGCTCTGATAATTTGTATTTAAATTTAAATTTTAGGAAGATGGAAAAGAAAAAAGATGATACAGAAGTTTTCAAAATGTAAATTTACATAAAGATTTTGAAGTTCCACCTACATACCGCTTAGCACTTGAATTAAGATCGGCTGATTTCTTAAAAGTAATAAAAATATTTTTAAAATAGGGAAAAGAATGAAAATTCTTCGCTATTCCGATTTGATACATTAAAGTTAACTAAATCTGAACATGGTACATGCAACTACAAATCTAGGACCCTTTATACTTCTTCCTATATAAATAATATTTTATTTAATTGTTAAGGATTTTTTATGAAATGGATTTAAAATGAAACTATTAACCTTTATTTTAAAAATAAATGGAATAAATCATACGATTATTACTCCATTCAACGCTAGATTTCCAAAGCAAAAACAAAAAAAATTAAAAAGTTTATTTTTAATACTTGTTTTTTATATTTTTAACCATTTGCCTTTTTTTACTAAAACAAAAATCTCTCCATTTAAAACCCATTCAAACAAAATAGAAAAAAATAAAAATTGTTTATGTTATTATACGTAAGCACTTTAGAAAATTGTTTTTACACTTAAAAATTTTCCGATCACTTCATTTCAGTGTACTTAGTGAACTTACATAACTTATATGAACTTATATAATGTCTAGCAATAGATTTTACTTTAAAAATTAGACTTGGTTATCATATAACCGAACACTTTAATACGAATACGGCGCTGTGGGATGAACCAAACCTAATGTTATAATGGCTTAATTAGCAATTCATGCCGATACCATTAAAGACGTTACTCGCTTAAAACAGTAGGACAGTGGATATGGAAGTCGTAATGTGTTAGAAAGTGTATAATAACTCACTTGCCAAAGCAACTGGCCCTTAAAATGGATGGCGCTTGAGTTATATACTCATACGTAGCTGGTAATATTTTTAA
Organism: Condylostylus longicornis; assembly: GCF_029603195.1. Lineage (NCBI taxonomy): Eukaryota > Metazoa > Arthropoda > Insecta > Diptera > Dolichopodidae > Condylostylus > Condylostylus longicornis. The sequence goes on along the minus strand of NW_026578068.1, from coordinate 1,691,841 downwards.
ATTAAAATAAAATTATCCTGAATAGTTAATATCATTGGGTTGGTTACATGAAGTTTTGAAAATGTCTCTTGTTTACTTAAAATTTGTAATTTAGTAATATGACTTCATTTTGCCAAATCATTCCATCCAAATATCTTTCTTAGCCAGTTTCATATATAGACAGAGAATTCAAATATGAAATATCAATAAAATACCATTAATTAGATAGAAAATTTTGAGGGGCGCCTCAGCAGAGTGGCCCTGGAAAATGAAAGCACTTGCAGGTTTTGTGAGGAAGATAGGGAGGCTTCATTACAGCTTCTGGGTACACTCTTTTCTCGCTCGCAGGAAAAGGGAAATACTGGGGGACTTTACTCTGATAGTGGTGGAGTTGCGGTCCTCCATGTCTCAAAAGTCGCTCTAGTATATCAGGACGGTGATTCTCGAGCTGGTTTTCTAGGGCCATGCCGCACACTCTCGGCGGAGGGCACAATAGATCCTTATACGTGATTGTGGAGCACTATTACTACGGTTTTACAAATCTACAATCTACATGATTCAACAATGTCAAATAAACCTTCTGGCACTGTTTAGTTTACCATAATAAAAATTTTATTGACGTTATGACAACACCTACCATTTTATAATATGTGCAATAAGGTCGGTAAAATTTCACTTAAAAAATATACTTAAGCCGGTAATCACTGTTATAAATGTAGCAACATATACATATATAAAGTAAATACATAATAATACATAGCACGTATATTGTACACAACTTATAGATGCAATGATGGATTATAGTAAATCTCAATATTCTTTTATATACTTTAATTCCTTTTATATAAATTCAAGTGTGAGGTTTTATATTAATATTATCCTTACTGCATTTTGAAATATTAAGTATTGATTTATTATAAAAGTAAGATGAAAAAATATATTATATAAATTGTATAGAGAAAAAATCCTTCTTTATTACAATCATGATAGTGTTAAAATCTTATTGAATGTGTCAAAACATAAAACACATGCTTAATATTTTTTTTCTCAATTCATCACATTTAGTCCAGTTAAACATTATACTTAAATATGTTGTATGAGATAAAAAAAAACGAACTATCAACTGTCTTTATACCCTGTAGAATTTATTGTATACAAAAATGACTTGAAAATTGTCAAAAAGTCAGTAAGATGAGATATAAAATGATATAAATGAAAATTTAAAAGTTGTACAAAGAAAGTAAGAAATTACTTTAAAAGTAATTTAAATTATTTTTTGCAATAATTTTTTAATGCTGGTTTAATATTTTCAATGACAAAATCCTGAAAATTAATGATTTTGAATATAATTTGGAAGACATAGATTTCATAAAATTCTCAAAATATTTGCCGAGGCATATTTATTATTTTTATAATTTGGAACCTATTTCAACATGGTTTTGTGATTAACCTTTGCAATTCCATTAAGTTTTTAAACTTTCTTGCAGTAAAAAGCAATGAATGGTATTTTGAATTAATAAACGTAAGTTGATTAAGCAAAAGAAGTCCCTATTTGTGCTTCTGATGCATCCCCATCTAGAATATGTCTCACAGGTTTGGTCGTCCCTTTAAAATATTCATATAAATAGGATTGAGTCAATCCAAAAAAATATTTCAAGATTTGCGTTTCATGACTTTCCTCGAGATAATGCTAGTTTTCTTCCTCCTTATGGAAACAAGCTCAAATTGATAGACTTACTCACTTTAAATAAAAGGAATCATGTCGCGGGGTCGATATTTTTTTAACTTGTGAAATCTGATTTGATGTCTCCTGTTATTCTAATGTTTAATCCGTTAATTCTTTGGTTTGGTCTTGTATTTTGTAGTTCCACTTCTTAAGAATAGCTACGGGAAATAAGAACCCGCCGTCAGTATAATGTTGAATCTGTGTCACAAGCTCAAGAATACACCCGATTGAATACTCACAAAGAAAACGATAAATTCTAGTTTGCTCACAGTTAACTTATTCATTTCCATATACCAAATTTAATTAATAATATCTACAAATTTTGTAATTTTGGAATATCTGTAATCTTGGATTTCATTTGGAGCAATTAAGTATATTGTAAATTGATTTCATATTATTGCAATATATTTGAGCTAAGCATGTAAAACCTCACAGCTGTAGATCTAATATCTTAATGAATTTTTAATAGAGAAAATTATTAAATTTTAAAAAAATTTTGACAACCCACACTTTTATAATATATGAATTTAAAAATTGCTTTATGAAAACTTTTTGATAATTATTGGAAAAAACATCGTTTTGGTTATCCTATTTTCAATAATTATGGATTATTTTGATAATAAAATGCATTTAATTTAATATAGAGCACTATTAGTTATCCTAGTTTATAAAAAGACAAGATTTACTCACAGAATCATATTGTGTTACGTGTGTGCCAAACAATGAATATGCTTTTATCTATGTTTTGAGTTACGGACCACAAAATGTATGTTATTTTTTCAAAATTTTAATAGTTGTTATTTTAGAAAGTGTAAAATAACAATTTTATAATAGTGGAAGAACTCTATAGTTTTGGTATAATATTCTTCAGGGAAAAGAAAATAATTTAGCACACGTAACAATAAAATACTTATGTATTTGAAGACTTGATTCGAAAGCACAAATTGCAATGCATTTAATATTAAATTCATTTGCAACTAGTGCGTCATAAATAAATTTATAGGAAAGCTTTCTCGAAATATAGAAAAATTATTTCATTTTATGATATAGTTTTATTCGAACATTTATAAAAATATGTAAGAAACTGTTAAAGCCTTCAGCAGTATTTGAATTATAACATACCAAAATACCAATATCCAATAAAAATTTTGGAAATTTTCAAATTTGTACAAAAAAAAATTTTAAAATTGTTTTCCCCTTAAGCAAAACTACAATAAATATTTTCGTTTTGTTTATTTCATCTTCATACTCTTATATTCCTAGATGCGCACACAAAAGAAACATTAAAAAGTTCCAAGGACCAAAAAAAAACATAAAAAACAAATAATTTTATCCTGTTTTTTTGTTAACAAAACTAACCCTTTATTTTTTGATTTAAACTTTATCATGTTTTCGGTCTGTTTAAAAAGTTATTTTTTACCCTACAGCTTTTTTGTTTTTTACTCAAGTTTGTTTTTTATTAAATTGATGATTATAACAAAAGTAACAATTCTAAAGTACCATTAATATAAATTAGAGTAAAAGATGCTTAGTTTTTTTATACGTAAAAAAAAATAAAGAACCTTAAATAATTTTACAAGAATTTAAGATGTGAAAACAAAATACAGTAATTAAGAACTTAAAAAAAAAATTGTCTCTCTTTTTTTTTTTTGCTGGTCATCTATAAGGGGTCCGAATTTCATATTATTGTTGAAAAATTAATGTAAAAAGTGTTGTCATACTCGTATATTGCTTGTGTTTATAAAATTGGAACAATTTTTTAATTGTATAATTTTTATTGTGATATGCAAATTCTATTCTAGATAATTTTTTTCGTTGAACCACAACCAAGAACACATATCACAAGATTTACATTTAAAATTCAGCTTTCGCTGGAATAACCGTCGGCAAACTTTTGTGAGTTATGGGCAAATAAAATGTACTATTTGAGTATGAGTATCGGCCACTCCAATTTCTTATATCACCTACTTACAAAACGAAATGACATTTTCAACTGACTTTATTGGTTGTTTCGTTTTGACAAATAATAATAAATTTGTATGGAATTTTATGCACTTATGTCTATATCTATGAGTGAGATCTTGAAAATTTTTTTCGAAAAATTTTTTTTTCAAAAGATGTGGAAAAATTTTTTTTTTTACTATTTCTTAATTTTTTTAAAAATTTTTTGAAAAAAAATTTTCATAGTTGTAATGGAATATTTCTTTTTCTTGCAACCAGTGTGATAGGCCAGATTTGCGGCCGGCTGCTCTAGAGAATATAATTCAACCTTTTCTTCCCTTTGCAATTACAATCTTTCATTCCCACAGGAAAATGATGTACTCTTCTATATTGCGTTTAAAATATAATATAATTGATGTAAAATGTAATTTTTAATACCCATACTTTTATCCAAAAATTATTCGAATTGTAACATAAATTATTCAATAAAAATCTTTCCAACCGACTAACCAGGTGGGTTAATGTTAACTGGTGTGTTGAAAAATATTTTATTACATTTTTCAAATACCTTTAACGTATAAATTTTTTTTTTTTCAAAATATAAGAAAAGAATTTTCTTTTTTTTTAGCAATAAAAATGAAAACTTTTATTTTTACAAAATTATTTTCGTAAATTATTCAAAGAGTTAACAAATTATTTAACAAATTTAAACATAAATTTGTAATAATTAAATTTTAGGGAGAAAAACTTTTTATTTCTGTTATATTTTTATTTTTTTTTATGTAGCTTTGTTGTATTTTTTCTTTTCAGTTTAAAGTATTTCGAAATTTTTTAAATAGAATAAATTTTATTTAAAATTTTCTCCATAAACTAAACATTTTCTTTTTTTGACTCTTTTAGAATTTTATTATTTACATACACACATACATGCAGCGCTGAATCTACTACATATGCAAAATAAGCATTTGTAATGAGGGCTAGCAAGCAAGGGCGCCACTGAACCCAAAAAAAAATTAATTTTAAAAAATAAAAATTTTTTCAAATATCATTACGTCATCGAAAAAATGCAAAATAAAAATCTAAGAGTTTAATTCCAGGCTTTGATTGTATGACTAATCATGCATTCAACATGATAAAATGAAAGAAAGTGATTTATTAGCGGGAGGAGTGAGAGGAGGGAGGGTGCAGGGAGCTTCGAACACGTCAGAACCGGGCCTGCATATATGCATACATGAATACAAAATTGGTTCTTTTCAAAGACTGTTGTTTATTACAGTTTCAGTAAACTTTCTGTTCCAATATCTAGATAAAATGAAATAACAATTGAAAATCATGACTTCTAAGAGTTCTTCACTTAGTCCAAACAGAAACTTAATTCAAATTCAAATTTAGCACAAAGTAGAAGAGTACCTTAATTCGAATTGACCAGTTTTTATTTGTAATTAGCGCAAATAATTAATTACAAAGTTTATTACATGAATCGCAGCATCAGGTTTATTCAATGTGTCAGCTTGTACATAATTGAAATAACCTACGTCAATAATAACAGGTAACTGCCTAAGTAAAAATTACGAATTTTCAGTAATTAATTTATGGCTAGTATTGGTAAAATAAAAATGACTGAAATCATTTTCATGCTTTTCTAAAAAAATAATTCTGACAAAATCATCTGGAAAGTAGTTTTTTCATTATGGTTTTAACAAAAAAAAATTTTTGTGAATTATGAACTTGTTTTAATATACAGGATGTTTCAGATAGGTATACAAAAATATATATCATTGGTTAGAGGATCAGAAATGTTTATAACTTTTGTTCCGAAGTAATTGCTGTACCTCAAGGATTTTCGAAATAATTTTCGAACGAATTTTCACGATATTTCTACTAATTTATGCTTTTCTGCTTATAATTTCCGTTCCGCAAGAGTTAGAAATTTCAAACAAACAACTTTTAAAAAGACTAGTAAAGAACTTAAAGTTACGATATTTTGGTTTATTTTTTTTTTTGTATTTTTTGTATTTTCGGAAACACAAGAATTCGAACTTTAGAATTGAAATTCTAATTTTTTCCATTTTGTATTTTTACGTTGACCGGTGCTGCGGTCAAAACAAGCTTATTGTGTGAAGGTGAGTTGACCAGCATTATTTGCTACTAAATCAAGCAATAAATATTGGATAATATTTTTTCTTATTCTGCGATTTTTTTTATTTGACTTAAACAATTTTTTTTTAAATCATTAGAATTTAGAATTTAATTTCTGAAACGGAATTTCTCATTATAAATGAAAATAAAAAATTCATATAAAATTCTCTCAAGTTTTTAATACAAATGCAACCAAGCTGTTTTCAATTTTTCTTTCTAAATCATTTTCAAAAATAAATTTATTCTATATTCCATAAATTATTTTATTACAACAAAAATTAATAACAAAAATTTATTATTTTCTCTTACATCAATCTACAAAAAAAAAATATTGGTTCTTTTGAGAAATTTTTATAATAGAAATTGTAACAAAATTCAATCGAAAATGAAAATTGGAAAAACGAAAAAAAAACACAAGAAAATTTTGTTTTTTAAGAACATTAAAAAATGTAAAAAATTCCGTTTCGCAACATTTTATTCATGAATCATGATTCATTTAGTGAAAAAATTACGAAAAGAAAAAAAAAACCTCAGCCTACCCACTTTGTAGTTTTGCTAAAGCAAAAATCACTTTAGAAAACCTACGAAAAAAAAATCTAAACTTTGCTTTTTCTTTTCGCAAAAAAAAATATAAAAAACAATAAACTGGAAAATTGAAAAACTTTCCTTGATATTTTCAAATGCTATTGGTTCTGATTTCTTTTGCACAATATTCTTTCTTGGTTTGTTAATAGTTATTACTCTGCTCAAGAAGAAGAATAATAAAATTGAAAAAAAAAATTTTTTTTCATAAACGGAATATGAAACAAAAAAAAATTGAAAAAAAAAACTGGAAGAAAATATTTTTTTTTTTGCTGTGGTTCCTGTCAACAATAGAGAGCAGCCAATAACAGCACAATTTGGTTCGCGTAATTGATGCATTTATTATTGAAATATTATTCTATTGCGGTTATTAATGTAGAAAATTTATGCCATATGGTTTCGTTACACATCGGTTGGTCATGGTGTTTGCATAAATATGGTAGAGCGCATCAAATTTAAATAAATCAGCTTGTTTCTGATTTTGGTACAATTTGAGAAGAAATTTTAATATTGGAGAAAAATATTATTAATTAAAAGACAACTCTCCACATTAAATCAAAATTGCTGATTTGCTTACTTAAACTTCATACATTACCTTCCTTACTTTAACTTGTGATCCACTTAACAAATCCAATGAAACATTTCCAGTACAAAAGAAATCTTTAACTGAATTATGATTCGTTGTCATAAAAGTAATGACACTTAATTTGAATTTTACAATCAGATGTCATTTATTTTGTATAACTTTTATTTTCTCATATATTTTTGTGTTTCTATGACATGAAGTCCTTTTAATGGCATTTTTGATACCACTGAATATAAATCTAAAATTTGTATTTTTTTTTCTACTTACTTAGATATCAAACACCGCAACAACTTAATTCAGTCGTAAATTCCAAAAAAAAAATATGAAGGACAAAAAAAATAATAATTTGGATGGAGGATGGCAGCGATTAAATGGATTTTCCCACATTTTTTTAATTTTTTTTTTTGCATTTTTTTTATCATGTCTTATCGTATAAATGCCGTCGATGTTTGGGGAACAAAAAAAAACTTTTAAAATTAGTTTTACGTTATATTTTAAAATGAAATTGAAATTGCTGGGTTTCTTTTTCATTTTGTCTTTGATTTTTTTTTTAGATTTCAAAAGTTTTACAAAAAATATTAAAGAATACGAATACATTATTAGAATTTGGTTCTGATGAAAATTATTTAAAACACAAAATAAAGTTGGGTGAAACCAATGGTTTGTATTGTAGCACTTTTCCCTTCAACAAAAGCAAATACTGTTTTTAAAAACAATCTACGTATGTAATTATTTCAGTCTTTGAAATAAAGCAAAAATTAATTTAAAGAAGGGTTAACATAATGCTCGATTTTAAGGGTTAATTTAGTTCTTGTAAAGATCTATGTACATATAAAATTTCAGGTTTCTATCTTGAAGGGTTTAGAAGTTTTATAAACAGACACACGGACAGACGGACGGAGGGACGGACAGAGTGAAACTAACAAGCACTTTTTTTCAAGTTTTTTTTGGAAAAGTGCTAATGAATTGCTAATTTAAGGAAACGCAGTATTTAAAAATTTCGGGTGTGTTACTTTTGTTGAGACTCATGGTTTCACAAAATTCATTGTGAAAATTCATGTGGTCATTCATTTCATTAGAAATTGTCACCATACTAGCTAGCAGTTTCTATTAAATGCTTAATCTTTAATCTTAAATCATTTATTAATTTTATTATTCCTATCGAAGAATTTAAACCCAGCTAAACATAAAAATTTGTAATTCTTATATTGAAATTAATTTGGTCTTTTAAGCAATCTAACTTGAATATTCTTAAAAAATTTTCGAAAATTCACCAATATTTTCTACAATGAATTGTCGTTAAACAAAGAATTTTAATGTTAATGATACTGTTATGTTGTTCACAAATTTTGTTACAAAGCAATTTTCATAATGCAATTTGCGATTCATTTTTATTATACACAAAATATAAAAATTTTGAAAAAAGAAATGTAAAATTTAAATATTTTAAATATTTGCATACAATTTTTTTTATACTGCTGCATTGTATAACAATATTCTACTGAAAATAGTGAAATTTGTAATATACACATTCCATTTACGTATGCATAATATATCTGCATGTATGTGCTGCTAAATACTGCACTTAATATATATAAATATATTACATAATGAAAATTAAACTAAAAAATGTAATTCTATCTCATTTGAAAACAATAAAAAATGTATAAAATATGTTCTTTCCTGCATTCTTATTCAAATTGGACGAAGTAAAATTTAACAGCAATTTATTTTAAAAATTCTTCTTGAAACAATTTTTCACAATAAAAACTCTTACTACATACCATTTTATGGGTAACTCTTAAACTCATGAGCAATAATGTGATTTAATTTTTTTTTGTAATTTTTTGAATTTCAAATAAATTCCGTTTTCATAGAGAAAATAATAAGTGACTATTCAAAACAAATAATTTTTATTTGCATACTTTTAGGGATTATTTGTAATAAATTGTAAAAAGTTTTTATTTTTTAAAAGATGAAAGAAGTAGATGCTTCCCCATGGTTATTAATAAAATTATTTTACAATATTGTAAAATCATTCAGTATACATGCATACGTATATACATAATATATATGTAGTAGATATAATATGCAAATTTTTTGCTGTAATATTAATTACACAATTTCAAAAACTAATTACGCTTATTGGATTTTATAAATCAATTAAATCCAAATTAAAAATTTAATGAACATTATAAGGAAACAGATTATTTTAGTATCTATATTGAAGGAGAGTAAAAGTATACATATATTAATATATATAATAAATAATATAGTATATAAAAATTTTATAAAATAAAAAGTAAGTCGATTATAATTAATTAAAATATTTTTATTCCTCCTATATTTAAATCTTTCTTCTTTCGAAATATCTTTATACAATATTCTTATATATATGTATGTCTGTGCACAGGAATTTAATAAATTTGCCTTATGGTTTACTTATATACCACAATAAATTAAGGTTTACATATTTCTCTTTAGAGTTTATAAAACATGCAACACCTACCTCGATGCTTTGATTTAATTTTTATATGAAGAAGTTTCTAAATTTATAAAATCAAGAAATTTCTAATCAAATTTATGTATACCAACAAATGCATACCAACAAAACAAATCTATGCAAAACCATTTAAATCTCAATAAACGCAATTCAAAAATAATAAATTGGAGTAAATCAAATTTAAAGACTCCTTTGGAAAACGGGAAACTTTGAAGACTCTAACCCTAAATCGTTTTTGTAAAACTTAACTGGAGATTTTGAAAATCATATAAAATATTTCTAATTTAATGACAGAAGTGTGTTATGGCGAAAGTTTTCCGGGAAAAGTTAAATTTAAATATTTAATTCATTATATTACAAGAACCCGCAATTCCAGAAAGTTTTCTTACATAAAGCATAAGATTAAATTACAAATCAATTATTTCAAATGCATCACATACCTATACAGTTGTAATGAAAGGTTCTGTAATATCTCTGACCAAAAGCTAAATATAAAATGGACATAATTTTATTCGACTAAAACAGCTAACTAGAATACTATTTAAGTATTTTTCTGAAACTCGTTTATTTTACACTGAAAATGAAAATTAAATTTAAAAAATTTAAAAAAAAAGAGATTTTTCATAACATTTTTAATGAATATTTTCCTGTACGTAGTAATGTTAGAATAAATTTCAAAAACTTACAAAATTTACCACATAAAATTGCATCCGCCTTGTTTTTTTAGTACTTTCCTAAGAAAATTGAAAAAAAGTACTTATAGGTTTCATACCGTCCATCTTCCTGCGATTCTGATTACAGAACTTCCAGACCTATTAAGATAGATAGCCGAAATTTAATATGCAAATAAAAATTTGTTTCTAAAATTTTAAATGTATTATAGAAAAAAGTATTTTTCCACTCTACCTTTCCCCAGTTATTGCTTTTCGAAATTCGTAAAATGTAATTTTTAAAGATAACGGTAATAACGTAAAATGTAATTTTTAAAGATAACGGTAACGGTAAATCATTTTATCAACCGTAACATTAATGCTGCTTCCTTTTTTTTTGCTTATCCTAAATGTATGCAATCGTTGATATATTTTGTTATAAATTATGAATGAAATCAATGTAGCAGATTGCTTTTAAAAACAGCAGATTTTTTTAATTGTTCAAGGAAAAAATGCTACTTTACAAATCACTGGTTTGTTCCAACATCATTATATAGGTAATATAAGGAGGATAAAATAAAAAAACCTCTAACAAAATTTACGAAGGCAAAAATATTTTACGATAATAATATTATCATTTATTATGCTATTTTAACCACTTAATTAAATTGAAAATTTACTTTATTGCTTTTTTAATTATCTGTACGCAATTTATACAGATAAAGTTTTACAAAAAAAAAATAAGTATATTAATTTATAAAATGTTATTTGTATCGCAATTCAAATATCTATAATATTTATACCTATATACATTATTATAATAGTACTTAGATTTTGTGACGTAAAATACATTATATTGAGTTCTATTTTATCCAGTTACTATAAATTGCATATTATATACAATATTATAATTATATTATTTTGTATTACTCGATTCTCAATAAAAGTTTCAAGCACATTTTTTACTATCAACAGAAAATAATATTTTCATATTATATTTTCTTGTAGTACATTATTTAAGAAAAAATCATGATAATAATATCTTTACATAATATTTTATTTACGACGTGGGTGTTGTTCTTATATAATACATATTAAATGGGAATACATGTATATTAATACAACATAATATACATACTTTATATGAAATTATTCTAAATACATATATACATGTAGATATATGTAGGCTTATTATATCTATTAATAATGATTCTACACTATGTTATTTTAGTTTTTGCTGTTATTTTCCCAACACAAACTTTTTGAAATATATCAATGTTGTCGGGCCTCACATATAATATGCAAAACGCGGTATTTAAAGTGGTTTTCCTGTCCAAATTCAAAAGCAAAATGAAATTAAAGAAAGACGTAGAGAACGATATAAAGAAAGAAAAAAAAAGTAATATGAAAATTCTCAGAAAATTTTTCTTTATTGCTTTTTCTTTTCTATTTTTAATAGAATGAGAAAAAGTTATTTTTATCTTCAATATTAACAAAACAAAAAAAAAACCAAAGTAAAAGAAACATAAAATGAGAAGAAATAGGACCAGCAATATCAAATATTTAACGACATCCTTCTATTCACTGTGAATTTATTTATTTAATATATTTATGTTGAATAATGTGTGAATGTGAGAGAATTTTAACTTTTTTTACTGTATCATAGAAATCAATGTGTGATAACAATAACTATTATAGGGAAAGCAATAGTACCATATAGAGAATTTAAAGTTAAAGAAAAGTTAAAGATAAGTTATAAAAAATTAATTTTTTTTTACCGAAATATTTTTTTTATATAATAAACGCATAGGTAACAAATTTGCTTATAGTACAATTTACAAAAATACACAATTTGTTGCAATAGTAGCCCTATCTTCAAACTTGTTTATACAAAATTTATATACGGTAGCTTTAATAAACTCCTTCATCCTCTTTATCCTTCTTTTATCACCTCTTGAATATTTTACTTTTTATAGTTTCCGAATTTTGCCCAAATAAATTATTTTGCTGCTACTTATAAGAAGTTGTCTAATCAGAACAAAAAAAAAATATTATAAAATTTTTGCCCCTGCTACCTAATGTTTCTAAGGTATGTGATGAAATTGTTGTGCGAGTTATATGACAACTACTGAAGCCGTAAATCAAAAATGTAAATTTAGTTCTTAGTGGAGTAAAGTTTTTCTAAAAAATATTTTAGTAAGCGCCGTTATCAAACCAAATTTGTATTCTAAATTATTGATACTTAGACACATCAGTTGAATATTTGCTTAGATATGGCCAAAAATTGAAAATTGGTCATTACACAATCAGTGTCGCAATGTAAAATGCTATGGAAATCCGTTTAATATTTTGTCGTATGTTGACAAACACGTAAAATTGGCTTAACATGTTGCATGTTGCAATTTGGCATGGCGAAGGTATCATGTGAGGGTATCAGGGTATTAGGTGAGATATGAGCGCAGATAAACAGGCAGACATGTTTCTCAAAATAAAAGTGTATTTATGTTTCCCTGTCACAAGAAATTAATTTATGTCAAAAATTCAACATGCGAAATTTTGTACAATCACTTTTTTTATTATATGCAATGCCGTCGGCAAAAAAAAATAAATACATTTTCTGTTATGTCTTAGTAATTTTGGAAATGACTGTATATTTGAACACAAAATTCTAAAACTTTTAATAATAACTAGGTATAACTATACACATTTGCATATTTATATTCCTGCTTCAGTATGAATTTGATTCTTGGTTTTTAAATTGTATATTGTACTGTAACGATAAGAAGCTTTACAAGAGAGATGTAATTTTTTATTATTCATAGTATATTTAAAAAAAGAACACATAAAAAATATACAAATAATAAACAAAAATAAGAAAGAAAATTTATTCTGTGGTTGGTTCACTTTTTTTTTCTCTCTATGTTTTTTTTTTTTTATTTACTGTGCTTAAATTATACAAGTGTTTGTATAGTAAAACCAAAATTAAGTTAGATGAAGTGAAAAATTAAAGTGTTGGTGAATACTTAATTTTTTTTTTTTTCAAAATTACAATAAAATTAAATGATTTTTAAAAGAGTAATTCTTATTTTCTTTCCCCCCATTTACTTCTCAATTTTTTTTTTAAATTAAATTTAATGAAGAGGAAATATTATTAAGTTATTTTAGTAGTTATTTATAAATACCCAAATATTAGGTATAAATATATTGAAATTGTAAATACAATCAGAATTTGAAATTAATTTTAGAATCCATAAATCTATTTCTACTTTTATAAATTTTTAAAAAATCTTAAAAGAAATTTGTTTTAATACATTTTAATTTTAGAAATTTGTTTTAATTTATTTTAATCGAAATCGTAATTTTGTCTCACTTATATATTTCATACAACTCAAAATTATATAGAAGTACGTTATTTATGTCATGTATCATCCAATATGTATGATATACGACAATATATTATAATATTTTTCCTGAGCTCATGATATGCACCTATATACAACAAAAATAACTACTGTAGAACTTTTAAGTTGCGAACTCTCCTAATGTCGAAATAAAGTTCGAATGTATAAGGTATAGATATTTGACTGTATACATGAAACGTTTTCATTTTATTTATAAACATAATTCGTATAACATAATAGGGGCTCCAAAATAAATATTTTTAATAAACAATTAAATTACAAATTGCAAATATAAATGAACTTCATTATATATAATTTTTTTTTTTAAATTCTATTTTTAGAAATTACTTTTTTATTTATTATACCAAAATAAATTTAAAATTGTGAATGGAAATTGATTATTTATCATCCAATTGCAATAAAATTTTTTTTATTGAAATCTATAATATAGAACCAATAAATATTAAATTTATAAAATAATCTATAATGTTTATCTACATACAATAAACACACATAATAATATAATAAAATTATGTATATCAATATGTAGGTATTAATGATAGACAAATTTTAAATTTAATGTTCTGTAAGGAAAAAAAAAGACCTTATATTTTGTTGTTGTTGTTGACATTCTCACATGAATTACATATTTTACGTTTACGATTTTTTATTATGTTATAACATTTTCTTATTATATTTTTTATAAAAGAATATTACATTTTTATATACGTATGTGTGATTAATAGATATTTTCAGTAATTTATACCTTGATTATACACGCATGTATTACCAAAAAAAAAATAAGAGAGGAATTTAGCAAAAGAAATTTTGAAATTCAAATAAATATCTTTATTTAATACGAAACAAGAACGTAAGAATTTAAGTAGGTTGATTAAAATGTTGTATGTGAATATATATATGGAGTCACACCTACAAACGTTGTCACAAAATATGAGGAAAATAACAAAAATTCAAACGAAATCAAATTAAGTACGAAATTCTATGTAATCTAAATTAGTTTTCATATGAAATTTACTACGAGTATATTCAAACGAAAACTTGAACTTATGCGAAACAATACTGCCTCATTTTAAGTTAGTGCAATCTTTACACTTCAAACAACAAACATTCTTTTGGAATGCTCAGTTGAATTAGGCGCTTTAATGTTCAAATTACTTGAAAAAACTTTCAAAACGCTTTAAACGACTTATAGCTAAAATTTTCATCTGATTCTAATGTTGGTTACTTCCTTAACTTATTAAAAATGCACTTTCTTACTTCGCTCTTACATATCTGTGCTAAGTATTCATGGAGCGACCGGACTTTCTTGATTCTTGTGGAATCAAGAATGATACTGTCCCAGTAGCAGCAGTTATTAACAAACTCTTTTTGCTGACCGTTGAGCTCCAGACTCGTCGTGCTGGCATTATATTTTGATCCCATCGCCTTATTGCTGACTTTATGAAAGACAAGGCAGATATCGTCTACATAATACAGTTCCACTAGTTGTTTTGTGAAATTCCAGATTATTCCCTTCCTCTGCGAGCAAGCGAATATAGCACGATCTGAAGAGCAACGGTGGTAGTAAGCAGTCCTGTTGTACTCCTGAGGCGGTGACACTGTTTGTTATGCTATCACTACGTGCCCTATTTAAATTTTCTTATGGCTTTTCTTATTTGGTTGATGCCCAAAGAATATTCAGAAATTTTCTGTCTTTCGTCTGGATGCTGTCATGTATATCTACGCTGGTATGTGTTATGATGTTACTTATAATTTTTAAATGTTTCTTCCACCTCAACGTCACATACTTATATATTGGTAAATAATATATCTATTTGATGAAATTAATTCTCGCACATTGCTTAGTAAACAATTTTTTACTTTTCCTGCCAGTAAAAGAATTTAATACCTTTTAAAAGCGATTAATTTAAATAAAAAATTTAAAAATATTTTCACAGATTTAAAATATTATTTTTGTGCAGAAAAACATATTTTAAATACCCACAAAGCCATTATTGCAATTGGAATTTATTTATATGGGCAAGTGCTATAAATAATATCATAATGAATGTTTTACTATTGTATTTTCCATGTAATCCATATTATCTGCAACAATATTTTTGTACATGAAAAACAAGCAAAATATCTCTTTTCTGTGATTAAAAAATAAAATTTTTAATTAACTTTATAAAATAACTTACTATAGCAAAAAAAAAAATCTGATATGGTCAGCACATATCGACCGCATGGTGTATTGCCTAGTTAAATGAAAGTGTTACAAAATATTATAAAAATGTATGTTAAATACTTCTTTCCAATTTTTAGGACATTTGTAAGCTTATAGTTAACATACTTAGAAAAATGTAAATTTGGCTCTTAGTAAAGTTTCGCTTTGTGCTACCCGAATTCCCTGAAATGCTCGCCAGTTAGTTTCGGTAACAACCAGAACTCAAATATCAAATTTCAAGAAATTCCATCAATTTGTTCTGTGGATATGGTGAAAAATGTAATATCGGTCCGCAGATGAGTTCTCAAGCCCTGATCTTTCCAAAAAAGTTATATGTTCATTGCTTTAATATGAGGAATTCATATATGAAATTTCAATGAAATCGGTTGATTATTTCTCTTTATATACACAAAAGTGTATGTTTGGCCCGTAGTAAACGTCTAGTTGCCGATGCCTGATCTTTCCAAAAAATTTACATGTTCATTGTTTTAATACAGGGAATTTATATATTAAATTTCAATGAAATCGGTTGATTATTTCTCTTTATATACACAAAAATGTATATTTGGCCCGTAGTAAACGCCCAGTTGATGATGCCTGATTTCTTCCAAAAGTTAGGAATTTTTGCGTATGATCGAGCAAAGCTTATATATGAAATTTCAAGTAAATCGGTTGAATACTTTCTTCAAAATGGTGAAAAATGTAAAATCGGCCCGCAAATCCGTTTTCGAGCCCTGATCTTTCCAAAAAATTTATATGTTCATTGATTTAATACGAGGAGTTCATATATTAAATTTCAATGAAAGCGGTTGATTATTTCTCTTTATATACACAAAAATGTATATTTGGCCCGTAGTAAACGTCTAGTTGCCGATGCCTGATTTCTTCCAAAACATACGAATTTTTGCGGACGGTCGAGCTGAGCTTATATATAAAATTTCAAGTAAATCGGTTGAATATTTTCTTTAAAATGTTCAAAAATGTAAAACAGGCCCGCTAAAAAGTGCAGTTCCCGAGGCCTGATATATACCAAAAGTTGATCGATCCGTGCCATGATGGACACAAACTTACATATAAAATTTCATCAAAATCGGTTCAGCCGAACTTGAGATACACGCGTGCACACACAGACCGACAGACCGACAGACCGACAGGTTGCTAAAAATAGTTTATTTACACTTCCCTACTATGGAGAAGTACGTTCCCACCGAAAACTCGATATGCAAAATTTGTTGCCATCACATAACCTACCTATTGTTTACACAATACGGTCGGTAAAAAGTGATTGCAAATAACGTAAATTTGAATGGTTTAAATCCATAATGTAATCCGGTCTTATTAATAATTCAGAAAAAATTAATAAGACCGGAATTTAATTGAATTTACATGGAAATTTAATTTTTTCTTTTAACATACATTTTTCTCTGAATTCATTTTATATAATGATAGATTTTATAAAATTTTTTAGTGAATTAAAAAGAATTTACAATTTAATCGGATTCGGGCATTTCGGGCAATGTCCGAATTCGAATAAACAAAGTTTTCAAGTTTTGTATTTCATAATGAGGATTAAAAAATCAGGATAGGTAATAAATAATCACAAAACGAACAGATTATATAGTAGAGATATAGTTTTGTTCTAGTGCATATATTTTTGAGAGTGTTATATTATACCGGTGTGAATGAATTGTCGAAAGGTGAATAATATTAACAATATTTTAATATACTTATGATAGCTCATATAAAACTTTACCTTAAAAACTTCATATCCAATATTCGGTAAATTTGACTGGAACCACAGAATTCAAACAATTAACTTTATCTAATTTTTGTTTCATTATTATACTTGTATATCGACCGAGCTTTTGGACATCTTTCTTCACACATATACTCCAAGTTGAATCAACTATAATAATAAAACATCGATATATTTTTTTTAATATTAGAAATATATATAAAAAAGGAAAAATTAAACTTAAATGTCATGATCATTCTAATAAAAAATTATTTATACCGAAGTAATAATTTTTCTCTATGGAACCGCTCTAAGAGAAACCTTAAATTTTGTATTACCTTTAACAATATATCGAAAAAATCTAATTCGTTTTAACTGAAATATGTGTGTGTTTAATGCAATATTTTGAAAGAAAATAATTTATCGGACGAAAACAAAAATGTAACAAAGTGTGGGTTTCTTTTTTATTTTCGGATGAGAAATGTTTTATAACTGTTTATTTGTTACACGGCAAGAAGCTATATAAAACAGTGTTTCAATTTTAATTTAATTTCCATTTCAGTTACTTCTCTTTTCCTTTTTCGTTTTATTTCCTCCTTTTTTTTCGATTAAATATATAGTAAATTTCAGTTTCCATTTTCCTCAAATTCAATTATAATAATAATTTTATTTTTATTTCTTCATTTCGTTTTTTGTTTCTTTCTCATCTTAATATAAGTTGCGGACTTTGTTTGCATTTAGCTGAAAATGTAATATCCTTAAAGAAACATGCTTTCTGTGCCTTCTTCATATTATATTTTAGCATATTTTAGGTTTATTTTTTTTTCTTACACAGAAAAAAATGTTAAACTGATTATAGTTTTCAAATAATTTTCACCATACTTTTCGGATACTTTTGAATGAAAATTGATAAAAAAGTTGAAAATAATATTTTGAATATTGCTTCTGTTTTCAGACTGATTCGAAGCAAATTTTAAATTAGAACTTAACTTATAAATAAGCTTAACTGAAAATATACAAAAAAAAAAAATTAAAAAAGGCAAAAGTATGGTAAAGAATCAAAGTTGCAGAACATTTCGAATAGTTTGAGAACAAGTCAATTAAATAAATGATTGAATAATTGTAATTTAAGACAAAACGGTTGAATTTTAAGCTTATCTTCAATTAATCAAACCAGATCACATGTTATAATTTTTTTTTCTTTCTGTGATCATTATTTTCCATAATAAAATCTACATTAGAAAATTTAAATTTTAGTAATTGAAAAACTTAGTAGCAAAGTAAGTCCTTTTTTAAATACTAATAAAAAACATAGAAACAAAATGTGCTTATCTCATATACTTAAAATAATTTTGACTTGTTATTATTAATATTTTTCTTTTTTGCTTGTTTTCTACTTCACAAACAGTGACAAAATCTTTGGGTAAATTTGTACTTATTGGAAAATGAAAAACGTATAGAAGCTTCATAAAAGCTATATAAGAAATAAAAAATTATTGATTTGCAAAATAATAAAAATGGAACAAATTAAATGTCAGACAGAAGTACAAAATCTACTTTATATAACTACAATAACGCAGTTAATACATTAAGGATTTACAGTATTATTTCGATAACACTTTTACAATAAATTCCATAAAAGCAAGTCTGCAATTAATTGAGCAAAATATAAAAAAAAATTCCATTTCTCTCAGCTTGATATTATATTTCATTTCTGCACGAAATTATCGCTTTCGAGAATCAATAACAAATTATACAGTAGCCATATAGTTTTTTTTTTTTGAAAATATATTTAGCTTAATGTTCATTTAAGAATAAATTTAAGAATGATCAAACCAACGCTTTGCAAAGTAGCACTTTTTCCTACAAAAAGTGAAAACGCTCTTCTTAAAAAAAATCTATTACATTCTAAATTGCTTTAAATCATATACCAAAACTTCAAAAGAGAATTTCCTTCTCTCCGTTTTCCTCAAAATAATCTAAGTGAATTTATAAAATAATATAAAAAATTTTATTTCACCATTTAAAAAAATTAAACTTTGAATCTCAACTGTGATTTAATGCTTAGAACAAGTACTGTTAACAAAAATAAATGAAGAAACACATAGCTACTCGTAAATTAAAAAAGAAATTTACCGAAATATATTAAAAATTGCATACTTTCAGGGTAATTAATTTTCTATTCAACACTTTAAGACAAAATTCGAATGGCTGCAACTTGAGAGATTAACATAATGAGCCATTTATTAATATCTAATTGCTGCCAAATTTCCAGATCAGCTTACGGTCTAGAACAAAAACGATATCAGAAATTTGAAAAAACCAATTTTGTCAAAAATTGCCATTTTTAGAACTCTAAGAGTGGGAAGGAGAGATAAGTTCTATTAGATCTCATAAAGAACTATTTATATGTTAAATTTCAGCTATCATTCATAAAGGGTGTACAATTTTTGTAAACGGGTCCACTGACGGATAGGCAGAACGAAGCTAATAAGAAGTTTTTACAAAAACTTTAGGAAAAGTGCTAAAATCAAGTGACATTTATGGAGCACTAAAAAATTATTACTATTTTATAGATCTGTTTTTTCAATTAACAATAAAATGAACAACAAAATCCAAATAACTAACTAAATAAATTTTACTAAGCAAAATTTAAAATATGTTTTCAAGCATTAGCTGCAAGCATTTGTGAGACTTATTGGTTTTATATACATGTACATCATAAAATGTTAACATGCAGTATGCCTAGTTAATTATTTTAGCAAAATATTCATGATATTTTGATACTTATTAAACAAATTTGTGTTTAATTTTGTTTTAATAAATTTTTTTTCAATCTTCAACCTTCAACTTTTCAATTTTTAATCATAATGTACTCAAACTTTCAAATTTTACTACTATATTCATTATGTTATGGCATAGAAATCAACATTTAAGATCAATTAAACAGTTAAATTCATATATGTCTGAACTCTTTCTACTGAAGAGTTCTATTCCTACAGAAAATTACTACATATATTATTGAGGAATATATAAAATGCTCAATTGCGTCAATATATTTAAGAATAGCTGCCACATTGTACAAATAAAAGTTGTTGTTAAATGGTTATTGATCGAAACAAGTGCCCTTTTTGAAGTATTAGTTTCCATCCCACACAGAAACAAAAAAAGAAAAACAAAAATGCAAATACAAGTTTTTTTTTAGTTTACATCGGTAAATGCTTGTTCAATGAAAATCCTAAAGAAATTACAACTTTAGAAACCAACAAAATGAAAAATAGGAATTCTGGAATCGAATATTAAAAGCAGAAAAATTAGATTGAAAAATTTATGTACGGTATTTGATATGCATAATTTATATAGAAATAAGAAGCAAACTCAAATATCAAGGGCAAAATTAAAATATGCATAAAGCTAATAAAAAACGAGTTGACAGGTCAATTCTGTGATAACTGTTATTAAACTTGTTTAAGACTTTAATTCTTAAAATAATGAGGGGAGTTGAGTATTCGGTTAAAAAGCGTATCATCATGTTAGAGTGCTTTTGTCTGTGTACGAACGTTCTGCTAAACCTCAAGTTCTGCTAAATGATTTTAACGAAAATTTATATATTTAATGTATGATTTCACTTTAGCCATGTTTTGGATTGATAAAGTCAAGCTTCGAAAATTGGATGTTTTTACGAGCTGATTTTACGTTTTTGATCTTTTATAAGAAAATTATTCCGCACAGATTAACTTGAAATTTTATTACCTAAGACGAGGTTCAATCAATTTTCACCTGAGATGAAGTTTATATATTTGTTATTTATACCATATAGAATTTTACTAGTGGAAATACAGATCGTGATTGGTTATGTGCAACCACATCCGATCTTTTTTTTCTTAGATATACTAGATACCGTTTAAATTTCGTTTAATCCAAAACTGTCTAGTTATGGAAGTTTTTCAACGTTTTGTGTGTAATAGTTAATTTTCCTTACTGAAATAAAAAAAATTTTTTTGAAAAAAAAATTTCTTCTGCTTATAATATTTTCATCAATATACCTCAATGTCATTTCCATTATTGCATACATTTAGGATTTGAATACATATTAAAAGAAAAATTAACATAATATGGGAATACACTTTTAATAAATATTCTGTTACGGCAAATAATTTTGTATTTTTGATTGAAAAACATTAATTAATAATCATTTCCTTAATTGGTTTTATAACAATGTGTAACAGCTTAGTTTAGTTAAAAATAACGGTCCGAAACTTTTTTCTAACTTAGATTTATCTAAGTTTTTTTAGGATTCTTTGAAGAAACGCGTAGGTGAAAATCAAATAACAATTTCTCCCAAATATTCGTTTGTGTATAAGAGTTATCTTAAAAGGTGTAGACGCATGAACGGACAAAGTAAAACTAATAAGCCAATAAACGCTTAATAGAAATATTGAAAATTAATATTGTGTAATCTTTTCTATACTTCTCAAAACTTATTTTGTAAAAATGATGTAGGTTTGGATTACGAATTAATTTTAAAATACAAAAATAAATCAAAAAGATTCTTACAGTCTTTTTACTAATGAATTTCTTTGATTTCAGTATTAAACTGATTTTAATTCTTTTCATTTCACAGTAATATTGGTATTCGTATACCTGCATTTTACACTTACATAATTATATATAATGTAATTCTATTTACGTCATTCTATTTTTTTTCCCCTAAAATACCTACATACATATTATATTCAACCCACTTCAATTACCAAATTCAACAAATCCATCATTTCTTGATTACACGTTAATGTTGATTGCTATCGGTCATTTTTTTGTTATTATTTATAATTTTCCACGTTAAATCATTTAACCGTTAAATATCTTGAAATTTTAAAAACTTTATGTTTCTCTTTTATTGACCTGACTAATCTACTTTATAGAAATATTTTAAAGATATCATCATTTTTATGTTTACAGCTTCTATATTTCATCAACACTTTACATGTTGGATTTAATTACGCTCAGATGATTCTATGTGGTATGAGAAAATAACAAAATTCCGGTGAAATGAAAACTTTTTTTTTTGCAAAATTACATTTCGACTCATGTTGTTATGTAATCAATTATATTTGTGCTTTTCTTTAAATCAAATACAAATATTGAACTTATGGCGAAATTGTTTATGACTTACTAGTTATTCTAGTGGAAAAAGTATTTTTATTTTTCATTTTTTTCTTTTTTTTTGAAAGTAAACATTCATTCCACATATATTTTGTAGTATGAATGAGAGGTTATTAAATTTTAATCAAAATAACATCGCAAAAGTAAAAATTCCAAGAAGTTCGTATTATATTTTTGATATTATTTCTTTGATGCCTTAAAATTAAGAAACACTTAAGATTAATATATGATGAAATTTTAAGAATTAAGCACAATGTTCAGCTACAACGTTATTCGATTATCGAATGTTTTGTTCTGTGCGTATTAAAAATCATTCTTATACTCCACATAATGACCTAAGTATATAAGCGAATGTGGTTACACAAATTGCTCAAAAGTAAATTCGGGTTTCAAAAAATTTAACAAAAGCTATATTTTAATTGATCTTCAATTGTTTTTGATTCAACGGTATGTTATAATTATATTCTGATGATAACTAAATATAATTTCAAAATTTAATTATTCATCATATGGTAATTATCTTTATTACTACCGGTAGACTGACTTTAATTGAAAGCCAACCTGTTAAAACCCTAACGAAAATTAACTTATTTGTTCAACATGTTGCGCAAATCGAGATTTAATTTTTAATCTGAATTTAAACAATTAAGTTGCATTAAGTTGTTGAAATGTAAATCTCTTCTTGAAGATTTGCCACAACATCCTAATTCTGAATTTAAAATTATATGATTTTCTTGTGGCTCATTAAATAATTATTTTTAAACATTACTTAAAATTTTGTCTGCAAAAACAATGCTACCCAAGGTGAATTTTTAAACTTATGCAAAATTATCGCGCCTCAAAATTGAGACGGGGTTTTCATTAAGAAGTACAGCAGCCTTTTTAAATTTTTTGAGCATGTTCTTAAAAATTGTGAAAATAAGAATTATAAAATATTACCCACACATATAATTTTATTGGTTTGGTGTTAAATGGACTGAACATGAATTCATTTTAATTAATAGCACTCTAACAAAATTCATGTTTTTCCTTCCTTAAGGAAAATTCGTAATAAATCTTATAAGACGATTAACATTAAAAATTTCAAAATAATATTTCAAAATTTCAAAAAAAAAGAAATATGTTTAACATTAAGAGAAAATTATTTTTAAAGGTTATATAATAAAAAGAAAGAAATAATTAAAACCATTAAAATTTCTTCCAATAATAAAAGACAGCATTTTACTTTATTTTTTTATAATTCAAGGCACGTTTAAGTAATCCCAATCATCGCCAACCGTAACACCTTAAGCTCACTGTCATATTCGATTAATGTCACATATATAATACAAATTTTAATCCAAGGATGTTTTGTAATCTTTTAAAAAAAAATTTCTTCTCTATTTTGTCGTAAGACATCAAATTTTTTGATTGATAGTCATAAACAAACTGTATGAGTACAATTTTATATAATGTACAGAATATATAAAGAGATTACATTGAAAAAGAAATTTTTGAGTTTCGGCTGCGAAGAAAAAATGTCAAAAATGTTTTTATTTAAAAACTTATTTAACAGGATTTTAAGTAAGTTTTTGTAAAATAATATGATTTTATTGTTGTATAGAATAGATATACCAGAAGAAACAAAGAATTTTCAAAGAAAATCAAGCAAAACAGTTCTTATATGATTTTATATACGCATAATCCGGTCGACTGAGTGCAGCTTTGATGCATAAAAAATATTTTTTGAATCGAAGAAATAGCGTCTGAAGCTTAGGAGCATCTAATTTTAAAACTAAGCGATAAGATTTTAAAGTTTTTTTTTTTAAGTTTAATTATAGTTTTAATACTAGGTTTCGTTAAACTTCGACACAGAGTTCGAAAGTAATACGAAGTTAAATGGACAAACTCTAGTGCGATTTTTATCCATATCCACATTTTTCTTTTTAAAAGTTCATTTCGTATGACGTGGATAAAAATTTTAATCGCTATTGATATCAAGCAGGGGGACGGAAACTGACCCCATTTGGTCGTTCAAATTTAAGGTTATTCGTAGGGTTAGTTACTGGACATTGCCTCTCAATGATCCACTTGGAAGGGTTGGGCAAGGTGGAGTGCGAGGTTTCCCATCTCTGCCTGAAAGTTGAAGAGAAGTATAGCGTTTGTTGTGTCAATTTGAGGCGATGGCTCGCCTCTGACTGAGATGCTTTGGAAGGGGCTTTGTGACCCCGATGGAAATTTTGCGACTTCAGGTGACTGCCATACCGCAATTTGTCAAGATCCTAGGTGCAGTGGTAACATTGATGGGATGAAATTCAGAAAAGATCATGTGGGTCGACGTGAGAAAGATCGAAGAGCATCGGTCCCCAATAGAAAAAAGAAATCTGTAAGAAAATCTTCTGAGAAAAGTTTAAAAAAAATCTATAAACTTTCAAATCAGTATACATTCGTATACTTTTACGGATTTCCTGTTATTCTTTTCACCGACTTCCCACCTAAACCCACCTCAACTTGAAATTCACTTTTTGGTAAAATCTGTCGTTAATTTCATATTTCTGCTGTAATTTTACATGATTTACGGTAACACTTTTTATATTTCGCACATATTATGTTTTGCATCTCATCACACCATTTACATTTTACGGTCCTGTTGATTTGACGATAGTTAATAAGATCACATATTGAGCGACTGCTTTTCGGGTATATACGAGTAAAAACGCAAATATATTATTTTTGTGTGATGTAACAGATTTATGGTATGTCAAGTTCTAATTCTGAAAGAAACTTTGTCACGAACCGATTGTTCCTGTATATAATAAAAAAATCAACGGATTTCTTCAAAATTTTGTTTTATCTAAATACAGTTCGTCAAAGTGAAAAACCAAAAAAATTTTCAAAATATTTTCAAATTCTATATTGCAATTTTTATTTCGAATAGACAATTACAAACGTAAGCAACAGTTTTTACTCAAACAATATACAAATATATTTTAAATTTAAGTAAAATAAATTGCAAGCGCGAATATTCCTGAATTTAAAAAAATACGTACAAAAATTTAAAAAGCGAATCAATGTACTCCATTACATCATTGATGACATAATCTATTTAATAAATGTTTATGATGGTGTACAAAAATAAGAAACGATGGTTTGTTTTTTTTTCTACATAGATGAGAAAAAAAATTTCAGCACGTGACAGTACAAAAACACGTTTAGTTTGCATTTTTATTATACCCACACGAACTTATGTAGGAAGAGCATTATAAATTTGCCGTTCCACTTATATGAATCGTACTGAGTCGATTTAGCCATGCCCAACCGTATTTCCATACGTCCCAGCGAAAACTCTAAACCAAATTCAGTTAAATTAATTAATTAGTAAATATCGGAAGCAATTCGATGTCATCGATAAGAATTTAAATTCGATGCTAATGAGACAACTGTTTTAGTATCTGTCATAAATTTCAAAGGTTATTTAGTCATATCCTAAAAGCAACTAAAGCTACCAAATTGTTATTTTCTATGAGCTAAATACTGCTAGGACAATTGTTATTAGGTGTCTCAGAGTTGACACGGTCAAATCCAACTATTTTCGTTAATGTTCTTATAAAATCAATTTATATTTCTTACATAATTTTTCTTTTCATAATATTTTTTACATGTGCTTGTGAATATATACATTTTGTATATATTTTTAAAAAAAACATGTGGCTCATATCAATATTTTTCGGATTACACAATACTATAAAATCTTTTGCACCATCATCTTCCATGATGCAATACAAAACAATTTAAGATATTCGTTTGCGTAGAGGATTTCTATAAAGGAATTTTTTTATGTTAAATTTAGTAATTGTTATTCTCAGCTTACTCTATTTCATAATATTTTAATTGCGTAAGCTTTAAAATTTTCAAATTTATAAATGGTACATTTGTACATATAAATCGAACAAATTTATTAGTTCAATAACTAGTGAACTCGATTGCATTAACTTTTTCAAAAGTCCTTATAAGATTCAATAAATATTCACAAGCTACAATTGTCATAATTTTTTTTTGTATACATATATCGTTCTACCTGGATGTTAGAAATTTATTCACGAAATTTGCCAATTTCGCCTACGGCTTAAGAGCGTGGTCAATTATTACTAACGCAATGCATGCGTTCAATAATGGCGGTATTAATTCATCATCGAATTTCACATTTGGAAAATTTAGGTACTTTCCCGTCTCTAAGAAATTTTAATTTTCACCTACTATGTGAATAAGTATCTGACCATTGGTGCAGTGGTTATGGCACCGGCCCTTTAAACGAAGGGTCTCGGGTTCAAACCCCGGTCAGGTCACTATAAAAATTATATTCAATATTATGTAACTTAATATGCAATACTAATAAATATTATACAAGTAATTTTCAAATATTCATAATATTCGATACTAAAGACTAAGAAAAATAAACAGTAAATATTAATAAACTGAAATATTTAATATAAATAAAAACTACGATAGGCTAGTCACCTACCTAGCTAACTCTCTATGATTATAGAAACTAGGGCATGATAGATATCATGCACTAACCCTATACTCCTCCTAGGAGTGAAGAAGGAAAAAAAAAAAAAATGTGAATAAGTTATTACTATTTTCAACCATTTTGAAGCTGACTAAAGCGGCATTTGGCTGATTATAACCCATCTGGAAATATTCACACTTATTCAGAAATACAAAGTTAAGAATATTCAATACATGTGTAAAATCAGTGCTGTTGTATGACTCCGACATATGGCTAGCAAAAAATGAATAGAAAACTAAAACAAATTGAAGCCTAAAAGTCACCTGCCGAATATTCTGGTCCAGAAGAGTAACTAACACAAACCTCTGCTTAAACACACGAAGGACCTATCGCAAGAGTAATAAAAAAGAAAAATTAGCTACTGGTAGGCCAAACATTGCGATGGCCATCAGAAACAATTGCAAGGGCGGTATTGGAATGGAACCCGCAAGGAAGAAGGAACGGAAGACGACCGAAGAATATATGGCGAGAATTGTGGGAACCCTATGCTTCTAAGGGAAGTAAAGTAGGAAAAAAAAATTCAAAAGTAATATGAAAAATTCGGTCTAAAATGAAGCAGTCACTGTTTAGTCATATATCATTGTCTGTCGCTGATTAAAATAAACTATTAGAACAATTTTTTTGTTGATATTACTTTTTGTTTACAGCTGAGGTTTACGAGGTTTTCTTGGATATTAAAAAATAGATTAAAACATTTGATTTAAAGGCTGTAAATTAAACGGCAAGTGAACTAATTAAAAATTTCTTCATTTTATACCTTATTAAATATTACAGTTATTAAAATATTCAGTAAATTTCAAAAGTCATAGAAATTTAAATAAAAAAAAAATTTTTAAATGAAAAATTCATTTGAAAAAAAAAATCAAAGTAACATCAACTACTGTTTATGTGTGTATGAGTATAAAAGTTTAAAAGTTTTCGTATCCCATTTGTTTAGTCTAACATGTAATACAGAAAACGTATGGTATGTATATTTACTTTACAAATATGCTCCCAACATAAATTTGGTAAAAAATATATATGTATGCATTTATAGGGATACAAATGTGTGTAACGTAAACAAAAAGCGTTAAGAATTGAAAAAGTGTGTATAATACAAAAATTTAAAGTAATCCAAAAATAAACCTCATTATGGATATGCAAACATTTAACATTGAAATCTTTAATAACACAAATATTTAGATGATCCTTGTGATTCGTGAATTACGATCTTTAAATATAATTTTCAAAGCTCTGTATCAATAACACATATACATATGAATGTATATACATATTTAATGAAAAAAAAATTTTATTTATGTCCTGCTATTAATAGGTAGCTATTAAAATAATTTATGCAAGACATGTGTATTTGTAAAAGTAAGTGATGAAATTACATAAAAGTAGGCGAAAATAATAATGAAAAAATAAAAAAAAAAATAAAAAAAATGAATTAAAGGAAATTTTAATTTCTCTTGTGGTCTCAAAAAAAAAAAAAAAAAACAAAATATTTTTATTTTGCGTTTTTTATTCCATACCTATAACAATGTTATATACTGTGTTATATCATGTATGTATGTACATTTATACAAGTACATTATGTAAGTACGAAAAGAAGAACGTGATGAAAAATAAATTTCTCATTTTTTTTTTTTTTTTTTTGCCTATTTATATTATTTTATATTTGTGTTCAGGTGCAGTTCTTTGGAGAATTAAAAGGGAGCGTGTATGGTTTTTCTTTTATTTCGTCTTTGTGAAATTAACACTAATAATAATCCCGATTTATTTGTTCATTTATAATTTTAAATAAATATTAGAAAACCGAAATTCATAAATTTTAAAATTTTTTTCTTCAGTTAATCTTCTTATTTTCATCTCAATTTCTATACGTTTTTAAATTAAAGTATGGAATTTAAGAGAATTGGAAATTAAATAGATTTAAATTTTAAAAACAGATCCATTCAAAATTCTTAATATAATTTGAATCAATACACAATTTCATTTTTATGAATAAAATCAAAAAAAAATTCAAAAAGAAGACTATATATATATAAAATATATTATTAACTATGAAATTGAACTTTCTTTTATTATCAATATAAGCTATCTAAAATATTTAGAAAATATTGTGAACTTATAATAGAATAGTAATGCAAAACAAGCAAATTTAAAAATTATTATGAATTGAAATAAAGGATATTTGCAGAACGAAGTGAGAGTACTTGAAACATATCGAATACGATAAGTATAGAGCTTCAAGTTACAAATAACATTATATACCTAGTGAATTCAAAAATCTGTTCTTCGAAAGTTTGCTAGATCAAATATTCCATTTGAATTAAATTAAATTAATAAAATTTTTTACATCTATGTTTGTTATGAAATTCACAATTAATTTACTGAATGTTGACTATAAAGAACAGAAATTCGAAAACGTTGTTGATCTTCATACATTTTCTCTAACTCTAGAACTACTAAATAGAAAGTATTTATTAAATTTCGTGAGAATTCAAGTTCCAAAATTTTAAATAAATTTGAAAGTAAAAATCGAATTAGACATATTATTGTTTCGAATAAATTTACCCAGACTTTATAGACGGACAAAAGTAGTACCACATATTATTATAAATGCACGTATTTCTCTAATATATATACTTATACATGAATGTGTGTGTTGTCTTATAAGAATATATTTACCAAACAACGTATTTTTATATAAAAATATCAACATGTATAATATTGGATAAGGTAAGTATGGTGTGTTCAATAAAATATTATATAATAAATTTAGATCAAATAAATAAACTTTATAAAGTAGCACTTTTCCTCGAACTTTTCTAATTTATTTTTTTAAACAGTTTAACAGTGTAACAGCTTACTTCCATATAAAAATACATTTAACACTTTGTAAAAAATGAATTAAAATTTTCATGCTAGAATTTGACAGTACTTTTCTATAGCAGAAGGAGACAGTCACCAGTGTTCTGCTTTTACAGAATTCAAAAAAATTTTATGGTTTCGACACAAGAAAATTTACAAGAGAAAGGCCCTAACAGAGAAAGTGGGGGGAGATAAGTTAGAAATAAATAAAAATTTGTATATAAAATTTAAGTAGAATGTCAGGCAGAGTGAAGCCTGAATAAACATTTTTTCCCCGATTCCATTTTTTTTTATTGAAAAGTACTAAAACTGATTATAAAAATATATTTTATATACACCAATAATTGCGTATATACAATAATAATACATAATAATATATTATTTACATAAATATTTATGTATTTATAAGAAACCTGTGTGGCATTGTAATTTTATGAATAAAGGCTTTTTATAATTCATAAAGCATTGAACATAATATTTATTCAAATAACATTTATATATGTATATATATGTATGTATAAACGAGTATATAAGAAAAACGTATATTATTATAACGAAATTGAAAAGATAAGAAGAACGTTGGAAAAGAATGTTACAATAAGTAATGAAGGAAAATTATTATAACGAAGGATTTTTAAATATATAAAGGAAATTAATGTTTTTAATGTTCTAGACAGCATCACATATATGAAAGCAGAAGGGTTTTCTTTTTCTTTTTCCTTTTAGTCTTTATAAAAAATAAAAAAAATGAGAATTGTAATCGTGAACACATAAACGTAGGTTTATATGTAATAACATATACCTACTATAAATACTGCACATATGTATGTACATAGATGTATATACATATTTTAATCACATCAATATAGCTAGGCATTATCATATAATGTGTATATGATTAAAGTGTGAGCAATAATTGATTATAAAATTCTTTATATGCCTTCGTTCTTTAAAAACACTTTATATTTTTTATTAAAAATTAAACAAATGTGTTGAATATATTCAGTTTCCTTTATTTCACGCGATACCAGTTTCTTTTACTTTTTTCTTTAAGGGCATGTGCGTTTCATATTAATGTTTTACTTATAAATAAAGAATAAAACGAATGTTTGAATTTTTGTTCAGATCACGAAGATGGGTGAATAATTTAAAGTACACCTTATATGCAATAGATATTAGAGTTGGTGATGTTATAAATATTCTTTTAGTTTTAATGTAATTTTTATGGTATTTAAATATTATTTTTTTACAAAAAATATGCATCCTCTAATTTTTGTGAAACATAAATCTTGGGGAACGTACGTCTTGTACACTTCAGGTTCTTTCAATTACACTGTCGGTTCATATTGTATTAACTAAGGATTTATTCTTCTTCACATGTTTCAATTTATTCACTTTGTTGTACTATAAATTGTCACTTTTTTATAACTACATCCAATATGGACATTATTAAAAATATTATATTTTTTTTTAATTTTACTCAGTTACAACAATGAATCCATTAATATACCATCCCATTTAACTCTCTTTTTACCATTCCATTTAAGTCTCTTTCTCTCCTAAATGTATGCAATTTTGAAAGGGAAAAATTAATTTTTTAACATTATGCATGCGGTACCATAAACTGTATAACTAAGTTTATTATAGTTTGCTTGACAGTTCATTAATTTCTGTTTTAAATATTTCAAAACTAATTAAAAACCAAGTATCAATAGAATGTTGGATTAGAATCATAAAGAAAAACATATTTATATTAGCAAATACTCACAAATCTACATAAATATGTGTAAAAAATATTGACTTCAAAGTAATGAAATCATTATCCTTAAAAAGAAAGCAATTATACTTGACCTAAAATGTAAAATTTTTGAAGTAATAAATGTATAACACGTTCGTGAAGAAAACCTTTTCTTGTGTTAACAAGTTATAATTAAAAAAAAAAAATTTTTTAAATATTCGAATCACGCAGTATACCAACTCAACTATACAAAGTATATTATAAAAACAAACAACCTCAATATAAAAACTTCATGTATGTGACCTTTAAATTCATTTTTATCTTTTCATCTTTGTGTTTTTTTGTTTTTTTTTTTCAGAAAATATTATATGAAAGGATTGGAAAAAACAAGTTAATAAAAAATGAGTTGACAAATTGAAATTTAAGAATGTATAATATTATGTACATAAACATATACCGTTACTTTGTACGTAATACACTTACTTTGTAATTTTTAACAGTTATGATATCATCACTTTGTACATCGGACTTTAAATAAATTACTGAACATTATTTAAGATTTAATAATTTTTCAAGTAATACTCATTATTTATACAGGGTGAACCTAACGTGGTATAATCTCTCGAGAGTAAAAACGTGGAACAATTTTATTAAAAAAATCGGTCCTGGGGCACGGAGGTAGGACGCAAATTGATATTTAATCACCAAAACTTCAGTTAAAATTTGTTGAAAAATTTTTGGTTTCGAAAAAAAGATGAATCAACTTAAATGGCTACAGTTTCCATAATTATCAAATATTCAATTATATTTTTTTTCATAATTTGAAAGATTATGTGTTGGTCTTCAAATTTCCACTTTTCCGAGATAATATTCGGTCGTAAACTGGAATATCACAATTTAATTTAAAAATTATTCTAAATTAAACAATAATGTATAAATAATAATAAAATATATTACTAAAAGTTTTAAATGCTATTCACAAATGAGTCTTTTTAAGAAAATTTTTGAAAAATAAAAGAGCCTAAAGAAAATGTTAACTCTAATTCTCTGAGGGCAAAACAAAACAAAATATAATATTAAAGGACATAAATGAAAAATTAAACCAATCCTTTCTTACAAAAAAAAGGACAATTTAAAAGTATTTCATTTGTAAAACAATGAAAGTGGGAAGAACTTTCATTTCAAATACAAAACAAAAATAAAAACAAAAAAAAAACGAAATATTAGAGTAAAAGAATGTTAGAAAAATATCCAAAACCATTTGTATTTTGGTTTCATTTAAAGGTCAACTGATGACCTTTATTTTAGTAATAAATTACTATATTTTTTTTTATTATTTCAAAATGTACATTTAATATTATTATAATATGAAATTTGTGTAGGCAGAGCGATTCAATATATTGAAGACATGAAAAATGAACTTAAAAATGTTGTTTAGTTTCAAATGTTTTTATAATTCAAATATTAAAACCACAGGTATAATGTTATTTTTGATGACTTAATTTCATTTGTACATATATATTTATTTATTTAACTACAATTTAGTAATACGGGTATTCAAATATATGCTCATAAATTCAGTAATATGGCATATGTTTTATAATTTATTTAAAGAACCATGAGTAAAATTACATTTACAGTTTCAAATATAGTTGCAATCCTAAATTCGGCTAAGATTTAAAATGATGTCCTCAATATTTATATTGTATATGTTTTAAAATTTTTTCTTTATTGAAGCTAAATATCTGAATTTAAAATTGTATTGAAGAATCGTGAAAAATATAAAATTCGTCACAATTTAATATTTATAATGAATTCAAAACTACTCGAGAATGAAAATATTACACTATATAAAAAATTCTTCCTTACAAAATTAAATAAAATTAATTACACTGTTAAACTATGCAAATATGCAAAAGAATTAGGAAGCATTTAGAAGCATATGCATAAATAGAGTTCTCACAATTTGAGAAAAATTCAAAGGGTGTACTTGTATATTTTTATTCATCAAAATTACTTTCAGTATTTTTACTTTTTAAAGATTTTCCTTATACAATTTCTTTAAAAAACTCGTCTTCTTTTACAAAAAATAAAAAATTTTAACTCCAACTCATGGATTGTTCCAATTTTTTATGACTTCAAGACTGCACAGCAACAATGAGCTAATATTTGAAACTTAAGTAATAAATTCATATTCCATTTCCCAATTAATACAAAAATATTCAAAACTATTTTTTTTAACACTAAAGGAAATAAAATTTTTCAAAATTCTTAAAAAACCTTTATCAACTTCATGTTGCATAATGTTAAGAAATTTTAATAGCTACATACTCAAATTTAATTATTCGCCTACAAGTATGCAATTTTTCTTTTAATTATTTGATATTCGGATCGAAACGAAACAAAATATACGAATATAGCTACCAGCTAGTAGTTCAAGATTATATTTCTGATTGATTTTATTGCTTATTAAAATTCTTCGTTTGTAATAATATTTTTGTACATATATCTATATTTAATGTAGGTATATAAATATTAATTTTCAAACCCCACATGACATGTGGAGTTTTTCTTTAATATGACAGTTTTTATTTCTTTTGATATCAAAACAAACACATATTTTTGTTTTTAACCTACACACCTTTTCAATGACAAATTGTTTTTTTTTTGTTTTCTCTTTCTGTTTCGGAAAATTTCTTAATACTGAATTTTAATATGCTAAGAATTCGAATATTTTTAAATCGTATAAAGGAAAGAATTCTTTTATATTTCAAATACTAATCCATTTGTGTAATTTATTTGCATAATACATACGAGGAGCATTTTTTCAAAACTACATAAAATGAAAAATTAAGTTTTTGGGAAAACACATTTTTATTATTTAAATTCTTATTACTAGCTAGAAAAACATAAGATTGAGTTTTTTTGAATCCTTTCAAAGGTTTCTATAAATGGCTAACAAAATTCATATTATTCGAATTCATGTACCCCGAAAAAAATACATATAAAAAACAACAGTTTTTTCAAAACTTGTTAAGCGCCACTTTTTAAATTTTTGCAAAACTACATTATACCAAAAATTTTTGCAAAACTGTATAAGATAAAAAATAAATAAGAATTCTTTCTTTTAAAGTTGTTTTAACAATACATAAAAAAAAAAATTTTTCAAAATATTTATATACATGTAAATAAAAATTCTTTAATATTAACGTCAAGTTTTACGGCTTATAGGAATATAAGAAATTTGCTCGTAATGCACCATTTTCAAACACTATCGTCTTCTTCTTCATAGGTTACATTTAATGGATCGTTCTCTTCTTTTTCTTTTTGATTGAAACTCGTATTTATTATTTCTTCGTAAAATTCTTTGGCATCTGCAGGGATTTCAAAAAATTGCAATAGTTTCTTAACATCTGCACTTTTTTCAATAGATACTCGGTTTTGTTTTTTAAAATTTTTAAATTACTGGACATTGAGTCCACTAAACATCCTTTTTTCAATATGTCATAAGCCTCTAACTCTCCTTCAAACGTAGTTCCGACTGAAATAGACACATTTTTTCGTTGTTTTTCATAAAGTATAATACGACAAGTAGAAATTTTAAATGGCATTTTCGTTTTTAATATTTTTCTTGCAGTTTCTTGAAAGTTATAAAAAACAAAATCTTTATATGCTGACAAAACTTTTCCAGTTTTATTTAGTATGTTTTTATATTCACTTGGAGATAAAATTTCTTCCTTTTTCCTATACTCCTGCTCAACTCTTCCAAATACTCGATCGGCAGGCAAAAAACTGTGTCCTCGAATTGGAAAAAAGTGTTTAATCGATGTTATACATTTACTTGTTTTTAAAAACATTAATAAAGCAGCAAGTAAAATGGTATTTTTATTTTGGCTAGTGCAAGAATCAGAGAACAAGTGCAAAACGTATTTTTTTTTAGTTTTATATAATGTTTTTTCTAAATTTTGCAGAAAATGAATCACACATGAAGCCATGTGACATGTTTTTGCATATTCTTACAGAATAATATATACATATGTATGTAAGTGTATATGCAATAATATATTGACACATACTTGATAACGAAAAGAATTTTTTTTTTATGAAGGAAAGAAATTGTAATACTTGATTTGGTTTTTCAAAACTCAATAAGATCAGTATTTTATTGAGATTTGCAAAAACTTTCATTTTTTAAATGCTTATAACGTCGAAAGTATTTAGTTTAGCAGTTTTATTTTAATTCCAATCGAAATAAGAGTAAAAAATTAGCCGGAAAGTATGTATATCTCGATTTTGGTCAAAAATGGAGATATAAAGTTTTGAAAAAACGGTCCTCACATACATATATTAATATTATTTTTCGTTTTCCACACTTTCTAATTTCGGATTTTAAGAATAATAAATAAAAAAAAATCTGATGTGGTCAGCACATAACCGACAGCATTGTGTATTGTCTAGTTAAATGAAAGTGTTACAGAATATTATAAAAATGTCTGTTAAATATGTACTTCTTTCCAATTTTTACGACTGTAGTAAGCTTATACTTAACATACTTAGAAAAATGTAAATTTGGCTCTTAGTAGAGTTTCGCTTTGTGCTACCCGATTTCCCTGAAATGCTCGCCAGTTAGTTTCGGTAACAGCCAGAACTCAAATATCAAATTTCAAGAAATTCAATCAATTAATTCTGTGGATATGGTGAAAAATGTAAAATCGGCCCGCAAATCAGTTCTCGAGCCCTGATCTTTCCAAAAAAGTTATATGTTCATTGCTTTAATATGAGGAATTCATATATTAAATTTCAATGAAATCGGTTGATTATTTCTCTTTATATACACAAAAATGTATATTTGGCCCGTAGTAAACGTCCAGTTGCTGATGCCTGATTTCTTCCAAAAGTTAGGAATTTTTGCGTATGATCGAGCAAAGCTTATATATGAAATTTCAAGTAAATCGGTTGAATACTTTCTTCAAAATGGTGAAAAATGTAAAATCGGCCCGCAAATCCGTTTTCGAGCCCTGATCTTTCCAAAAAATTTATATGTTCATTGTTTTAATACGAGGAGTTCATATATTAAATTTCAATGAAATCGGTTGATCATTTCTCTTTATATACACAAAAATGTATATTTGGCCCGTAGTAAACGTCTAGTTGCCGATGCCTGATTTCTTCCAAAACATACGAATTTTTGCGGACGGTCGAGCTGAGCTTATATATAAAATTTCAAGTAAATCGGTTGAATATTTTCTTCAAAATGTTCAAAAATGTAAAACAGGCCCCTAAAAAGTGCAGTTCCCGCGACCTGATATATACCAAAAGTTGATCGATCCTTGCCATGGTGGAAACAAACTTACATATAAAATTTCATCAAAATCGGTTCAGCCGAACTTGAGATACACGCGCGCACACACAGACCGACAGCACGACAGACCGACAGACCGACAGGTTGCTAAAAATAGTTTATTTACACTTCCCTACTATGGAGAAGTACGTTCCCACCGAAAACTCGATATGCAAAATTTTTTGCCATCACATAACCTACCTATTGTTTACACAATACGGTCGGTAACAATACGAGAAAAATGTTGGTGTGTAAATTGAAATATTTATATGGATTATATTGATGTATGTATGTATGCAAATTCAAGATCTTAAATTTAAAATTTTCTTCGTAAAATATCTAAAAAAAAACAATTTATATATTTCTAAAGAATTTTTAATTTTTTTTGTTAACAACAATTTGAATTTGATCTGAAATATTTCGAAAAATGTGAGCGTCGATAAAGCTAAATTTTGATATTAATTAGTATTTGGAATAGTGTTTAATAAAATTCAAAATTTTAAAAAATATTAGAACAGAAAGTACATTATATAAATGATAATGTAGCTATAGTTATTTTTTTGCCTTCAATCTTTTTAATTCCCATTACCCGGTTTACCCGGGAAGTCAGAACTCTACGCAATAAAAAGAACAAACTGTGACGTAAATACGTGGCTTTCCAGTATTCCATGGACTATTCTGTATTTCAGCAAGTCGTCGCTCCAATAAAGAGAAGTATAAAATTGTAATATGATTTGTATATTTCTCGAATATCGGAAGATATCGCTTGAAATCCCAAGGTTTTTTGGAATTTCATAAATTCTAAAAGTAAGTGCGAGAGTTACACTCTTCTCACTCTTCTTAATTTCAATGGTATATCTAGTAATGATTCTGATAAAGTATGTGAATTTTTCCAAACATATTTCGCTCATTTATATTCTTCTTTGTCTTTCGTGGTAACTGTATGCTTCTGTGACTGACACCAAAGGTTGACATGTGACAAATTTGTAGGTATATAAAATAAAATAAATGAAAATGTTAAATTTTGTAATTTATAAATAAAAAACTAATTCAAGGAATAATAGATTATCAATATTTACTAATATGCAATACAAATATGTCCTTGCATTTCATATATCAAATTTAAATTTTTTTTGTTAAAACTATTCAACTTCATTGCCAGCTTGTGCATCATTCATATATTGTGGAATTATTGTTATATTACGAATATATGAATGATTCGTAATATAACAAAAATTTTACGTATACTTTACTAAATATTCTACGTATTACTTTAATATTCTCCCGATACAGTCGCATTATATAACTGAAACGACGCCCTAAACAAGCCCAAAAATTTGCATACACCCACAACTCATAAGAAAAAAACCAAATAAATTATTATATCAAAAATATTTCCTTCGTATATTCTAGAAAATAATATAGAAATTATTATATACAATAATATAAATATTATTTGTCATTAAGATCACCTATTCAAATGTTTTAATTTAATTCACTATATAGAATGGTATCATGATTGTGAAAATTTCAAAAGAAAATATGTTGTTTTTCTATTTTTTCTTTTAAATTATAATATAGCGGTCTTCTTATATAAATTAAATTACCTATTTTAATATTTATTTTTTTTTTGTCAAATATCCTATAAAAATAATTTTATGTTTTTCTATTTGTAATATAAAAAAAATCAAATGTGGTCAGCACATAATCGACCGCATTTTAAAAGTGCTGAAAGAGTCAATGAAAATTTCTTTATTTATTTCAAATTTTATGAAAGTAGGCTTTAATTTATGTACCCAACATAATGTAAATTTGGTTATTATTAGAGGTACAGTTTCCGTGACCTGATTTCCTTGCAAAGCTTCAAAGTCAATTTCGTTAATAACCAAAACTTAAATATTAAATTTCAAAATATTCCGTCAATAAACAATTGAAAAATGATCAAACATGTAAAATCGGTCCTCAGTGAAAGTTCGAACCCGAATATTGCCGAAAAATTTGCTAATTAATTTTTTTATATTTTATTTATTAATTGCAAACATTTAATTTCAAAAAAATGATTTCCTCAAAAAGTTAGATAACTTGTTGTATTGTTAGATGCTTCTTGTATATGAAATTCCTATAAATCAGTATAGGAAACTATACTGATTATTTTCTAAAAAATAGTCAAAAAAATTAAAATCAATCCGTAATTATGGTTCAGTTTCAGGAACCTGGTGTATCCCAAAAGTGGATCAAATCAACACGTTCTCAAAGTATATTCAAATATAAGTTTTCCTCAAATTCTGTTCAGTCGGACTTGAGGTACAGATTTTTACAGACAGACTGACCAACAGACATCTCTCTTAAAATAGTTTTTTTTACGTTTTCCTAACATCAAGAAACACATTCCCGCCGAAAATTCGGTATGCGAAATTTGGTGCCATTAAATAACCTCTCTTATTGTATTCAATGCGGTCGCTAAATATAATGTAATGTTGTAGGCTGATATGAATTTACTCCTATAAAATTTTGGTCCAGAGATAAGTATAAAAAAGTGCTGACATTACAATTGTATTTAATAGCAGCTAACAAGTTTTTCTTTTCTTTTTTTCGTCATCTTCAAAAAAAACCACATTAAAATTATTATTCAAATTTCTTTTTTTTTTTGCTCCCGTACACATTCAAAAGAAAAATGTTTTACAAAAGGAAAACGTTCAATATATTATACAAAAAAAAAACAACATACATAAATTTATAAATATGTCACACCTCTAGAATAACATTATCATTTAGAAAAAATCCGTTATGATAAAAAATATGAAATTGTTTAAACTAATAACTTTTGAAATACAAACAAAGAGACTCGGTTCTCACTTGCTGTAATTTAATCGCAATTACTTATGAATATCAAAGAGAAAGGTTATGGTTTAGTATTAACTTATGAAATTATTTAAAGTTTAAAATTAACAATTCAATGTCAGAAACAAGTAGCTTAAGGTACTAATTACAGGAATCAGAAAATTTCATAAGAAAAATTGGGAAAAACTGAACAACTATATCAGAACTCGATCAGAGTCTTTTCGCATAAAATAAAAAAAAAACATTTTCTCGTGTTAATTAGTGCCTAAAAAGACTCCCATAAAGCCTGGGCTTGAAGACAGTGTTTATGAATATTCTCACAAGAAATCGACCATTTCAACACCTTACAACATAACACTAAAGTTATTGGCTCATAGATCATACAGTCTATATACTACAGTAGAAGGTTATTTCCATAAATTAAATTAAAGACCAACTCAAAATAAATCAAACGTAAGTGCACATTTTCTGTTACTACTTATCTTATTTTTATTATAAATCGAGTTGCGGCAGTATTATTTTATAGGTGCACGTTAAATATTATATATACATGAATAATTTATATTATTATATTTTTGCCTCTATAAATGTTCCTATCAAATATATAATAACACAATATTTATAACGTAATTTTTTATTTTACCCAAAATGATGATAACAAAAGTTTGAATAATAAAATATTTTAAAGGACAATACTTAAAAAAGAAAAAAAAAATATAACGTGTATATTGCAAAGGATGAGTACAATAATTTTTATTCCCTTTAAAACGCCTCTTATATTTGTGTCAAAAAAAAAAACAGGAATTCAGAAAAGAAATAAAATTTTTTCTTCCTTCGTTGTTATTACAATAATAGCAAAGTTACCAGCTTTCAAAAAAAAAATTAATATGCTATATTAAAAAAAATTCTATTTTTAAAAATTTTATCAAAGGTATTTGAATAATCAAGAATTTATACCAATAATTTGTATATTATAATCACGTATATTGAAAATGTATAAAGATTGGCCTAATGTTATTGATGCATTTCCATTGAATTGCTCCATTGGATTCAATGTAAAATATTTCAATCAAATCTGAAAAAAATAAGGAAAAATTTAATCAATTTTTTTTATCAAGTTTTATTTTCTTTCGAAACTCATTCTTTTCTTGGTTTCTTTATTTGGCCTTGGTTATTTTGGAAAATCATACAAAAATCAGTAAAAAAAAATTATAGATAAAATTTTAAATTATACAAGGAAAAATTTTGTATACAATATTGCTGTATACGTCATTTATTATACAATAACCATTAAAATATATTTTAAATTAAATTTTATTTAAAAATAATTATTTGAATTCCGAAACAGAAATTATTTTAATTATTAATTGTAAAATTGTCATCGGAATTCACAATTTTATTTCTCTAAAATAACATTGAGGTGAATTTTATTTCAAATTTTTTTTGAATACTGAATGAAGAGAACGAAAAATTTAACTATATTAAAATTGATCTAATTAAAAATAATAAAAAAATAGGACATTTTTATATTTAATCACAAACAAACAAAAAATGAAAGCTGACACCAACTTTTCCAAAAAAAACTTTATAGCAAAATCCAAAGATGACAGATTTGGTCCCATCTTGGATCTTTGGTTGTATAGAAATTAAGTAATTACACCAAAAAAGGCATGAGTAACTTGCATTTATAAATATTTTAACAATGTTAGAAAAAAAATTTATAACAAAAGCATTAAATAACACAAAAAAAAAAATCATGAAAAAACAATAAAAAAAAAACAGAAAACTTATTATGGAAATGAATTCCCGGAAGATAATTTCCTGCTTCTTTTGACCATATCTATTTATAGATAAACTAAACACATACATATGTACACATATAACCAACGTGTTTACCGCATCGTTACCCTAGTACTTGAATGTCGTACATGCGTATCTTACATTTTTGGAAATTCAAGTTTAAAGTTTAAAATCTGAATTTGATTTTAAAAAATCTCTAGACCTAATTCTATATCATTATTAAAATTCTAGCTCAATGTTCCACATTAAACTATGGCCAATTACAATATCTGCTTGAAAATAATTTCTATTTTTATATAGGTTGCAAAGTAAAACATATTATGGGATACGACAAACAAGCACTGAACCGAAAGTTGTTTGTGGTATACTATAAAATATTTACATTAAATGTGATATATACAAAACAATTAAGTAACTTCATCTGACATCATTTACGAATTTGTCTCTAATGAAATAGAACAGTTTTTTATAACATATACGACAAATATAATATATTATATACTTTAATTTTTGCATATAAGATAAACTTGTAACTTATGCCGTTGAATACAAGGACAAAATGATTATTCTGACAAAAGCATTCCATAGATTGTGAATTTTTAGTAAAAATCATGATATTAAGTGAAAAAATGCCAAAAAATTTATACGACATTCAATTATTAAGGTGACGACTTATACAAAAAAAAATAAATTATTTACATCAAAATAATCGTATGTATATACAAATTTATAAAATAAAAAATATACATATTATATATACATATGTATGTATATTTCCTTTGTTAATAATTTAAATAATATGACGACCCTTCTGACTTGGTAATACATATGACATAAAAAAAAAATTCATGGACAAAGAAATGACACAAATCTCTTAAAGATGTCCTTGGGGTCTGTATTATTATGTACAAAGAAACACGTATGATGTTTACAAGTTCTGGAATAAAGAGAAAATAAAAATTTTAATCTCTAAGAATTTTAAATGTAAATAATTATATTCAAAGAATAAATTTTTTAATAATTTTATATTATTTAAAAGAGCATGGTATTACAAATATTTAGAATCATATATAGAAATTTAAGAAATTGCCAAACTCAGTGAGATAGTGGTAGTACAAATTCTCCAAACCTAAAGTAGAATTTAAAAAAATATTAAAATTTTATCTTGTTACCATAGAAACTCTGACTGATTCCAAAGTAGATTAAACCATTTGAAGAATTATAAATTATAATTAAATTTAAGTTTTTAAATTTAATTATTTTAGTATAATAAAAATTTATAATTACGAAAAGTTCTATCAATTGTAAAAAATAACGTGAATCTACATTTTAATTTTATCACTTTCTTTCAAAATTAATGAAAAGAAACCCTCAAAACAATTTCTATTTTATTCAATTAATTGAGGAAATAAATTTTATATTTCTTACTTTTTATTTTTAATTTCTTTTTTATTGAGAAATAAAAACAAGAAAATAAAAATAATATTATGTCCTTAAGGACTTGTTAAATGTTTCACAGTTTCCTCAATTACTTTTGATATTTTACTATTTTTATTATATTTTTTTTTCGTAATTATTTTCTACTGAGTGTGATTAGAATTTCAAAACTATTACTTTTTTTTTTTCAAAGCGATGATTAAAAGTGATGTATAGTTATAGTAAAGCTAAGCAACAAAATTATAGTAGATGAACTATTGCCAAGTGATAGAATGTATAAAATAATATTTTTAATAATAATTAATGGATGACCAAATGTAATACAAAGTCCTTGCTGGAGCTTTTAAGAAAATTAAAAATAGATTGATTTTCAAATCGAAGAATTTTTTTTTTACTACAATTTACTATTTTCAAGGATATGAGTTTTTGCTTTTTTAATAGTAACTTGTATAATTAATTATTTGTGATATACCGCCGAAAAATTTGAGCTCGAATAACTCTGGATTCAGTACAGTTGGAGTGCTATAAAATTTGTTTTACAACTTAGTTGAATCTGTGGTCTATAGCTCCAGAAAAACGGGTCAAATAAAATTTAAAACTTATATAGATCTAAGCACGGTATGACTTCCAGGTATGATTGTATAAAGTATAGGAAGAATTTTAGTAAATTTGGGAAACAAAAATTTTGATAATCATAATGTGGG
Source organism: Condylostylus longicornis (assembly GCF_029603195.1). Classification (NCBI taxonomy): domain Eukaryota; kingdom Metazoa; phylum Arthropoda; class Insecta; order Diptera; family Dolichopodidae; genus Condylostylus; species Condylostylus longicornis. Next base: position 1,647,937 of record NW_026578068.1, on the reverse strand, counting down.
AGCCGAAGATGGCTCTATATGTAAAAGCTCTATATGTGTTGAGTAGGAAATAATTTAAATCTGGTCATTTGCATTTCTCTATTAGGTAAAATCCATAATTTCTGCTCGAACATATTTTTTGTATCGTAACACTAAGAAGAGAAAAAAAAAAATAAAAATTTTTTTCAATAAAGTCAAGGGTATTAATTTAATTTTGATTTACATAATTTATACACAAGTTCTTTAAGAACAACCCTCAACTTTATTTTGTTCTTATTAGAAGTTTTGGTTGAATCTCTTAAAAGAATCATAAAAAATTTGAATTCATTTGAAGTAGATTCACTTAATTCTTTTCAATATCAAACCAATTCTGTATGGCATTTTAACAGTATAATTTCAATATCTAATTAAATAAAATTTACAAATTGCTACTTTATTTTTCTATTTATCTACTAATCCTTTAATCACATCATTCAAAATTTTAAAACCGGATATTAATTGTGTATTGACATGGTATTTATTTAAGAACTAATAAAATATAGTTATTTAGTCCTTAATTGCTAGGCATTTGCTAATGTTAATATTATATTTATACACGTAAATAAAACAAAAACAGAGCTTGTATGTTCTGCCTTTGTTCTTGAATTATATTAAAATTAATATATATAGATATAAAACAGACTAATATTAAAGACAGGCAAAAATCACAAAACAAAATAGCAAATAAGTATCTAAAATGAAAGAGGAAAGCAATCGCAAATATATTTGGATCAAAGCAATGATCTGAAAAGTAGCAGATTGTGTTCTTTAAATTTTCCATTTACCGTGGAAAATTTAAAGAACACAATCTGCTTAAATTATTCCTATTTCTATATAAAAATTGTTGTAATATTATACCATTTTATAATTATTGCATACTTTTTGGATGAGATCAAAACTTAAAAGAAGAGTTAACATAGCAGTTGACTTCGACGGCTGATTATTTTTTTAACGATTTTGAAAAAAACGAGAAGTCGAAAATTGAACTTGAAAATAGTGGCAGGCGGATTAGATTTACGGAGGGGGGGCCAGAAATTCGGATTGAGCTACTCTATTCTACTTCATTTCCTATTCTATTTTGTTATAATTACTCTAATTGGCTATTTCTTTAAACTAAAAAATTATTAAAATGTTTTACAAAAATACTGCAACAAACTCTGCAATTTTATAAGCACATTTTCTCCAGTTTTCTTGAGGATGTGCTAAAAACGAATAAACAAAAAGGAATAACCTTAGCATATTTTAAATGGCGGAATCTCATAATTTACTCTATTATAAAAGAAAAATAATTTTCAAAGAGATGATTTGAATAAATAACTATGTAAAAGCTTAAAGCTATTTAATAAAATAAAAGGTCTAAGAGAATAATATCGCTCGTAAAGGGAAAATGACAAAATAAAAAAAGGCAGGCAGGCAGGCACCTTTAACAAAATAATTTCCCTTTTATTTATTTTGTTTTTCTTTTTTATTTTGTTATTAAAATTCATAATACGTTTCCATCACAGAAATTAATACCTTCCGAGGGATAACAAGTAAATAATACGAAAAAATTGTTTTTTTTGTTACATTTTCTTTTTCTATTATACAATCGTAAAAAATTAAAAACACAGTTACTTCCTTATTTTTGTATAATAGTATTTTAATGAATTTTTTTTTCTTCTTGTTTTCTCATATTTCAGCTTAAGAAATTTATTACCACTACCAATCTAATAATAAAATTTTTAACAATTTCTACCATATTAAATAATGGTGAAATTTTAGTAAATGGTCAATTTTCTTCACTTGGTAAAATGCAAAGTTATGGTAGTAGTGGTAGTAGTGGTGGTGGCGGTGGTGCACAAGGTAACAGTGTTGTTACAAATGGTGGTTCAACTGGTGGATCAACTAGTAGTAATGGTGGAAGTGGAAGCAGTAGTAGTAATAGTCCTGGAAGTGGTGAAGTTATGAATCCTAGATCTTTACCATTAATAGGTGAACCGACATGTGAAGAATTAAGAGCAATGTGGAGGTAAATATTTCATTATTTATTTTTTTTTTAATTAATAAGACTAATTATATAACATAATTTTATATTATTTAAAAATAGAACGTTAAAAATAAGAACAACACAAAGCAATAAAAATAAAATTCTTTCAAAGAATTTTATTTCTGCATAAGTGTTCGAACCGTTTTTTGTCTATCTTATGGAACCTTATTAGGAAAATAAAATATAATTTTAAACTGTTATAATATGTTGAAACAAAATTAAAACTAGTCATTCCATATTACTTTTATTTCATTAAATTCCTCTCACATTTATACTATTGCATTTATTCAAAACAGATACCGTATAGTTTGAAGTACTGAGCAATACAACTTTTCTGTTATTAATTTAATTCAATACGATATTAATATTATAGTCCATTCACCGTGCAATACAAAATTAAATTAGATAAATTTTTAACAGAATTAATATAACAATTTATTACAATCAAATATACTCGTATTTGCTATTTTGAAGATTATACAGCATATAAGAAATAGCAAGAATAAAAAACTAAAATTTTAGATGAAATTCAGGATGTCTAGACGTGTTAACGATTTAAATATATAAATGTTTGAAAACTATTAAAAATTATTTAATAGTTTCAAAGTAAGCAGTTATCAAAGTAGACTTTTATGAAAATTTTACCAAGAAAACTTTATTTCTTCATAATTGTGCACTTCTTTCATATTTTATCATTTCATAATCGGATAAGTATAGCAATATTTTAGTAAATTAACTCAAAATAAATTTTAATCTGTATATAATAAAGTCATAAAATTAATTCAAAAACATGATCGTCAATTTTCTGTTCTCTTTATTTTTAACTCTGCAAATTTACCTTTGAATAAAATAATTTTTGTTTTTTTCAAATTATGAAAATTTTAATAAAGTAGCGTGTACAATATCCAGTTATAAAATTATTAATACATATCTACAAATATATTTATACATATATTTCTTGTTTAAATATTTTAAAAAGAATTTTGGGTCAAAAACATTATGTAATATAAAGAGAAATTATTTTTAATCAGATTTCTGTGTGGGATAAAATAAAGTTTTTTTTTATACATTTTGATTAAAAACGAGGAACTGAAATAAAATTTTGTGGACCGTTTAAATTTATTTCTTAATAATATTATAATTTTTTCATCCTTTTTTCGACAAAATATGTTTCTTTTTTTTTGCTTCGACATAAAATGTACTTTAATGACTGTTGACTGTTGGAAATGTTAAAGTACGAGCATAAATTTAAATCAATAAATTTGCTAACAACAAATTTCAAATACCCAAACTTTTCCTAAAACAACTTTATTTTTAGCATTGTAGTGTAAAAATTATTTAACTTATTCCAAATTATTCCATTTTTGAAACATTCCTTTTGTTATTTCAAAATATACATATATATTTAAAATATTAAATGCTATTGAAACTGCTATTTAATTTTTTATAAAATTTTAAATATTCTAGCATTTTAATATCATAACATAATCCCGTGAAATACAATGCATATATAAATACAATGTAAACATTATGGGGAATTTTTTAAATAAATTCTTGTTCAAGCTTTTGGGTACGCTACATAACTGCTATTTAATTAAAATCACTTAATGTTGAAAAACTTACGAATGTGTCAATTTTTGTTCAATAGGTTATGAATAAAAACTAATACAAAATTAAACTCCAAAAAATCTAAAAATAACTGATATAATCTATATGAGAGCACACATTTTCTAAATGACTATTCAGAAATCTAATAATAATTTATAAAGCTTATTAAATTCGATTAAAGTACACAACTAAATTTACCTTACCGTTTGTAACGTTAAGAAATAATGGTCTGAGACATAAGTGTATATTTTTAATCAGTGTCGATTTCAACATGAGTCGATTCAGACATGTCTGTTCACATGTTCTTCAAACAACTACAAAAGTTTCTTGATCATAACTAAGAAACTGTTCAACCTAAAGAGCTGAAATTTTCCATAAACGAATAAAAAATCAGAAGTATGGAACAGAGTGGTGATCAACAAATATCACTTAAAATCATTCATTCGTACGAGTATCACAGAGCTGACACAGTCAACTCTACATATTCCTCTTTTTCTTTAAATGACCTAATTTGATTAAAGGAAAATTTATTGTTTTTAATGTTAATTAAAAACTTTTTCAACTTTAATTAGAAATCATCTGTCATTTTGATTTTAGTTCAAATACATAGTTTTTAAATAAAGTATATTTTCAAAAATGTAATATGATTAACATATGTACGTACATACGTACACAATGTACACATACCTTTTTATATTACTTTTTATTTAACATCATCGCATTATTACAGGTTTTCAAAACGTCAATCAAGAGCATCTGAAATAACAAATGAAATACCAACATATCGAGATCCATTTACTTATAATGTTTGGTTACCATATTATCCTACGACTAGAAGCTTAGCTGGGTAAGTATGTGTATATGTTTATGTGTGAATATAAAATTTTTTTTTTATTATCATCAATATGAATTTTATTTGGAGATTATTAATATCCTTGAGGTGATTATTTATATATTTTTACGATTTCATTTGTACAATAAAATTAATTATTGTGTTATTTAAAATTAATTATGTTGTAAGTATAATTAAGAAAATAATGACGATATTAAGCAAAAATTTTTATATAAAATTAAATATTCGAGACATATGTAAACATGTACATACATATTTCATTATTAAACTTTGTAACAATTCAATTATCATTTATATTACAGTACAATTAATAAAAAATAAATTTGATTTCGGTTGTCAATATAATATTATGATTCGAATTAATGAGAAATTGAACAGGTGTATAATGTAAGATTTGAAATATTATATATTATGTGAAAAAGAAAATCTGATGTGATCATATATGTAAATTCGCCCCAATTGCTGAAAAAGGAATTAACTCAAAAAGTTAGGTGACTTGTTATATTGTCAGACGAAACTTATATATAAAATATCAATATAATATCTTTTATATTTTCTTAAAACCAATAGTGTAGTAGTAATAGCACCGGTCCTTTAACCTAAATATCTCGATTTTAAACCCCGGTCAGGTCACTATAGAAATAATATTCAATATTATAGCTCAATGTACAATATTAAAAAACTAGGAAAAATAAACAATAAATATAAATAACCTTTATTATTTGATATAAAGAAAAAATTACGGCAGGCTAGTCACCTACCTAGTTTAAAACTCCTCGTAACAGTGAAAAAGGGAAAAAAAATTCAAAAAGGTAAAATTGGCCTACAGAAAATTTCTGAAACCGGACAAATCCTAAAATTTGATCAGCTGTAACAAAGCCAAAGTAAACTTATATGCAAATTTTCATCATATTCAAATCAGCTGAAATTGAGATACATGGGTGCATATACCTCACTAAATTTTGATAAATTGAGCAAGTTCTGTAAAGAAAAATTAACAGAATTTCAATAGCTCTAAAATTTTATAATTTTGTGCCTTATCTGATCATTTACGTGTCCATCCTTGCCAAAGGGAGGTCCAAACTGCTCTCCTTTCAAACGACACAAAATTTTATAAATTTTCAGAGTCAATTGAAATAAAAAAAATTTTCCATACCAAACCGTGGAGTTAAATCCTAGTTAGGAAGAAAATTTATAATTTACAAAAGAAAAAACCGGAATCGGAGTTGCATAGTTTTTGCACTTAGTCCACATATTTTCTTTCAACAAACTATATTTAAACTATTACATCTATTACGCCTATTATAATAAATTATGTTTAAAATATTACGGCTTTTTCAACCCTCGGTACTTGTACAATCTAGTTTAATGAGTACATTTATTTTAAATAAAAAATGGTAATCATTATTCAACTTATTTGACAAACTTTAAGCCTACCTTTTGTTATTAAATTAAAAATAATTTCACTTTCCTAATTAATTATGTATTAAATGCATTTAAATACACCCATAAACTTTAATTTAAGAAAAAAATTAAACAATACTCATTTTTCTTTTTACTCTTCTTAACATAAGATGTTGATGAATCCTTAAAAATAAAATATAAAATGCTTACCTGTACAAGAATATAATATAGTCCTTTTTATGTCATCTATAAGATAAAAGGAAAAATATAATATAAAAGAAAACTCAATGTTTTAAGAGTTTTAATAATAATCTACGATTAATTTAATAGTACGTTAATTAACTTAATCTTTCCTTTACATTAATTTTTGTGCCATTCCTTTCAATTTTAGTATCTATTGAAATACACAAAAGAGAAGAAAAGACAAGAAAAAAAATTTATTTAATTTTGTCATAACTATGTAGTATATGAGAACAAGAAAGAACAAAATTCCATTATAAAACAATAAAAAAAAAGTTCCTTTGGAATGTAAGAACAGCAATATACAAGTACAATTGTTAAATATCTCTGCTATTCATTGAGGCTTCCAAAACAAATAAATTAATAAAATATAAACTAGTTAAAATAAGTTGAGTTTTCTAATTATGAGAAACTCCAGGTTAATATTAAAAAACTATACACAACTACAATTACATTTAATTAGCTTGCCTTCTTAGTCGTGAAGACGCCTCTGATACGTTATATATACTAGATTAAAGTCCTACTAAGCTAAAAGATCTTGTACACAAAAGAAAATTTTTATTAAAGACACTGGTCGCAACTATTGAGGCTATTTTTCCACCACGTGGCTAATTTAACGTCAGAAACTTGCCTTTAATTGTATGATACAAAGCACGTATAGCAATTGAAACCGGCAGACGTGCCACTGCACTGAGTTTTTAGTGAAAGAACATAAAATCTATCATTTTAACAAACAATTATATTCAGAAACCGAGCCTTTGAAAAATAATCAAAATAATCGAATTTAGTTCGATTAGAATTGAATATTTTAAAAAGGACTATCGTTTCACCAAAAGGGTACTGTTTGTCTCGATTTGTGGGCTGGTATAATAACCGATCCGTATTTTACTCGGCTCGCTATGCTATGCCATTGAAAATTTCCTATTTACTAACGCACTTTCAAACAAATAATACCGTTCTATAATACAGATGGACACACAATCATATACATACATATATATATAGTTTAAAGGTATACCATATAGTCACATAGGTATACCATATAATTACATGTACACATATGTGTGTAACCAATTTGAAATAAGTAATATTCAACAACTATATTGAAAAAAATCTTTCATAATAATATTCAATATAGCTATGTAATATTATTTTATACATTTACATACATACTTTGCTATACATTTTATATTGTATAAAATTGTGTATATATACAAGCATATAACATTGTTTTTTTGTAAGTAAATGTACGTAAATACATACACATATATAACAATGTTATGTTAGAAGTATATACTTAAAATGTTGTAATAAAAACCTCAATTACTTTTATAGTGCACTTACATTATATAATTATACATATGAATAAATTACATCATTATAATATTCTGTATTTTATACATATAGAATGAGCATTTATGTATGTGTATTGTGCGTGTTAAATATCAGAAATTTAAGGTTTGACAAAAGCATATTTCAAAATATTTTTTTTATAATATTTTCTTCAGATATCATTATACACTTGTTTTAAATTAGTTCACAACGGCAAACAACAGTTATAAAATTGTTTCTCAGAAATTTATAGCAAAACATCTGCCCTTCTGTCGGTCTAAATGCGTCAATGTATCTTAATTTTACACATGAGCTCCGTTCCAGAACTATTAAAATAATATTGGTACATATTTAATAAAACCCTTTATGAATCGAGAACATTAAAATGATGAATTTTATCATCCCAGTTTTGATATACATACTTCTTTACAAACTTCAATTGCGATCTGTCAAAATATAAAATTTTTATGTCACTGATGGTTTAATTACTTAAAACCGTTTTTCTAGTATTTATCTCCTTCAGTCAAATAGCAAACCGAACTGGGTCAATTTATTTTTAAGAGCTGTCATAAACAACGTACGAAAAATTTAATTATTCTTAGTATAACTTCTTACAATTCAACAAAATATACTCATCCTAATACTAATCCCAACAGTTGTAAAAAAAAACAAAAAACAAATCAACCTTAATATACAACTGAACATCTTAACGATTTTAAGGTTAAAATTTAATTTGGGTTTTGAATTTTGTCTGAAAAAATATACCAAATATTTAAATTATTTTATATATGTAAGTAAGTTTTTGTTATAATGAAAACAAAAATACTGTACATTCTCTTTGCCAAAAAAAAAAGACAAAAACCAACTTCAAGTGGAAATTTTATTAACTAGTTGAATCATAAAAAAAAACTAAAACTTTTATCTTGTTCTGGCCCATTTCCAATAAAAAATTTAAAAAATATTCCCATTAATTGCACTCTGTCCGTCTCTTTACAAAACTTTGGGATAAAAAGATGAAGCTTGTTAGATTTCAGTGAATTTCTTTAGAAAAGAAGTTTTTTCATATTCCCCCTCTCCTTCAAGCTTATTGTTCTGCAAATTGGCCGAAATATAAATTATTGGAACCAATCAAGCGCTATTATTAAGCATCAGACGATATATATTAACCATTATTTCAAACCGATTCTTCGATCATTTTCAGAGCGTTTTTTGTTTTACGCTACGCGACAACTCGAATTTGTCTCAAATTTTTAAACAATGTTTAGATATCGTTATATTATTTCTTTTACCAAAACTTCTTTGTAACTTTCCGGGATATTTTCTTTTAAATCTTTGTGCTTTCGTCTCTATAAAATTTAGCAAATTCTGTAAAAATAAAGAAAAATGAAGCTGGACCGTTCTCTTATCCGTGCGTTAAATACCCTTTTGCCTTAACTAAATTAATTACTAGTCTAAGTCAAACTTTGCATTAGAATAAAATTTTTGAAAAACAATAGCATTACTTTAAAGTTTCCCCTAAATTTATGCAAAATTATATGATAATAAAATATATTTCCTAAGATTGCATTTTAATTCCTAAGCTCTAAGACACTATCAAATAGTACAAGTTCAAAATTAAAATTGTTAAAGAGAAATGTGCCATTTTACAAATTATATAAATTTGATCTAAAAAATTTTTCAACATTTATGTTCGGTAAAATGTAAACACAGTTTTAGTTTATACACGTAAGAAATTTTTTTAATATAACAATATAGAAAAATAAATATATTACATATAATAATAATAATAAAAATAATAATAATGATAAGAAATAACAAAACTGAACATAGAAAATAATAATTTCCAAAACAAAAAAAAAAATAAGGGATCAAAAAAATATTTTATGAAAAGCTCTATTAAATTTGTTCAGCTATTATGCCGGTATTAGCACTTCAGAATATCCTTTTATATAATAATAAAGAAAAAGAAAAGGGAAATTTGTAACATATTATAAATGAATATATTAAGTATTTTTATTCTAAATGCAGTTATATATACATTATATATATATATATACAAATAGGTATATATTCCATTATAATATGTATAGCACATTATATTGGCACAAGAAATGAAACATAAACTTAATAAACCTTTTTCTCTCTTTATTTTTTCTTACTTGTTATTATTATTATTATGAGAAAAATGTGTGTACTTATATATGTATGTATGTAAATATAAAGTATAATAAAAAAAAAAACAGAAAATCAAAAAAGAATAAAGTGTACGCATATTTGATGAAAACTAAAAGGATTAATTTAAAAAGTTATTTAGAAAATCTTTTTCGAAGAATATTAGGAAAAATTTCTTAATTTGGTTTTTACCACTTATCTTCTCTTTCTTACATATTTCTTGTTTTTCTTATATCTATTATATATATTGTGTGTAAGGGTCTTTTTCTTTATTTATTTTTCTTTTTCATATAATTAAATTTTTTACCGAAAAGATATTTTCCTACCCAATATTTATTAGGAAAAAATAATCAAAAAAAAAAAAAAAACTAATAAATGATTATTTTCTTTTATTAGATTTTACAATATGCCTACTTTTAGGTGTTTATAAGAATTGATCTTAACGGTACGGGTTTGACTTTATAAATTATCCTTTTTTTTTGTTGTGCTTGGAAATTAATTTTTAATCGAAGAAAAAATTTAAAAATATAAGCGCTATTTTTATGTATGACTTTCACAAAAAAAAAACAGAAAAAAAAAAGTCAAACAATCCTTTCAATCCTTTCAATTTTAAATTAAAAAAAAATTAAATAAATTAAAAGTTATTATTCAAATATTTTCTTTTAGATATTAAATAAAGTAATTTTTGAAATTTTCATCTCGCAAGCTGTTGGAAAAACGTATAGATTAAAATTTAATTTCATAGATTTTAATGAATCATAAAAAAAATAATTGTTCGAAAATTAAGATGGGTCGCTTTTGTCATAAATGTTCAGAATGTCAGATTTATAATCAAAATATATGCAATTTAATCTGCCATATAATTGGTCATAAATGAAGCACGTTGTTTAATTAACTCCAAATGAATTCAAATCAAAAATAGATTTGAAACTTATAAAATTCCACCTAAATCCTTGATGATTAAAATATACTCAACAACAACATCTATTTTTAAGGGATATTTAAAATTAAATTCTCTCAATTAATCTTTTACGTGAATAATATATTATAATTTTTGATAAAATATAATATATATGCAAAAATATAAGAAATTTTTCGTATATATTTGTTGGATTTGAGGCAAAATTGGTGAAAACTTAATATTTTTGATGAAATCTTTTTTTTAAATTCTTCTCGTCCAATTTTAAATAATTTATTTTCCCTTAAAATTAAATTAATATTTTTATAATCACTTAAAAGAATTTATGGTTGGGCGGACTTTTACGGACTATTATAAATTTAATAAACATTGGAGATTCTTTGTTTTTTGAGAAAGTAACTATAAGATATTTGCAAAAAACTATTTTTTTTTAAGTAAATAATATTTAATAAATATTTAATGTTTTATACAGGCCCAGAATGGTACCAAAATACCGTGATCCAAATTTACCAGTTTTTGGACGTGTCGTTAATGAACCATTAACAAATCAAATGACACGTTTTGGTTCAGGTGCAGTTCGTAGTCGACCTCATATATATGGTGATCAAAGAAATGCAGAATTTTCTATACAAGGTAGACGAGGACAATTTAGATCTGGTGGTGGACCATCTGTTGGACCTGGAAGTAATTATTTAACAACACATCATGGAAAATTTAGAGAATTAAAAGAACTTGTTTTAACTGAACGAGCAAAAGAATTAGCACAGCAACGTCGTAACGAAGAAATGGCAGCAAGAGCTGCTGTTCTAAAAGAAATTGCAAATGGACAAAGGTATATAAGCATTTCATGTTAAATATTATTTAGTAAATATTTGCACATGAAACGTTGTGTTTAGAGTTTATTTAATAAGGATTGAATGGCCTTCTTTAACTTTCCAAATTCTCATAATTGTAAATTTTTATCATCCAACTTTTATCAAGTCATCAAATCAAACAGAATTCATGAATATTCGTTAACGTGTAAACGCTGCCTTATAAGTTTATATATAAATAATTTACAATTACAATTACTTTTATAATTTTTTTTCTTTTTTATAGATTTATTAATATGCAAAGACCATCATATCATGTAAGTTCACCATTTTCAGCTGAAAATCGTAGCCCGGATCAAGAGGATGATGAAGATCATAATGATAGCACAAGTAAAGGAAATAATGGTGCAACTGGTTTTGCACCACGTACAATATTCTCTGGTAATCCAGCTTCAAATTCTGGGCGTAGTGGTGGAGTATTAATACCAAGTATGGCAAATAGTCGTGGTATTGTTGCAAGTGGAAGTGAACTACCCGAAACTGGTATAATTTCACAACCAGGAAGATCTAAATGGCCATCACATTTTAGAGAAAGGAATAGAGCTCTCTTCAGACAAGTAAGTTTATATGAGAAAAAACAAAAAAGAAAATTTTATATAGATATCTAACGCGATTGAAATTAAATTAAAGATTTAAACTAAAAAATTGTTTTAACAAAATACAGTATTGTGAGTTAGTATACTAAATATTTTGGCTGTTAAGGGCTCAGCGAAGCCCTAACTGAGTTCTACGAATCCGCAATAATTGAAAATTTTTCCCTTACAATTTAGTTAATCAGGATATTCTATGGAAAATCTCCCAAAAAAGACTAGTATAAATTTTGAATTGATCATTTTTTTTCATTAATTTTCGAGTTTGAAATTAAAAGGAAACAACTTAAAAATATAAAGAAAATAAATTGAATTAGTTACATTTTTAATTCTATCTAATAAAATTAATACAATACATATATATTTCAAGAATGTATACATACATACATATATACACAAGCATACCCAAAGTACACCAAGTATATCCATATATTTATCATAAAGAGCAGCATTTAATTTCCTTTTACTTGTTTTATCTTTAAGAAAATAGTATTTACTTCTGTTCATTATATACTACTATATATATCGTAAATATAGACATCCCCATTTACTTATATCTCAAAAAATTAAACACAATAAATGAACCGAAAAAAAATAAAAGAAAAAGGACAAATAAACTAAATTAATTTGGAAAAAAAAACAGCAACAGTAAAACTGAAAATAAGATTAAAGAAGCGAAAAAAATAAACAATGAAATTCTTTTCACTTTTTATTATCCCTTGCCATTTTTCCTCCAATATACCAATACTATTTATATACCAATTCTGCTCATTTTTCTATGCCTTTCCTCAATTTCATGTAGGTGTAAAAATTTTCTATTAAAAGACGCGCGGAATTATAAAGAATATAATTTACAATCTGAGAATTGAACGAAAAGAATAAGACCTTACAACAACCTTTAAAAATAAGACAACAAAAAAAGAGAAACATAAAAAAGGACAATAAAAAATAATGCTCTAAAAAAGTACACAGAAATTGCTGTTTTTTTTTTTGTGTCCTATAAGAAAACGATGTGTTGAAATTCACATTATCATTTAAGAATGCTGACTCCTAACTATGTTCATTTTTGATAACTAAAAAGACATTTGAAAAAACAAAGAAAAAAATCCTTTTTCTTTAAAAAAATGAATTTGGTGTGTGTGTGTGTTTGTTTTTGTATATGTTATGTTATACATATTAAGTACGTGTTCATTATATAATATAAAAATTCTTGGTATATGTACATACTTTCAAAATAAGGATGAAAACTTTAACAACTTCATTTAAAAAAGCTCCAAAACCAGAATCACATCTTCTACTTTTGTTTTTCATTTATGCTTTTTCTTTTTGTTGTTTTTTTTTTTGCTCTCCTCTTGCCATTATTATGCTATAAAAAAGATAAAACCATCATATTAGAAGAAAAGGTCTTGTCTGTTAGTTTCTGTTCAATTCAAATAATTTCTTTTTTATATTTTTGGTTTTTGGTTTGTATTTTCATTTCAGTTAAAATTTTAAGTGACTATTTATTATTTATATAATGTAAAATATTTTATATAAGTAAATATATTCAAGTATTATGCACATTATTAAATAATATATTCAATTATATATATATTTATTGTTGTAATTTTAAGTGTGGCCTTAAATATTTCAACACATACCGTGTATACGTGTACAATTCAAGAGATAACCAAGATTCATAAGAATTTAAGTGGAATTTGATGTTCAAAAAAACATTTTAAATTTAAGATTTGTGTATTAAGACAAAAATACAGTTTTAAAAAATAATTAGAAAAATTTGCGGTGAAATCTAGATTTTCTTCAATTATATTTCAATTTTGCATAATCTTATGACGTACTCTTTCAATTAGAAACAAAGAAAAAAAAACAAAATAGCTCAGGCTGAAGTCATGTGATTAAATGAATTACGATTGAAATGAAATGTTCATTATATAGAAATTTTTTAAGATTAATAGGTAGCTATATGAAAAAATTTAAAGAGAAACATTGGCAATAGAAAAATCTGACGTATAATAAATTGTAGGTGGAATAAAGTACTCTTCTCTGAAGTAAGTAACATTTGTAGAAGAATTAGATAAAACAGAGTAATGCATTGTTTTAAAATCTCATAGAACCACTATAGAAATGGCATATATACACCGAAAAATAAGCATATAGAAATACTTGTGATTATTCTCAGTTCTTACATTATGATAATCTGAAAATTCAATTTCAAGTTTGGAGTCTGATGCAGACTGGAGAGTACTTTGCAATCGAACTGAACTTATATAAAATATTTATTTATTAAAATAATGTTTCAAATTTTACCTTAATGCTATAAACTCTTTGAAATTTTTTCCATAGAATACTAAATCAATTATCTAGTATTTAATTTCCAAATCACGGAAAACAAGTACTCTAATAAACAAACAATTGAATTATCTATTCTCAAGCTTTACATTTTTCTCTAAATATTAGTACAATTTTTGTACAAACATTTTCTAACAATAATTTCATTAAATTTTCATACTACACCCCAAATAATTTAAAGAGGCTCCAAGGCATTCATTTTGTATCAATTCTATTTTCACTTTATTACAAAAAACAAAATAAAAAATGCAAATTTAGACACTTTTATAAAAGACTTCTTAGAATGAAAATAAATTCGAATTCGAAAAATTTTTAATAATTAGTTTTAATGCCGCAACAATTTTTCGATTTTCTGTACAATTTAAAAAGAGTTGGTTAAACACAAAGCAAAAATAAAATGTTAAAAGAAAACAAACAAAAAGAAAATGTGGTAACTTAGTTTACAATTTGTTTAAGTCAGCAAAAACTTAAAGCAAAAAATCTATTTGAAAAGAATAGAAAAGAAAATTTAATTTCAGGATTTCATTTTTTTTTTTATTTTCGTTTTTTTTTTTATTTAATTCCATTCTTTTATTAATACAGAAATAGATTCTATCATAAACAGATAAAAGTCTACTGTATCCTTTTTTTTTCTTCTTAAATTTCTTTGTTGAATTCTTTATACACACGTATACAAAAAATATATGCGTAAAAGCTGATTCACTTTATAATGAAGTAACTGTAGTAGAATACAAGTGTTATATGCATTCATACCTACTCATTATATCTTTTATTATAAGTGTATATTTTATATATTCATTTTTTTAGTGCTAACAACCAACAGCTCATTTATTTCAGATCTTTCCCTTTCTGTCATTTCTCTTTTAATACTGTGAAATGATGCTGATGATGCCTTTAAACGTTTTTCTCTCTTTTTTTTTTCTTTGTTTTGTTTTCGTTTTCAGTTTTGTGTTACGGCTTTTTTTGTTCTATAAAAGCCAAAGGCCACAATAATCCTTTTTCTGAGATTGTTTGTTTTATTTTTTTATTCTTTTTTTTTTCATTTGTTTTATTTTTCTGATATTTCCATTTTTCTGGTTCAATTTACTTAGATATAGTTTATTTGAAAGAATCTATTCTTGTCTCCTATAGTTCATGCTCTTCTTTAAAAGTTTTCAAAAAAGAAAAAAAAAGTCGAATGGTATATTTTCGCATAATTTTAAGGTACGTACCATAATATATTTGAAAGAAAATTAATGATTAAGAATTACATGAGAAAATGAAAAATTTTACTTAATTTTAAGGTGCACCTGTCTTATGCTTTATAAAAGATGAACGGAATTACTTCTACGGAAGCGTAAAAGTTTGTATGAATTCCATAAGCTGTTCCAAAAATATAAGCTCTTTGATTACAAAACAAGAGATTGTTTTAGAGGCTTTAATTAAAGCTGTAATTTTCAAAGTGAGTGGAATTCAAAATTGAAAAAAAGAAGCTTTTATTAGTTTCATTCTTTCTCTTCAGAAAACTTCTATATCTTTTAAAATAGAAAGCTGGAACTTTACATAAAAATAGATCTTTACGGGAAAATAGTTCTACACCTCGGCGACTCGCATCTTCTAGCACAAACATTCTATACAAATTAGGATCCGAAATTTAATTAGCTTCCAGACAATGATAAATACAAATCCTTCCGCAAGAACCAAATTCTTTTCCACTTCCCGGATGCACTTTAAAGTTGCCGCCTCTCAAAATCAGTAAATTATTGCCAAATCTCTATTAAAGCAAAAAGCTATCTCAACTCATTAAATAACCTTCGAATTCAACTATTACATTAAAGATTCTTATGAATTTTATTCTTCCCCAAAAAGTATGCAATATTTTTTGTACAATAATTATTGCATTTTTTTTGGCGAAAAATATTTTGATATGTTTATGAGAAAAACTTATCGTAGTCTATAATGTTCCACATTCTGTTCAAATTTTCATTTTAATTATCTTCAATAAATTTTTTAATGGTTAACTGTTCCAAATGAAAAATAAAATTTAGAATTGTAAAATTCAATAGAAAAATTTCAAAGTAAAATTGTTTTAAACAGAATTTGTCTCCTTTTTTTTGTCTTTTACAACAATATCATGAATGTTAGGTATATTGTTAATAGAAAATAATTTTGTTATTAAAATTGTTTACTTAAAATTCTTTACAACCAAAGATTTTAAGTCTATACTAGCAAAAGTGAACTTTTTTAAGTACCTTGGAAAATAATGAACAATAAAAATATACGCATTGTACACGTACACAATAATATTATTATACTTATGTGTGTATATGCAGCCATATAGTCTTTATTCTGTACAAATTTTCATTATTGTTTTTAGTATAAACTTGTATTCTTGTGTATAAAATATTTAATCGATCTATTGACCACAAGAACATAACTTGTACTTAAATTAAATGCTTAACAAAAAAAAAAACATTTTCCAAAGATAGCTTTTTGCCGCTACATTTAACTTTTAATAATTTTAATTCAATAATTTTTGTTTTACATACTATTTCGATATTATTGAAAGGATGTTCGATATTATTGTTTGGATAAATGGAGACTTTTATTGTATTGTTATCTTTTTAATCGTAAATATGCATACAATGATCAATACATTGTACACACCTATGTTTTTATTGAAATGGAATTATTACTTTATACAAGATGCATTTAATAATGTATATCACTTTTGTATATTAAGATTTAATATTGTAAAAATTAGCAAAAAGGTGAGTTATTTAACATTTTATTAATTTTATAATCCCATTAACAAAATTGACTAGTTTCAAAACAATTAAGCAAGTTTAATATGTGGCTTTGTTTCCTATTAAATATTTTAAAAATGTACCAGAAAAATTTGATTCTATCTGGTGCCATATTTTGTAGTTTAAACATTAGCTCATATATTTCGCTCTCCACCTTCATAAATTTTAAATAATTGAAGTTATTCAAAACTTTTCATAAATTCCTGAAATTATCATTTATATTAAAAATTTTTATAGTTTAAAATCACTAAGAATTCATAATTATTATTCCAATGACTCACCTCAAACATAATTCAACCGCAATTCAACAAAATTTTAAGTCGATTATAAATTTAAAAATGAATATTAATAGACATTAACCTTTAACATTTTTGTATAGTTATGAATTCAAGTATAGTTCACAAATCATATTATTTTATAATAATATTTAAAGTAAAATTATTCTGAAAACCAAAAAAAGCTTTTAAAAATTTAAAAGTAACTAATTTATATTATAATCCCTAAAATTTTTATAATCTTCAAAGTACTGAAAATTGTTGTTCTAAAAACACTCATTACTTATTCATATGAAATCTCATGGTTTTAAAAAATCGCATGTAAATGTATGTATATGTATGTGTATAATATTCTTTCTTATTATAATACTCCAACATTCAAGTATGCTTAAATTACATGATTATTAAATTATTTTCATCACTTTGTTTGTTAATGCTATTGTAAAAATAAGTTTTACGTTAATGGCTATTTTATGTTCAATTAAGAGTTAAAAGTTCATTTAAACTAATATAGTAGTTTTGTAACTGAATGATATGCATAATATATGTACATAATTTTCCCAACCAACAATTTTATGACAGAAAGTTCAAAATTTTTTGGTGCTCCTGGGCTTTTAATTGACAATGCTTAGAATTTTAAACCCTTTGATTTTTACTATTTAAATAATTCAATTCTTCAATATTGACAAGAGTAGACCAATTAAAACCAGTTAAACTCATATATGTTCCTGTATTACGTACAATAAATAATCGAATCACACAACTATAAGCATATAGACCCATTTTTGTGTAATATTGAATATTATTTATTACATAAACGAAAAATGTGATTTTATAAAATTTCTACTATTTACATTTTAAAACATTAACAAAAGAAATGTGACACATTCTCCAAAAATATTCATGTAATGTTTATCCTAACGATATGCAATAAAATTTAATAATTCAAAATTATTATTATTGTTTGTTGGGCTAGCATATAGCTATTCAAAGTTATTCATTATCCATTCAATTTATGCAATGACATTTAATTTAATTATAAAATTTCCGAAATCTATAATCTTAACTTCTAAGAAAACTGATTGATTACAATATTCTAAGTGGAAACAAATTTATACGTTGCATATACATACAAATACATATAGTTAAGTTTACAATAAAATGTCATATTAAGCGACAATAAATTGGAATCTAACCAATAAAGCTCATTTTGCTCAAAAAAAACAAAATTCATTTTTAAAAAATTGAAATGCAAAAAGAAGCCATAATTTTTGCATATCTTCAGGATTAAAACAAAAATTAGCAAAAAAAAAGCATTGACATAACCTTCGGAATCGACAATTAATTATCTCAGTTAAGATAAATAACTGTAATGAAAAATTATGGGAATTTTATGGACGAGCACACAATCAGACCAGGTAGAAAATGGCAGACTAAACTAATAAGTAGACTGTTTTTCGTAATATTGTTAGAAATTTGATAAAAATGTGCTAGTTAGTATGTACATAATAATACAATTTTGTATAGTGCACGAATATCGTAATCAATGTAAACGATACTTTAAAAAGAGGACATAAAATTGTTGCAATAGCAAGAAGAATAACAAAAAATAAAAAAAAACTAATCACATGGAAGTATTAAACTCGTTACTATACATACTACATACTACTTTTAAACTCAACAATCCACTTTATCAAAGAAGACACTCAATCAACTTAAATTTTATGTCCTGTCTGTGATTATATATACATTCAATATATATGTACATAGATTACATATATGGTATATAAAGTAAAAACTATAAAAATAACATTCTACAGCTTACTTTTGTAATAAATATACGAGTATACATATATAAATGAATATAAAAGAAAAGTATGTATATTATTGCTCTTGAAACGCGCATAAATTTTATATTGTACCACAACGTTTCTTTTATCCTTTCTTTATTTTTACACTTTTATTACATTAACATACACATACGTAATTTGTAAAAGTATATAATATATATATTTAATTTATTCTGTAATTTTTTGTTTCTTTATTTTTGTTTTTCATTTCTAGTATCTCTCTATCTTATTCACTTACTCTTCTAATATAGCACCTAGCTATATAAAATATAACACTAAATATTGATGTGAAATATTTGCATCTGTTGCTTGTGCGATTATTTGTATTTATGTTTGTTCAATGCTGTTTTGAATACTTAATAGGATATTTGGCAGAAAATAAATGTAATTTAAAAAAAAAAAAAAAAACGAAAACAAAAAATTAGTGTACAAAAAAAAATTACTGATATTAAGAATTTTGGTGTATTGAAAAATTTGGTAATGGCATAGAAAAACAATAATGTGAAAAATGTTACCAAAAAAAAAATGAAAGTAAGCACTTCGAATGCTACTTGGCTATGAATTGATGATAATAACGTGATGATTTTCGTATTTTTTTGTTTTTTTTCTAAATTTTATGGTAGAAATCTTACATTTTGCAGGAAATTATTTTTCATCATGGTACAAATATTTTGTCTTTTCTTAACATATTTTTGTTTTGAAGTAAAATATAGCTATAGGTAATAATTTTGAATTGGTTTTTGGGTTTTTTTTTTAACTTTTCGCAAAAAAAATTCCAGTGAAATAAAAAATTCAAAATATTTTTTTTTTAAAAAATTCCATAAAAATTCTTATTAATAATAAGAGATTGCTCATTAAAATTTTATTTTATATTTATTTTAATATGAAAAGAGCAAAGGTTTTGCGTTGGTAGGTTCATAAACTAAATACCTATACATAAGATGTGCACAGTAAAAATGATTGTAAATATTGATAAGAATAAGAACTAAAAACTGCCAACTTGCATAAATCTAACTTTATTATTCTAACAAATATTTAAAATTCGTTTTGAAATTGTATGAGAATTATCCGAACTTGTGCAGCCACTCCATTAAAATTTTCATAATATCACGGGAATATAATTGAGCACACCCTTACAAAGTATGATATTAAAATCTCTGTTAGTTTTTAAAATATTTAAAACAACCTCTTTGAGTTGTATGGCAGTTACCCGAACCTGTCGCTCGTTTTGGTCCAATTACAATAACTGCCGTCGTTGGCAGAAAAGGAATAACTTGTAAAATTTTGGTGCCGATTTCGTTATTCGCTTTTGGGTTTTCGTGCAATCATACAGACGGGACAGACAAACGTCCAAATAAACGTCGAATTTTGCACTGAGCAAGAATATACATAATGTCCATTCCGCGGACAACTCCTTTAAGTAGATGCAAACTCCATACCAAAGTTAATATTCTCTTTATGAAGGTGTAGGTAGAGTAAAAGTAAAAATTCTAATTGCGTTTTTGATTAAAAATTGGGATACTTATAATTTTAATTGAAAAATTTGAAACTACTTATTAAAATAGGTAAATGACGTACTCTAAGTATGTCAGTTTGTATTCTATATTATATTATATACTTTATAGTTTTTACTTAGTAAGAACTACTTTTTTTGAGTAGCGTTGCTTTCAAATTTAAATTGAAAAATTGTAATTACAAATATTGTGTAATTACAAATATTGTCTTGTGTATATCACTATTAACAGTATACATAAGGTTTTAGTAAAACAATCACATATAATACAATATTTCACAAGCCAGGATTTTTGATATTCGGCGATATCATTAAAGCGATGTTATTGAAGCGATATTGTAAAACAGTCGAATTTTTCGTTCTTTGTTCCTCTCCTCGGTATTGTTCGGTATTAAAATTTTATCTTACTTAAAAACATTCTTTTTTTTTACATCTCTCCAATTAATTTATAAAATATGAGAGATACTATATTAAAAAAAATTAGTAGAACAATATAAAAGAACAATTCAAATGTACCTGCATAACCTTTATAGCTCGCTCAAATTTAAAAATGCAATTTCAAATGGTTGAATTTTTCCAAATATTTTTCATATTATTTTCTGATTTTAGATTAACAGAAATAAATTAAAAAATTAATTAAATTATTATTTAATTTGAATCCAAAACAAAAGGAAAAAGATATTCAAATGTGAAGTATAAAATAATTTTTAATTAATAAAATTTATTAATTGCTTTATTCTCAAACAACTGTGCTAATTAATTTCAAATTTTGGAAAAATTCAATTTATAATAATATTTAATTTTTTATTATAAATTAACTTAAAATTTAATTATAAAAAGTAAAATAAAAGAAATAAAATATAATTTATGCTCAAAGCAAATCATATGTGCACTTTCTTAGAAAATTCATTCAGTACCTACACACCAATCAGCTATGTGTTCATTCCACACACACCCATTTTAAAAAATACATATTATTTATGCTCAAATATACGAAAAACAAAAAGCAGTTCCCTGTTTTTCTTTTCAAATAATAAAATATTCACATAATATCCTGAAGGTTAACTGGCAAATAAAAAACAAAAAAAATAAATAAAAAAGACGAGAAATAATGAAAAAATACAAAAAAGAAAATTCTTTTTTTTGAAAAGTGTATAAACATAAAAGAAAGTTTATACCATCTGCTTTTCTTGTCCTTAAAATTTATCCTTTTACATATTATATTTAACATATATTTTACAAATATTTTACGTTATATTAATATATGCATTATATATTATGTAAATTACATATTATATGCACTGTATACATAAAAACAAACCTTTAGTAGTATAATGTCTTAATATATTTTATGTTTAAAGGTTAATGTATGGGTTAAATTTCAAGTAAACATACGGTTTCAGTCTTGGTATATATTTGTAAAAATAAAAGTAATAACGATTTTAGTATTACTTTACATATTATTGATAACACAATGGCTGATCTATTAAGTATAACAGTTGGAGTTTCATGTATATGCTCTAGTTCATTCTTTGCAACCGATCCAGTGCATTCTTTGAGTAATTTTTAAAATATATAAATTTACAATTCGAGACAAAAGTTAGAGAGAAAGGTGAATTTTCTTTTCATGGATCTTTGTTTGATAAGGATTAGGTGAAGGGGATCTTGTTCTACACGAAATTTCCATATAAAATTTTATTTTAATATTTCATCAATTTTTACAATTTTAACGTTACACCCTATATTTCTTTAATATTGCGTGTGTTGTGAAAAATACATAAATAAGCACATAGTTTTTTCTTTATCTCAATTATAGAAAACAATTTCACCTTTATTTAACATTCACCTTGATTTCGATATTCTTAAGATAAACTTTTCGGATCTTAAACAAAAAAAAAAAAGAAACTAAGCAAATCAAAATAGGAATTTTTATTTTATCCTTCGTATTTTTCTTATTTTATTTTATTTATTTTTTTTTTTTTCAAATTTTCTTATGTTTATTTTATTTAATATTTATTGTAATATAGGATACTGAAATCCTATATATTATTATTCTTCGAAATACTTCTTGATTCTATGCATACGATAATTCTACATATTTAGGATTTCGTATTTCTAATATAATTTTTTTTCTATAATGCTATTGATAAGAAACAAAATAAATAATATATATTATAGACGGTTCAGAATATACAATATTATTTCTATAATAAATATAGATTACTTATAATATTATCTAGATATCGTATAATATATTAATTTCTCAAGTTGCTATTTGAATATACCAATATGATTTTATATTATCATTTGAAAAATAAGATCAATTTATTTCGAGTTACATGTAATATCTCAGTATAATCTAAATGAAATTTATCAGAAAGCTTAGAACCTGTCGTAAAAACAGTACACCTACATATATAATTTTAAAATGGTTTCAAATATTTTTTTATCTTGATTTAAAATGTGAGTAATCGAAGATGATATTGTAGTTGAATTTCGTTATTTTTGTTAACATTTTCTTCCACTACTCTTTTAATAACATATTTAGTACATGTATTTGGTTATTGCATACTTCTAGGATACATTAATTAATGAAGTTATTTAAATAATTTCAACTTTCTATCTTCAAGAAAGTGCAAATGTTTTGTAAACATGTACACGGCCGGACGGGCGGTTGAACGGATTTTTTGGAAAAGTACTGAAAACGAAGCATTAACATAATTAGGGAAACTATATTAAGTCAGTTAAGATGGACATTACAGCTTTTGTAAGGAAGCATCTTTTTTGAATTTAATGAAATATGGAACAGCTGGAAATCACGATTAAATAAGTTACGGGAATAGATTATAATATGTGAGGGGAAAAAGTATTTGTTATAATCTCTATAAACTGTTAAAATTTAAGATTTTTATAATTTGCCATCTAAAATAATTCGAAAAATTTTAATGTAAAATAACGGTAAATTTCGCATTTTGTTTGAATATAAAATTGATTTCGCATTTTGTTTGAATATAAAATTTGTCAATGACATGCGATATAAATTTGCCGATTACGTAAATTTTTTAGTGCGAGAACAGCCTATAGTTACCTAACTTCCGAATTTGTTTAACTTGTAGGTTTTTTCCAATTTAAATTGAATACCAAAATACATAAAAAATTATTTGAGTTTTATTTTATTATTAATATTTTTCGTTCTTACCAACCGCATAGCATACACTAAGTGAAATTATATGATGCCATAAATATTGCACGCCGAATTTCCAAAAAAGAACGTAACCAAACTCTTTTTACAGAGAAAATGTCTGCTTGTCTGTGCAGATGAGTATCTAGAATAAAAAAATTAACATATATCGAAAATGAGACGGTTTGATTAACTTTTGGGATATATCAGGTTTCTTTTATAAACTGTGAATGTTATAAAATTAAAAGTTTATAAAAGTCAAATAAATTTAATTTCTAATCTGCATATATGAAGGAAGAAGGATATAATTAGAAGGATTATAGCAATATTTGGAATAAATTGTCTCTTTTTTTATATTACCTCCGTTTTGTAACACCGAAATTAGCCAATTTAAATCAAATAAATTTTGTAGAAAAACCCGAAATTTTCACAGAAAATAATTCAATTTTAACTTTCACTTTTTATCAACTCATCAAAGCAAAAAAATACTATAGAGTTTGAGTGAATTATTTCCTATATTATTTTGCAAACTCATAAGCTTTTACATTTACATATTTGACGAGATTTGTTTGACTATTGTATATAAATTTAATAAAATCTACGATCCCACGCGTTAGGCTATATATCAAACATAAATTTGTCTACTTGTTCTTCTATCTAATTTATGTTTTTTTTTTTCTGAAACATTCTATTTTTAGACATTAATTCTTGTGTAAGGATCAACTAAAAAAAGAAAACATTTTTTTTTTGTAAATTTATATTGCAAACTTTTTTACGTTATGACACCAGTTATTTTAGTTTATTTTAACTTCCTATTTTTATAGATTTAAGAAAAGTAAATATTTTAATAAATATCTTATATTTATAAATTTTATACCTACTTTAAAATCATAAAAAAAATATAATTTTCTGGAAATTCTAAATTTGTTTTATCTCACATAAGCACTATTTGTATATAATAATATTAACACACGCATTTGTTCGCAAATATGAAAAAAAACAATACAGGGTAGGACCACGAATAAAGAACTTTATATTACATTGGTTTATTGGTGATGTTAAACCAAGTAAAAAATTAGGATATAGGCAGTTGCCCAGTTATTTGGGGCTTTCAAAAATGATTTACAAGATTCTACGAGGGTTTTGAACAAGTTGTCTCTAATTCGAAATCTTGTAAATACATCGAGAGACAAAGATAGATGGACTCGAATTGTCATTCGATCTATAATTAATGGAAAATTTTAACTCAATCAAAAACGCACCTGGGTGGTTATAACTTTCTTAAACTAGTCAAACTAACTAGCAGTAAGTTCTGCTCAATCTTGTTTTTGTGTCTATATTTTGTCAAGGAATTCACTGAACTGCGAGATTTTTTATTTGTTTCAGTCTTTCTGTGCTAATACTGTTTTAAAAGTCTGACTCAAACGCGCCTTATATTTTGAGGCACACTTCCTTATTTCATCACTTATTTAAGTACATAAATCTGAAGTAGTATTAAATTTTTTAAATAGTATTATAAAGAATTATGTGATTATAGTCATATCTTTAACAATATATACATTCCAATTTTGTGAAGTCAGGGTGAAGAACATAAATTATCAATTTTTATAAGTGGAATTTTTATCAATAAGAAATTACATCATATTTGCGCATTAAATAATAATGTTTTCAATCTTTCAATAAAACGTCTAAATTTAAGCGTTTATAAATTTTTTGTAGCAAAAAGTATCAATAATTTAACGTGATTTTTATTTTTTAATAAATATTACAGGCTGGTACACCAACAGATTTTTATCAACGTGATTTAAGATCACCTCTCCTAACAAAGTCAGCATATCCTTTAACATATCAACAAAATTTTAATTTACATAAAAATAATTATGATTTAAATCCCATTAGAAATAGTTTATATAATTTAAATTTTGATGAAAATGATGATGAAGATAACAGTAATAATGATGATAATAATAAAATTAATACTGATGATAATTATATAAATAACAATAATAATAATAATGTTGATGATTCAAACTATTCTTATGACTTAAGTATTTTGGGTAATGAATATCAGGGAAATCAGTTTAATCAAAAATCATTATCAGAAATAGAAGCAGCAGTAGCAGCAGCAGCAGCAGCAACAGGAGCATCATTAAGAATGGATGAATTACAACAAATTCGTGATTTAACAGAGTTACTACAACAACATAAAAAAGAAATATCAAAAGAATTTTTAAATCGTTTATTTTATAACAACAATCGTAAAATTAATAAACCTAATTTTAAAAATAATAATTAATTAAGGTAAGTGATATTATTTAAATTCTTCAATATTTTATTTCAACTGTTTTAGAAACTTGAACAAAATGTTGAACTTAAAATGAATAATACGAAATATGTGGTTATGATATAAATGCGTTAATGATTTTTATTTTCATATTATACACAACAGCTACTTGTATATAAAATTTTTGAAGATCACCATATAAATCACCATCTAAATCTACTTTCACATTCGGATATTTGACACAAGACCTCTAATTATTGTTGAGCAATACACCTTTTTTATATAAAACCCGGGTGCAAAAAAACAAACAGACCTACGACTATAGGTCTACGATGCTTATCTTTGTAAAACAATTTACTCATACTGGAGTCTACCATGCTCCAATTTGTAATATCGTAAAAATTTTTATAAATATGAAATAACCATATAACCATGCCTGCAATATCAATCCTATTTCTTATTCGAAGTCATTTATAATCACAAGAATACAAAGTCATTCATAATTTATCAGAACAAAAATGAAACACAATTCATTTATCAGAACAAAAGATGCTCTGTGTAAATTTCAAATGGCACTAGAAGGAAGTTTTCCTCTCCTCTCCTGAGACAAAAAGCAAATTTGAGAGAAAAAAATTATTTATCTTTCTATATTAATGTTCTATAAGTTCCCAATAAAAAAAAGCACTAAAATCGAAGTGCCTTACACTGGGATCTTCAGAGCCCAAAGCGACTTTAAGACTATTTTTTGAGTATTTTCGTAAAAAGATGCTTACCGTTTGACTAATAATAAAAACGAAAATTTACATACACTTCTCGAATCGTCTACAATAACTTTGAAAGAGATATCAATAAATTAAATTCTGTTGGAGTCTACCAGATGCCAGTGTCAGTATTCCGGTTTAGTATTTTCTTAATACCTCTTAATAAAAGCTTGGCCACATAATCATGTTTTTAATTTTTTGACAGTTTTTAAATTCTTATAACCTTAAGACAAAAACAAAATATTTATAAAAATTTAACAGTGAATAAATTTTTAAATCACTTTATAAAAAATACAAGATAAATATTTACAATTAATAGTCGATTAAAAAGATATGAAGGTCAGGTTAAAAAAAAAATACGTTGAAAATGTCATGGACATTTTGTCGCTAAATATTAATATGTAGTTAGTAAAATTTGAAAAATTATCCATACACTGGAAAAAAAAAAATTTTTTTTTTATATCAACACATTCATATACGAAACGCTCATATTATGTTCTTATTTATAAAAAAAAAATCATCATTCATCATCATTCTTAAAATAAAAGATAAACTACTACGCCATACGCTCATTGGTATATATAATCTGGATCTATCGTTCGTATATCAATGACGGCATATTTATAAAAATGTGTAAACTTTAGCTTATTTTTTTTCTGTTCTTTTATTTTTGCTTGTTCCTCTTTAAAAAGGATCAAAATAATTCATAAAAATAACAATATAGAGTATGTGGCATCATCATTTTATATCAAAAAATTCTAGTATATTATGATATATATGCGGTATCAAGGGAAAAACTGACAAGTCAAGCTGGTACAGTCAATTTGTTACATAAAAATTTATATTGGTGAAACAGAAAGCAAAAAAAAAAAGAAAAAACAAAATAGAGAATATACAAAATCATTCGCATAAAATTAAAATAAGAAAATTTTATATAGAATTATATGTAGTTGTTCTTACCGACCATTCAAATTTATTTCCGTATAACAGTTATTCGTGTTAGAAGGCATAATTTTGTTTTGAACCTAATGAAATTAATTAAAACTTAATTACCTAATTGGTAATTCTGCTTGCTAAAAAATAAAATTGAAAAAAACCATAATTTTCAAAGCTTGCTCGTATTTACGAGTACGTATTTTTTTATTTTTATAGATATAAGCTTCAGTATATCAGTTTTAACTCTTTGCCAGAGTGAACGTTTCCAAGAGTTTCCAAGAGTTACTTGTAGACTGCCATATGGCTTCATGTCATTTCAACTTCTTTTTTTAAGAATTGGCTCTACTATAAAAATGATCTATGTTTTAGTCAGTACAATATTCAATACTGAAGCTATTGAATATTTTCTTATATTATTATGTTGAAGTTATTTGGAAGTGACAAAATAATTTCACCAAAATTAAACAGTATTTATAACTTATTTAATTGTTCTGGTAAACTTTCGTCAAAATATTGGTGAAAATTAAAATTATTTTTTTATGATTTTACAAAATTCGTTTGAAGAATATAAAACACATATAAGAGGCACGATATCAAAGGGTTTACAATCAGTGTCATAGCGCTTAGAGCAAAATTTTTCATTGTAAACACAATTCTTTTGATACACTCTTTAATGAGGTGCCCATAAATCTAACTACCTACATATGTAGATAAAAATTTATCGGTACAGTAATTTCGAAATTTTGGTCAAAACAAAATCTTTCCAAATATACATATAAAATTATTGGTATAACCCAAATTGTAAAAAATTTTTATGTTATAACAAAAAAGGTTTAGATATTATTTGTGGTATACAATGTTATAAATTTGGTCGTAAATAATGGTACAAAAATCTTTCAATTTTATTTCTAAAATAATCTTTTTTTTTGTTTTTTGGTATTGTTTCTCTTTTGTTCATTTATTAAATGTTCTATCTATACTATTGTAATAGTTTTCCTTTTTCTATTTTTATATTTATATATTTTGATTTTATGGCGGCAACTCTAACGAGTTTATTTAATAATGTCACGTTCAATGTATTGATTTTTATAATTTTTGCTCTTTTTTTGGGGTTTTCGTTTTTTATTTGGTTGGGTTTTATGATAGTAAAAGATTTTTAAGGATATTCGATGAATGTATTAAAATTGTGGTTAGAAAAAATAAATTTCTGATCAATTTTCCACATATATGTACATACATAGTAGTAGGTATATAATATTAATATTATAATACAATAGTTATATATATACCATAAAATAATATATTAATGAAATATTCTAGATGTTTGATTGTATACATAATAAATATATATATACATATTTACATACAGAAAGAATAGAATCAAATCATCGGGTTTAAAAAAAATAGACGTGTTACTGATTTTGGATTTTGATTTTTTGTTTGGTATTTTTTCGTTTCCTTTTTTTTTTCGTTTCTCTGTTCTCTATCTCATATTAAAATTTCAATTTTGTGAAATTTCAGATTTTCACTTTTGTGGTAGATATATATAATATCCCTTTTTTTTGTTTTGTTTTATTTTATTTATGTTTTTTTTATATTTTTCATGTGATATTATGACGTGAATGAAATTCTCAATTATCTGCAGATTATATTATAAGAATTTTGTAAATTTTTGTTTTTCATTGAAGAAACACATAAAATAATCATTTTTGTGTGGGATTTTTATATAAACAACAATAATAATGATTATTTAAGAGAGAAAAAAAAAACTTAGGTCCCTATAATATAGCATGTATTTTTTTTTTATTTTAAAAAGTAATAATAGTGAATTATAAATATTGCTGTATTTTTTTTTTATTTTATATCATGTATGTATGTATCAGCATTTTACATAAATTAATGTCAAATCATTGAGAAAATTCATGCACTTCATTATTATTCGAATTTTATATTATTCTATATACATATGTACTCATATATAAATATATTTGGCAACATTTCAAATATTAAGAATTGATTTTACTTAATTCTTAATGTCATTAAAAGTATATTATTTTTTTTTTTTTTTCAAATCACTGTAGATTTGTGCAAAATTTTTTACCCCGCAATATTATTGATAAATTTAATAACTGCGTTTTCTTTTCAACTCAAATGGCATACAGATTATAGAAATTATAAAAATTTTCAAATTTACCTTTAACTTAGTATCTTTACGATATTATGAAGCAAAAAAAAATAATTTATGATGAAGCAGAAAATTCATTGCATACATAAAGTATTTTTGTTATATCGTAACGAAATTGTATTTAAATTCTTTAATAAAAACAGTTTTGCAGTTTATTATAAAAATAAATATTTAATGTTTATATAAGCAAGCATAATCATTAACTATATTTAATAGTATAAATTTTTATTCTCCCAAAAACAAACCTATGTTATAAACAACGCACTACGAATAAATTTCACGCGAAATTTAGCAAAATCAGCTGTAGAAAATGTTGCATTTGTTTAAATTATGTACATATGCTTTAAAACTAATATAATTTGTGTATAAATAAATATTATATTATACCATAGTATTGCTTCGCATAAAGGTACACAAATATAAGCAATTCAATATAAGTCTCCTAAAATTTTTAATATAATTTCATTTATTTAATATTCAATAAATCGTCGGTTAAGAAGCAGAAAGCATTAAGTCAGGAAACTGAGTTTTGAATAAATTCAATTTGAAAAAATCGTAAAATTGTAAAACTAATCAATTAGTATAATGGAATTGGTCTCTTTAATTTCTGGATTTATAAACTATATTCTGGATTTGCATGATTTTTTGCCACAACAAAGATTATATTACTCGTATTCTGATTTAATTCATCTATGAAATCCGAATTCTCAAAAAATGCACTTAGTGCTTTCTGCCTTTTAACCGACGAAATTTAAACCCAGCGAAAACCCATTTTACTTTATAAATATTCCAAAATATTGGAGAGTTAATTTTTCTTATATAAAAATGTAGGTATGAGCTTCACTTAAAGTCGCAAATTTTCGGTCGCAGAAATAAAATTTTGAGCGAGCTATTTCTGTACACATCATAATTTCTATCTATATGCATATTATATTATAAACTTGAAAGGTAGTTATGTAGCATAAGCTATCATTATGGCACAATAGACATTCGAATTTTTTATAACATTGTTATGACATAATTAATTCAGCTATATCCCTTCTCTAAAAATTTTTGAGAAATTTTAACTTTATATATATTTATGTACATGTAATGTTAAATTAGTTTGTCGTAATTGTAACATAATTGAATCAACTTCATGATGTGACACAATAGCCTCATCTATATAACATATAAAATGCTTTTAAAAATATATAAAGTAATATATGACATTGTAATTATGCAATTTGAAAGTTATTTATATCAAAAACTTTATCCTCATAGCGGTTCTATATTCACTTATTTGCATACCAAAATTCATTCTATAAATAGAATGCAAATTTCAAAAATTTTATTTTAAAACTAATATCGAAAGTTTTTTTTTTTAATTTTATGTTAGTTATCTAGTTGTTTATTACAACATAAAATAATTAAAAAAATGAAAGTTTTTAAATTTCTAAAAAGTTTTACATAATAGCTTAATAGTTTGATATTGTTGATATTATTAACACGTAAACACTACACATGGGTAAGACATACACCAGTAAAAATTTTCTTATTCCCCTAGTTTTCTTTACTGTCAAAATATTGGGTTTTCGAAGTCATACGTTATTTTCGCATAAATTATTGTATTGGTGTTTAGTTTGCTTACATATTACCAATGAGTGCAGTTGTGCAAAAAAAAATATTTAAGACATAAGGTCATTGGCGAGTGAGAATTTAAAAGATTCACATATTTAGCAAATTTTAAAAGAAAAATAGAATTAAAGAAGTTGAAGGTGTTATATATTTGGAGTGGAGATTAGCCACGAACAAGAAGTAATTATCAATGACTATATAAATTAAATTGAATGTTATTATAACAAAAGTACAATAAATTAAAATGAGTCATTAAAATTTTAAGGCAATAAAATATTAGAAACAAGATGGTATGAGATACCCAGGATAGGGTTTCCGTTAAAAAAAAAAAAATGTTGGGTTTCAGTGTTAATAGTATGTCTATTCATATAATATGGTTATACATTTTTATTTTTAGAATATTATGACATCAAAGATTAATAGAATTGTTTAAGTTTTAACAAGTTTTTAATGAAATAGATACCTAAACTTTCTTTAATTAAAAAATTTAAACTACAAGTATATTATATAACAAAAAATGTCCGCATCATATTCCAGTCACGTTTCAAAAGGAATTTTAGAAAAGAAATAATCTTAGAGAATTTATATAAAATTTAATAAATTTGTATTACAAGCGTACTAGACGCTGATGGAAAATAAACTATTAAAGTTGTTATTTTGATACAACAAATTTTTTTCCAAATTAATCATCTCTCCAGGTACAACCTCTCAAAATTTGAGGGGAAAATAAAAGGCGTCGTTCAATTCAAAACAGAATTTTAACGATTCTTTGAAATTTTTTTTTCCTTCATCCTAAATGTATGCAATAAAATGAAAAATTTTGGTATACAAATGAAAATAATTTTAATGATGTAGTAGACTGTTAGAATAGTATTTTCACTTGTTTAAGGAAAAAGTGCTACTTTTCAAACCATTCCAAATATATAAGGCCTTTTGTTTTTCTAAAGGTAACAATATTTCACTAGGATACTAAAAAAATTCATTTATACTGAAATATACGAAATAAAAATAATAAATAATATTATTAATATCTCTTATATTTTCATATAATGTATATCTACTTGAAATTTTTATTTCATTCAATAAATTTTATTGTATTGCATGACATAATAACTTAATTTATCTAGTAGATACCTACCACATTGTTTACATGTCGTATATTCGTACATATATATACACAATATTTTCCACATACAAGATTTATTCATTAATACTTATAATAATATAAAATAATTTATATTGTGAACTTGACAGATGAAAACATTCATGTTTTTTTTTTGTGAAACAAATAGAGGAAAACAAAATATTTAAGTCTAGAAATCAAATACATATGTTTATAGAATAAAAGGAGGTAAATTATTTGATTATTTTGTACATATAGGTACCGTATGTGCAAACATATTCTTCTATATATAGTATATTTTTGTATGTTTTTGTTTTATTTATTAGAGATTTATAGTATTCATTGTCCGTTAAGCGGAAAAGAATTAAAAGAAATGATAGTCATATTATGTTTTATTTTTTTTTATTTTCTTTTTTTAAATAAATGGTGACAAAATTCTCGTTTTGTTTTCTTTTAATAACACAATTTATTTTATGTCATGTTATATGTCCTCAAAATCCGGATAAAATACATAATAATGAACAATATAATCCATAACACCATATAATAAGTAAAATTTTTATGAAAAAAATAAATTCTGGTATTACGTTCAAATGAAGACCATATGATCATTATAAAGATTATATACGATTTTTGGTTCAAACTAAAAAAGAATACCAATGCTGTTCTGAATTGTAAGTTTAACAATGTATTGTTAAACTTACAATTCTGAATTGTAATGTTTAACAATGTAAATTATATTTGATTTTTAAAGTGATACAGTGTGATTTTTTTTATTCTAATATCGACCGAACTAATCTTACACAACATAAGAACATTACTTCACTATCGCAAATATCAAAGGATTTTAGGATAAAATTAATGAAAAATATTTCGAGGACTCTGAGTTTTTCTTCAAAATAAGTAAACATAGAGTCTTGAAAGTGCCAAAAAAAGAAAAATTTTTTGGAAAGTTTTTTAAAATTTTTCACGACCCCCTTCAATTTTTAAAAACTTTTGCGAACCCCTACTTTGCCAAAAAACACCCGCAAAAAAATTATTCAAAATGTTGGACGACCCCTAGCTTGTCAAAAAAGAAAAATTTTTTAAAATTTTACACGACCTTCGACAACATATAGGTTTACATTCGAAACCTTTATTAAATTACCCACAGTTTTCGCAAAAATTTCATAATATAAAGATTCTAATGTGCTAAACGTATAACAGATCCCACTATAAATGAATTCAAATTTATCTAACTATGAGATTATAGCAAAATCATTGCAAAAAATACCTTCAAAATATTTTCAAAAATAAAAAATTTGTTTTAACAGTAAAGAATTTACTTTCTGATTTCGGTTTTCCAGAATATTTGTATAGTTCATATTATTACCATAACACTATTTGCTTTAATTCTATAATTTATTTAGAAAATTTCAAGGGAATCAAATATAATTTATTTGAACTAAGTATAATGAATTGTAATGGAAATTTTTTAACAGTATCAAATTTTAATTTCTAATTACATATTTATGAAAAAAATAAAATTAAATTTTGGAACAAAACAAAAATATTTTAATTTATTTTTATTTTTAGATTTAACATTCTTTATTCTGTATATTGATTAAGCCCTAAAAATCATATAAAATTTTTGTATCCTTTTATATGGAATTGTATAATTATCAACTACTTTCTGTTTTTTTCGATAGATTAAAGCTCAATTTTACGGACGTTGAATTAAGTTATTAGACAATTCATAAATAAAAATATTGTTGAACACATTACGTAGTAATGTGTCCAATTACGTAGTAACATAGACCACGAATAACACAGGATATAGACTTTATATCGTTATAAATTTTACTTCATATAAAACTAAACAATATTTTTTTTTTCATATTACCCAGACATGCTAAGTTAATGTATACAATTCATCAAATTACAAATTACTGTGATATTAAAACTTAATTAAAATATTTACCAATGTTTAAAACCAAAAAACCCATATTTATTATGGGCGTTGAAAATTTTCACATTTACTTTATATGTTTACAATTATCGTTATTGCTTTCCGCCGCTTTAACAATAATCTATTAAAATAATTTATTAAAATCAAAAAAAAAAAAAATAATGAATAAATTTACTGGCATTTTAATGGTTGTAAATATATGGGAATCATTTATCATAATCACATATTTCTTAATAATATGATAATAGCACATTAATTATTATTCATATATGAAAATATCTAATGATAGAATAATTATATACCTAAGTAAATGATATTTGTGAATAATGGAAAAATTAATGGAAAATAGTTTTTTATATGTACATAGGGGGTATAAGAATATGTATAGACACAATATGTATTATGTATTTATACATGTTTTGGTTCTAATCAATCTGAATCTTTAATATAAAACTGTGCTGGGTTTCTCAAATAAATAGATATTAAACAATTTAAACTGCCTAACTATATATAACAGTGTCACTTACACTAACTCGTAAGTTTATAACAAAACAAACGAACATAATAACTTTTTTCTATATTTATAGAAACTTCTAACTATATTAACTTCTGCAAAATTCACTTGAAAACTAAATAATATTTTTATTATACACAATGGGCGAATTCAATTTCTTTTGTCTTTATTAAAATTTTTTTATTGTACTTCTT
Source organism: Condylostylus longicornis (assembly GCF_029603195.1). Lineage (NCBI taxonomy): Eukaryota > Metazoa > Arthropoda > Insecta > Diptera > Dolichopodidae > Condylostylus > Condylostylus longicornis. Next base: position 1,612,387 of record NW_026578068.1, on the reverse strand, counting down.
TAAAAAAAAATCCTAATTTATCCTATTATAGACCTTTATAGAATGGTGTTTTGTTTGAGTTCAAAATATTATTTATAACAAAAATAATTAATCAATAATAAAACAAAAAAAAACCAAAAAAAGGACTAAAATAAAATCTTCTTTTCATAATCAAGAACGGCTTCCAACCCTAAGATATAATTCCATACATAAATTCCCCTATAAATTGAAAATATTATTTTTTGTTTTGGTTGCAATATAGAAAATAATGTATATAAAAGTTTGTATGCAATCCCATTTGCAGTTACTCTCTCACATCATTTATTAACGGTTATATAAGCATTATTCTTAGTATTACTCCTTTTTCACCATAGCCTCCATTAAGCCTTAAAAAAATATAAACTATTGATTCAAAATAACAACAAAGTTTTAAAAACTTCTGATCACATACAATTTCTATTCATCTAGTTTTGACATTTCTCTTATTAATTACTCATATTCTCTCATTTAGGCTAATTAGAGAACAGTAATCCAGAGAACAGCGAATTAGAAAAGAGAAATTCGCTTCCCTTACTATAATGTCCATAATTATTTATTAATTCAAAGTATTGATATCAGTGAATGTATAGTTATAAAATTTCCAATATGTGCAATTTTTTGTATGCCAGTTTTTTAAAGCGCTTACAGAAAAATAATATCTTTTTACCAATTATATAGTGGCTGTGTTTCTGCCATCTTCAATCATATAATGTTCAAGTTTTTATAATGTTCAACTTATAGCTGAGTTTTTATAAAAAATACATTCATTATAAAAACTCCAGAAATACTCTACACCAAAACCTCCAGAAATAATACCAATGTCAGAAGATTCGAATTACGAAAATAGACTTGCAATGGCAATTTAAAGGGAAAAATAATCTCCACCGTTTTTCTCATTCCATTCCCGGGAAATCGGATAAAATACATGAATTTAAATTCTATAGAAATATTAAATAAAAACAAAAATGCAATTTTTTGAAAATAAAATTATGTAAAACCCTATTTGCAGGTACATATGAGAAAAATCAACGAAAATAGACTTTTTGGAATAATGCATTAGCGATTACGACATGGAACTATTTTTCGTAAGAAAATCAAATTAAAATATTTTAATTGCGATAGATTCTGTTCCTAAAAAACTCTTAACATAAGATTCGAGTTCAATGCGAGAATTTTTCAACAAAATTAATGAAATATTTTAAATCAAAAATTTCTTGATGCTTCATGGTTCGATTTGACTAAAACAAACTTTAAATTTACTTTTATTTAAAATTTTTCCAAAACCAAAAATTACTTTAAGTCAAAAAACATTTCATTCATTTAACTTTATTTCAAAATTTTTAGTAGTATTATTTTTACTAAATTTTGTAGTATTATTTTTATTAAATTTTCTTTCATATATCATAATCGCGGTTATTACATTGTCATATATGCCACATGACATAAGTTAACATAAGTTCAAAATATGAAAGCTCTATCAAAAGTAAAATACGAGTAGCAGGTGAAATTACAATAAAAACAAAATGGAATTCCATCATACCGTCATTTTGATGAAAAAAAAAATTAATTTGAAAGGTGAATATTTTTCATAATTTTTAATTAATAATAAAACTTTTTTAACAAGTTGAAATTAATTAAAATATAGGTTAAAAACCTGTTGAAACTAAAAGAGAAAAAATCACTTTAATATTTTATTTCTTTAATCAAATAATTTAATTAGAAGTGAAATATGAGAAAAATAAAATATTTTATATATTCTATATAGTAGATTATTTTATATTTCAACGGAAAATTAATAATAATAATTAATGAAATTTTTAATAAACATTTTATTTACGCATAATTAACAATAATTATTAAAAATATTAAATAAAATATTAAAATTAAATTATATATTCAGGAACTTAATCAAATTTCAGGAACTACTTAATTAATAATTTAATATAATTTATGTTATACTAAATGATTTTATACAAAATAAACGAAATTATACAATTTCTAAATTAAATTGTGCTATTACTGAAAGTATTTAGGTTCCTTGAATTATTTTTGTAATTTAAAACGAAAATTTTTCATTGTGCAGGTACTTATACAACTTAAATAATATACGTAGAATATCTAAGAAATGCCCACATAATATCGTAATATTAATTCCTTTAGCTTTTTATATTTATACGAACGTATGTTCGAAGGGTATATTAAATTTGTCTTTAACTATATTAATGTATTTGTCTGAGATATAGACTCAAGAATATGTTTTTAATCAGCGTCGAATTCTGAGTCGATTTATCCAAGTCTGTCCGTCTGTACATACGCTCATCCCTACGATGACTTATAAAACAATTGAGCTAAGTTCATTAAATTTTCATAAATGATTTATTATATTAAATACCAGAACTCTATATGAATTGAATATAATCGAGGTACTGGTTCGGGTAGCTGTCATACAACTGGCCATACAACGGGTTCGGGTATTCGAACTCTGCTAGTCGTCACTGCCATACACCTTCATAAACAGTTTATTCATAGTTCAGAAATTCTTGAAGCTGCAAAGCAGACATTTTGAACAAATAAATTTGGTGATGTGACCATCATTTTCAGTAAAACTCTTTTGATTTATATGGTAACTACCATATATGTACTAGACATAAAATACTACTAGACATAAAAAGCATATGGGTATCACAGAGTTGACACGGCCAACTATATCTATTCATGTTTTATTTTAAAATTTATTTTACGTAAATAACGAGACGATGAAATATTAGATTGTCCGCAAAATATAGAAATGTTAAGAAACAATGTCGTAAATGACGTTTCTCCTTATAATATCATTTCTTTTTTTCCAAACTATTTTTATTATAAATTCTTATAAAGAAATCTTAAAACTTATTCAATTTTCTTTTTAAATTATTTGATAACAGGAAATTCCTAACTTTTCAACAACATTATATCTTGAAGAAAAATGTTGAATTCATAAAAACCCCAAAATAAGATACCATAAAAATAAAACTCTTATTTATTATTTTTTCAGTCTAAATATAATATGTACATAATTTAGCTTTTATCTGCCCGGTTTAAATAATTTCCGTTTTAAGAAAATAAAATTAAACTTAAACTGCTTGAAGCAAGTACTATATATGTATTACAGTGATAAGAAGAGAGAAAGATTTCAAAAGGTCACATTTGATTTATTATTTGATGAGTTGTTTAAAGAAAATGCAAAACTAAACTGCCATTATTTTATATGGTCTGGTATATTTTTGAAAAATGTATAAACATTTAACTTGTTTAACAATAATTCCCATAGCAACATTGAGTATCTCTTTTATGTATATATGTACATATTTATATATAGGTAGTTATCTTTTCATTGCTAATATTAACTATAAGAACTCTTACAAAAGAAATACATAACGATAATTTATGAGTAGCATTAAAGACGTGGGTTCGACCATTCATTTACCTGTTAGAACACATAACAAAAAAAATAAAGTTGGGTCAAACCAATGGTTTTTATTGTAGCACTTTTCCCTTCAACAAGTGAAAATACTGCTTTTAAAAATAGTCTATTTATATCCACCACACTATTAAAATTTATTTTCATTTATAAACGAAACTATTTCTAGGATTGCATATATTTAGGATGAACCATTTATGCAGTCTTTGAAGTAAAGCAAAAATTAATATAAACAGGAGTTAACATAATGCTCGATTTTAAGGGTTAATTGTGTGAGTTAAGAAAAATAATTATATTTTTTAGTGTCATGGAATTTACCGTTAACTTTTTGCGTTTATAGAAATTTGAAAAAGCTTGTGGTTTCAGAAATATAAGGTGTCAAAAATGCAAATTTTACAAATTTCAAGAGGCCATAACTTGAGAGGGGGTGGAGATGGAAAAAAATTTTCTTCTAACGAAATGAACTACTTGTTAATGTCTAAAAGCCCTTAAAATTTCAAGCTTCTACAGGCTGAGGTCTAGAAGAAAAACGACATTAAAAATTTGGAAAAAAAGGACTGCAGATAACGGTAAATTTGAACGGCCATTTTGTTTTTCTAAAGTTTAGCTATAGTATACCGCGGTAGGGGAAGCAAGCCACTGCCTTTCTGAGTTTGCGAAATTTCAAAAATGCTTATATTTGCTTCATTGCAACAAATAGTTAAAATAGGCCATTTTTAGTGCTTTAGGGGGGTACAACTTCTATAGGGGGGGAGATAGGTAAAAATTTTGTTTTACGAAAATAAGTTTCTGGTAAAGATCTATGTACGTATTAAATTTCAGCTTTCTATCTTTGAGAATGTAGAAGTTTTGTAAACAGACACACGGACAGACGGACGGACGGACGGACGGACGGACGGACGGACGGACAGAGTGAAACTAATAAGCACTTTTTTTCAAAAAATTTTTGGAAAAGTGCTAAAAAAAACAGGTACATAAACATTTGAGATTTGAGTGTAGTATAAAAGATTCAAGGGAAGCCCGTTAAAACTAAAAGGATTTTTACAAAATTTTTAAAATAAATAGTTTCATTAAGGCACCCTTTTAAAAATTTTTGAACAATTTCTTTGTTATATAACTTTTCAAGAGCAATATTATTGTTATTCGTACCGACACCCATTCAAATGTACTTAAACATTATAAATGTAGAATATAAAAAGATTTAATTTTAAAAATACAATTAATTTTACAGACTCTTATTATAAAATAAAAATTAAATTCATAGTGAAAATGGAATCGATTCGATTTAAAAATTCAGGGCAGGGCGGCAGAACAAAAAAAAATCATTAATAAGATTTTCATGGAAATTTTATTTAAAAATAATAACTACGATTTTATTAAATATCTTATATTTTTTTTATTCTTAAAGAATATTTTTGATAATTTCTACGAACATTGTAATTTAAAAGTTTTTGCGAAGAGCATTAATTATACTGATTCACCTTACTGATATATATATGAAACATGACCATATATATGAAACACAATGGCATTGACGACGCTATCTTAAAATTTTATATAAATTTTACAAATCCGATAATAAATTTAAAAATAATTAAACTCTGTCCTAGCATACAAAATTGAAGTCGTATTTATTCATTGCCCATAAAAGAAAGACGATAAATTTTATTTTAATTAGAAATTCTTAATAATACCAGTAGCAGTTCAAACAATAATTGTTATACAGGTTTAACTACTAGAAAATTATATTTTAAGACATTATAAAAATTAAATCCTCCAGTACAAATAAAAAATGAGCAATGAACTTGAAAATGAAAATAAAATTTTATTTGAAATTTTTTAAAACTTTGAAATGCTTTACATTTAATGTCATATAATGCGATATAAAAAAATTCAATTTATTTCAATTTGTACAATTTTTTACAAAATGCACCTAAATATATGCAATTTTTTGTATTCAATTGTAAAACTTTTACTTATTGTTAAAATGTGTTTTATTGCCGGTAAATAATTTTATATCAGAATAAAAAATTTTTCCTGTTACGTATTGCGTAATAAGTTCAAGTTGTATTGAACTGCATATCTATAAGAAAATGAGAAGGACATACATTTGTACTTGGATGCTAGGATAATTTTTCATTTAATTTGATAATCCGCTCAACATACCTTAATCAATTTTTATGAAGTAGCTATTTTGACATGTTATGCTATGACTTCCCAATATACATATTACGTACATAAATCCAAGTACTCCAGTATTAGTATACGTACATTTAATTATGTATAATAATACACAAAAGCAATTCAAAACAATAAAATCCTTAAAACATTTTAGTGAATATAGGATAGTACTAAGAAAAAAAAAATAATTGTAAAAGCAAAAATTTTATATTTTATTTCATTTTCCAAAAAATATATGAGTATATATATATATTTATGTATGTATGCACTCTAGTATGGAATTACAACGTACACAATATTCATATTAAAATAATAATTTCTAATCTGATTTTGATCCTCACCTACATAATTTTGGATATATATATAAATATATACAAGTCAATATACATACAAAAATATTTAACCATTATAATATTATGAATATATTATGTGTATATGCACTTTTATAAATGGTTATTATTATAATCCATACATTATATAATATTAGAACTAATAACAACGTTTACAACCAAAAAATCTTACAAAACTTTTATTTTATTCTCTTTGATGCCCGTTCATAAATAAGGTACTTATATTACTCGCATGTAGGATTGCGTTTTTGTGTGGATGTATAAATATGTATACCTATATAAGTTCAATTTGATTTCATAATAATAACATCATAATAACTGAATAATATATATAACATTAAAATATATACGGTCATATTGCAGATTATATACAATATTCAACTATAATAAAATTTTAACCCTCATACGCTATTCAAAAATAATCACACATAATATTCATGGGTAAAAAATCACCAACTTTTTTTTCACTTTCTTTGTGTTTTTATTTTTCATTGTATTCATTTAAATGTTTAAGTAAATTATATATAACATTTACGAATCGCAATTAATGCAGTAATGTGTTTCAATTTTATGCTTACTACAAACATGTTTCATATACATTTCAAAAACTGAACATACTTATAAGGCTTAAAAAAAGGCAAGCTTGTCGTATGTTCTACGCTCGTTTCTGTCATTTTTATCATCAAATTATAAAAGTCCGGTCTAGTTCTGGAAGCTAATAAATTTAACATCTCTATTGATATTGCTATATGAATAAGAATGATAAAATTAAGAGTCCAGTACACATTTGCATTGTAATATCGTGAATTTATTTCCAAATTCTTCCATTTATCAGACGAACCTCCAGGCTAGATTTTTTAACAATCATTTTTCCAATAGTTTTAGAAAAATCAAATTGAAAAGCATCTCAACGATAATTGCACGAGAATACCCGCCACGTAATCTTTCGAATTAGCAATAAATTTTATTTCAAACTTTCAACTGGCAATATTTTTTTAAAATTTTCTCACCTTGTAAATAAATAGAAAGAATTTTGTTGAAGCAAAAAATTTACTTTTATAAAATAGGTGAATGGGTGACCCGAGCAACAGATTAGGGTTAAACATATAGAAAAACAAAATTCACATACACATGTACAATTCTTATATGTAATATGAAAACATGAAAAGTAAAAGAATCGATGATCAAAGGATCAAAGTCAATAATCTTAAATGACGTTGTCACGTTGCAAGTTATCGATTTTCTATCATTACTATATTCATCCCAAAATCGATTGATTTTATGCTTATGTATGCAAAACATTGAAATGTAACTGTCAAGATGGATATTTGATAAACGGTTCGCCGTCCGTAGAATAAATAAATTCAACTATATATTTCACTACCTACCTTAAACCATTCAAAGCTACTAAAGAGTTCGCTTTAACCTCTCATATAATTTTTTAATAATTATCTTATTTTCATAATACACAAGAATTTTATACCTTTATATACTTATGTAACGTTAAATATTTTGTCGTAAATTCTGATTTATTTTAAATATGCGAAATGAAACAGCAGATGCTCAACATGGTATTTATGAAAAAAATAAAACGTTCAGAAATTAATTTTAATAATCTCTTAAACATTTTTTTTACTTCGTGTTTGGCTTTTTCTTTTTTCAATCAAAAATCCATAAAATACTTTGCCAATTTTATAGACATTTAAAAATTTATTGTGTAGGCTGAAAAAGAATAAATATATTGCTTTTTATAAAGAAAGAAAAAGTAAATAAGCTTTACAAAAAGTATTTTTTTTTTTTGAATTAACAAAGAATTAACGCAGAAAATTAATTAATTAAAATACTCAATATAAATTCGATATAAATATATGTAAAAATTTATATAATATGTGTACATAATATTATGTACACAAAAATACGAAAAGGGACACAAATAGTGGGGATTATTCTCAAATGAACAAAGTTTTTTGTGCCGAAATTCGGTGATACAAAAAATCTACCTGTAATTTTTGCTTTTTTCCTTTTCACCTCCAAATGCCGTAAAGGACTTTTGAATGATATCATTATAATAGAATCATAATTCAGTTTCGTTAGTTATTGCGTTAACTAGGTGGGAGGATATAGGCGAGAACTCATGATAACTGTTGCGATACATGATTTTTCAGTGACAAATCTGGCATAATAGATTTTAGTTTAGATATTTTTGTGATAAGAATTTAATTTCGAAATTGTAAAAATTAGCAGAAGATTATTTTTTAAATTGTTTCTAGTATGAAATTTCAAAGTTATCTTTATTAAGAACCCTTCTGTTACATAATTATTATAAAAATTTGCAATATAATATGTAATTATTATAATTGCAATATAAAATGTAATCTTTAAATTTTATGAATTTATTGCCTAATGCAATAAATAGAACATATTATATAACACGAAAATAAAAGTCAAGTCAAATTCCATTCAAGTGATATGGAACTGAAGTTATACATCTGTGTGTCAAAAAAAGTATGATTTATATTGAAATATTGTATATAAACTTTAAAAACTATATACATATATGGAAACTACACTTTTTCATTGAATAAAGAAGAATTCTTTATGGGTTTTCCAATATTTGCCAAGTCAATTCAAAGTACATTCTTTTTTTTTTCATCTCAATTTAATATGCTATTGATTCACCATATGTTTTCCAATATTGTCACCACAATATGTTTATATTATATTGTAGAAATATTAAAGAAATAATACATTGGATAGCTTTAAAAAATCACTTTATTATTCCACTTCATCATATAAAGAGGATAATCTTATCACTTTTATTATTATGGATGCACATACATATATATATGTTGTTTTCTATAAGTAATGATGAATATAATAAAACTATTCTTGTATTATAGAAAAAGCTTCATTAAAAAGTATACGATATACATATAAGTAAGTGAAGCAAGATTTTAAATTCTTATATCGAATGGGAATATTAATTTAACAACAAACGCTATATTTATAAAATATGACAGTACGTATTTTGATGAGTGATTAAGTAGCTCACTTATAGAATTTAGAATAAGAACAGTTTTTAGAATAAGAACTCCTTACTTGATGAAACTGTTTTAAAACTGATTTAGTCAAAGTAAACTTTCTGTTTTATATAACCGATATACAGACATATTCATAGATATTGGTAAATAATAATATTACAGCACTTTTTCTTAAAATATAAAAATTTCTCATTTTTGAGCGATTACTATATTTCGGAATGCAATAGCGCTATGAGGATAAATAAGCACACACACACAATTTTTACATTATATATAAAATTTTATATTAATACAATATTTTAAATCCCGTACCTAGAAAAACAATTCGCGAAAGTTTGTCTTAAAATTTACATTTTAAGATAAAAAATTCTAACAAAATACCAGCTATATTTTTATAATAAATATTTCCAAATTTTATATTTCTAATTACATATAATTATTATTATATAACTTATGATATAATAAAATATATAACAATTAATATTTTATTATTTTCAGATTCAACACTAAGTAGATGCAACATACATAAAATTATAAATATAAAAACTTATTTGGAAATCAAATTACCAATAATCAATTATTATCAAAAGTCAATAAAAATTAATAAAATGAAAATTAAATGGAAAAATGAAAAATTATAAAATTTGATATTAAAATAAATTAAAAAAGAAAAAAAAAATTTAATTATATTTATTATTATATATAAATTATATATACTATTATTAAATAACTAATATACATATATAAAACTATTATTAAAACACAAAAAAAAAAATCAAAAACAAAAGCTGTTATAAATAAATTTTTAAATTAAAAAAATAATACCTAATTAAATTTAAAGTATATAAATTAAAAAAAAATAAAAAATATAATAAAGAAGTAAACACACTTAAATTAATTAATTGGCTGAACCAGTTTTAAATATAGAAATTTCAAAATAAAAAACACTAAACAACATAATATGTGCATACATGCATGCATACATAAATATTATGTAAACCATAGCATTTCTGCAATATGAAATCATAATGCACATTATTACGTACATATATTCAAGTACATTAATATCCAATTTAAAAGAATACAAAATTAATGATAATCCCGGGGATAATATATGAATAAACTAAATTATAAATTATTGTTATGTTAAAAAAAAGTAACAGACCTGCCATCGTTTTATGTTTTTTTCATAATGTCTATTATAAGCTATGTTTGACATTAGTTATCATTTTGCAAATGTTTATTATTATGAGTTGAACCGAACTGGTTATAATAAAAGCTTAGCCTTAGTCAAATCTAAAAATCATGAAATGTAATCGAAAATGATTTAATTTACGTTTCAAACTCAAAACTAAGCTACGTTTTCTGAAATTTTTCAATTCTGTACTATATTAAAAATTCGCGTAAATTATTATTCATTGTTATTGTTTTAAACACTTTAATCTATTTATTTCTGATATACTAATGATGAACCTGACAACTACATAAATCCAATTTCTAAGCCGATTTCCCTATGTAATCTTCAAAGCAAATTTTTTTTCTCATAGTTCGATTAATTTTGAATACATATTCATAAATGGGTTAAATATCAAACCAAATTTTTTTTTTTGTAATTAAATTTTCCAGTTAGAATTTATATAATAACAAACTCATGAATATAAAATATTATAGTGTAACACAAAGAATAAAAAAGAAATACTCTTATTATTTCCTGACAATATGAATTTTACAATTAAAATTATAAAATGTACATAAGATTGAAATAAATTAAATTTACTCAAAATATAATTACAAATTTAAATAAAAATTCAATGTGATTTTGTTTTTAATATCATTACCTAAAAAAAAAGAACAAAAAATTAAAATTAAAAAAAACAAATTTAATGAACAAAATCCAAAATATTTATATTTTAAATGAACCTATAAGGTATATGATGAGAGAAATTTGTTCACAATTAAAGTCTAATGCATATACATACTACTACAATATACAGAGATTTCGTAAGTGCTCGTATATCGTAAGTTTTCAATATGACAATAAAGACAATAAAATTACAAAAATTATTATTAATTATTAATAATATAAATATACAAAAAAAAAAGATTTAAATAAAAAGGATCATTTAATGATATTTTATTTTATTCGATATTAAAAAATTATATTTTGTGTGTCAATATATTGACCTTCATAATATTAAAAATAAATATGCTCAATATGTCATATTACTCTACTATACTTGCTTTTCTAGACATCCTTTTACTTGATTTCAAAATTGAACCTGATCTTCACTACACAACGTGAAGATAAAATTTCATTTAGTTACAATATTTGTGAGTTTCTTTAATATTAATGAAGTTAGCGCTCTTACTTATGCAATATCTGCATAAATAAGCATTTCAATTATTGCACGTCCATACTTTCTTAAAATTAATTTAAAACTTTATGTAAATCCTAAATTTTACAATGAAACCAATGAACAATATCCAATTTAAATTACAGTTTTATTGTTTTAAGAAAAAGAATTCAAGTTTTAAATTTACTTAAAATGTTCTAGACCAAAATCATTCTTTAATATACTTTAAATTCTTTAAATATATGTACATTAATTTCAATTAATTTTGAATAATATATGCATAATATACTTAAATACATTGTATTTATGGCATAAAAAATATAGAGGTAGTATGTAATATTTACAATGCAAACTTGACCATTGACAATAAAATTACTTACATAATATTATATATATATATTCAAAAATATATAATATGTATAATACAAAAACATAATTTTCAAAAATATAACAAAAATATAAATTATATATAAGAATTTAAAATAAAATTTGTCAAAAAATTTTTGTTTCAATTTCTACATAGATATATACTACTATATTATAAAATAAATTTATTTGCATAAAATATTTTAAATAATATACTTATGTATATATACGCATATTATACAATGTCATGTACCATAGGTCATAAATGTCATGTCATGAGCATGTAATATGACAATAATACTTATTATTACAAAATAATTAAAAATATTAAGAACTGACAACAAACTGACATACAAAAAGACACAATAAATAGGAAATCATAATTATAAAACGCTTATTCAATATTAGTAAATGTAAAAATAAATATATATATATATGTATATATCTAAATTTAAATGAATTGATTTGTAGATAATTATTTATGTTATTGAAAAATGTTATACTTTTGTTTTCTTTAAATTTATTCTAAAATAGCGTCTGTTGAATAAGTTAATACGGCGTGTTGCTAAAATTATGAAAATTAAAATATTCTTGAATATATTGAAAAGTGTAATCATAAATTCATTGCTTTGTATATATAATTTTAGAAATTGCAAAAACGGTTACGTCTTGCCTGACTCCTGTAATATATTTAATTAAATACTTTATTATACAATTTTAAGTTGTATGCGCATATTTTCAACAGACGAATATTGCTTAAACCAGTCCTTGACAAACAAATTTTTTTTTTGTATAACTTTATTTTTCCTTTCTTTTTTGCTTTAATCAAATTATTTATTTATGTAAATTGTATACGTTTACAATAAAAACAATACTAAAAAAAATCATTTACAATAATAAAACTTGAATTTATAAAAATCACTTCTTTGTATAGAAACAAACATTTTCAACAAATACATGTAATTATCATTATAAATGCTTATAAATATATCAGATTATATATGTTGAAGATATACACATACTTATATACTCATTATATAATTATTTTTTAATAAGTACATACATATAAAAATAATTATAAGAGTTTATTTATTTAAATAAATATTGTATAATAGGATAATTAGCATGCAAAATGCAAAACTTATGAATGTATTTAAGAAAAAAAAATAATAATAATTTATACATACATTAAAAATTTAAAAAAATATATATATATTTAAACTATATATACTTTACTTAACTAATAAAATTATTTTATTTGAATAATAATTATTATATAATAATATTATGATTATATTGTATGTGTTTTTAAACGTTTATAATATATCCGTATATATGAATATATATTTAGTATATATATGTATATACTGTAGAATTATAGTTATTAAAAAACTATTATACCAACACGAACTCAATTAAAATAAAAAAATAAACAGATGCATATATCTTATATGTACATATATACATATATATACATATGCATATATGTATATAAATGTACGTATATATATATATATATTTATATATATTTATATATATACATATATGCATATATATATATATATATAATATATATATATATGTATATATAATATATATACATGTATATTATATGTGTAATATATATACATATATATGTATTTATATTTATTCTAACATAAAATACAAATTGCAATATAATAATTATATATTGAAATTTAATTGAAAAATTGGAAAAAAAACTATCAGAACAAAAATTTTACCTCTTTTAGTATATGAAATATAAATGCATACACATACACATGTACAATTATTATTTTCCTTTTTTTCCAAATTTTTATAAATAAAATTTACTTATATAATATGAAAGAATTGTGAAAAGACAATTACTAATGACAAACCAAAAAAATTAAAAAAGAAAAAGTATTTTATATAGTTAAAAAAATATATATATTTTTTTTATATTTTCTTTTAATATATAACACTTAATATAAAATACTCTTTCCTATTTTTATTTTATTAAATTAAAATGTTCTGTGACAATTTATTCATATCCATTTTCATGTTTTATAATACTAAAAGTGTTATACGCTAAAATCATTTATATATATAAGTGCATAAATTTCTCCTCTTCAATATTTTATTATTCATATTCCCTTAAAAGGTGTTCTGTGGTACTATTTGTCCATTTCTTTATTCTTGAATGGAACAAAATCAATTTGAATAAATTTTGTCTGCCAAAAAATTTAGTTAAATAATTTTCAAATTTAAAAATATTTCATTATTTTTTTTGTGTTTCTATATATAGGTACATATTATGTAATTATATTAATTTATAATGTACATTTATGTAAGTCACATTACATTTTAATTCTTGTTGAATATTAAATAGAAAAAAAAACACATCAACTATTTAATATAAAAATTTAACTTATTATTGAACTTATTATAAGACTTAACAGGCAGCTAATTAAAAAAAACTATATTATATAATATACAAACATATATCAAATTAAATTTCTAATTATTATAATATTAAAATTACATAAAAAAAAAGAAAATGATAATAATATTTAATACATTTAAATTCTTCAAATAAAATAAAATATAAATAAATTTTAAAATTAAAAAGAAATACGTAAAAGTATGTAAAAAAAATATATATGTATATATATGTATATGTATATAAAAATTATTTTGAGAAAATTTATATAGAAATTTAATATTAAAAGAAAAAATATTTTAAAATTTATCAGCAGACATTTTATAGCATATCATCAATATTATATTTTATTATTATTATTAAAATATAACCAGTTTAATATTAAGTGAGGAATGTATAAAAGATAGAAAATAAAACTATGTCAAATATTAAAATATGTAACAATAAATTATGTTTTAAATTTTGTTTTATATATATATATATGTATATATAAAATGTGTATAATATTTTATTATATAAACCTATCTTGTATTTATATAATATTTATATATACCGCCTTATTTAATACTTAAGTTTCCAATATGCCATAGCAAACCTATGGATTTTGGATACCAAAGTATTCAAATGGCGTATTCAGATGCTATTTTAAGATAAATAGCATTTATATTTATAACTAATAATTAAAAAATTTGCAAAATTTATATTTTTAAATTCATACACTACATATGAAATTTAATTTAAATAATACATTTTAAAATCAGTGTAATCGTTGAAGTCTTGCTGATGTTATTATTTTGAATTTATAATATTATATTTGAGATTTAAGTGTAAACTCAACATTTTTATTCAATTGCAATTTAGAAATTGTTTATAAACTTTTTTAATGCTATATTAAATATAACAAGCACATTATTTTAAATGCCCACCAGGATCGCATAGGTAAATTGAGAGAAACATATAAACCTATAATAATTTGACCCCCTTTTTTTTATTAGTTTTATTATGCTAATTCTTTTATGCTTTATGCAAATTCATTATGCTTAAAAAACATTTTAAAAACTATTGCAAAATAATTTTACAAATAATTTTACATTACTTACAAAAACAATGAGAAAATTGTTATAAAATAACAATTATATATATATATATATATATATATATATATATATATATATATATATATATATATATATATATATATATTTATATAATATATGTATATAAATATACATATATTATATATATATATATATATATATATTTATATTTATAATGTATTAGTTTATAAAAAAAATAACTAAATAAAAATAAACTTACATGTCATTACAAAAGAAAAAGCAAGAAATTTCGAATACCCCACACAATTATTGAAACTCTTGCTTTGAAATTACTGCAGCTATTTTCTAGTAATTTAAGAAAAAAAATAATTAAACCTAAAATATATAGTTACAAAAATTATTCTAATATTATAATTAATTTATTTTTATGAAAAAAAAAATGGTCTAAATTAAAAATATATGTACATGTAAAAAATGAAATGTGCTTCTTTGTTGGAAATTAATGGTTTGCAAAAAAGCACATTTTCATTTTAACAATTCTTAACGCTAACAAATTTCTTTACTATTTTAATAATGCTAAACAAAAGTAGAAAAAATTTTTAAATCAAAAAATAACTCAATCGTAAAATAGAGCAAAACAATTAAGACAAAAGAGTGTAGGTAAATGAGGATTTTTTCAAAAGCAGTTCACTTTTTTCATTTTATAAAATCATATATGTTTGTTCAATTTTAAAAATAAATTGACGAACACAACGCCAGTTTAAATAATGAAATTTATTTTAATATTTTTAATTTTTACAAATTATATTTTAAACTTTTAAGAATAACAAGAACTCCAAAAATTATGTTTTCAAAAAATTCATTCCTGAAGTAAATCTTTTCATAATTTCTGATTCAAATCTATGTATATAATATTCATATACATACATTTGCATATAAATCACACATTGTATATCTACATATTATTATGTATGTGCACAATGTACTGCAATTAAATCAAATTCTTGAATTCAACAGTAAAAAAGGTAGAAGAAATAAATAATTGGAAACCAAGCAGATATAAAAGAAAAGTAAATAATACATATGTATTTCCTTTAAATATATATATATATATATATATATATATATATATAATATACGTTATATATATAATATATAAATATGTTATATATATATAATATTATATATTATATATATATACATATATAATATATCGATAGATAAGATGTATGGATATATACTGCAATATATATTGTATATACTCGTATAAATACATAAATATCAATTTTAAGTTTCGTATTAACTTACAATTTATTTTGTTTTCATATTAATTAAAAACCCAAAAAAAAAAAAAAAACGAACACGAAAAAAATATTATGAGCCCAATTTAATTAAGAAAATATGAAATAGAATTATTCGCATATTTCGTGTTTTCTTAATAAATACATACATACATACATAGTTATATTTAACAAAAAAGATAAAAATTTCAAAAACTTAAGTTCGTTTTTAAATACAAAAATTTAATATATATGAACGAAAATAACTGGTTTTTATTACTTTATATATATTGGCAGCACTGCATTATATGAAAAATTAATTTAAATAAAATGACATACTTATATCGTAAAAACAATGGAAAAATTATTATATACATAAACCTGAATTATATTGGTTTGCGTTTGTAATATTTTACGTTGTTTCGTATACAAATTGGAATGAAAACGATATTAATTCTCAGAGAAAATATTATTATTCGTTTTCAGCAGAGTGATTGAAAGAAGTATTAGGATATTATCAGAAGTATGTACATAAAATAATATTAACTAAATCGATATGTACCGTAAAAAATTTATAAGACACGAATCAAATACAAGTTATTTTTGACAATAATTTCTTATATTTTACGGTATATATCATCTTAGTTTACTTGATGAGTTTGCTAGAGCTATGAATTTGATTTATTTTTTATAACTTCTTACTTTTATTAGATTATAATTAATTTTAATCAATTCCAATTGAAATATATTCATTCTATTGAACTATGAATGATTTTATAACAGTTATAACATTCACATTATAACAGTTATAATATTATAACAGTTTTGAAAAAACAATTATGAACTACTTTATTAAAATAAAAAAGAAAATCATGTTTTGCATTATTACTAAACAAAAAAATTAAAAAAGAAATATTTATATTATTATGTATGTACCTATATTAAATATATTCAAAAGATTTTATTATACATATAAGTATATATAAAATTATACATTTATAAGATTTTTCTTTTATACGAATATTTTAATTTTTTATTTTTTAAACAACTATATGAAATGACAATAATACTATACTTATACATAAAAATAAACATAAATTATTATACATAAAGAATTCAAAATATTTATAATAAACGTTTAATAAAAAAAAAGAAATTAAAAAAAAATTAGAAAGAATTACAATAACTAGAAACAATGTAAAGAACAATCTCACTGATATATTTATTGATATACAAAAACACAACACATATTCATATAGAAAACTATCATATTTAGACATTAAATTTAAGAAGATATTTGATTTAAATAAAAAAAAAAGAACAATATCATAACAAGAAAAAAATACACTAAAAAACGGAAAATAACAGTGAAAACTCCAATGAAAATAAAAAAAAAAAAAATAAAAAAGTGGTTTTTAAATTAATAACCAAAAAAGAATAAAGAACTACACATAATTTATTATATATATTTATATTAATATATTGTATACATTTATACTTTTATGCATGTATATATGTATATAACATTATACAAATATTAATTTATATTAAAAGTAAAAAATAGTATAAAAAATTCTGCAAAATGTAGAAGAATTGAATATGTTAATTAATAATATGAGAAATAAAAGAAATAATGTAGTAAAAGTTGAAAATTTCACATTATATAAATAATTTCAAAAAAAAAGACACATTTATATATATGTAATTCCTATAATTGTATACCTATATTAAAATACAATTACATATTATACAATTTATATTATTATATAATAATATTTACGATATGAATATAAAATATATAAAGGTAGATGGACACTGTGATCATAAGCGAAATTAATGTCTTCTGACTTTTTTTATTCAGCAATTCACATTTGATTACTGAATAAAATATGTATGTCTAGACGACAACTTTAAACTTGTAATCACAAAGAAATTTACATATAATGTAATCAAAATATTATATCAATATAATATAATATAACATATTATGTATACTTATATATAAAATAACATATGAAAAAAAAATATAATATAATTCAAATTCTTGTATATTTAAAGAATAAATAAAAATTCTTGACAATAAAATTATTTTTTTCTCGGCAAAATAAAGAGAGACTAACATGTTGTTTTTCTTTTTCAATATACACTATACTGATTCACCATTAACTTTCTTTAGTTCCACTTTCTGCAAAAATTTTATTTCATTTCAGAATTGCTATAACAGCTCATTATATTAGTAAACATTTTATAATTATATATTACCAGCAAATTACCATTCTGTGTAGTTTACAGGGCTACACAGAAGACAATTTTTTTGCAATTACCTAACGAACTATTTTTTTTTAAGGGGCGCTAGGGAGTAAAGGAAGGAACGAAAATAAAAAAGGTAGTTGTATTGTATGATTGTGGCACCTACAAAATCAATTAATCTCTCAAAAAATTTTTTGTATTAACTTGTTAAAATTTAAGGTACAACAATATAAAAACCTTTTGAAATTTATAAGGCTGACGGCAGTAGCAGAAGAAAGAATGAATCTATTGTGTTAACTTGTGTCGGGTTGTAATTTACCAGATGCACTGTGCTTTTATTTGGGTGATATTTACTTTTATATTCTTTTATTTCCCAGTTTATCATACTTTTTTTTTAAATTTTGTGTGATTTATGGTAATATAGATAATCATGTCAAAACTCAACACAAAAAGGTCATGTCGCGGTATTCATTATTTGATTACTGGAAAATATATAATTTTATCGTGGTCAGTGCCACCTTTTGAGGAATAGAATAAGCTTCAAGATAGAAAATATAATTTTTTTCTTGAGCAATATTCCTTCAACTTTCGACATTTTTTAGATACATCATATAGACAGAGTTGAAACAAAAAATTCATTTTCAAAGGGTACTTCCCGGTATTTTATTTTTTTTTTTTAAAGTGTTTGTGCTTTTATCAAAAACAACGAATATTTTAAGCCTTTCTATTCGCAAGTATCGTGTATTTCCTCTAGTGTCGCAGTAACTTTATTCATATGCCGCCAGGTGAAATGTGTACACAGCTAAATTTTTAACCGCAAAAAAATAATCTGGTTAATAATTTAATATTTACATCCTAGAATGTTTGAGGGCGCCAGAGGCAAACTTCTCGGTATTTAGGCTCTACTAGCTGTAAAGCCATCTAAATTTGCTGAGCTAAAATATTTTGCACATAAACATTTAATTTACTGAAAGAAAGAAAATTATAAATTTAATTAGGTAACCCAGCATTTACACATACAAGTTACTTGCAAGCAAGTTTGTATAATATTAATTGTCAATTAGTTTTTCGAAATGTCAAATTACTTGCTATTATGACGTAGGCGTTTAGCAAGTTAAATTTTTGAAAATGTCTTTGAGAAGAAAACAACTAGCAATATATATAATTGTTTATAAATTTTAGAAACCATAAGTTTGCTAAGTTTAATTTTTTCAAAACAAAATTCAAAAATTTTAAATTAAAAAAAAAAAAAAATCAAAACAACAAATTTTTTTTTGTGAATTTCTCAATATGTCAAATTACTTGCTCAAATTACTGGCAGCAAAATTTTCTTGCAAGTTGAACTGCAAGTAAACAAGCAAGTAGAAATATTTCAATGTGTTAGTAAAATTTTTGTATGTATTGCAACTTTCTTGCAAGTAACTTGTACGTGTAAACGCTGGGTAATACTCGTAAGTCGTTGACTTGCAAGATATATAATATTGAATCCATATACCAGCAGTAATCAAATCAATGAGTAATAATTTGAAATGAACATGAACCAAAATTTTACAAACTTTTTGCAGTTCTGCATATTGTTTTCCTCTAGCACCTTTACAAAAGCGCATTTTTATTGGAGCAAAAAACTCATCATATGCACATAATATTCCATATAAGTCTAAACCAAAGCGGTGAACGACAACGACGGGCGATTTCTGTTGTAAGCCCAGGAAAACAGCAGACCGGCAAAATCTTGTATCAGTATTTTGCATATAAAACCGCACACACATGCCAACATAAAATATCAAAAAACGTCAGCGGAAAAATAGCAACTAGGGCTATTTTACAATAGACGCTTAAACTCGCGACTGTAATTTGGCCTGTTTTTGGGCATTCCCCTTTAAATGTGTGTATTTTATACGAATTCTGATATTTCGTTGTAGAAAAGCGTTCTTGTTCTGTTTTTAACTTAAAATTTAATTTGATCAAGTTTTTGAGAGAGAAAAAAGGCTGCAAAAAATTAAATAAAACTTAAATTTCATATATAATACAATAGTTCGTCGCAAATTGAAAGAACCAATAAATTCAGTTTTACTGCATAACAAGAGCTGTTCAAACATGTGTACGCAAAACTGAAAAATATATTTAAAGAAATAATATAGAAATTCCAATTCAATGTTTGAATTCTTTTCAATGTTTGAATTCTTTTCAATGTCAATGTCTGAATTCAATGTTCTTTTCATTTATGTTATAAAATTTTAGGTTTTAATTTTGTAAAAATACTTCCAACTTTTAGACAATTTCCTCAACAAAAAACTCGAAATGCAAATGTGTACGTAGGTAGAAAACATGACATATATAAGAAAAAAACGACGAAAAGAGTATAGTACAGAAGTGTCATTTGTTTAAAAAATCTTTTTGCAAAGATATTTTTAAAGAATTTCCAAATCATTTGGCATTTCCAACATTATAATATGTACATAAATAAACGTCATACCATAAGAATAAAAATACAAAATGCCAAAATCAGACACTTGAAATATACGTGTAATTTTCATATTTTCAACGGGAATAGTTTGGTCATTTTTCCAAATAAGTATTTCTTTTTATAACAAATTAAGTGGTTTTTAGTTAACATTTAATAGTTTTCAATGCTTTTTTATCGAGTAAATAAACTTTTTCTATAAAAATTAATATATTTTTTGAATCAATAAGCCAGATATCTGGCTATATTATTAAAATGAGATCTTTAGGCTTATCAGCTTTAAGGTAATAAATTGAAATATCATAAAATTTTATTAAAAAAGTTAAAAAAAATTTTAATTTCAATTTTAGCTTTGTCCTTACGGGCATAGTTATAGGAAACGCATATTACCATAAAAAACAATTTTATCCTTCTGTGGTTTATATTACAAAATCGAATCCATCGATGGCTGTGAGTATTTACATATAAAATTATTTCAGAATTACAAAATATTAGGCTTGTTAATGAACTTATGAAAGATAACTTCTTTCAATTATATAAACACATATTTAAAAAATGCATGATTTAAATATTTTCATTGTGATTTTAGGTAATATACATTCAATTTTTTGTTATTGTTTTGATGCTAGGCAAGCTTTTAAGAAAAGTAAGAAAACCCTTACTGTAGCCAAAATGAAGAAAAACTGATCATTCATTCCATGTTTTTGTGTTAGATTTTTTTAGGAACATTAAGAGCAGCTGAATTTGAGCATTATATGGAGAGATTTTGGTATGCTTTAACCGAAACATGTTTAGCATTTACTGTATTTCGGGATGATTTCAATCCACGGTTTGTTGCACTATTTACAGTGTTATTATTTTTAAAATCATTCCATTGGTTGGCTGAGGAGCGCGTGGACTATGTAAGTTTCCATTTTTTTTTTTCTGTAACTATTTTAAATTAAAAAGGACACGTATGCGTGGGCTTATACGTTTTGACCTAATTAATAATTCAAAGTGAAAAATTTTGAATTTGTGCATAAACTATATTTTAAGGTAAAAGTGCTAAATTTTTAAAATTCATGTACTCCTTATTACAGATGGAACGAAGTCCTATGATCGGCTGGCTATTTCATATCAGAGTTACTAGTTTGCTATCTATTTTAGGATTTTTAGATTATTTAATGATTTTGCACGCTTACACCTCAACAATAACTAAAGGACCAACAGTACAGTTGGTTTTTGGTTTCGAATATGCGATTTTAATAATAATGGTCGCAAATACAACTATTAAGTATGTTTTGCACGCAGCAGAAATGCGTGCTGATGCCCCGTGGGAGAATAAAGCTGTTTTTTTACTTTACACCGAATTAATTATTGGTTTAATAAAAGTTATTTTGTATGTACTTTTTGTTGTAATTATGGCCAAAATTTATGCGTTGCCAATGTTTGTATTCCGACCAATGTTTTATACCATGAGGTAAGATTTTCATAGTTTGTTTAGATAATTTTTTATCACATTATGTTTTTAGAAATTTCAAAAAAGCGTTAAATGATGTGATAATGTCAAGAAGAGCTATTCGTAATATGAATACGTTGTATCCAGATGCTACACCTGAAGAATTGGAACAATCAGACAACATTTGCATTATATGCAGGTATATTTATCGTAACCAGAAATAAAGGACTTGTATTATAAAAATATATTTATTCCTCAGAGAGGATATGATTAATAATTCAAAGAAGCTACCATGTGGCCACATATTTCATACATCTTGTTTGCGATCTTGGTTTCAGCGTCAGCAAACTTGCCCAACTTGTCGTCTCAACATTTTAAGAACGCATCACACAAATTCATCACAATTGCCAAGACAGGACGGAAATGCAAATGTTGCTCCACAGGCTCAAGCGGCGGGTATTGGTAATGCAGCTAATCAAAATCAAGTTCCTGGGTTTAATAATAATTTGCAAAGTAGGTAAACATGTTTAAATTTTTATATACTTTATTTATAAAAAATTATTTTAGACCAGAATCCTTTTGCTCATATTTTTGCACAAAATTTGGGTAACATTAACAATTTTGCAGCTGGGGCTGCTCCAACATCTTCCGCAAATAATATTTCAGCAAACAATACTGCAACTACTACAACAACAACTGGCGCAACTGGCAGCACTGTTCCGCCATTTGTTTTGCCGCCTTTTCCATTTATTGCGCCTTTTGCAATGCCTCCACCACCAATGCCACCAGGTTTGGATACATTAACTGATGAAGAATTAAGAGCTATAGAGGGTAATGAAAGAAAACATGTGGAGGAAAGAATTAAAGTAGAATATTTAAATTGAATGTATCCAAAATATATTTATTAAGAATTATCATTTTAGCTTTTGCGTAATATCCAATTGTTATTGGATGCATCCGTTGCTTTAATGAACCAATATTCAGCCGTGACTGCTCATTTAGCACCCATTCCTATTCCCCCCACTACAGCTGCTCCAAGCTCAACAAGTCAAGCCAGTTCAAGTTCTAATGCGTCTGGGCCAACGCAAGAGAATTGTGAAACTGTAACTGCGAATTCAAGTGGTTTTAACTTTCCGCAAATTAATGAAAAAGACTTACCAGGAACATCAAAATCATCTAGCGATGTAAAGATTGAGGATATTGGAAGTGAAGAAAAGATTGATTTAAGTAAGGATTTAAGTAAGGATGTAAATTTACTTAATAGTGTAAATAATGAAACGAAAGGTAAAACAAACGGTACGAGTATATCAAATGAAAATGAAAATTCTGAACTGAATGAAATACGTCGACGAAGATTGCAAAAATTTTTAAACGAGGAAAGAAATGATAACAACTAATATTTAATAAATTGCAATAAAAAAAACAATTAAATTTATTAATTCAAACCATATTAAATAAGTTAAAATTTACAGATTGAAAAAAAAAACAAAAAAAAAATTAAAATTAATTGTTTTACTTCTAATACTTTATTACAATAATTGCTAAAAAACCATTATTTATTTGGAGAAATAAAAACATAAGTGATTGTATTATTTACATTTTTTTAAAAAAGAAAACAGTTTTTCAAGAATAGTCAAAAATTTAAAAAGCAAGAATATTAAAAATATTCATGAAGACCTTGTAACCTTTTAAGTTACATTCTTTGTAGAAAATTAATTTATGCTGTAAAAATTAAATTCTAAATCAATTATACTGTTTCAAAAGTATATTTTATTTTTGTCAAATTAACAAATTGGCAAAATAATTTCCAGTTAAACAATCAACGTTTCCAGTTAAACGCTGAATCATATGAAAAAAATTAAATTTTTTAAGAAAATTAAACTACAGAGTGTGAAAGGGAAGATTTTCAATATTTGAATTAAATTTAGGAACGTACATGTATAAAAATTTGATTGATAATGCAGTTTGATAATTTATTTTTCCGCTGCATGTGTTATTCAGCAGAAATCTTAAATAAATATAATATGTATGTACGTTGTTTTGAGTTTTTTATTCATTTAGTAAATTCGCATACTCCTATATGAAAATATTTTTCATATTATGTCTACCTACTTTTAAATTTAAGTGGAAAGAATTCTAAAATTGTAAAAGACAAAGAGTCTTGGAATAACATACTGAAAAAAATATATAAAGGTATCAGTTTTGGAAGATAAAATTAAACTATACCAGATAAAAAAACGAAATGAAAATTTACAAGGGTTAATATCCCTGATAAACTCAACAAAAACTGAAAGCTGCTTTTAACATATTATAATCATAATTAAAAGTTAAAATACATACCCATTGTATAAAACTGACAATGAAAGGTTTTTTCTCCAAAAAAACAAATCCTGAAAGTAAAATATCCCACCATGTTATGAGATCAAGAGTACACTAGTAAGTTTCAGAATATGGTCGAAATTCGGACGAAGGAAACGTTTAGGAATCAAAATACATATTAAAAAGCTGTAAAATGTAGCTTGGAAAATAAAAGAGAAGTGTTATCGATAATTTTGTTGTGAGTTGAATCGTGTACATTTTTTTTTTGTAAGTTTATATTTTATGCAGAAATACATTATGAATTTGTGTTCAACTTATTAAAGCTATAGGTTAGAATTAATATGAAAATAGCAGTAACAATAGCATCCGAGCTATTTCTATCTTGTAGAGTGAAGAGAACGAAAATATCTAAATATGTATATTTATTGAAAAAGTTTTAATACTATTTTTATTAGTTAGCTAAAATCATTATTGCCCCAAATACTTATAAATAAAGGTTATTTTTTTTGCTGGTAGATGTTTATCTTCAAATTTACGAGCATTTTTCAAATCCAAAATGTAAATTCAAATTAAAATGTGGCATGTTCGATATAAAATCTTTACTAAAAAAGAGGCACGCTCGAAAATTATGAAAACTTAAATTTACAAATAATCACATAAAAAATGTAAGATATTAAAAATCTGGAAAAGTAAATTAATTAGTTCCTGCGGATCTTCAATGATGCAAAAAAAAAAAAGATTTTTAAGATTTAATTTAGAAATTTAAGTGCAGATCTGAATAATCGAAAATCCCCTATGTAAGTATGTTTAGTATAAATATTTTTCATTTTTTTCATTTATTTATTTATTTTTTCTAATATGTACATATGTATGTATACGCACAAATCATATTAAATTAAGTTAATATAAATATGTACCATATATTAATAACTTTTAGTAATTCATTAATTAATTTTAATGTAAAACCAAAAAGACTTATTACACTTGAGAAGCGTAGAGATTTTTTTAATAAATCTTATGTATATTCAAATAAAGCTGTTGAATAATCTAAGAGGGACAAAATGATATTATGAATTTAAAAAATGATAGGATTATGTTAAGCAAATAACGTTAACAAAATTTCTGTTATTTTCCCTTTGAAAGTATTTGAAATTATTCAAGACTAAACTTAAAATAAAAAAGAAATGATGTTAGCAAAACGGCTTTAGATTAATGTTGTATGCTTATAATCAATCTAATCATTTATTGATTAATGAATATAACATAATCTGTATAAGTAATTAGTTAGGTTTAATAAATTCAAATAATAACAGTTAGGTGAAAAAACGTCGAATAAATATGTTATAAATCGACCTAAACTGTTACATGGTCTAATACAAAAATTAATAACGGTATAGAACTTATACTTAGTGTGTTTGGCCAGTTGGAAAATATCTCAGAAAATTTACATATTTTTAAATTATAGTCAATTAGTTACTATAATTTTGAAAAATACAAAAATGTAAGCGTAAATGCTTTTGTGTCTTACTTTATAAGTTATCATAAAAATCAATTTAGACACAAAATTATATAAAATTATATGCATACTCGTATTTACATATTATTTACTTTTATTTTTAACATTATTATAAAATATAAACTTATACGTATTGCCATTATACTACCATTTCATTTATACTACAGATGTAGGTGCATCTACATAATCGTAAACATACACACACAACCAACCTTAAATTCATAAATTTTTCGTGACTATAATAATGTGTTTATGTAACTATGTACCTGTATATTTTTTTCTAGAGGGAGAGACCAAGTTCTAATAATCACGAAATCATTTTAAATGCAATAAAATTCTATTAAAAAACTTTAAAAAAATTTAATACTTCACTGTATTTTTTATATAAAACACCAACAGCAATATACTATAAAATTTTTGATTTATGTATGTATTCTATTAAGATGGTATACTAAAAAATGAAAATTTTTTTATTGACCTATTATGTATGTACATATTTACAACATTAGTATGTACATTAGTATACATGTTTTGCACTATTCTGTATATGTAGGTGGGTAATTTATGTTTTCAACAGGTTCGCGTGATTTCTTCGTATTAAAATTAAATAAATAAAAGCGATATTTAAACAATTTTAAAGTTATGAAAAGTTTTATAATATAAATCAATTGAGTTATTATACATTTATTAAAAATTTAACAAAATGCAAATATAAAATGGCATTTTAAGTAAATTGTTTTGATTTTTCATTAATATATCATAATTTTACTATAGTTATACCGAATATGTGTAAGAAAATTGTTTTTTTTTTTTGTAAGACATTAATACAATTTCGAGATGAATCATGGTATATTTTCTCTTTGAAAATTCTGCAAACTGGTATCACAAAATAATGCCCCAATACACCAATTAGAGCTTTAAGTGCTCTCAAAGCAAGTAAAATTCTATAAACATTCTATTATTTTTTTTTTAAATATTGTAAAAGTTTGCGAAAATAGATTTTGGAGTCATGCTAATTAAATTGAAAGGTTTTGAAGTTAAAAAATTGAATAAATCTCTAACTAAATATTTGCATTCACTGTCATGTAGATTATTATTTGCTAATAACACATAACACACGCTTACGTACATATGCAGATATGAACGTATTATGAAACATTAATAAATGTAATTTTAGAAAAGTGGTAAACACCATACTATAAATAGTTATGATTGAATGTTATTAAGCATGATATCATGATTTTGTACAATGTGAAAGTATTTTTTGTTAAATTATTATTATTTTTTTAATTTTTTAAATGAAGTCCTACATTTAATTTTTGTGGGTGTTTAAAAATTTTATGTGAAACCTATTAAAAAAATTTTGAGAACGAGCTTTTGTACGTATATGTTATAAACAGAATGTTTCGCATAAAGTGGCAAATAATTTCGGGGATGATTTCTTCCCCAACCCTTACAATTTTTTACTGAAAATCGATCAGAGATTCATCCCTGATATTATTTGTCATTTTGTGAAACACCCTGCATACATATTATGTTAGGCTAAAAGATGCAATAAAAATTTGTTAATTCTATTCAAAACGTTACGTAAATTATTATGTTCAATTTGAAAATATTCTTCGAATGGACAAGTATAGTAAAATTTTAAAACAAATTATAATCCATAAAATTGTAAAAATGAAATTATATATTTTAAATTATAGCACTATCTAATTATAGTCATATAAATGCAATATTATGTACATAGAAGTATATGGTAAATATTTTATTAGTGCACAATTTTAAGTTGAGTATATGTACTTAAAAATTTAAATTTAATAGTTATAAAATTATTAGAATTTTAAATTATGATATTATTTTTTTTATATGTATGTTATGAAGGAAAATATTATGTACACACATATGAATGTATATTTGTAATGTAGAGTACCCATGAATAGATATGGCCAATTTTCATTTCTATACACACATATATAAGGAGATATTATTAATGATAATTTTTTGGTTATTTACTGTATTGTTTATGTGCATAATGCATGCACGTATTTAGTATGTAAGTTTAAAAATTGATTGTTTTTTGTTTATAAGTTTATTGAATATGTATGTATATTTGTGCAGTTCTTTTATGTTTTATATACATAGTGTATATATAGACGTTGTCGAGTGAAATATTGATCATTATAATTTTTTGTAATATGAAATATTTATTAGAGCGAATTTTTTTGTTTTTGTTTTCTTATAAGCCTATAGGGACCATATTGTGCTTTTTTTTCAGTTTTATTCTCCAATTGTTGCAATAACGGATGAATTTAAAAAATTATAATGTGCTATAGTTGGTGGTTGTTTTATATTATTTAATCATTATGCCTGGTTAAGCTTGAAAAGCAACAGTTACAAACTAATTGTATATGTATATCATAAATTTGAATTTTATTTGGCTTTTAAAATTGGAAATTTTCAACTAATTTTAATAATATTGAATAATTTTAAAAATATTTAAAATATTTAAATGCAGAAGAATTTATGATTTTTTTTTCTTAGACAATGGAAGAATGTTTTTATTCACTTTATAGTTTAGGGGTTTTTCTATTATACAACTAGGTATATAAGTCTGATTGACTTCCAAGATGTGGTAATACAGTATTATTACGCAATTTAGCTTATAATATTATGCTACTAAGGTAATAATAACTACACAAATCAGCTTGCAATTCAGCTTATAATTCAGATAAAACGGTATTACTACACAATTCAGCTTGTAAATTTGAATTGCTGAATTCTTTAGTAATACCGTATTTTTACATTTTGGAAATCAAAATCTATTATAATAAATTATGAAATTTTTTGATAATATTGATTTCTCTAATATGATTTGATTAATTAAAAATTTTCGTCTTTAAATTATTTTCAAAAATTATGTGCTTATATACAAAAAAGAAACATGAAAATTTAGAATTTATTTCATGGTAACTCCTTTTATTCGTAGGAATTGTTATTTAAAGATGCGGTAGCTA
The DNA here is from genome assembly GCF_029603195.1 of Condylostylus longicornis. Lineage (NCBI taxonomy): Eukaryota > Metazoa > Arthropoda > Insecta > Diptera > Dolichopodidae > Condylostylus > Condylostylus longicornis. Next base: position 1,582,856 of record NW_026578068.1, on the reverse strand, counting down.
CCCGCATTTTACATATATTATGTAATAAATAATTGAATTTGATATGCGTGTGTATATATAAATATATAGTATGGAAATATACTTATTTGCACACATAATACATAATAATATTTTTCATAGATATAAAATTTCCTGTGTGACCGGAAAAGGATTTTTATGAAAAAATTTTCACGTAATAAAGGTTATTAAAATATTTACTCATATTTTATTAGATATATATTCATATATGCCTTAGATATGTGTATTTATATAAAATATAACCAACAATTATTATATATATTATATACACAATGAAGCATACATATACACATAATATATAACTATAATACTGTATGAATGACATTATAATTAGGTACGTGACCATATATTTTATAAAATTATTTTTATTAATTAATAATTGTTGAAGAAAGTCTACTCAAAAGATGTCACAGTAGATTACCCTATCTATTATTTATTATACCTATATGTATGTATTATATATGCGTATATGTATGTATATAAATATTCATGTTGCAAAATATGAAAATTTTCTTCAATAAAATATTATTAATATGTAAATTAAATTTATCTTGTAAGAAATATATTTTGTAAATGACATCAAATTAATTACTCGCTCTTAACTGATACGAATGTAATTATAGCGATAACGATATATTATATTTTAAAAATGTTATATCTATACTTTAGATAAGTAGCTTATATTATGTATTAGAAATTATAGAAAAAAATTAAGTAGGCATAATATTTTAAGTTACATATATGAAATTTACAATTCATTTAACATTTCATAATAAATTATATTTTATTGCATATCAAAATATTGATAATGGCATAAAGTAACAAAATATAAATTATGATTATTTCAATAGCTAATCATATTTTAAATTGTAAAAGAAAATAAGTATATCAATTGAATATCTTTAAATACCTATATCCTTCTTAACATAATATTTTATTTGTTCAAATATTTATCAATGTAAAAAAAATGTAAGAATAGATTGTGTTTTATAAAAATATTCGTAATTATGTTAAACAATTAAGTTGCTAAGTACATACATAGATAAATTTCTCATGTCCGATGTAAAATATTTTAGACGAGAAAGTGTTTACAAATTTAAGTTTTATAAAATAATTTCCAACGATTTACCAGCGTTGGAAACGTAATGAAAAATTGATGGCATATAAAGCCTGTTTTGGGCGTTTTATAACATTAATCCTGGTTATACCAAAAATTTTAGTTTCAAAAAATTTAATTATTTATTAAATTTAAAATTAAGTTGAAATAAAAATCACAATTTAATTACAATATTTTTTAATTAAACCGCGTTACATTTCTATATTTAAAAAATAATCTAAATAAAATAAGCAATTACATAAAAAATATATTTGAATCACTAAAATTTTTTAACTCATTCTTGTTAAGAATATTTATTGAATATAACGTTATGTAATTACAAGAATATGTATATTCTTCTGCTAATATATCACATATTTCATTGTATTACGCAATGTATAATTTCTGTTGGTGGAATTGAAATATATGCATGTACATGCAAAATTAACATTAAAGTTACGAACTTAAGGACTAAATTTATTATGAACTTAATTATTTATTTCTTTATGTTATATATATATATGTACATATATGACATTGAACATGCCCATAATATTGCCAAAATGAATTATAAGTATGTGTACAAGAAAATAAATTTAGAAATTAGAATATTGGAACATAATGAAATTTAAATTGTAATTATTGTGAATTGTTCTAAAAATATGTAAATTTATTTTATGCGTGCACTTAAAGATGTAATAATGCGAGAGTAGGTGTATCAAAATATGCAAAGTGCATAATATTTACTATCATGTACATATTAAATATTTGTTAAGTTAAAATTTATTAGTAAAACATTTAATAATTTTTTATTTTTATTAAAAATTTTTATTTTTTTTATAAGAGAAATAAGTATTTTTTATAATAAATGCCTATGAATATTTTAAAGTATACGCATAAGCAATCATTATTCATTTTAAAATGCCTCTCAAAAGCTTTATATCTTGGAAGCCAGGAAGTGGATATAGCCATGATGCAAAAAACAGACCCTCGCGCTCGTTCAAAAATTGGGTCTCAATAAAATTTTCACTTGACTGTTTTAATTTTTTAATGTTCTTTTAGGCTCAATTACAGAATAAGTCGACGGCAGCCTAGGTCGACTTTACTTTTCAAACATTTTCAAGATACAGAGCTACAAAGCGTTAAAAGTGTTTGCTATTAAACAATATGATTGATGAAATTTCTCTAATCAACCAACTATACTATAGTTTTGTTTGATCATAATTAAATGATTACGAAAAATTCTAACATAACTAAAATGAAAAAGCATGTATTTTTCATCATAAGCCACAAAAAAAAAAAAATAGAAAAATTGTTCGATCAGATCGATCATAAATTTTGTATGATTAATCAGTAACTGATCAAACTTGAGCAGGTTGTTTGAACGTTTATATGTGCACACTATGTATAAATATATTTCCCATATTTTATACACTAAGGAGTATTTCAACGATTCATCACTTAATTATCACAAAGCAAATTATGAAAGGATTTCCGAGTACAACAGTATGCCATAAAAGCCAATATCAGGTTGCTATCAATTTTATAAAATAAATTACTCTATGATCTAAATTTCTTTTAATTAAATAATATTTTAATTAACAAGTTTAATTTATAAATTAATTAATTCGTTATTGATGTAAATTGATTTTTAAAAGCATAATAATATTTTTTTTTTGTTTAATCATAAATTTTAAATTTCATAAATCATCATAGGGGGAATAAAATTTGAATAAATTAAACTTGAACTGTTCCGGACTACGTCAAATAATTAAAAATAATAAAATACAATTCAATATAATGCTATATAATTATAAAATATTTTTTTTTTAACTTATATGTTACAAACAAAATAAAAAAAAAAACATTTTTTTTAATTATTTCCTTAAAATTATATAGAATTTTCTTATTTGCAATCTACATAATATACACAAGCATATTATATAACATCATTTATGCATAAAATTATAATATAAAGCAGTTAAATAACATGAAAAACAAAGTATAGCAAGAAAAAAAACCATTATCTTTTAAAAACTTCAAAAATCTCTTGATTTTATATGCAAAAAAGTAGAAAATAATAAAAAAAAGGATTCCCTCTTTTATTTAACAGCAAACACAGTACATGCAACATTTGTAATAATTTTATTTTGCCGCTTTTACAATTTGGTTGTGACGTTGCTCATTTTTGGAAAATTTGTTTCCCCAATTATAATATTTCATGCTTTGTTTTTTTTCGCTTCATTTTAATTTGCTTTCCAAATAGGATGGAAAATATTTTCTTTTAGTTCTATATTTTTTTAGTTTTTCATTTTGCTTTTTCTTGAAAATTTTCAATTTTCAAGAGGGAAAATTGCATATAACATACACAATAATATACAATTTTATTATGTATATATATAGAAAAGTAAAAGAAGCAAAAAATATAGAAAATATAGTGCAACATGTAAAAGAAAATTTTGTATAAATTGAAAATGAAAAACAGTAAAAATTTGCATGCGAATTAAAAGTGTTTTGAAAGAAAACAAGAAAATTAACAAATAAAAATTATTACGAGCTCTAACTCTTATATACATATGAATATTTCAAAATCATATATATGTAGGTATGTAGTTAAAATTTTGATTTGAATTTATATATATACATATGTAAATAATTACTAATAATTTGAATTATTATTAATTAATTTAGTAATATGCAATATACTGTGAAAATTAAATAGTGAAAAATTTATAACTAAAATATTGTTATACAATAAAATTAATAAAGTGATAGTAGAGCTTTCTAAAATAAATTATGTTTACATTTTTCAGAAATACATATATACTTTTAGATTTCCGATAAACAAGTTTACGCATATCGCAAGTACGCCAGATATATTGTAGGTATATGATACACCTATTCGAAATTAATCTCTAATTAAACATGACAATTACATTTCACTTCACTTAAGTTAATGAAGACATTATTATATACGCTTTTTATATGCTTTTTCTGTGTAATTTCGGTACAATTTCGGTATAGTCTACATTTTTTGTTTATAATAAAAATGGTCGCTCTAAATTAAAATACTAGTTAAAAATTTTGTATATACATATGTATATACGCTATAATATGTCGACAAATAGTCGTAATATGTATTTTTAATAGCATGTATATATGTATATACATATATGTACACAGTTTAAAAGCGTGAAAACACAAAGTAAACAATATTTTTGTTGTTACTTAAATATTTATTTTGAAACAAATAAATAAAGAAAATACTATATTAGTGTAGAAAAATCGTAGTAAATAGTGTTATAGTTAAGTTAAAATAATTGTAGAGAGATAGAGAGCAAAATTTGATATTCGAGATTTTGAAAAATTGCTATTTTATATTGTAATATGCGTTTAATAGGTGGAATTTGAATTAATTTAATAAAGGTTGGAAAAATTTAATCGTTAAAATAAATTACATAATTGCTTTACTAACAGTTTAACTATATGTTATAACCATTATAATAATTATAATAATAATTTTTTTTATTTTTAATTCTAAATACTAAAAATATCTCAAAATGTCAGTTATCAATGTTTTCCAATGAATTTTTTATTTGAAGTACAAAATATAATTGGGAGGAAAATAATATATTTACATTGTCAATAAAAAATTCGAATTAGTAATTTGATTGAATTAAAATTATGAGCTAGCCCTAGTTTTATAGTTTTTTTTAAATAAAACAATAAATGATAGAATTACTATTTTGCAAATAAATATTGAATTATGTACCAAGAATTTGGAGACTTTGCTTTTTCAAATACACTCATCCCTTGCTTTACGGTTCTAGAAAAATTTTATTTGCTATTACAACATTAGAAAACAAGAATCATTTTTGCATTTTAAAAATTTTTACTAAATCGAATATTTTTTCCGTAAAAAGAGATTTTAATTTAATTTTTGAATTTCGTAAAACCAAAATTCCGTATTAAGCGAGGAATGAGTGTGATAAAATATTTTATCACACTAATTATTTATAGTGCAAAATATAAACCAGGTCCAGCTCATCACTGCATGCATGCATTTTGTATTTTATGTGTTTTAAGCATTATGTGTGTATGTGCATGTATGATTTATTTTACATTTAAATTGAAAAATTTTGTTTACTAACTAAAAATATCCAAAATTTTGTTTAAAAATATAATTTAATTTATTTTCTGTCGAAACAATGCTATTTATAGCCCTGGCTCACTTTTATGTAAAATATACCTGATTTTATTTTGTTATATTAGTATGTACATAGATAGTTTATTAATTATCAATTAGTTCTTTGCTATTTAATTAAAAATTTCCATAGACATTATCAATATTGCTTTATTGAACAAGTGGATAGCTAGTACGCTTAAATTTTTCTTCTTCCTGTTCTTCAATAACTTTTTCTTCAAATTCGAATCCAAATAGTTTTCATATAGTTTTTGGCAAAGAAAGAACTTTTCAAAATATTTTCTTTAAATTTTCAATTTCATTAAAAAAATTTTCGAATATAAAATGCGGCATTTTATAGAAAAAATATGTTAAAAATTACTTTTAAATAAAATTAAATAGGAGAAAATTTGTTAGTAAACATAAAAAATTCAAAAATAAAAAGAGAAAGTAAATAATAACTTAAATAAGGTAAGAAGCGTATAGCATCCTTATCATTTTTTTCTAAATTCCTTTCCTTCCAAAAATGTTTGTATATTTTTGCTTAGCCTTTTGCCAAATCTAGATTAATCTGCATGAATTTTGTCCAATTTTGTTTTGCAACTTGACCTTCTAGTTTTTTTTTGCTCTTAAAAACATTTTGTTAAAATTAAAATTGATAAAAATTCGTGTGATTATGAATGAAATTGTTGGGTATTATAAAATTTAAAAAATGTTTATAAGATTAAATTTTATAAATTTGTTATTTTCTTCACACTTCTCTTTGACATCAAATATTTGGTGTTCACGATTTAATTACAGCAAACGATATTTCGTGCCCTGTAAAATAAAAATTTTTACAATATTGATTAAATAACTAATACTTGAATAGCCAAAAACCTGGTGCGTTACCCTAATTCATAATTTCAAGAAAAGCGATTCCATATTCTCATTAAATGAAAAGCAATTAAATAAAATGTTCATATAGGTAAGTTTAACTGGAAAGGCCAAAATTTACTTGCTTACTTTTTTTTAATGTTTGTAGTTTACCACTATGTGTGTTATATCTTAGAGTTGTCAGCACCTATATTTATTTTTGTATGTTTTTTCTAAAGAATTTTCCCGTTTATTTAATTTTTTTCCTCTTTAATTTTTTTTTTTTATTTTATTTTTGTTGCTCATTATTATAACATAACCTCAGGAATTATATTTTAAATATTTACATATTTTTGTACAAATTTTTATAACATATGTATATACATATATATGTAAATACACATATATATGCTCACACTTATACGTAATGATTTTGTTGTGTTTTTATATTGTATATGGCCTTATCCCTTTTGCTTTTAGTCTAATATCTAAACCCAGTTGAAAATAATGGTACAAATTATATATGTGAATGCTTCGTTCCATTTATACTTGTATTTAACATTAACTTGTATAATATAAGTATGTATAACACAATATAATTATATAGTTTTATTAGGACATTACATGTATAGGTATTTGTTAAAAATTTTGTATCTTTTGATAATAAAAAGACTTATATACAGTCTCAGAGAAAACGAAAATGTACACGGTAACATAGCATTGAAAAAAATGAAAAAAAAAAAAATTGAGCTAGAATTTTTTTTTCTTATGGCATAAAAATGTGAAAAAGAATTTCTGTGGGAAACTGAAAAAAAAAAAAATTTCTTTCATTCAATTTTTTCTTGTTTTTTTTTATTCTTTTTAGAATAACAAAATAAAAAAATATTAACAAAAATAAAAAAAAAGTATGCAAAAATAAATTAAAGCCACAAAAAAACAAAGCAAAAAGTCCTTATATCAACAACAAAATAAAACAAAAACAAAAAAACGAATAAAAAGGAAGGAAAATAACTGTTTTATTTTTTTTTTGTTCTTTGTATTTTGTTATATTTATTCTCGATTATCCTGTGTGAGCACCTGTCTGACGCAAAAGATTTTAAATTTGAATATAAATTTAATTTTACATTAGTTTTGCATTTAAATAACTTTTTGTCATTAGGGAACCTTATAACTCTATATATACAGAAAAATGTATTCACGTGTTTACATATATTTATTTACGTAGGCATACAAACATACATACATGCATTTATTATTGTATGTATATGTATAGATACCTCTGAAATTATACAATTATTATTTAAATAAAAAAAAATAAAATTATTTTATATAGTATCGTAGAACAAATTGCCTAAAAAGTTAATATCCCAAATTTACTCGCTTATTAACATTTATTAAAATCAAGATGAGGCTAGTGTGTCGGTATAACATTTAATAGAGGACATTTGGGAATTAATTTTATAGACACATAAAATTTTTTAATATAAATTGAATAGTAAAGAGACCGAATATATAATTGATAGTAAATGCATAATAGCGTATGAATCGTTTAAAATGAAAGTATATTGTTGCAGTATAATTGTATAACAGTATAAGAGCACAGTAAAATATAATAGTATATATAATGATAAATATAAGAGCAATCGAAGTTACATTGTAAATTATTAATACCGAAGATTTGACATTTATTTTTAAATGTGGCAATTCCAAACATTTTGATTAAATATGTAGAGTTACTAATTGAAACTACACTTTTACTAAGGTTAGTGTATTTGGATGTATACTCACTTCTATAATTTAAAGTGTTTACGTTTCAAACGTAAAATGAGCACTTTTTGTTTAATCTATTTTGTATAATTTGTTTTAATTATTTTTTATTTTTTTTTCGAATAAAATGACAATTTCAAAAACGTTGACATTTTGAAATTAATGCATCAGTTTGATTTGGTATATGTATGTATGTATAAAATAAAAACAATTGTTTCTTTTCAATTTAAAAAAGATATATATATACACGTATATACATATAAATTTCTGCTCCCCTTCAATCTTTGTTAGTTTCATTAAAAAAAAAAGGATAAAAACAAAATTTGCCGTTTACTGTTTTGCGATACCCCCAACGATTTAAAAAATTTTTGCATTTGACAAAAAATGAAAATCTTATTATATAAGTGGATATCAAATTTATTGAAAATTGTAGAAGTTTTGTATATGGGCGATCTATTGATTGACATGTGATGTTTACTTTTTAAAATAATATTTTTTAATTGGAAAATGTCATATTCCGTTCTCTGAATTGAGAATTTTTTGATATTTAATGTGACATATAAATAAAGCATAATCAGAAAAGCTATGTATTTCGTTTCTTTGAAATTAAATTGAATTAAATGAAATTTTCGTCGTTTTTTGTGTGGCTTCAGGATATTTTAATTTTCTTTTAATATTTTTATTAAAAAAAATATTTATTTACTGATAATTTATAAAAAAAAAGAATTTCTTTCAACGATTCCGTTGTTTTTTTATCCATATGTTGTTTTTTAATATTAAATTTCGAGGAAAATTTTTATAGTTAAAATTTTTTTGTTACTGAGCATTTATACTCTTTTCTGAATTAGCTAAAGTCTTTAAAGCGATTATTCTTTGATAACTAAAGTGCATTTTTAAGGTACATGTCATATGCGTCTTTGAATAACTTAAAATTTATTTAAATCATAATTAACGAATTTTCTAAATTTTCGAACAAAGTAGTAAAGGTTCTCAATTCTTTTCAAATATTTATGTAATGCAAAATAAATTATTATAAGAAAACATTTTTATTCGAAATAAATTGTAGATTTCTATTCAAAAACATTATAAACCATAATGAAGCCTGCACAAGATTGTTGCATAAAACTATTTATCATTTTATATTTATTCGTTTTTATTTAATAATAAAATTATTATAAATAATTTAAATTTAAATTTATTTTACATGACGATCCATGGCAGCTAAAATTGCCGTGACTTCCTGGATAAGAGACGTTAAGGAAAAGTTGAATTAATTTATAATGTTCAGCTTTTTAATCTCTTTAATTTCTATACAGATAACCTTTACAGATTTAGATACACTAATATCATTTTGGAATATCAACTGGGCGCACATTTTGGAAACTGCGTAGGTCGTTAAATAAATCAGAACTGAGCCTGCGTGCACCCATATAAATGATCCATAATGAGTAAATAAAAATTATTTGTATTGAATACTCTGTTAAAGTTGTTTGTTGTTAAAGTTTCTATTGTTACTAAAGCCCACTGAAAGGAATACAAGTCAAATTTTGACATATAATTCCATACCAAAAAAATTTTTACATATATACGAGTGTAATATTATTAAAAATCAACAAAATTAAAGTTCCAATTACTCTAATCTAAAACCCTTTTCAATTATATATAAAAATATCTTGGTTATCTGAGCTTCTCTAGACATTCATTAGTTCACATAAATACGAGTCTACTGTATATATAAAAAAATTTGGGGCAAAACAATTTTAAATTGTAAAGTGAAATAAAGTAATTAAATAAAGGATGTGTATGGTCATTATCGTAAAGATATACATATTATCGTAAGATATACATATAATAAAATGCATATTGGGAATTACATAGTATACTTACATACATTAGTATTTACATTTTTCTAAATTGCATTTTAATCGTAGTTAAGTAAACAATATGGGCAGACAATTTTTTATTTTTTATAACTTGTTTTAAATTTTTTAATATTTATTTTTTAATAAATGCTATTTAAATGAATTCTTTTGCTTTTTTTTCATATAGTTTTCTTAATTTCTGATATTTTTGTTTTTTAACCCATGGAATTGATTTATTTTATTTATAAAGGTAATAGTCACCTTTATAATAATATCCTACAGAGTAGAATAAAAAAAAAAAAAAGGAAACTTTTCAAGTGGATACAACATGATATTATGAAATACACTTGAAAATGTTCGTAACAGACTTGTATCCTTTTATTTTTTGATTTTAGTTTTATTTTTTTATTTAGTATATTTTGCCTCTCTTTAGGGGTTATTATTGTAAGTGTGTATATGGTTGTGTTACTTTTGTATACCTATATTGTTTTGCTTTTATTTTTATTTTTGTTCTTTTTTTAATTTTGGGTATGTGTAAAATAAAAACTAAGTGCCTAAAGGTGAATAAGGCGATACTTGTTTGTATGTATATCGTAAAAGGGCTAAAAAAAAAACAGTAAACTAAGAGTATAATATGTATATTGGTTTGAAGGGGTTTTGGTAAGAGAAGTGTTTATTCTTTAGAATATAATGTCGAATTTATTGGTGAATTTATGAGACTTTTAAGAATTTCAAAAACAATAAACAAATATTTTAAAATTTATTGTTTATAGAAAAAACATTTGCATATTATACTTGAAGTTTTTTTGTTTTTTTTCTTTTTTTGTTTATAAAAAGTTTTATTTTTTTTTTTTGATTTTAATTTTGGAAAGGTCCTTAAAAATTATGTACAGTATTAATGTATACAAGTGTGTACGAAGTGTTTATTTTTTGTAACAAATAAAATTGAATGGTAATTTGGTTTTCATCAGAAGCAGAAACAATATCGGAATGGATACTATATAGTATTACCAATTTAATAAAATTTGTTTCTTTTGTTGAACTTTTTTTTTTGTTCTTGTTTTGTCATATATGTAAAAATGCATCAAATTTATTTTTAATAGGTAAGTACATAATAAAAAAAAATCTGATGTGGTCAGCACATAACCGACCGCATTGTGTATTGTCTAGTTAAATAAAAAGGTTACAGAATATTATAAAAATGTCTGTTAAATACTTCATTCCAATTTTTAGGACATTAGTAAGCTTATAGTTAACATACCTAGAAAAATGTAAATTTGGCTCTTAGTAGAGTTTCGCTTTGTGCTATTCGAATTCCCTGAAATGCTCACCAGTTAGTTTCGATAACAACCAGAACTCAAATATCAAATTTCAAGAAATTCCATCAATTCGTTCCGTAGATATGGTGAAAAATGTAAAATCGGCCCGCAGATCAGTTGTCGAGCCCTGATCTTTCCAAAAAATTTACATGTTCATTGTTTTAATACGAGGAATTCAAATATTAAATTTCAATAAAATCGATTGATTATTTCTCTTTATATACACAAAAATGTATATTTGGCCCGTAATAAACGTCCAGTTGCCGATGCCTTATTTCTTTCAAAATATAGGAATTTTCGCGAACGGTCGAGCTAAGCCTATATATAAAAATTTAAATTAAATCGCTTGAATATTTTCTTCAAAATGTTCAAAAATGTAAAACAGGTCCGCTACAAAGTATAGTTCCCGAGGCCTAATATACCAAAAGTTGATCAATCCGTGCCATGGTGGAAATAAACTTACATATAAAATTTCATCGAAATCGGTTCAGCCGAACTTGAGATACACGTGTGCACACACAGACCGACAGACCGACAGGTTGCTACAAATAGTTTATTTACACTTCCCTACTATGGAGAAGTACGTTCCCACCGAAAACTCGATATGTAAAATTTATTGCCATCACATAACCTACCTATTGTTTACACAATACGGTCGGTAAAAAGGAGCGAGATGGGTTTAAAATTTTTTTTTCTACAATATTTTGTAGAATTTGGAAGAGTTTCTTTTTAACATTTCGTATCATACGAAAATTGATATAAGGTGGACTCAAATGTATTGAACAATATTAGACATTTTTGATACTAATCACAATATTATTATCCATTGTTCTTATTAATTGTTGAGCTCACTACTCATAGTAAAAATGCACTTTTTATATTATGTAGCACACCATAACACACTTATTTTTAGCTATATCCATTTTTTCTAACTTAAAATAGAATTCGCAGCACTAAATCTTGCGCCTTATTATATTTCACTCCTGAGTATAATATTAAACATAGAAATTCCATGTTATAAATTTAAAATCAATAAAAAATCTTAAAAATTTTTCGATAAATAATTTTTAAACCATTTATAATTACCGTAAGTGTTTTGATTTATTAATAATGTTTTCGAAATTGGAATTTGGCCAGAAAAGGAATTTCCGTCGATTCATTTCCAAAAAAAATTTTTAGCAATGAAAAATTATAGATGAATAGTATTAATGTTAATAATTAACCATTCTCACCATATGCAACTCTGACCACATTACATGTGAAATTTTTAGTATTTAAGGTGTAAATTGAATTCTTTTGCTAATTGAATACTTTTGTAAATTGAATGCCACTGATACAATAAAATATTTCCACCCTGTTATTAAGAACAATTTTATATGATTATATTATCAAAATATTTTCAAAATTTGTTTTTGTAAATCATATATGGGAATAATATTATCGGTTTTGACTATTATTAAATTTTTTAGTTTAAAGTCGGCTTTATTTTTATCATTTAAATCCTTATAGAACGAGATGAAATTTTTGAAAAATTCTTATGGTTTTATTTTAAAATTTATTTTTAAACTTTAAGTTTTATAACAATTTCGATATTTGTATTGGATTCAAATTTCCTCAATACCTCATACCTTATACAATTTCCTCAATATCTTCTTATACATATGGTTTATATTAGAATTATGTACTAATTTTGTACTAATTTTGAATTGCTGAAAAGTTATTGAATAGTTCTGAAATTTCTAGAAATTTCTATTTGAAGTTTAAAAAATTTAATTTTCAAAGTTTTATTCTATGGCGCTTTGAAATTTGTAAATGTTATACATAATATTTTAGCGACTGTAGCATTTTGAGTGGCCAATTCACTAATTCCTACCCAATAACAGATTACTATCACTTTTTCGTATATAGGACATAGGACATTTTTTTTGGATTTTGAATATATTTTTCATTTTTATGTTAAAAATAAAGAGTAAATACTTAAATCAAAAATATTGAAATTTTTATGGAAACTGTAATAAAATTTAATAGAAAATATTTCTTTTTTGTTTTTTTCTTAAAATCAATTTTTTTTTAATGTTTTACATACATAATATCCAAATGGTAGGGTGTATGAAATATTTGTAAAACTATAAATGTAGGAAATTTGATTTCCAGATTAATATAAAATAATTTTAAATTGGTTCATTCAACAGAAATTTTTTCGAGCTTTAAAGTAAATTAAATGTTTCACTATTATTGTTTGACATAATTACAAATTCCTTTATGTTAAATTTAGTTCATCCTTTTATATAGATTTTATTGCAATTGTGAATTTTTAACAATAAATTCAAAATTTTATGTACCCTTTTAGGCTACTGATATTTTAACTATGCCTTTGCCTCTACTAGGTACATATATACATATATTTTTTTAAGTTTCCTTTAAAATGTACGTAAATTGTGCTATACAGTTACAAAAGCAAAATGAAATGGGCTTTCGAAATGAAAGTTTTAAAATTAAATTGAAATTTTTTTTGTTTAATTGTCCAAAGATTATACTTTAATTAAAATAGCGTCTTTACAGAATTATGGCTTAGTTGAAAATAATTTATTTAAGGCCTCAAAGAATAATATCATGTTAATGTATTTCGCCTTATTGTTTATTCCTCCAAAGCTATGAACAACATCTTTTAATTCGTACTTTAGATATTATAGTTTTGTATTTCGAACAAAACCAGAGAGAATTGAATATTTAAAATTCAAATTTTGTTATTTTTACTGAAAAATTATTTGATACTTTTGTCTCTTTCTTAAGACATGTTAAAGAACATATATTTAGAGAACATAGAGAATAAAAATAAATTTTTTCCACCAATTCATTTGACACATCTATATTTTAATTTTCTTATATTAATCAATGTGTTTCGTAAGTATCTAAAAATATATAGATGTGTATATACATATATATTTATGTATACAACATGAAATCATTTTATTTGATTTTATGGAGACGGTTTGAAAAGTAATATTTTCCCGAATAAAATATGATAGCTACCCGGTATACTGCGTCAATCACATCCAATCCAGATAGAGTTCCAGCATTTATCATTTTAAACCATTTGTGAAAATTAGAATTATTGTTTATATAGTGACGAAAAATCGGACAGACTTGGCTAAAATATCTTAGAATTCAATGCTGATCAAAAAAAATGTATTAATTTTCCAGACACCTATTTCTTAGGGTTACAAACAAATTGGCAAATTTGTAATGCCCCTTGAACATTCGTTAGTAAGAGTACAATATAAAAATATGATGATTCTAAGAAGAAGTATGTATGAATGTAAGTATATAAAACTAAGAGTATAAAAATATATTCAATAACATTTCAATTAAAGTACAGTTAAAACTGTTTTTTAAACTTTTCAATGTTTATTCTACCTTTTTTCTCATAAGTATTCAATTTTTTTTTCGCTTTAAATGTACATACATAGGTACATAAACTTAAAGATTTTCTTTATGTTATAAGAATAAGAAGGGTAAAATTTTCTAGATAAACTTATAAATTTTATTTCTTCCTTTATACTTTTTGTTGTGTTCTCTTTATGTGAATTTAAACATTTTAAATATTTTTATATAATATAAAATGTAATAATGTTGTAAAATATACAAGAAGTATGTACATACCTATTATGTATAGTATACATACTGAAGTCTCAGTAGAATTAAATCAAGATGCCAAATACTTCGCGGTTACAAATATGTTAAAAAAAAGCTATCAAGGAAAATAATATTTAAGACCAAAACTATAACAACTTCAACTTCTGTAGAATATTGTATTTGTAAGATAAGATGTTATTATTATGTAAAAGAAGAACTGTTATATAATATTGTATTTTATGTTATATAATATTTATTGTATTTTATATGTATTATAGATATGTATGTACAGTAATCGTAAAAAGTAAATCAACATTTACATTTTCTGATTTTCAGATTGGCCAATTGGTAAAAAAATAAAGCCCTTGTTAATGTGTAACTGTTAATTTCAGAACTGTTAATTAAAAAGATTAATTCGATTTTCAGAACTGTTAATTAAAAAGAAAATAATGCAAAAAAAAATTAGAAAATATTGAGTCTGAGATAACGGTTATTTAAATAATTATTCATAATATTATTGTATACAAGCTTGGCTATACTGATTAATGGTCGACTATAGGGTATTTATTTATTTGACATAGCACTTATAAAGACGATTTAGATAAAGAAAGAAATTCTTGCTTTTCTGGATGATATTCCGAACAAACAAGCTTTTAATATACTAATAGTGTTCGTTAGGGTAAATGCATTCAAGGATATATTTACAGATAGGCAAGCGAAAAATAAAATGAATGGAGAGCCTTAAAAGGTAATAATCATATTTTCTTTTTTCGATTCTCTCAAAAACCTTCTAGAAGTAACAACTTTATATGCAAATTAGATACAAACAGCAAAGCCATTTCAAAGTGACCAGGGCAACTTTAAGTTACGCGTTAAAGAAAAGTGATTCTTTTTTTTCGATGGTAACTGTATTGGTTTTGAATTATGCAATTTTTATGAATCCCGCTAGTTTTCAATTTGTATTAAACTTTTTTTTTTCCAAATAAAAATTGCATATAAAATTACAGAAAAAATTTTATAAAAAGAAAGTAAAACCAAACTTTTTTCTTTTGTTTATTCTCATATTTTTTTATAGTGCACAAATAAATGTATCTATACATAGTTCCCTGTTATATTATGGAACATATATTAACAGGGTGTTTAAATAACAAGAGTTTATGTTATGAATTATTCACATTATTCTTAAAGCAGGAATAGGAGGTTTTACAAATAGTACAAAACGCCGGAATATTGGAATTTTCATTAACAAAAAGTTCTCTTTATCTATCAGTAGGAGTATATAACGTCACAGAGTATAAATCGATTTCCCTACTAAATCTTTTACTGAGCACATAGCATTCAATAAGGACCGTTATTTGATGGCATCAAATTTCGTATTTCGGAGTTTTGGCTAAAATGTACTACTGGCGACGCCAGTTTTTTTAATTAACAAAATTTTGATATGGGCCTTTATTACAAACTGTTGCCATATTTTTGTTAATTTTAAGAAAATATTCTTATTATATAGATATTACAGGGATATTAATACTAGCCAAATTAACATCTTAAGACAGAGGTATTTTCTTGAAAATGAAAACGTTAAAATTTGATATTTGATTTAAGTTTGAAGGTAAAATACCTAATCTCTGCTAAGAAACAAATTTCCATTCCTCTAGGTACTTGACTGAAAGCTTACTCATTAATTTCGAAAGAAATATTTAAAACATTTTGATTCCCAAACACCAATAAAATTCAGACAAAATCAGAAAATACATTTTGTGATCGGTTATGTGGTAACCATACGTTAGATTTTGTTTTTACTATAATTTTCTAATATTACAATACAATGCACGTACACAGTAGTGTTGTTTAAAATTTAATATTTTAGCATAAATGCACAATCCCAATTTTAATGTGTATCTACATAAAATTGATATATACATATATACATATGGACATATATCGTATATGATGTCATTTTCTAAGAATAACACAAAAAGAATATTTTTGAATATTAAATATTATGCATAATTTTTAATAAATTTTAACAACAACCCGGAAGCTATTCTATATTATATAGAAATAATTGTGTATATTAAACAGTGTGCTTCCATAAGACACCCGTTTATATTATATAATGTCAAATTATATATAAGAAAATGAGAAAAAAAAAACAAATAAAATAAAAATCAGGATTATTTAGAAAATTTCTTTTTTCCATTAAATAAAATAATAAAAATATTATTACATAATATTATATTGCTATAGATACTACATACATACAATTGATATTATGCTGTTCTTCAGATGTAGTTCAGTATACGACTAACTTATACTTTCTTTTAATCCGGTACTTAAACCACTTTCTATAGGTAACAAAGAAAGTTTCTCTTTCGTATTAAAAAAAAAATATATTTTTTTTCTATTTTTTTTTTAAATATGTAATAAATGTGCAACTTCATCTTTATACAATATTATTATTGTGGTTTGGTAACATATATGTATGTATGGATGTACATAATATAAAATTTTAAAATAATAAATCAACGTAATATAAAATATATTATGATTTATACATACGTATGTACATTAACATGTTAAATTTTAATATAGAAAAGTTATGAAAAAAATGGTATTGTATAAAAAATTTTATTGATCTGACTTTATGCGACTTTAGGGCAATAATGTGAAAAAAAAAGTGTTTGTGTAATACTAACAGCGTTTTTACATTATATTTTTCTTATTGGTTTTGTATTCTGGTTTTTCATCTTTTAATATAAAAATTCAATTTCCTATATTATTAATAAATATGTAGTTGCATTTAATATATAATCATTATCAATAATTTCGAAATCCTTGAACTTGATTTAAAATGCAGCGCTTTTTCTCTTTAATATTTTATATAATTTCAAATAAGAATACATTCAAGAAAAATATTAATTATATAGAGTGTCTTTAAAAGTTAGCAAATAAATTTTTTAACATTTAAGAACCCATACCTTCTAAACCAATTGTAATAGAGATCTATTATGTGAAAGAATTTTTTTCCCTCCTAACTCGAATATATATAGTGGTATATGTATAAAATACGACCAGAGGCACCACCCTGTATGTTAAGTTTGGTAACATAAGTGCAACATAGAACCCATAATTACAATCAATACGATATTCGCAATAACAATCAAGTTCTAAACGCCACATATTGAATTAGTAAAGCATAGCTATTGTGAATTAGAATATTAATAAAAAATATTAAATAAATTTAACAAAAATAAACAAAATTGTGCGTACATGTTATGTGAATTTTTAATTACTTTATAAATTAGCAATTAAAACTGCTATATTGTTATATAAGGCCGATATTCTTTTCGAATTTATTGTCGTATTTAACCATAAAGGCATTATAAATAGTCATAATATATTTTACATATATTGAAATATGGCTATAGAAATTATATTGTTTTTTCTATATTAATTACATAGATTGTATTTATATAACGTTAATAAAAAGGATAATGAAAAATAATAATTATGTACATAAGTTGCTTTTTATATTAAATATTTTAATGGTCACCTTAATCTTATTTGATTATATTATTAATTATTTAAAAGGGTTGGGAAAATATCTAAAGTGTTTACTTATGATATATCTTTTATTTTAAGTATTCTTTTATGATAAATAAAAATAAAAAAAAAAATACGTCAAATTTAATTGTACATACATACATATCGTGTATATGCGTACATACCTGTATATAATATTTATTTTAATATTTCTGCATCAGATCTCTTTCTCTTTTAATAATATTATTGTATCGTTCATCCAATATGTTAACTATATAGATATATATATATGTTATACATATATATTATATTATATACATACATATTATTTATATTTTTGTTATTATTATATATTATTTTTATTTTTAGTATATAAGGTTATTATAATGTTTCATAATTCATAAAACATTTTATATATATTAACATCCAAATCAAGCATTAGTATCATCACCATATTATTATAATCATCATCATCATTAATATACTGTGCATATGCATGGGAATCTATTATTAAAATAAATAATATCAATATCATCATCACTGTTATTATTATCATCAACGTCATTATAATCATAACAATTTTTTATTTGTTTTTATTAAATATATAAAATACTTTCATGTCATAGCAGAAAGAGATTAAAAATGAATTATTGTACAGGAAAAATATATGTACATAATACTTACATATTTAAAGAGATATGGGAGCAAAAAAAAATAAATAAATAAATATAAGAATAAAAAAATCGAGATAGCAATAACACTAATAATAGCAGTAATAATAAAAACACCAACAACATTAAAGAATTGTAATCCTTTCTTTCTCTTAAGCTACTAAACTATTATATATACATTTATGTGTGTATATGCTTATGGTACCTACGCATGTAGTCAATATTTTTATACAAATCTTAAAGATAAGTTATTCTTATATATTGATAAACTTTAATACATATATACATAGACTTAAATACCGTTATGTTTATATATCCGCCATATTTCTTTATATAAACTTAACTTTTATATTAAACCGTTATTCTATAATGATGTCTAACTTTTAATGCCATATATACACACATTATTATAATATAGATTATTATATTAAAATATAATATTATATTCTAAAAATGTATAGCATATATTTAGGAGGAAACCTCAATAAAATTCCATTTATAAATTTATAGAGGTCTTTTTGTTTATTTTTTTTTTGTACTTTTTTTTTATGTTATTAAATATGTATATAATATTTATTTTATGTTGTTTACAATACGAAATACAAAAGCATAAATCCACTTACATAGCCAAATTATTATATAAAATGTACATACATATTAAAGACCATTAAACAGATTTTACAAAAAAAAAAAAACAAAAAAAAATACTATGGCTAAATTGAAGAGTAAAAAGAAAAAAAGAAACAACAAACATATTTTGTAGTGAAATATTCCAAATATATATTATTATAGGGCCATAAAAATTTGTTTAGGTGACCAAGAGAAAACGGATCTTTAGTTAAATATATCATAATAGGGAATAAAAAATATAAGGGTATTAGAAGATTGCCAACTTTTATAAAAGTCAAATCTTATTATCACAAATCACAAATAGAAAGTGTAGTTCTACCGTAACCAGTCAAGTGAATATTTAATGATTCAAGACACTGAAATTATAAATTCATATTACACGGAATCATAACAGATTCATATTACAGAACATAAATAGAGAAAGGTAGGAACAGAGTAGGATATATGAGAGTTCATTTAAAAATACTGTATATTATATTTTTTACACTGCGAAAGCAGCTTATTTCTTAGGTCAAATTTAGTAGGCCATACTCTTTTGTATTAAAAGCTCTAATTCTTTATAGTTTAATTAATTATAAAAATTTGAATAATTCATATCACGAAGCAGTTACGAATTTTGTACAGAAATACAAAAAATCTACAATATTTTGTTAAAAATTGTTTAATAAAAAAAATATTAATTTAAAAATTAAGAAAATATGGTAATCCATTTGAAGAAATAAAAATAAAAATAACAATAAAATAAAAAACTATAAAAACAAAAAATGAAGCATCTTTCAAAAAAGGCTCATCCATGGATCCGTAAATGGACACAAGAAAAAGTTATATTGAAAGAGAGGCGGTATAAATGATAAAAGAGTCAACTTCTTAAAAATTTAATGTTCTATCTTTGCTCTACGTTTTTTTTTTTCTATTTTTATTTTTCTTGTGTTTCTTGTTTTGTTGATTTTTTTTTTTCTACTTTGTACTGTTGTCCCTATATATTGTACATTTGTATATGCATGTATATAATATTATAATGTCGAATTGATTTTAGATTATCCTTCTAGGATGCTTTTTATAAAGAACCGAAAAAAAAAATCAAGCTTTATCTATTGGCTTCATTCAAGAAAAGTTTTGTTATATTTTTAATTTTATTTTATTTTTTTTCTTATTTTATTTTTTCTTATTTAATTTTTTCTTACACACATAACATTGCTTTAATGATACTCTGGTGTTTGTACAGTTTTTTCTGTTATTCTTGATTTTTATTTTTGATTATTTTTATAATTTTTTTTTTGTTGCTGAAGTTTCAGCTTTTTACAAAGAAAATTTATGTTTTCGACGTGTTTTAAAACTAGGATGAAATAAAATAAGAAAATGATTCAAAAAAAAAAAAAATTATAGATGAAAAATTTTTTAAAAAGGATTTCATTATATTAAGATTGAAAGACAGAGAGAGAATAAGTGAATGATAATAATATTTTAGAATCAGTGAGAGAGAGAGAGAGAGAGAGAGGAACGGAGCGTATAATATGAAATAAAAATATAAATTTTTAAATACAATTTTTATTTTTATTTTTATTTTAATAAATATTATAACTTTAAAGATTAGAATTATCGAATCCTTTTTTCCCCAATATACATAAAGCTATTTAGTTTTATTTTAGTGTGAAGTAAATTTTTATTTTTTTTAAATATTTTTCATTTCGGTTTTCTGATTTAGAAAATTTGTTAAAATTCATTTTTTTTATTATAAATGATAATATGTTTAAGTATAAAAATGTTAAAAAGTTTAGAAAAAAGTTTTTTTTTTTTTGATAACTTCCAAAACATGAAAAGGATATTGGTGAATGTATTTGAAAAGTTGACAAGTATAAGATAATAAATTTTATATCTGTAGTAAAAAAGACAGAAGAAGTGTTTTGGTTTTGGAAAATCAAAAATTAAAAATAAATATATAAGTACGTGGTATGAAATTCTAAGAGTCAGGATAAGAAAAATTTGAGATATGAATGAGTGAAAATGAAGTAGATATACCTTATGGTATAAAATAGAAATAAAAAAACTTATTATGTAAATGATTGGCAGCTTTTATAAGGAATTCCAGTAAAAAAATTTTTCTAAACAACTTTCAAAATATCTTGATTCCAACGTAATTAACGTCGTAGATTTGAAATTTTAATTTTTACACCAATATTGAAATTAAGTTAAATAATAGCGGTAAATTTATATTTTGAAAATTCAAGTAATCCAATTTCTGTTTAAATTTATTCGTACTTACCAGTACAGCCATCCCATTAAAATTTTTAGAGCATGTGTAAAATGTAATTGGACAGACGTATACAAAATTTCATATTTATACTTTTATTAGTTTTTGAAATATTTAAAACAATCTTTTTGAAATGTATGGCAGCTATCCGTTGTCCGAATTGGTCCAATTACAACAGAGTCCGAATGAACAACTTTTTTGAGTTATCGTTCATTCGGACTGACTGACGAACGGAAATGTCTACATTAACGCAGAATTTTGCTTACATGTCCATACCGCAGACGAGTCCTTCAAATGGTTACAAACTGTATCAAAGTTAATATAGCATTCAGGAAGGTGCAGGATATAAAAATTATATTTACTAGTCGATACTTGGCTCTCTAATTTTATGGGAATGAAATAAGGTTTGCAACTAGGAAAACAGTCATTTTATGTTATTTATTACGTAAGGATTCTAATTTTAGGTTTCAAAAATTATTGTAAAACTCTATTTTTTTTGTAAATTTTCAATGTGAAATTTTATCACGTAATTTTATCTATACCTTTAATATCTTTATTGTTATTTTTTCATTGTGATGGCGAATAATTTTCAAAATACAATATTATTCTTTCACCGTGAATAAAATTAAATTGATTTCAATGTAATCAATGAAAAGTGCGCGTGTATTTAATATTGTTTCTTAATTAATTTTGTTATAGATCTTGTAAAATAATTATATTAGAATAATTTTAATTAAAATAATATTATGTACGAAGCTATATATTCAACTTGTTCAATAGAAAATTGTTATACATAATGCAAATATGATTACATGTTATAATGTCTGTAGATTATGTATTGTATAACATTATTCGCAAAATCTAAATTGAAAATAATAAATAATAAGATTTAAATAGGAAATTATGTAAAATTTTTAGTTAATTAATTTTATAGGTCATAAAAATTAATAATGTTATTTTTGTAATATATATATGCATATATATATGCATATATATATGCACAATTGCAAAAATAATAACAAGAACTCAATTGGGTTTAATTATAGAACATTTAAATTACTTGGTATATAATTGTTTATGATAACCCTTTTGTGTCTTTCGTTACTACATACATATCTTATTATTATTTTTGGTGGTACTGAAATTTGTAAAATTATCTGCATCTATCTGAAAATTATAGAATGAATTGTTTTTAGTTAAAAATGTGGGAGAATTTCAATAATATTTTTAATTTTGTGGTTATTATACAATGATTATTATTAAGAGTGTGTGTATGATTAATTAATTTGGATTGTGGATAATATAAGATGAAAATCATCAAGTAAACGTTTCAAATTCTCAGTAAAAAACATGGTTTACTGTTTTATGGTGCTATACGTGCATGATTTTAGCTAAAAATTTTTATTTGAGCTTAGTAAATACATTAAACTAATAATAACCAAAACACGGTCCAAATTTTTTGAAAATTACTTTTTGTACTTAATGAATTTTAGTTTTTGAGTATAAATTATAAAATAACGCACTTAATATTGAAGAAGAAATAATTTCCTTAATATATTTTATTCATTACTTAAACAAAGATAACAAAATTTGGAAGCTAAAATAGCAAGAAATAATCCAATTGTTATTAGTTTTGTTCAATATCACGCTCTTCAACTGCAGGTTTTTATGATATGTTTTTAAGTGAGAATGAAAATTTATAATATGTCAACTACTTGGGACACACAATTTGATGAAGTTGGTTACTACTATGAAATACTTATTAGCCAACTAAAAAAAGTCTGTCCGTACTCGTAAGTTTATCCCAGTAAAAACGCAAGTAAGTATTGTGGTATTTTAAATTTCTAAAATTTTATTTTCTATATATGATATGAATTTCCTGTCTATGGGTCGCAATGAGTTAATCGTAAATTTTATACATGCAACTATAGCATGGAAATGTTTTTTGAAATTTCTTTTGTTTTTTTAGAAAATAAGACTATTATATTATGTTCAACAATAGTCTTAAAGATTTATTTGCTTTTTGATACAAAATATATTGATTATGTTTTTAATTAAAATTATTGAATTCAGTGGAGTCCAATTTAGTTACATTTATGTACCTATTTGTATGAAAAACAATTATATATATGTACTCTAACAATTAAAAATATACAATACTTTCATATAAATATATTTGTATGAAAGTTACCTCTAAGAACTCAATGTCTTCTAACAAATATAATAGATAGACAATCATTTTGTGGCCAACACAAAAAGTAAAAAAACTTTTTTATGATTCCTAGTGTATAGTTATAAATTCAAATATGTGATTATTAAATGAGCCTAATAAAATCCTTAAGGTTCGACTGACCAAAATAAACTTATAAAAGAGAAATAGTTACAAATTTACTTTGTTATTTTAAACTGACATTCCAATTAATTTATTTCTCTCCCAATTTATTTTCTAATTTATTTATTTTTTTTTAAATTATTAGTTTTACTATTTTTGGGATTCTTAAATTGGAAAAATTTGAAAATTTAAACTTGGTGTTTAATCAAGGACAATATAATTACAATCTTAGTTGTATGGTATTTTGATTTAAAGAAATTTTTAGTGTACAACAAAAGAGTTAGCCCTCTACTTCCTTAATTTTTCAAATGAACTCTACCAGCAAAAAAATATTAATTATCCGAAATAGGACCATTATTTCGAAATAGACAATACAATATATTTATATTTCGGATTAGCGTTGAATTGTAAATTGAATTGAGTTTTTCAGTTTAACTATATATGCTCCAGCTCATTTTTCTAGGGAATATTCAAAAGTTATTTGAACTACTTTTGGAAAAATTTTCGCAAATGTTTTATAAAAGAACGAACGAAACAAAGGTTAAGAGTAGCCAAAAATGTTAAAATAACTAAAATTTTTTCATCTATCAAAAATAATTACAAAAAAGGGTCTGCATTTAACATAAATTACTTTATAAACAAATACACTATTTGAAAAAACTGCACTCTCCTTGACAACTACTCTCTCCTTACATGATTTCCTGTATTCATTTGGATTATAATTTTTACGAGTTTTTAAAAGCATTATGTAAATCTTTGAAATTTTTTTAGAAATATAGAACATATGGACTCATGTTTCTTAATGTATGCATGTAAAAAGAACAAAAAATTATTCGAGATAAAAACTAAAATCGAACCAAAAAAATAAAATTCAACTTTCATTTTTATTTTCTAATAGATGATCCTTATGCACATTTGCCATTTAGTTCATTTCTAAAAGAAGAGAGCTATTTATTGTAAAAAATGAAAGCCAAAAAAAAAAAGTAAGAAAAGGAATAAATACATTTATACATATGTAAATTGTAAATATGTATATAACACTAAAAATTTAACTTTACCAAACTAATAATTGTAATTTACAACTATCATGACTAACACAATCAGGGCTGCCACTTAATAAAAAAAAAGTAAATGGTCAAATATTCACAAAAAAAAAGCAAAATTTAATCAAAAAAGTGATAAAATACTTTTTCTTACAAGTATAATACTTATTATTATAGTCTTATTTCAATCTTAGTTTATATTTGTTGCGCTGTAAGTTTCAAATTCCTGAAACTTCTCCATCATTTTTTTACACCTTCATTACTTCCACAAGACGAATTTAATACGTAGACAAGCTTAAAAATTAAATTATTAATTAAAAAGAGCAGCATGGGATCAAATTGCATAACACATTTATGCAATTATCGAAATTATGCATACACCATAATATACTACTAATAAATGCCCAAATTGACTTGTAATCGAGAAGTGCTAGTTAAAAATCTTAGTGTTATAGATCCGGAAATGACCTTAATGTTAAATTTTTTTTCTTAATCTTTTAATTTCAAAATTGTACGTTTTTTTTTTTCTCTAATTCTTTAAAGGCAGTTGTAAATGCACAATACTATATAATTTAAGGGAAAAGATAATATTGTAAATGTAAATAGTTGTATGTTTCCTTATAAGAAGGAAGTAAAACAAAATTTAATAAAAATGTTAAAACGAACGACCAGACATTTAGACCAAAACAAAAAAAAAATATAATAGTATTGGGATTTTGAGACTTTTTATATTATAAAAATAAAATACCACTGTGTACCAACTGTATTTTTTTCATATTACAAGAGAATCTGTATACATATATTATTATTATACATTAATGTTATTCACCTACATATATTTTTACATATAATTATGTAATATTATTTAATATTGTTGTAAAAACAAATAAAGTTTTTGATTATTTTCTTAATATTTATAATGAAATTAAAGGCAAAAATGAAAATTCTCGTATTGAAAGGAACACAATATTTAATACTATACATACTTAGTTATATATGAATTTATGTATATTTATAATTAATATAGGTCAATATAAGTAGAAGCAAAGGTAATATATAAAACCGCTAACACCTTCTACAGTGATTGTTTATACAAAATTATTGTGTTAAGTTCAAAACATTTTAATTCTATTACATTTTGTTATACAAGAGTTAAAAATTCGATTTCTATTTTTATAATAATATAATATTTTTGTATACAATAAAATAGAAAAACCATTTATTATATTTAGCTGGGAATACTTTTATTAAATTAGTTTAATTTGTCTGGAATATTTCTGTTTTCCTTATTATTCTGTACTCCATTTTAGATTACCTGAATCTCAATATTATCATATTATTTACACACATGTATGTATGTAATATTATAAACAAAAATTTGAAATTCGATTAATTGTAGAATTTTAATTGAAAATTAAAAAGAGAAATTTTTGGTTGTATAAATTTGTGAATTGCAATATAATTGAAAATACTTATAGATCTACGTAGAAGCAGTGCCAATAAGGGAATAAATAAGCAATTATGCAATATTAGACTAAAATAATCACTTGAGAAGAAAGAAGATTGTGGTGAATGTGTTTTTTTTTGTAATTAAATTTGTATGGAATAATAAAATATTATTTTATTACTCAATTGTGTTCTACAATATTTACTTCAATTGTATTATGTACAATCACATAAGATACCTAATGAAAAATCTTTTTTAATTTTGCTTTTCCATATTTATATAGTATATATATATATAAATGTTAGATAAGGCTATAGTATGACGTCATGATGGAGTCATATGTTCTTGAATCGTACTTTTTATAATAATTGGGAGATTAACTAGGCTCTGTATAAAACCTACCGCAAAATTTTATTAATTATTTAGTTTAAAATTAATGTTTATGTATAACAGTAATTTATATATTGTAATTGAATTGAAATGCAGAATAAAGATTTTAGGTGATATTTAGGGCTCTGGTAGACATGATATTTTTAGTTTTTTAACTCTTTGATTGCTTATTTCTATTCCATAACCTAAAATTCAATACAGTGCACACATGCAACGGTATGTTTGTATGCACTTAAGGAATCAAACAGTTTGTAATTTTTTTTAAATTGATTACAATTTTCTCTTAATGCAGTTGTTTATTGTGATTTTAATTGATGCAATAGATTAATTGTTTAGTTGTGCGTGCAAGGTTTTTACCATCAAGCAGTAATTGGAAAACTAAAAATTGCATGTATGGCTGAGGCCTTGGAGTTGAATGAAATCTGGTTTGAGTAAATACAAATAAAATCAATAGTGGTTCATTGAAACCCAATGATTTTAAATTCATTTGAATAGAATAAAATTATTTTGTAATTAAATATTATTTTAGATTAAAATTTCTTTATTAGAATTTTTTTTTTGTTTAAAAGTTATAAAGTATAGATATATTATTATACTTGTGTAAGAATTTTCATTTATCACTGTATGTCCTTGACAAGAATCAAAAGCCGAATAACCAAAAGATTTGCTAGACAATTTCAAATTATTTATGTATAGAATTTTCGTTTTTCTCTCAAAGAAATTAAAATAGAAAAGGATATGTAAGTATTGACATCAACCAAATATGTTTATACATATGTACACATATGTAGTAGCTTTTAGAGTTTACTAAAATATTTTAAAAGAAATCGTAAATATTAAAATAATTGAGATCAGTATGTCTCGAACTCTAAATTGTAAATTGCTTTCATTTTTATTTCTTTAAATACTTATTATTATTTAATTTTATGTCTTTTTTTTATAACATTATTGTGTATTTGTCTAACATGTATGTATAAGTAAATAATTGGCACGTACGAACGTATGTTGAAAGGGTATACTAAATTTGCCTTACTGTTTGTAACGCTAAGAAATAACGGTCAGAGATATAGACACAAGTGTATGTTTTGGATCAAATTCTGAGTTGATTTGAATTCTAAGTTGATTTAGCTTTGTCTGTCCGTCCGTCCGTCCGTTCGTCCGTCCCAACGATAACTCAAAAACTAATTGAGCTAAGTTCACCAAATTTTCGCAAATGATTTATTGTAGTAAGTGCCAGAACCCTATTTAAACACATTGTACTGAAATTTTGCATAAATTAATATGGTAATACGGCCACTTAAAGTCATAGTCTGTCCCATAGTCAGTTATGGCATATTTATTCGCACATAGGATATAACCAATTCGTACGGGTATCATATAGAGTTGACAAGGTAAACTCTATTTCTTCTCGTTTCTTAAATTTTAAATTTTTATGGAAACAAACAGTTTTTTTTTTCATCTATAATTATACGTAGGTACTTGTGCGAGTTCGTGTATACGAAAAACTAGCAATAAACTATTCCTAGTTATATTCTAACATTATGTTTGTTGCAATAATTTAAATGTATGAATATTATATGTATACCTAATGCATCATATATATAAGATTTAGGACAAATATAATTATTATTGAAGCAGAAAAAATCAGATTAATGACCTTTTTCGTTGCTATATATATCGCTGCAGCAAAAAAAAATCAAAGTAGAAAAAATCACATATGTGAGCACCGCATACTCATATACGTTATCCTTCGTTATATTTTGTTTTTTTTTTCCAAATTTATTTAATTTTTATAAAGAAGAAAAAAAAAGTCGATCTTTTAATTGGGACATTTAAAAAAATATTTACGTATGTTTATTCCTTTAACTCAACAAAATAATAAGAGAAAAACAAGAAACAGGAAAACTCTAATACATAATAATTATTTTGAAGTTTTAGGGTATATAGGTAATTAGGTTGTGTGTATTTTATAAAAGTTGTTTTATAAATAAATTCTCGAAATGAGATCAAAAAATAAAACGCTTATATGCAATAATAAAGAGTTCGATTGTAATTTTTTAAATGGGTACTTTTAAGATGTTTAAAATTTATCGCCTTTTTATCGATTGATTACTTAAAAGTTTTGCTTTAATAACATTTGTCATTTCTTTTGATTTTTAGATTTTAGTCGTAGCCATAAAATGGAATAATGGTAAAATTTTCTGACAAAAATGTCTGGCCAAATGATGGTTTAGAATGATTTTCAATAGTATAATTTCATTTTAAAATTGTGTTTTTTGTTATCTTAGCCTATTACATTAGTGCAGGTGTATTACAAATTATAGATAATATAATATACACACATAATATGAAATTTAAAATTGTTGGTTTCTAAAGTTTAAAAGTATGCAAAAAATATTTTAATTTCAAAATTGGTAAAATAAATAAATACTATAAATAAAGTAGTAAGAAAAAAAAAATGAAAAATTCTAGTAATTTTAAATTCCAATCTTATAAATTGTAAAAATATGTAAAAATATTTCGCGATTAACTCTATTACAATAAAACTTAGATGATTAAAACCTTATGAATTATATTTACTGCTACATGTAAGTATAATATGTACATAAATTTATATGCAAATATCAAATGTGTACATGTACACAGGCCCGCTTCTGACTTGTTTGGCGCCCTAAGTCGGTTCCAAAAAGGGTACATCTCCCCATACGCTCTCGTTATAATAAAATTCTGCATAACTTTCGTACAATACTGAATGCTAGAATAGTTATAGAATTAAAAGCGTGGAATTAAACTTCCAGATTTTTGTTTTGAAATGTTTGTATATCTTATTTTTTTAAATTTTTAATGGTGCCCCTCTTTTCTGGCGTCTATTGCAAATGCATACTTTGCATATATGGTAAATTCGGCGCTGCATATACATAAATTCTATACGATTAATGTTTCCATGGGTGTATATTATTATCTGCAATAATCAAAGAACTTAAGAGAAGAATAACAATCATTTAATTAAGCATCTACAATAGATTTTCAACATATATTTGTATGAATATATATTTTATTTAGAATTTAACCTAATTTCATTAAAATAGAAAGCCAATTATATATAAGTATTTGTATTAAAATGAAAAATTAAATTGATTTCAAATAGTAGATATTATATGTATGTAGTTTGTAAAAATGTTTAACTCTTTCAGTACCATTTAATAATTTCAAAAATTTTTTTAAATGTGAAGCTTTGAAAATATTTTGTGAAAATATTAAATCTCATAAGAGTTGTAATTAAGTATTTTATTAATTATACTGTGTACAGCAAGCAATTTCAATTGCTTCACTTTTTTCATAACAAATACACTTTGCATGATTGAAAAACAGACCGAAAATTGTCCTTTCAGCAACACTCTAGCAAGATATTATTTATTCACAAAATTCATATTTTACAATCTGATGATTTTGCTCGAAATCATGAATATTACTGTCTTGTGTAATATTTTTTTTAGAAAATTACTTTTCTTGCAGCAATATTTTATAGATATTTGCAAAATATTGAGAAACTTGTATGTCTCAGCTTAAATATGAATATCGGAGCTAAAAATCTACATAGATAGAATTCACAAATAACATCGGTCACAAATATATCAGTTGTTTTAGAGAAAGTGCTAAGTGCGAAAGGGTTAATAGTGTATTCTATATAGATTCTAATTTAGAATTACTACTATACAATTTGTATATATGTACTTCATCATGACTTATTGATGACATTTAACCGCAAATTGAATTTATTTTTAAAAAATGAAAAAAATATATATGTATATAGAAAAAAAATAACAAAAAAATTAAGTTGAAAAAATTTTCTTTATTTTTTTCTACTTTTAATTTAAATTTGATGTTTTTTAAAAAACATAATAAGTTTTTTACTGTTGATAAAGAAATAAATTGTAAAATTGGTTAATTTGGTCAACAAATTTTTTGTGGTTTTTTATTTTATTTGAATTAAGAAGTTTTGTACTCATAATTAACTTTTAATTTTAAATATTTGAAAAATTCTTTTAAAAGTCAAAGAACTTTAGAAAAGATTATTTTTTTTTTGGGAATTATCACAATCTACTTTGAAATAGTTTCAAAAAAAATTTTTAAAGTAAAAATTTTAAAGGAATTTTGAAAAAAATAAAAATTTTTCAAGGAAATTCTTAAACTATTGAATTAAATTCTTTTATAAAAAATATTACGAAATTTATTGAATTATTTATTTTTTTTTTGTATAAATACAATACATAAAAGTAATAGTGGTATCAAAAGGATCCTTAATTTTAAGATTTGGAGTTTTATTGTATTTTAATTAACTTTTTTCCACCATACCAAATAAAACAAATTAAATTCATATTTATAATATTAGGCTAACAACTTTATAGAAAAAAAGCGAAACGAAATGAAAGTATTAACAATTTTAATATTTTTACCAATCGCATTGCATAAAATAAGGGATGTGATGACTGTCGGTTATCTGTCACTCTGCCTGTGCAGATTAGTATCTCATATTCGGCTAAACGGATATTGATGAAATATTTTATATGAGTTTACTATGAGGCGGTTTATATATATTTTTGCGCATATAAGAGAAATAATGAAGCCATTTTCTTAAAATTTAGTATTTTTAGGATATGAAATCAATGAACTTTTAAATTTTTTGAAAATATAAGTATTCGGAAACAGAACTGCTGGCTGATTTTAAATTTTTTACCATAACTGACGAACTTTTCAAGGAATTCAGATAGCACAAAGTAAAACTCTACAAATTTTCAATTTTTTGGGTTGATCAACTAAAAGATTGCTAGCCTTCTTGAAATTTGAAAGAAGTATTTAAAAGGCATTTTCATAATCTTCTGCAACATTTTTGTTAAACTAGGCAGCATACGTTGCGGTCGGTTATCTGCAAGGTACACCACATCAGGTTTTTTTTATTTCACTATAATTTTCATAATAGCAGAAGTTGGTGTTTTGATCTACAAGTCATAAGAGAGCATATATACTATCTTAGTAAGTATATTTTCAATATTTTCTTTTAATATTAGTTTATTTCAGGAGTTTGAGCATTCTCATGTTTAAAATTTCTGGGTCACTCCAATTTTAAATTGTATATTTTCTTTTAAAATAAATATTTTTATTTAATAAATAATAAAAATATATTATAATACAATATGTCGAAGAAAGTAAAGAAAATCTTTTAATAAATTGTTTAAAATTGTTCTTATATAGCTAGATGCAATTTTGTTTTTTACAATTTTAAAATAGATTTCGATAGTTATTACCTATGTATATGTGTTAATATAATTTTATTTTTAGGTGGTTCATATGTATTCAATCTATGTACACATTTATGCAACCATTTATATTACATACTTCCGTTCTATTTGTATTTTATGCTATTTTATTTACACATTTTCTTCCTTGTTTGCTTTTCCTTTTTTATTTCTATTTTAATCCTTTTTTTTTCACATTTCCTAGTTTGTTTTGTGATAAAATTGCAGTTAAATCGCCACATAAGTCTGCTTATATTAAAACATAAAAACAAAAATAATAAATTAGCAAAACAATAAAAAGATGGAAGTAAAAAAGCAAAAAAATAAGGGAAAGCTAAAATGAAAAGCTACTTTTCAAGAAAAATCTTCTTAAATTGTAAAGAATGTATATACATATTATATAAACACGTATATTAATGTTATAATATAAATATGTGTGACGGAATAAAATAAATAAAGTACTTTGTAGAATATGGAAACGAAAGGATTCAAATAATAAATAAATTCAACATATTGTATTAAAAAAGGATAACTGAATATTTGAAATTTTTATTATTGGTTTATTTGCACTGGTTTGTTTTTTTTTGTCGAAATTTTTCTGTATAAAATACAATTATTTTGAAACGGTTTGCTATAGAATAATTGAAATAATATTGAAAATTCATATTCTTTATAACAAAAAACATATTATGAATTTTAATAAATTTTGCCTCCTTTTTAATATTGTTATAGTTGTAATTCAAATTTTGCTTTCATTTCATTTTAAACGCGTATTTTTCGCATTTTACACGCATTTCAATTCCATACCCCAATTGGTCGTACCACTCACATTTGTATTCTCTGACATAGTATCCGGATCTACGCACATTGATTAGAAAGTTTTGTATGTGAGTTTGTAGAGCCCTGGAAGCCATGTTTACTAAGGTTTGACTGAGCAACTATTGTTAATAATAATTAATTATAATGGCAAGTTAAAATTAAAATAATTAATTTACTTATAGTTTTTATTGGTCTGCTTTCAATTTGAAGATTTTTGGTGTTTGTTGTCTCAATATAAAGACTTCTTTTCCAACGAAACTCAAAGGGATCATCCGCTCAAGAGTTTCAACCCCAGTCTCCGAGCAAATTTTCTATAAAAATATCAAAATCTTATGTAATTGTGGAAAGCAAAAATACTTTGATTTCTTATATCTGTATAAGAAATTCTAAAATAATTAAGAATTTTTTTCCATTTCTCTTATAATTTTAGACCAATTTTTGAAAAAATGTTTTTCTATCAACCCACTTATAATGACTCATAAATCATTTCCAACTATGAAAACGAGGATTTTGAAAATATCCTTGTTTTTATAATATCCTAAGATAGTGCAAAAATTGAAATGTAAAAAGAATTAAAAATAAATGTGATGCCACTTTGAAATTGTTTAAATGTAATTAAAAAAAGTGAAAAGAAAAGTTGAGAATTTTCAAAAAACTTTTTAAACTTTCACTATCGACACTGTTAAAGAAAAACAAAAAAAAAAACAGCTCGTTAGAACAGCAAACATCATACTTGGTGGTCTGCTTATTTATGAGTACACACTCGCACATTCATGTGCTCTTATAGATAGCTATAGAGCTACCTATTTGTTTATAAAATATAAATTGCAGTTTCTTTTTGAATAAATATTGGAATCTGTCCTATTTTTTTCGCCAAGTTTTTTTTTCTGGTATAAAAAAAAAAATTTTAAATTAAAAAGTTTATAAATTTTTTAATTAATGTCATAAATTTTGTTTTTTTGTTAAAGTTGTTCTTCTAAAATAAATGTGAAAGTTTTCGGTCAAAATAAGTGGCTGCATACTTCAATATTTAACTGTTTAAAATTTATAAATTGGAAACTCTATCTGAAATCTCCAATTCAAAAGGATTACACTGAAGGGAAAATCAACATTTTATTTAAGTTTTTTTTATATTTTGTACATTAAATATGCAGAAGAGGAATATCATTCCTTACATATATAAAATATAAATCGAATACATTTTAGTTGATCTGCATAACCTTAAGATAAATTTACAAAAATTACTCCTATAAAATAAACATTCCTATTTATATATTTCCTAAATATAAAAATATTTTAAATAAAAAATTTTAATGATTTTTTTTGTAAACTTCCCGTTGCTATAATGAAAAACAATTCTAAAAGCACAATAATTTAATAAGCACTGAGATTTTGCTACAGGCACAGGGAAACCAAATTAGTTTTGTGTGAGTCTATAGATATAAAAAACGATGAGTTCTTACATTACGAACTGGTGCATAAATATATTACACAAATTTAAAATAAAAATATAATTCAGTTATGCACATAAAATGTCATGGGAGAAGACAACTGACGCAACATGACTTCTATATGCAAGAGTTTCAATACTTATCAACTAAAATTTCTCAATGGAACCGGTAGTATCCAACTCCCAAGTAAGCATGTGTAAAAAAATCTAGCCATATTTTTCTGTACCGATTTAATACGGTTAATACGTTCAGTACACGACAATATCCATATGGGTGCGGCATCTTGAGTCGTAACTACAGTGCAACAATTAATTTCAATTTAACCATTACCGTTAAATCAATTGTTACCATTAAACTCAAAAAATCTTTTCCAATAAGATAAAATTAAACTGAGTTTTCTTTTAATTTTCTTTTTTAAGAACAAAAAAATTTGTTTAAAATTTTTTGTTTGAAATTTATAAGACCATATTTGTTTTAAAATCAATTTTACTTATATAAATAATCGAATAGAATTTTAAATGGTTTGGAAAATCAAAATAATGGTGCACTTTGCTATTGGAAAACTTAATATTAAAGTTTTTTTTTTTATTTATTTTAATTTTGTTATTTTTTTTTTTCGAGATAAACTGAAATAAAATTTCAATCACGTAATAAAATTGAAGAGAAATTGGCTTGAATTTTGAAGATGTTTATTTAGATGAGCTCCTGTAGTTATGCAAAATTATTTTGTTTTTTCTTATTTGTTTAAAATAATTAAATTGTTTTCAATATTGTGATTGTTTCCTAATTTTATTATTTTCAATTTAATTCGACAAATAAATTCTTCAATAGTTAATTAATAAACATTAAAAAATACTTGAAATATATTTTTTTTCTGAAAATAAGACAAAATAATTTTTGCAATGTTGCATTGAACAGCAATGAAAAGAAAGTCATTTTTCTACATTTCATGTAAAAATTTATTTAAAACCCTTCCACAATTCATGATTTGGTTAATTTGTTTTTTAGAAAAAAAATTTATTTAATATAAAGAGAATAGTTAAGATGTTTTAAAGTAAATCTTTTTATTTGCTACTATCATTGTGCACATTAAATTATACTTTTACTTACACGTTTTATACTCGTATATACAGAGATGTGTGCATATATGCAATATTATAGATTTCAATATAAATTTTATGGTAAGTAGGGTAAAAGGTGGAAGAATTTTGTGTCTAATAAAACACAATGAAAATCTTTAATTTGTAATTAATTTTTATAATATCTAGACCCTATAAGTGCATAATTATGTAAATTTGCTTCAGTAATTTAATCTAGATACGTTCAGTAATTTAATTCAGTAATTTAATTTAGACATAAATTTAATTTAGATACGTCTACAGCCAAAGTACAAAAAACGTTGTTCCATTTTTTTTTGTTTTAGAGTTTATTTTTGAAAACGAAGGCACTGTTATTTTGTACTGTCTACTAAATTGTACAATACCTAGAACTATTCCATCATGAACAATACATTATATTAGCTCAACATTTGATGTTGAAATTTTGGATTAACTCTGAAATTTGATTCAAAATATTCCGATTACCGTAAACTTTTTAAAATACCCACATATATTTAGATAAATTTGTTTGTTTGTAAAAAGGCATCGATAAAATTGAAAATATACAACTAAAAATTCTTTACATTCTACTTCTATTATTATTTGGTTTTCTTTGGTTGGCTGGTTAGTTAGTTGATGCTTTTAGCCTTTCTTGCACTTTTCAATGACTTTGTTCCTGTATATTATATATAAAGTGTCGTCTATTCAATATTCTTGTATGTATATATGTAAACTTAATATAAAATAGTTCGAGAAGAAAATTTTCTTATCTCCTTTTCTATAGTATACAAGTACGAAACGAGTAGGGTTATAAATGTATGTGAATTATAAATTAGCTATATATATGTGTTCATTTATGTATACTTATATATATATACATAACTTATGTTATATATTAATAGGGAAAAATGCATTTTTATTCTATTTATTATTTGTTTAAGACGTAAAATGCTTTTAAAATCTTAAATTATCATATATAGAAAGAAAGTTTTTTTTTTATTTAGTTTGTGACTCTTCTATGTATTTTAAAAGAAAACTGCTTCTATTTTCAATATTTTATTCTGTTTTCTTTACATTTTTAATGGAAGAAAAATTCGCTTTTCTTATAATATCCTTATTATTGTTTTTCTCTTCTTTTCTCTCAGACTTGTTTTCTTTAAACATTGATTTTTTATACGTTTATATGAATGTATATTGTTCTATGTTTTTTAAATAAGAATTTATATTGAGATTTGGGATAATATAGAAAAAAAAAAATCCCTTCTTTTCTAGACTTGAAAAATTGAATAAATTTTTAGTATCTTACAAGAAATATTAAAGTTGATTAGGGGGAAAAAATATAAGAACATTGTTTCAATTAATAATATAGAATAATCAGTTTAAACCACATAAAAGTCACTCCATAATACTCTTAACAGAGTGACACATATTTATTTACACATTTTAATTGCCTAACCAAAAAAAAAAAAAAATATGGGAATCTTTTGTATAAGATTGGGATTGTCTCTGCGTTTCTTTTATTATCCCATTAATTTCAATTAGTTGAAAATATTATCCGAAAAGCGAATAATACTTCATATTCTATTAAACGTTTCGTGGCAAATATGTGGCATGCTTTATTTAAGTCGTTTTCAGCAAATTTAAGATTTTGTAAATATATTAAATTGCACAGTTACGTGTACGCAGCGGTATGTTTCGAGTCGTTGTCCTGATGCATATGAAATTTATCACCAATTCCTATAGTTTATCAGTACTTTGTTTTAAATTATTTTTCAAAATGTCTAGATATTGATACTTTTCCATATTTTCCCTCAATAAAATGTAAATTACCAACCGCAGATGCTGAGCAAGTAACCCAATTTTACTACTAATGTGATATTATGATCATTAGGGTGCTTTTGAAAAAGGAATGTTTTAAGATGGACCATATTCATGGTGAGTCACTGTACATCAATAATTAAAATGGAATGATAGTTGGGTTTCTGATAATTTTCAGTTTTTGGATAAGCTTTACTGCTTATAACTTTCCTTCCAAAAAAGATCGAACCACTGCTTCTGAAAGGACAAGTAAAAGGTTTGAAAGCAGCATAATGTTTTATTTTGTATTTTATCTATACTTTTGGAATACCAAGCGTTCGAACTTTTGAAAAACACAAATTTTTCCAATTTTTTTTTTTGGTTTTCTTCATCCTTCTGGTTTTTGAAGCTCTAATTTAAACTAAATGTTAAAAAATCTTTCATAGTATAGAAGATATACCGCAAAAACCATTTGTATACGTCAAGATTTTCAAGGGCGTAGTAAAATGTAGAAATTCAAAAAAATTTTCACAATTTTTCATTTTTACTGATTTTAAGTGCTGTAATTGTCAACTATTGTTAATTTTTGATCAAAATAGTCATTCTAAAATTTAATTGCCATATTTAAGAACCGCTAATTTAATAAAAAAAAAAACTTAATTGTAAGATTTGTATTGAAATACAATAAGCTCCACCATAGATATCCAAAATAAATTGAGTTTACTGTTTACAGTAAATACTATTAAAAATCTTGCAATAAAATTTTAACCAATTTTATTATACGGTGAAGAAAAAGCTATTTCAATTAAAATAATTCCTACGATACTTAAATTTTCAAATAAATTTAATTTAAATGTACATACATACATACATATATTATTACAAATAAATAAAAGTTAATCAACTATAAATTTTTAAGTATTTTAGTTTTTATTCAGTCAACTTAATCAAACCCGAAAAAACAAAAAAACAAAAAGAATATTTTTTTTTTCATCAGTTTTAAAAGAAAACTCGCCATTACTAAAGGTGGAATACGAACAAAAAAAAATAATAATAATAATATTACACCCAAAATAACCTTCTATATTAAATAAGAAAAAAAAACGAATATCCTTCTTTTTAATAACCGTATCTGTATATCTTTCAACAATAATATCCTTTACAAATTTTTACGAATTTAATGTTTCTTTGTAAATACATACTATATAGCTATCCGAATTGAAGATGATTGAAAAAGTACCTTTAAAATAAAATAAATACAAAAAAACAAAAAATATATGAAATTCAAATACTCGTACGTACGTATATCCCGTTATGAACATACAATAAAATTCATAAAAATATACGTTAAAATACACCACTTACACTTGTATATATCATCTAGAGATAATATTGAATAAAATTATCCTTTTTATTTTCGATATTTTTTCCACGTATACAACGCACGTACATATATGTTAAATATATCGGAATAAAATAAAAAAGAAAAAAAAAATTCTAAAAATTCAAAAACCTAATGAGAAACAAAGAAAGACAAAAAAAATAGAACCCTTATCCCTGCAATTTATTATCAAACAAAACAGCACATAAAATCATTTCAGGGAAATAATAGAAACAAAAAAACACAGAAACAACGGCAAAGAAAGTGGGGGAAATGCAGGACGAAAATATTAAATAAGAAAAAAAAAAAACACGAAAAGCTGATTTCGATCAGGCCAAGCTAGAAATTCACATGAAATCTATTATCATTTCATCATAGTTATTATACAAAAAAAAAAAAAAAGATATTTCGATATCATTAAAATCAGTCGACCGGATGAAATTTTTTATGACTTTCAAGGATTCGTTTATTTTCATTTTTCTATTTTATTCTATGGTTTTTCTTTTACTTTTCTACAAATTTCTGTTGGTTTTTCTAATATTTATTTATATATACGCATTAATTTTGTGTATATTATAATGTTGTATATATGTACTTATATATAACATTTTTTTGTTTTACTTTTATACACTTTCTTATAATTTGTGAATAAAAATTAAAGGATTTTTAAAAGTTGTGTATTTATTAGGATGTTAACCGTTTGAAATATAATATTTTCATGGCATATGAGTTTTAGATCAAATATGGTCAATTTAATTCATAAAATTTTTTGAAGTGTACATATGTGTATGTGTACGTTAATATTATTAAGAAAATGTTAAAGGTATTTGTTGTTAGTTTGAGTATAATTTCAGTGTTATGAAGAAGAAGAAGAAAAATTGTTTTTAAACAGAATATCAACTGGTTTGTTTGTATATGTACTCAATTCTAAACTAGAAATTTTCCTATGTTGGTTCTTGTACTGGAAATGGTGTTCATTAATTTTGATATTACTATTACAGCAAGAAACTTATTGATATACAAAAGATTTGTGTCTATGATAAACAAAAGATTTTCTCAGTTAGTGATTTGCTTTTAAAAATTACATAAAAGTCTCATTGCACAAAAAGAACAGTTACTTTTATCGCAAATTGCACAAATATACAGTAACTCCTCACTTAAAGTCGTTATAGGAATCGAAAATTTACGACCCTAAATAAGGGTAATGTCAAATTTTGATATAACAGAAATTAACTCTTATATTTTTGGTTATTTGTAAGAAAATACAAAAATTGTCTATTTCGAGACGAGACGGTGCAGTTTATTTGAAATACAATTATAATAATGTGAATCAAAGTTTCAGGGGGAAAATGAAAATACTCAAAAATTTATAAATTTTTAATTATTTTTAAATAGAGAATTTTTGATTTGCATAAGTCCTAGTCGCCATTTTAAAAGTATTATTAAAACAAATATCCTTTTGTCATAGCCATATAATCAAACCACTTGAGACAAGTTTAATGTTAAGCACCTTAATAAATTGTATGTGTTATTAATTAATTAATTTTAAAAACGTTTTACAATTCTATAATGTTGAAAATTTTCAGCTATTTAAAGATTTAATTTTCAGAATTAAATAAAATAATTTTTTTATTGTTTTTTCGTTCAATGTTTGCATTCATATTTTATTTTCATTTCATTTAATATTTTCCTTTTCAGTGATGATTTTACTTTGAAGTTCACATATTTTGTTATGATATAAGGAAAAATTTACGTAAAAATAAATAAGGGCGATCTCCTTTACAATAGGATACATGATAAATATATAATACAATACAATATAGTTAAATGGTTTTAATTTATTTTATAACAAGGTTATAATTGAATA
The DNA here is from genome assembly GCF_029603195.1 of Condylostylus longicornis. Classification (NCBI taxonomy): domain Eukaryota; kingdom Metazoa; phylum Arthropoda; class Insecta; order Diptera; family Dolichopodidae; genus Condylostylus; species Condylostylus longicornis. The sequence goes on along the minus strand of NW_026578068.1, from coordinate 1,542,104 downwards.
AAATATTGTTCTTCAAAATTTTTTAGCTTCAATGGAACAAATAATGTGCAATTTGTGTGAAATTTTAAGACTTTATTTGTAAATTAAGGATTATATTTTTTGTTATAAATAGTCTGGGTTCCATGCCTCTTAGAAAAATACATTACAATTTTTTGTAATTCTGTGACTTCACAAATATTAGCTTAGAAAACCGAATACTAATTATTTTATTAAATTATTAATAAAACATTTGAAATTTTCGCTAATTAAAAAATCTCACTCTTTTATTTAATTTATTTACAATATTACAAAAGTTAATTATAAATCAAAACTTATAAATGTAATAAACTCTTAAAATTTAGTTGACATCATTGTATATAAGTAACATTTAAAAAAGAGGAGTGATTGAAAGAGAAAGAAAAATGAGAAAATAAAATAGAAAGAAAAGAGTACTACCTACTTGCTCGAAAAATAAAATAGTGAATACTGAATATCAAAAAGTAAAGATGAGGGAATAAATAGAGAGTATACAAAGAGTAAATTTATGGTATGATGCACATCACCGCTATTGTGGTAAAAAAAAAAAAAAATTAAAATATTACAAAACAAAAACGGAGGGATAAAAAAAAGATGGAGATTTTTTTTATTCCGTTTGATTTCAATTTTTTTTCTCTTTGTATATAGCTGTACTTTCGTTTTGGTTGTCCTTTCCAATGACTGACTAGAGCCGATTGTTGGATGGTTGATTTTTGTGATCTTTTCTTGGGTTTTATAAAGCTGGTCTGGTCTAAATCGGAACTGCTATTGTTTTTTGTTTTTGTGCTTCTGTTTTGTTCCAATGTTTGTTTGTTTTTTGTTTTTCAAATAATGAAAGGGACTTTAGAGGAAGGAATATAAGTTTTTGTTTCCTTTTTGGTTTATTAACATGTGTGTATGTATGTTTGTTTTTGGTTACTGATTTTTTTATTGTGTTTTTTTGTTCTTTTTTTTTTTATAAAAGTTTATTAAGATTATGGAATGATTTTTTTTTTGCTTTTTTATCTTTATGATTTTTATTATTTTTATATTATAATTTGTTTTTTTTTGTTTTTGTTTTATTTATATTCTAGGTTTGGGAAAACTTTACACTTGACTGAATTCTCTTGATATAATTATTATGGTTTTGACTTTATTTTGTTAAGTATCAGTTCGTTTTATTGTTGTTACTTTTATTAAATTTTTTTTTCTTTTCATATTCTTTTATCATTATTTTTGGAATCTTTTTATTTTGTTTTTTGTTATTATTATTATAATATTTTGTGTATTATTATTGTTTCATATCCTTTGAATTATGGTATATATTATATGAACACTTTATGAGTATATGTGATGTATTTTATATTTTTGGCGTTATCTTCCTTTATTTTACTTCAACTTTATTTGTTATACTCGTATTTAAGGAAAAAAAATTTTTGGTTTTATTCCTGTTATGTGGCACATTTTCTTTTTTTGTATTCTGTGCAAAATCGTATATAAATAAATAAAACCATATAGTTATATACATATATTATAATGTTGATCGCTAGTTGTTTGATTAATATATAAATTACTATAGCAAATCAATTGATTAAAATTAAAGATTTTTTAAATGAAATATTTACAAAAATAAAACTCGTCGAATATGTTCAGTATTAAAAATAATAAATGCACATCTTCTGTCCTCTCAGAATCAAAATATTTTTTAATAATTTTTAAAATGCAAGTGAAAATAAAATAATTTATTAAATTTCTTATAATAGAATTAATTACAATATTTATTTCAGTAATTTTAAAGTGTTGAATAATAAAAATTTTTAATACTTTTGTGATTAAGAAATCAAGTTGAGATTAAAATCATAAACTACATAGTAAATTTAACCTAAGCCAATAATTCATTGCAGTGACATATAAGGACATACGAACTTGGTTTATGGAACAGTCCTTATTAAACTATTAAGCAGGCATTTAATATATATATATGTTGAAATTTTTCCTATGTATATTGCAGATAAAATTTGCAATATAACTGTAGACATTATTATAGATATAATTTTTTAACAATTCTAACTGCAATCAACAATAAGTAATAAGCAATGTAAAAGAAAATATTTCAAGAGACTACAAATCTGTAAAATAAATTTTAATATGAGACCCATTTGCATTTTTCACTAAGTTTCAGACTTAAATAAAAATTTAATTTTTTTTTATTTAATTTAACAATTTTTTTTTTAAAATAATTTTTAGAAAATTTTAAAGAATTAAGGATTTATTGGGAAATAAAATGTTCTAGAATACAGGTACAATTAAAGAATAATAAGCTGAAAAATGTCAAAAGAATCTTTTTAATATAAAATTTATATTAATTAATTTATTTAATAATAATTAAGATGATATATTTTGATTTATTTCATTGTAATTTATCGTTATTCAATTGATACCAAGAATTCTTGTTCAGATATTTATTAAATAAAATGAAATATAAGTTTGTATATAAGTTTGTATCTGCATAGAAACGATTTTAATATTTGCTAGTACATAATATAAAAATTAAGAATTCTTTAATATAATTTGCCTTATTCTCTTCTTAAGTAACTTTTTTTCAGGAAGTAAATATAATATAAAATTGTTCATTTCCTTTTCTTTAAATGTAAAAAGTAAAGAAACCTTTTTTTTTCTGTTTTCCTTTCTCTTCTCCTCGGAAAGATCTCCTTTTCAAATCCGAAATAATTGATATTCTTTAAGAGACTAAGAAATATATATTATATGTGAGATCTTTAACTATATATAAATATTAATATACGTACGTATATGTACATTTTCTTTTGGAAAAAAGCAGAAAACTAAGGAAAAAAATAAATTGAAAATTAAATAAGAAAAATTGTATATGACACGTGTTGACACAATCAGCTTGAATGACAAATAACATTTTGCAATGAAAACTTTAAAACAAAATGGAAAGAATGTTTCTATGACAAAAACAAAAAAAAAATAAAAGAAAATTTTTTTTAAGACAATAAAATATGTGAAAAAGAATAACCATTTCTTAAATAAGACATCAAAAGTTCATAATAAATTAAAAAGAAACTTTTAAGAAATATTTTAACAAATCGGTATTTAAGCTAAAATTTTTGTTGAAGGAATGAAGTAAAATTTTTTTTTTCTTTTTCGGTTTTTATTTGTTGGACATGATATCTTTACTAATTTTCTGTTATAATTTCTTGTTATATTATGTATAATAAAATGTATAACAAATTTAGTTAGATAAAAATTGAAAATAACAATATATGTGTTAAATTGCATATTTATGGGAGAAAGAAAACTAAGATTTTTTAAAAATGATTTAAAATGTATATAGGTATGGTACCTATTAAATTAAAAATTTATGGCAAGTACAGGATTTAAAAATATATGATGATAAAATAAGCAATTGTTTCCAAATATCTTTGAAAGTTCACCGAACTTATTTCTCATTCTTATTTTTATTTTGCTACTTTGTTCAATGTAAGTATGCTTTGTATTTGAGATTATTTAAAAGGCAAATTTTATATGCTCTCGACTTAAATTATATCTATAACATTTTAAGTTCTATTTGCCAAAAAAATTTTAAAATTTTTTTATTTTCGGAATTTCAAATTAAGAGTAATGAAAATTTACCTGCGCTTAATTAAATAATTACGTGTAATGCGACAAGGAATTTGTGGCCAATTTGTGTAGGGGCCCTGGTGTGAAATTATCTGATTGACGAACACGAAACAAGAATAGGCCGTAAACCATCTTTGTAGCAGCTGTTGTGACGAAGGCGAGAAGTAAACGGCATCCCACCTTCTAAACTTTTTTGAGCGTGTTACGAGACTTAGTGAATGTAAGCGTTAGGAATTTCAGCCGGTTTTTCAAGGCTTGGTCAAATGAGGTGCGAAAAAGGAGAGATCCGGCGGTACCGCAACGAGCCTAGTTGTTCTATGGGTACCCTTCGGGCGCCACTTCAGTGACCTAACCTAACGTAAATGAATTTAATTTTATAATATATTCAAAAATAATTTAAAATTACCCTTGCTACTGATTATCTATAATTTGAAATAAAATTTAATTATTTTATTTTGGACACAAAAATTTGGACTTATGTGTCATATGTAAAATTTATTAAAAAATATCAATAATCTCTCTTGCAATGGAATTTTATCAGTTCTTACAAGTTTTTACAATTTTTCACCAGTTTCTTACGCTTTTTTTAATATTTCTGAATATTTAGATTAATCTTAATAAAAAAATGTATATATTAAGTACAATGTAGAATTTTATATTATTCCTTAGAATTCATAACAAACAAGTATAAGATTTGAAGTTTCGTACAACAATTAAAATTTTACTTTTATTTATTTAAGCTACTTTATTCGAAGGGAAAATATTTCAACCAACTAAATGCTATTTATAAATTTTTGTATAATTAAATTGTACCATTGTATAAGATTTTGGAATTTTTTAATTTCGAAATTTTTGTTTTCTAAATTGTGGTAATTTTAATTAATATTAAAATTATATTATTGAACGATTTTATTCTTTTTAAATAAAATTTCCTAAATTTAATTTTATTTTCACATAAATCCAGATAATATATTTCGCTGTGTACATTCAAATAAAATATGTTTCTATTTTACAATATTATTTTATATAAAATAGTGAAAATAATAATAAAAAAAAAAAAGGAAACTAAACAGAGAGTAATTATGTAGAAATGAAAATGGTTACACGATCTTTATACTATTCTCTTAACAACTAGTTACCATCATATTTTTTCATCATGGTTTTACATTTTTTTTTAGTTTTTTAGTTGTTTTTTTTTATATTGGACGATGTATAACAAAGTTAAATACTGCGTGACCTGAAAATTATTATCTTCATAGTCAATGAATTGTGTCGATTTCAAGGTATCCTTTATTGTATGATATTTAAACACATGTTATCCTATTTAAGAAAATAACACATTGTTATAATGTATATACAGTCGAGTTATTTTATATGTGACACATTTTTGTTTAAGGATTCGTTTAAATTAGTAAAAAGCAAAGTCTATTATTTGAAAGTCTATTTTTCGTATTTTGAATTCAACTCTTAATAATTTTTCCTACTCATTATGAATATTCTTGTGCTTAAACTGTTAAAAATAATCTTTTTAATTAATTATGTTCTGTATGTAACAATGACCTTTGAATTACAAAGATTTATTATTGAAAACAAGCATTGAGTTCTTAAATTCATACCACATATTATTTTTTATTTATAGATTTAAGTTTTATTTTAATTGTGTTTATAAAGTTTCAAAATTTAATAAAAGAAATTTTGTTTAGTAACTCCAATTTTTTGAATTAAGAAGATTTCATTCTGAACAGTTGAAAATGCAATTTTACTGAATTACTTGCAAATTGCGACTAAAATATTCGTCAGATACTATTTTTCTCAAGATTCCAGTGGATAGCCATCGATCCAATACCAACAATGAAAATAATTTATAGCAAATGCCAGTTTTATGGTTTCAGCAGCAGCAGCCACTGAATGCCATTGATGAAACAACAAAATCATACCAAGTCGATTCGGCATTAACAATCGAAACCATAATTACATTTAAATATAAGCAAAATTCTACTGTAAAAAATTTAATATGTGAAAAATACAGAAACGTTTTGTGTACACGGTTCAGTTAGAAAGAATTTTGTTAGATTATTTTATGTTTTTTGTATTTTCGCTGTTTTTCTATGTAACATGTTGTTTTGTGTTAAAATAATTGCAGCTTTTAATCCATTTTTTGTACATATACAATAGACGTTCACATTTATATTTGTATATGTAAATATATATCTATGCAGTTTATACATTTGTCTATATGTAATTTTAATGGTGTTACAAGGTTTTCTTCATGTTTTAGCAAAGGTGAATTGTAATAACCTTATATATATGCATACATTTATAAAATGTTGGCATACAATTACAAATATTATAACACCAAGCAACATAAATGTATGTACATGTATATATATGCTTTAATATTTATGAACACGTATGCATATGAATAGAAAATAATTGATACATCAATTTGTGGTGTAAAATACAAAAAATAAAAATTTCGATATAATTCGCTTTGTACCGTATTAGAATCATATAATGGTGGTTACAAAATATGTTTAACATTATAAAATGAGAATTTTCCCCCATATATATACAGTTAAATATCTTTATATTATATAAAAGGGAAATACGGGTACAAATTAAAAAAAAAAAACAAAAGGAAAAACAACAGAGGAAATAAAAGGATTTTAACATTGATTTGTTATGTTTCAAGTTTTATTAATGTCGTTGTAGCTTCTACTTATAAAATTTGTAAGAAAAATAAAACAAAAAGGTTACCATTGAATATTGGAATTATTTACAAGGTGTTGTCTTTGCTGTGTTTTATTTGTACATATCATGATGGCATTGAAAGTGCTCTAATTTTGTGCTAATGTGTAAAATTTTTGGATATTTAAAATGATGTAAATTAAGGGTAAATTTGTAAAACAAGGTATTGTATAGCGGGAAATGAAAAAAATAAACTAATGCTATACAAAAATTAAAATAATGAATTAATTATTTTTCATTTACAGCTTGTTTTCTAAACGAATAAATGAAAAAATTGTATTTGATACACAAATGAATTAAATTAAAATGTGTAGGTGTGAGTGTTTAAAACAAAATTGGAATAAGTGCGCTGATTGTGGATTGCCTATTTTGATTTTTAATAAAAATTTCTTTCATATCGAACAATTTTTGTTGCAAATCAATTTTCAGCGCAAAACGTCCGAATCTGAAAGAAATTTGCAAAATTTTGAAAACGGATGGAAAATTTAGACCACTCGTGAGGTAAAGGTGGACCATGTTTCATTAATTAGAATAAAAAACATGCACAAAAAGAATTTAGAAAATATTATTTTTATCAAAAATTTAATTTTATTGAATAAAACTAAAAATCATGTAAAAATGTGGGTCAAAATACCCGAAGCATATGGTGTTCAAATTTTATAAGCAAAATAAAAATGATCACATAAAATTTTTGAATGGCAAAAATATTTCTTTTGCAGAAACCAACACTACTTTTTTTTAAAAACACTTTAGATACTGAAAGGTCTAAAAGGCGATACTGATTTCTGGGTAATTCTTATTGATTTCTTATTAATAATTATAATCCTTCATGTTTCGACATGCATGGATAGTTAAAAATGGTCTATCTTGAGGTGTTTTTTTTATAAACATTAACAATAATTTCGACTATATTTCGACCAATATGTATGTATATGTATATTAAATTTCATAATTCATGTAATGAATTTTGACTGGTACAACTTGTTAGAATTAAGTACGTACCGACATAATACGTTATGTAAGTAGCTACTAGCTATGTGCTTATAGCTAATCCAATATATCTATATGTATATGTAAGTGTGAAAATATTTCTTTAGATAAATAATTTATTACTTTTGATAGAAATCTTTGAACATCAATATTATTTAAGGTAAACCATATAATACTTTAAAAATGTCGAAATTTTAAATTTTAAATGAGATTAATTCATTTATAGAGAGTATAGAAAATTTAAAATATTATTATAATAAAATAATAAATTTATTCTTTACAAATAAAAGTAAAAATCTTTCCTTTCATTACTTTTGCATTCAAAGCTAAATTACACTTAATTTTGTTTGTACTCTCAAATTAAACATAATTAACATTAATATTGACGGCTTACATAACTAGTCTTGTGAGAGGTTTTTTTATTACTGACCTTTCTCTCTTATAGAGAAACGGGAATAAAATATCTGTAAAGAGATGTTGATCTGTTGATTCTTGAACATGAAGGTTTCAGCTAATCTTCTGAATATTTCGATTTTCAATGTAGACAACGTTAACATTACATTCTGATTACAAAGGACTTAGATCCTAAAATTATCAAATTGTTTTTTTTTTAAAATTCTAATACTTGATTGAAAAAATTTAAAAAAGTAAAATCACAAGAAAATGTTTTAAATCCTAAAATTTACGGTGATTTAACTTTGATCTTTAAAATTGTTAAAGAAAAATTTTAAAACAATTTTCTTCCCAATCCATAATATAGGAAATATTTTCAAAATTTTTCTTATTTTCTTCTTCTGAAAATAAATTGTTTATTTCGTTGTTCCCAAAAATGTATTTTCCCAGGAATATTATCCCAAAAGTATCAGTATTTTATTTGTTCTTAATTGAAACAAATCAATTGGAAATTCAAAATTGAATATCAATTATAAGGGGCATAATATTTTGTCTTGTTATTTTTGAATTTATTTTCTAAAGTTTTTGGGTCTCAATAAAGTTATATTGAGAAGATTTGACTGATTTATCTGTGAATAATAAAGATTTATATATATGTTATATAACATTTGTTATAATATGTAGTAGATTATAGTAAATTTGTTAAAATAAAATCAAATTTAACATTTTCATTTAAAGAAAATATACAGTAAAGCAATTTCAAGGAAATCTGTTTTTTTTTTTTAACCAAATTCAAGGGAATAATCTGGAATATCATATAAATATTCTTACTAGAATAATTTTCTTGAATTCCTTTTCCGCCAGCTACTTCTTTCAAATTAGTGAATTAGAACCTATGCTCTCACAAAACTTTGAATATACGAATAAGAAGCTTTTGAATTATAATTTCTGTGTATAAAAAAAAAATTGTGTTGGATTAATTAAAATTTTTTTACAATATTATTATTATTATTCAATATTATTACATACCTACATACATATTATATAAATTGTATTTTTCTTTTTAATTTCCAAGTATAATTGAATTGCCATTATGCCGATGAATGCCATACATTCCGAACCTCACAATTTCATTGTTATTTTTTTTTTAAATTTAATAATTTCTCTGCTATATTAAACGCTTTTTTATTAAATTCATTGTAATTTTTCTTTAACTATATTTACAATAATTAAAAATTTAATTGTGATAGAAAAGGAAGAGAATTACGATATTGTTTTTCTTTTTGTTTGAATATGCTGTAAAAATTAATTTTCGAACCACGTACATGCGTGCCTATTTATACACGCGTACATGTGTACTCGTATATGTTTCAAAATGCTTATTCATTTCATGTACAATAAAATATTCGCCGCACACATATTATGAATATTGTATAAGGCAAATATGAAAGTTTTTCTACTTAACAAAATGTATGTATGCAAGTATGTATATATATGTACGTTAATAAGAGCGCAATTACATTCAATTAATTTCATTATTTAATTTTATCTTTCTTTATATTCAATTATCCTTTATTTCGAATTATGCAAATAACCTTAAATACTAATTGATTTCATTTCCTGTCATTATTTTCTTTTTATTTTTTTCTTTTTCCTTGGTATTATTATTATTTTTGTTGTTATCGAAGCCTCTTCTAGAGTACTCGTATTTATTATTAATATGATATCCTTATTTTATTATCTTTTTGTTTTTGAATTTTATTTTCTTACTTTCATTTTTATTAATTTATTGTAAAAATGTAAACCTTACATAATGCATAATATATTATGTACCGTACTATTATTATAGGTCACATAAATTGTATTTAAGTAAAATAAAAATAAAATTTAAAAGATATTATACAAGAGTGAATTATCCTTAATTGTATATTGTACAATGTATCTACTGTTTTTATATTTCATTTTTCAGTTTTGGTTACTTTAAAGAGTTCAATAATAAATAATGAGAATTTTTTATTAATTTCGTTATTCAAATTTCTTGAAATGTTGGTTTAAATACAAAGTTCAATTTTGAAAGAAATTATATTTTGAGCACTGATGATGGTGTTACTACAGGAAATTTACAGCAATTCTTTCATTTCAAATCTATAATTTTGAATAATTTATACCTTTGATTGGTTGGTTGATTGACGTGGCAGATTGCAGCAGGTCCACCACAACCCGACTAGCACAAATGTGCAATTTTGCTACCACTACCCAGTGATCACCAGGACTTCATTGAAGATACTATTACAGATGGCTCATTTAAGCCAACCGATTCTCTTTATTACCCTTATTTAACAATATTTTTAAAGTTTTTTCATTAGATGTTGAAAGAGTAGAAGTTGTTATCAAAAATTTTTCCGGAAAAGTTTTTTTTTAATTATTTTTGTACTATATACTAACTGATTTAAATTGAGAATCATTTTTTTTTTCTAATACGTTTTAAAATTAAATGACGCGCTCATAGTTAATGCTTTTATGCTGCCACTATTTTGCTTATTTAATTAGTTGTATTTTTCATTATAATTATAGAAGTCAATGATTTTTCTATAAAATCAACACAATTTTTGGTATTTTCAACATACACAATATTGTGTGCTAAATGTATATGTGCTTCAGAAAAACATAAATATGTGTGCGAAAAATATTATTAACATAACGCTATACGTGAAGTTTAAATACTTATATACTTATTTGTTTTATAGGTGAATTATTCAGACAATAAAGTTGAAATGTTCTCTATTTATGATGGTATACAAAAATATCTAGTATTGAAAATAATTTAAGAAAGGTTTAGAACTAAATTTTTGTATGTATTATACAAAATGTATCCATAATTAATTAAAATTATTATTCCCTGTATATTATGTTAATTAAAATAAATTTTTAAATATTAATAATAAATTTGTTCTAATATTAATTATAATTGAAATTAAAATTGTTTTTATGTTATTTCAATCGTAATGTATTTTTGTAAATTTCAGTGATTTTTAAAATTTAAGGTGGTTATTGTTAAAGAGTACATCAATTTGGTCAATTATAGTCCATCGTATTGTATGTGAATAGGTTACTCGCAGACACACTCATGTATTTTTACACATGTTTACATATTTATATAATTTTAAACATATTAAATAATTTTCTGCATATTCATTTATAAATATTTTAATGGTATTAACTTTATTGAAAGTCATAATTTATGCATAGGAAAGTATTATAAATATGTTACACACAAACATGTGTAGTTAGTGTATATATGCAAATTATTATTATTATTATTATTTTTATTATTATTATTATTATTATTATTATATAATTATCATAAATATAGAATTTATTATTTAAAATATTTTATTTTTTAATGGTTTTTACGTAAAATTTCTTTGTTAACTACATGAATAGGATTACATTACGTCAGGGTATTATAATTTTTAATTTGAAACGAAAAATAAAATTTGGATCAAATTAATGGTTTGCAAAGTAGCACTTTTCCTCTTCAACAAATGCAAATACGTATTTTCTCAAATTAACAACCATCTAACTTATTACTTTTATTAATGCATTCAAATAAATCAATTAAAAATATCAGTTGAACTAGACGATTAAGTAAGTAAGTTAAGATAAACAAGTAAAAACGTTTCAGTCGGTATAAACCGATTGAATTATACCCTGCACCTTTCGTTATTGTGTAGCAATTACTCGAACCTCTGAAATCATTCTATAGAAACTTCACGGACATGTCTGACCTATAATTGGACATCCGACTGCCAAGTTTCATGAATCTGACATTATAATTTTTCCAAATATTTAAAATTAGCTTTTGGAGTTTTATGGCAAGTACCTGAACCTGTCAAGCAATTCCATCAAAACTTCACAAATATATCTGATCTATAATCGGACACATAACTGCCAAGTTTCATGAATCTGACTTTATTATTTTTCCAAATATTAAGAATAAGCTTTTAGACTTGCATGGGAGCTATTCGAACCTGTCAAGCAATCGCACCAAAACTTTAGAAATATGTCTGACCTATAATTGGACACACGACTGCCAAGTCTCATGAATTTGACTTTATTATTTTTCCAAATATTTAAAATAAGCTTTTAGACTTGTATGGGAGCTACTCGAACCTGTCGAGCAATTCCACCAAAACTTCAGAAATATATTTGAACCATAATTGGACACATGACTGCCAAGTTTCATGAATCTGACTTTATTATTTTTCCAAATATTTAAAATTAGCTTCTGGGGTTGTATGGCAGGTACCCGAACCTGTCAAGCAATTCCTCCAAAACTTCACAAATATATTTGACCTATAATTGGACACATGACTGCCAAGTTTCATAAATCTGACTTTATTATTTTGCCGCATATAAAAAATTTGCTATTGGAGTTGTATGGCAGCCACCCGAACCGGTGCGGCTATCCCATTATAATTTTAGAGCATGTGTAGAATATAATTGGACACATGTATACAAAATTTTATATTTATAGCTTTATTAGTTTTTGCCATATTATTAGTAGCTGCCATAAACTCTTGGAGTTGTATGGCAGCTACCCGAACGCGTTGTCCGATTTAGTCCAATAACAATAGGGTTCGTCCTTGGCACAAAAGAAAAAAGTTGTGAAAGTTTGGTGTCGATTGCATTATTCGTTTTTGAGTTATCGTGCGATCGGACGGACGGACGGACGGACGGACGGACGGACGGACATGTCTAAATCGACGCAGAATTTTACGCTGAGCAAGAATATATATATATGTCCATACCGCAGATGACTATTTCAAGTAGTTACAAACTCCATACCAAAGTTAATATACCCTTCACGAAGTGCAGGGTATAATAACGTAAATAATATTTTTAGGATAGCATGTCACTAGCTATTAGCTTTCTGCTTTTATAAAAATTTGGAAAAACTTGCGATTTTGGTAATGTATAATGCTTCAAAAATTCAAAATTTACAAATTTAAGTGGCATTAACTTGGGATTGTGATGGAAAAAAAAAATTTTTGCAAATGACAGCTAAAAACTGTCTTCTACAGAAATAATAGTTCTAATATAAAATCTTTTCTAAATGAAATTAAAGGAAACAATGTAGAACGGAACGGATAGTTGGACGTAAGGACGGATGGAGTAAAACTATAAAGCGTTTTGTTCAATTTTTTTAGGGAAAAATTGCTAAAAACATGCAAATTTAACAGACAATTTGAAATTTTAATAAAAAAAATGTTAAAATTGTCAAAATAAAAAAATGAATAAAATAAGGCTAAAATTTTATATTTTTGTCAACTTTTTATAAAAAAAATTTTATACAATATTAATTTAATTATTTTAATAATTTTAATAATAATATTAAAAATAATGATGATGTGATAATTTACATATTTAAATTAGTTAAGCTAACAATAATTCATCATATTAAAATTATTATTTTTTGTATGCCCTTCTCTTGTTTTTGGTTATTTGTTATAAATTTTTACTTTTAATCGAATAGAACTACTTTAGAGAAGAGCATATTTTGGAGGACTTTCAATCTTCTTCAATATTTGTTTAGTAATTTAATTAAAATATTTTACTTTATTTTGAATAAAACGGAAAAGTGTTATAAAATTAAATTTTTTTTTAAAAATAAATTGCAAGTATATTGATTTGTTTGGCAACAACCATGGCACGCTTTAATCAACCTCATATTTGTAGTGGAGAATAAAATTCCTAGTTAAACCTTTTTTCTTTTTTTGAGAAACACAAGTAATTTTTTAAATTAAAAAAGAAGTTTTTTTCAAATAAAGCAAATTTTCCCTTTGAACTACAAAATTCTATCCGTTTAGGAAATTCCGTGGAACAAACTGTTATAATAATATATTATAATATGCAATGGTTCCGTATCACTCTATCATTAGATTGTCACTAATATTATTAGACCGTCTAATTTATAATATTTTGTAAAAATCTAAAAGTATAATCTATTTCACTATTTGTCACACAGATATTATAAATATAATCACTATAGTTAACTAAATAAACTTATATATGTATAACAATAATAATAATTTTTTTTTTTCATTTTAATGATTTACAAATTTTAGAGCAAATTCGCATTGAAAACTAAATTTTATTTTTTGCAAATTTGTACTAATTCACCATTTCTATACACGTATTACAAGTTCTTAAATAATTTCCTGCTGCTATTGCAAAATATGTTAAGATTAAAGTTGGGGCAGTGGTACCAGACTTTTTAAAAACAAGATCGGAAATATGAAAATTGGAAGAAAATATCATAAATAGGCACATACTGCCATGTAAATTTATAAAATTTTTAAATAAGTTTCGCTCTCGAATTTTTGTTTATGTATAGCATTTCAGATATAGCATTGAAGTCATTTCAATGTTACGAAAAAAAAAAGTTTTTATTAATACTACTCTCTAAATATACTGTATACAATTAATATTAGTCTAATGTAATGCTCAATACTCTATGAACTTTACTAAAATTTAATATTATTGCAATACAACTACATATATAACAATCACGTTCTGCCAATCTAATTTTCTAAAATTTAATAAATATTTTTTTAATTTTCCTGCTTTCTATTTATTTAATTGAATTTATTTATATATATAATATTAAATATGTGTCATATATATTTCCAATGATATATACTTACCAACTTTGTTTCATAACATGATATTAAAAAGTAATATGTAAATGTTTGTAAATACATGAATTTAATTTTTTTTTTCATTTATATAGATGTTTTACTCAAGAGACAATCTGTGATAAATTAAATTAGGAGGAACTAAATCTAATCTTTCAATCAACTGTGTGATATTGCACAAATTGAGTAATATATATATGTCGTATACTTATATATTTCATATTTTATATCTATGTAAATTTTGCAGTGTGCAGACATTTAATTCAAATTTGATAATTGTAATTACAATTTTGTAATCTAAGATATATAGGTCCGATTGTCTATATATTATATTATGTACATACTACAAAATTTTTGTGGGAATGATAAAATATTATCTAGATTAGTTTTTCAAAGCGAGTTAATTTAACTGCCATATATTTTGTTTGCTGTATGTATAAGGTTTCATATAATGTACGTACACATATGTGTATTGTACATTACTGAGAGGTTTAAATATAATTCAACTATACATATCTTTATAGATACTATTAAATCTAATGTATGATTGAACTCAATCAGTTCTATAGTTTTATTTGCTTGTATGTATTCAAAAACAATACGATATTTTATATACAAATGTACATATGTATGAAATTCAAAGATGTGCATAATAATTTCAAGATGATACCAAATTATTTTGATGTAATTTCAAAAAATATATTTGTACACAGTCTCTTTGGATTAGAGAAAAAAAAATTAATAAAGTTTACATGTTGTCTTTTACGTGTGCAATATAAAATGCAAATACAAAATATTTTGATTAAAATTGAAAATTTTATGTTCCATTGCTTTAATATTTTTGTCCGTTTATAACTTTAAAATAATGGGTAATGTTGATTTAAAACAAACTTGGATAATATTTTTAATTGTATAGATGCCGTAATAAGAATAAGTTTTTTCAACGGATCTTATTAATATAGTTGATTTTGCTTTATTCTCTTGAAAAAATTTTTTATATACCATGCAATGCAATTCGCTTCGAATACAAGAATTTAAAAAGCTACAAACAGGGATAAAGTTTTCTAGGACCATATTCCTAAAACCTTATCGCAAAATTAGCTTGAGATATTTTAGAAATATTTAAAAAAATCTTTTGAAAAACTTTAAACGCGTTTTCTGGCTAAACCAGAACAGAAAGAGCGATTCTAAGTGTTTTTTGTGATCATTGATTCGTGGTTTAAAAAATTCTTTAAAGAAAGTTAATTTGTAAAACTCACTGTTCAACTATTATCCTCAATTATATTAGTAGTGTTTTTTCTGCGTTATATTTATGTTGATTTAAAAAAAAACTGTTAAACAATAGAGAAGTCTACAAGATAGACATAGTTGTAATGGTTGAAATTTAAAGAATCGAGCCCCCATAAATTATTCATATTATAATATACTATTAGTTGGTTTGAATTCACTCACTCGCACTTAAGAGCAAATAAAACAAAAAAAACACAAAAAAGAAAACTAATCACTATTTTAGATTGCAAAATTATCGAAATCGTAATTTCCAATATTATAAGGATCGAAATTTTATCATGAGTGAGAATTTTAATATGCAACAGCATATGCAACGGAAATTTGGTATCCTTTTTGTACTTTTGTATTTTTTAGGTTTTTTTGTTCTTCTTTTTGTACTTTTTACTTGTGTGCAATATTGTAAAAATTCTATTCGAAAGAACCGAAGCGTTAAATTTAATATTCTTATTATGGTTTAGTATATACCTACATACATATGAACATTTGCAATAATATATTATATAAAAAGGTATGTTTTACATTGTATGTACATTTTACTCCTTTTGTGAGTCTTAATTTTTTTTTTGTATAAAACTTTTAAATATTTGTATATGTATATGAAAATGTAATAATATACACTTGTATAATGATATGCAAGATACTATAAAATCCTTGTTGCAGAACTATTTGATATTGAAATTTCAGTATGCATACCATCCTTGTTTAAAATGGCAAGTGTTAGAGAAACATAAAGCAAACGAAATAAGTGAAAATAAGGTGATTCGGTTTTAATAGTTTTCAAATGATTTAAAATTTAATGAAGAGAATTTTTAATAATATAAAACATTCACACATTTTCATGTTTAAATTTGAAATTAAAGGATTTTTGAATCATTAAACAAAAAATTATATATCTAGAGTACCTGCTTACATATAGGAGATTCAGTAACAGGCATTGTTTAAATGCTTACATTGATCGTTAAATGAAGGAGTATAGGGGCAAAATATTTGATTTTGATTCCTAATAATATTGTGCATATTATGATAATACGTGGAATACATATAGGTATAAATGAAATTTATAAAGGCGACAAATTTTTTAGTATTGAACAAAGTAAATATTGCTAATTTATCGTTGTATGAGCAATGTACTCAATAGAAATAATGTGCTTAATTTATTTTAAATGATTAATAAATTTTCTTTCACATTTATAATGAAATTTTTAATTTTGTGATTTTTAAATCGATAACAAAGATTAAGTGCTATCGTTTTATAATATCGTGTTGCAGTATAGGGAGGGTATTGAAAGTCAAGTAGTTGTAAGTAAAATGTTGTGTCTTTTGTGAATTAAGAATTTGGAAAATTATAAATTTGTTTTTTAAAATTCTTTTTAAAATACCAATTCATAAATAAGAATTTCCTTATGGCTTTTACTCCGATTTCTATTTGTACAGGAATAGTACATTTTGATTGACATTCAAATAGATAGTACAATTTAATTTGACATTATAATATCTACTACTCTTGCGCTTCATACACTTCTTTTGACAAATTAATTCAAAAACGACATTCAGTAAGTTTTAAGTTGTTTTGTATAACATCTGGGAAAATTTAAGCAATTTACAGTGTTGCACAAATACGCAATTGCAGGAAAAACGACAGCTTTTGTATTGTAACGATTTGAACGAGTCTTTTACGATATGAAAATGTGTAAGTGTACACATTTTTATTTTCCGCGTTAACTAAAGGCATATTTGAGGCAGTTTTCTTTTTAATTCTGGGAACAGAATGCGACATCTAATAGTCAATTTGTGAACTATGATTTGATGTAATTGAAAGTGTACCGCACGTTTTTAAAGCTGCAATTCTTCTTCATCTGCTATTTGAATCCCTAATGTGATAACTTGGCTCTTAATGTACATATTATATAGTTAGAGTGCGAAAATTAATTCACTAAATTAAAAAAATTTTTTTTCATGTTCAACAAATTATTTTACATTTGAGGCACATTTTTATCTGTCATTTTGAAATACACATATACGGTGTATGCTTACGTGCATGCTTGAATTGAAAAAAAAAAATAAGAAATTATAACTGTACATTATTGCTATTACAATTTTTGTTTTTTTGAATTTTTTTCATTTTCTTATAAGGTCCTTTCTTCTTCCATTATATCCTACATATTTCGATTTATATCTAAATCTTTATATTATGCTCTTAACACGTAATTTGATTCAGCTTTTCAAGATTCCTTCAGACACAGTCAACGACTAGATTACCTTTCCTAAAGAAAGGGTAAAATATTTTATTTTTCTAATTTTGTATATATACGTACACACATACTTCGTTTTTTTTCATTTAGATATTATATAACACCCGAAATCAGGACTCTGTAATTTTAATAGTGTATCATTCCATTATAGTTATTTTGTTAAGTGTGTTACTTTATCTTATTGAAGTGAACTTCCAGTGAGCACAAGGAGTATGATAAATAATAATTTTCGATTATGAAATATATGTATACATAGAATGTTAAACATTTTACTGAAAATTGAAAAATAATGCAAATACATGCATTTTGGTAAGTTTTTGAATTAATTGGTTTACTTAGGTCTATTAATTGAGATGTTTGCCTTTGAAGTTCTTGTCACAAGAATTGTTTTATTGTTTATTCTAGCTGATTTTTAAAAATAATTTCCTACTGTCATAAAAATCTTAAATTTTCGTTTATACTATCAAATATTTATATTTCATTTTTAAAGGTTTAATTTTAAAGTTATGAGATTTCGGAACAAATAAGCGTCACATCAAATATCATCCATATTTCAAAAAGGTTGCAAATTCCTTTATTATATGCATATACGTATGTAAGTTTATTATATTATGCATATAAGTAGGTATGTAAGTTTTATAATAAAATAAGTAACTATTAAATTCTAAACGTATAACGTATACGTAGGTAATTTCCTACATTTTTTTTAATAAGAATGCACTATTGTATATAAGATTTTTTTTAACATGTAATTTATACATACTTACACAATACACGTATTTATTGTTTTAATATTCAAAGATCGCTCGAAAACTTTGTATCGAAGACTGAAGAGGGCTCAAATTTAAGAATTTAATGTATGTAGGATACAATAACATTTAGATTTTTTATGGTTTTTTACCAACAATACTCCCTTATTGTATGCAATACAATAAGGAACGTTATGTGATCACACAAAATTTTGCATATCGGTATTTTCGACAGGAACATACTGCGTCATGCTAGGCATGCGTAAATAAATTATTTTTAGAGAGATTTTGGTCTGTGGGTCTATCGAGCTGTGTATGCGTTAGAACCGATTTTAATGAAATTTTATATGTGAACTTATTTTGATTATTTCATGGATTGATCAACTCTTGGGAAATGTTGGGATATTGGACCAGTTCAGGGCTCGGGAACTGAACTTTTTTACGGATCGATTTTATATTTTGAAGAAAATATTCAACAGATTTACTTGAAATTTTATAAATAAACTTTGTTTGACAATACAAGAACCCACTTAACTTTTGGATGAAATCAAATGTTAGAAACTAAATTTTTACTGTGGACTAAATTTACATTTTCGTCCATATAAAGAGACATAATCAGCGGATTTTCATGAAAATTGTGTTAAAACAATGAACTTATAAAATTTTTAAAAATATGAGTCTTCGGAATCCGAACTGGGGATTGATTTTATACATTTTTCAACATGTTTAAAGAACTAATTGACAAAATACTTGAAATTCAATATGAGAAATTCAATGTTTTCGCTAAACTAGACAATACACCTTGCGGTCGGTTATGTACTGATCACATCAGATTTTTTTTGGCTTATTAGTAAAAATGTTTGTGAACGTTTTTGTAATACGTGCATATCTACATATTATGAAGTATATATATAGTGAAAAGTCAGAGTTAAATTGCAGTCAAAAAGAAGTTAACGTGACATGGATATCTAAATAGCTTTTTTTTTGTGTTCGATGTATATTTATTTTATTCACTCTATGTATATAGGTACATACAAATATAGTTAATAATAGTGTTAGATAGAATATTTTAAGGTACATATAAGGTATTAAGAAATGTCAACGATAAAAATTCTTATATATTGTAAGAGATTTTCCTTTCTTTTTTCTTAAGGAAGATCTTTTAAAATCAAATTTTTGTTATAGTGAATAATATGTTAAAAAAAATAGGTTTCATTTAAAATAGGAACATATTATTATAGTTATGAACAAATAAAAAATATTTCTAAATAAAAATTAAAAGATTAACCACTAGGAAAGTTTTTAGTAAAAGAGACAAACTTTCATTATGGTAAAAAATTTGTATTTGTATTGGCGATTATTGATACTAGGAGGACAGGAAAAAGCTCTCATAATAGGTCTAATAACGCGTAAGAGTTTTACGTATAACAAGAAAAAATATAGTTCACCATTTATGCAGAAAATCTGGTAATGTGTTTTCAATATTTTCGAACATACGAGTACATTACGTATGGGTATAAAAATCGTTAAATTACAAAATATAAAGCAGCCTTAAAATTTATGAAATAAAAACTTTGAAATTCTCTGAATACCAAGTATTTGTCTGTTTACTCATTATTTAGAGTACCAGCTATATAAGTTATGTATTATATTTGCAAATAAGTTTCGAAGTAAATATTCAAATATTCAATATTGAGTTAATTATACACACTGTTAATTATAGTTATTTTAAATTTTAAATGTTTGTATACTAGCTCTTCAAAACTCTTTTCTATGTTTGACTTAATATCTATATGATTGTCTTATATAATATGTAACGTATATTCTAAATTGAAAAATATAGAATTAGTATATGGGAGCATTGCAGTTAAATTAAATTTGTAACATTTTGTCCACAAATTTGAATTTTTATGTACCTATATACCTTGTTTTCGAATTGGTATACCCTATATCTTAATATTATATGTGAAATCAACTTTGATTTTCAATATAACTGTAATATTTAATATATAATTCAAAAATATTAAAAATCTTTGTTTTTTCTTTGGTGTTAAAATTAAGGTAATTTTCGTAAAAATTTATTGAAATTTTATTATTAAATTTGTTAGAGGGCTTTCGTTTCTCTTACTCATCATCATCATTGCTATTAGTTGCAATACAATATCATTATTATCATCATCATCATCTGGTATACATGTATAAAATAGGATATGTTAAAGACTAAATTTAGAAATCGATGTTGTTTTTTTTTAATTTTTTTTTTTTTTAGATTGTCTGGTTTTAACTTTTTTATATAGATTTAAATTGACTTGGCAACAATATTCAATATTAGACATACATTAAGATACGGAATAATATTAATAAGAAAAAAAGGAATAAAAAAAAATAACGAAAATAAAATTATTGAATAGATAGCAAATGTATAGACGAAAGGATAAAAAATACAAAATTAAATGGACCAATTTTTAAGAAAAACAAAATGAAAGAAAAAGGACAGTGAATTAATGTCGAAAATGACGAGAACAATTTTTTACATTTTAAAAATAATAATTATATGGAAAGTATTGCTACTTGGCGAAAAAATTGTTTAAAAATTTTTAATAATTCTGAAAAGAAATTATTGAATTTCAATTTTATACAACATCAAACGTATTGGAACAAAGATTTCCCAAAAAAAATCGAAATGAATAGAGTGAATATTTTTTTAAGAAAAGAAGGACATTTTTCATATTAAAAAAACTATACCTTTGACTACCTTTTATAATAAGGGAGAATAAAGTACCTAATCCTATGATATTACGTTGGTGGTGCAAGATTCTAACATTGTAACGGAATAATAATATGGATACAGAAAAAAAAATACACTTAAATGAAAATAGCATCTACGTGGAATAAATTGCTTTTTATTAGATTAAATTAAGGATAATAATAAGGATAAGTAGAATAAAACAAAAAAAATACAAAAAAAATTAGAAGGAAAACCAACAGAAAACAATTTTTGTGATTAGAAAATAAAAAGAAGCAAAAAAAACAAAACAAAAAAAAAACTATTAAAGTAAAAATAATCTCAGTGTTATTAAAATGAATTGTTTTTTGCACTTGTTAGACACTATTCGCCTTTCATTTTGATTTTACTTTTCTTCTTTTTATTTTCTGCTTATGCGTTCATATAAACTATAACGATATTCAAGTACGTCATATTAAATAAAATATATGTATAAGAAAATATATACATATATATGTACATATATTTTTATCATATAAGGATAATATTAATGTGCAGGAGAATATTTTTTTTTTCAGTTTACAGACCGTATAATAAATTATTGTGTTGTGTTAATTTTCGATATAATTTTTCTGGGAATAATTTTCTTATTTCTGTCTCTAAAGTAAACTTAAAAATATGTACATAAATATGTGTTCATGTGCATCGTATATATAATTTACATTATTTTCATATATACATTTTTATTATATTACATATATATATGTAACAAAAAAAATTCAAATAGGTGGAAGTAAAAATAAAGGATATATTATAATAAAGTATAAAATATATGTATGTATACTTAATATTATGTATATTTATTAATAATAGTGAAGAAGAGTAATTTTTAAATATATAAAAAAAAAGGTATACATATAATATAATTATATAGATTATAAGTACACTCTTGTATACACCAAAATTTAATTTACTAATTGAAATAATGTAGTAATGAATATTTTTTTTCTCTCTCTCTCTCTCTCCCTTTACCGGAAAATTTTAGAATTAAGAAGGAAATTTAAAGAAAGGTTTACCTTTTATGGCAAAAAAATGGAAAAGAAAATTCATAATGTAGTACACTTATACATATATGTATATATGTACCGTGTACGTGTAATTTTATTATAATAACGGATATAACGGATATATAGTGCACTTATTTCAGTATCATAACAAATTTAAAGAATTTTTTTTCTAACACATCTTTTAATCTTAAATTAAATAAATTGTAAAAATGAAGGCAAGTGATAAATGACAAGTTCGTGTATTTAAAATTTCATAATTCTTCTACTTAATTATATTAATACTTTTAGTTTAATCTATAACAAAAGTAGTTTCCAAAATTAAGATTAAATGCTACAAAATATGTATATTTCAAAATGGTTTCAGCATACAGATTAAATTACAAAACGGGTCAGAAAAAATCTTATGGTTAGAAGGGCAAAGACTTATGATCTGAGGGATGCCGATAACTCTCTTAATTTTTATAATCTCTGTGTATCCTTAAAAATAGGACTATAATATATAATCAAGTTCTTTGTATAATATCTATACGTGTGTGAGTAGATTTTATGCAGATAGAATTTTGAAATTTCAGTAAATTAAAATAAAATAACTAACACAACTCTCCTAGGGCCGGAACCTCTCCTAGGGCCGGAATCATATACTACTCCCTGGGAATTAGGAAAAGAATCAGAGAGGAGGCGTTAGAGAAGTCTTCCGGGGCGGCAGCAAACCAAGGAGCTTCTGGAATATTATGACCAGAAACGTTTAATATAATAATCTAAGAAAATAATAGGGATGGAAAAGAATCAGATGAGAACTTTCATTGGGGTCTTGTCGGGTCGCTGAAGGCTTAAGGAGCACCTCAGCAGTCTAAGCCTGGAAAGTTAAGACACTTTAAGGTTCAGGTGAGAAGGTAGGGAGACTTCTGAGAGAGTATGTTTCTTTCGCTCTCAGGAGAATGGAAATACTGGTGGACTTTACTCTAATGTAGTAACATATACGTCAGCGGCTTCCATGTGATAATGTGATAATGCATTCCGTAACATGTGATAAAGCATTCTGTATATAATATTTTTATTTCTGATATATTATTATTTCTGATAATAATGCATTTTGTACCATGACATTTTAAAAAAATCAGTAGAGCAATTAATATCTTAAAATTTTTGAATATTTTTTTTTATATTAATCTTAAAAATAAATTATAAGGATATTATTGTGTGCATCAAGGCATTTATACATTGTTGTGTCATTTACAGAATTGTTCACGTTTATAAAATTGCACAAGAATATTTTTGAATTTTTTTCCTTTAGCTATAAAATTTTGAAAAATAAAAAATTTAATTTCTTATTTTCTACACATATACAATGACAATAAAAAAGAAAATTTCAAATAACTTTCAATAGTTCTATTATTTCAATTTAACAATATTATAATGGCATTTTTAAAAATAATTTTTTTTTCAATATTTCAAAGAAAATATAAAGTGAACATGTTACTCAAATGTACTACAATAAGGACCTACAAATAATTAGATTTCAAATTGACAATATTTAAAGTTAAATTCATTTTCAATAGAAAACTGTTGTATAACAAAAAAAAAATATACAATAAAAATATTTTTTTTTATTGTTTCATTTTTTCTTTCAATTAAATTTAAATTTTATAGAAAATTGATTGTGCATATTTTGTGCCTTTTGATCAAAACATTTATATTTGAAGAGTTTATCCTGCAATTGATAATGCTGTACGTATTGTGTTACTTGCAATACTAGAATTTTTTTTTTAAAAAATCAAAATTATTTTTTGAAAATAAAATGAATTGAATAAATTCTAAAATGGTTTTAATATCATATTTTTTTTTTCTATACAGTAAAAATATAAAATGGAGTCAAAGATTTTTACATGAATGTCAGAAATTTCATTTAACGTTCGTAAAAATATCTAGGGAATTAATTTTTTTTTTGTCACGAAACGTGAGCATATTCATATTTTATTAAAATGGCTACTATACGCATAAGCAAGTATATGAGTTTCCTGAATGATTTATAAAGCAGGGAATTTATTTAGTAAGATTTCTCTAATATATACATACAATATTAGAAGGTATACATTTATAATATTTTAAGAAACTGTAATTTAAGTAATTTGCCAAAAAAAAGGTAATTTAATAAAAAATTTTGAAATGTATTATGGCGTCTGCAAATTTACTGTATATACCTTAAAAAAATTAAGGTATATACAGTTGAATATGCTTAATTGTAGCACGCATCTTAATTGCCACCTCATGTAATTTATCTAATTGTAATTCTTAATATAACAAAGGATAAAAAAAATTTTTGTGTAAAGCCATCTAGCGTAAAATATAGAAAATTTAAATTAATATTCAATATATTAAGACATTCACAAAAAATTTTGCTTAAAAGAATCTGTATATAAGCGTGCTCAACTGTATATGCTCTATTTTGATTCAAGCAAATAAAGTCACATATGATAATTTTTAGTTTTTTTCCAAATTTTTTGTGTATATTACAATGGATATCACATAATACACAATTCAGTATATCAACTAGTTTATGAAAAATTAGATTATGTCGAATGCTTTGTAAAATTTCACATTTCTCTTTAACAATTTGGATTCAGATTTTAAATTTCCTTAGATTTAAGCTTTAGAATGAAATATTTTGCTAATGAAATTCCTGTATCTTACTTTCTATTTTCTTACTTTATCAAAAGTGTAAGCCAATAATTTAGAACAAATAATTGATCTAAAATTGAAATTTTAATGAAAATCAAAAGAATGTGTCACCAGCTTTTCTTATTGTGTGAACGATTTTTAATGTTATCGTGCTAATAGATCGAAAAATAAAACTTTTAGCTAAATGCTTTAGACTATTGCAAGGCTGTTATCAATATTTTTTCTAATAAAATTTTGGATTTCACCAGGGATAACCTATTATTGGAGGAAACTAGAATTAATTTTTTTTATTTTTCCTATCTTAATAGAAGTTTTTAATACGAATCTAATAACATTTTTACTTATTTAACATTATATTGTACAAACCTGTTATCCTTCCTATACACAACGTTTGAATTGCGTTGCTATGTTTTCCTTCTTTTTTTCTATTTCAAAAAAAAATATTTGTACAGAAAAAGTACAAATTGTTATTTAAAAAAAAACAAAATTATTTTATATTAAATTTCTTTTTTTCTTGTTCGTTTAAGGGGGACTATAAAATTCCATTTTATTATATTCAGTCAAAAATTTTATTCTTGTATTGTTGTTTATATTTTTGGGTAAAATTTTTTATACAACATTTACATAATAATATACAATCATACAATTGATAGTCGTGTATGAATTTTACAGGATGATTATGTATTTTTTTTTTCTTTTGGTGTTTTACCATCCACTTTTAAAGCGTATAAAAAAAAGGGGAAACGAATATCGGAAAAATTCATAAATGTCCTGTAAACAATGATATTTCCGTTTTCAAAATATTCAATACAATTTTTTTTTATTTTATTGGATTTAATATCGTAATGGATTAATTTTTTAGATATATTATGTAATATAGTTTTTTTTTTATATATCTATACAAATACACAGTTATATACAAATACTAAGTGGGTATATAAAATCTGAAAGACCAAATATCATGAGAAGAAAATCAAACTTTCATTTTCAAAGACATTTTCAAGTTACCCAACTCTAATTGTATGCATATTAACAACATAAATCTGAAAACTTCAACATATTTTAATACTATTTCACTAAATAAAAATGATGATTCAAAAATGAAAATTTTACGGCCTTTGGAGTAAATTTAACCCTAATATGAATAAAGAATTTAAAAATTTATAACAGCTGAAGCAGTTGTCTAATGATCATATTTATTTTACAATTCGTTAAAATTTAAAAATATTGGGGAATTATCGAGAAATTAATCAAAAATAACAAAAATTCTTAGGGGATTTCAGAAGAATCGAAGAAATCAAAGGCAAAAGTTCACGGGAAAGATTTGCAACAAGAAATTAAAAAAAACTTTTGCGAGATTATAGACAAAAGCAATAAATAAGAAATATTTATTACAAGGCAAAACTTGGAATCTGAGAAGGAAGCTCCACGGAGCTCTTTTGTTTCATAAACAAAAATTAAAATCGAACCTCACTGGCCGGTTCTGTGACGAATTATAAAAAATTTCATTATGTGTTCTCTAAATTAATATGACAGATCCAATATCATAAGACAAATATATTACAAATCTTTGAAATGCTATGACTGAGTAGTCGGGATAGTTAGCTCTAACGAGAGAATAACAGGTTGACACTTTTATAGTTAATGAATTTCTACAAGTTGATATGCAAGAAATGGTCATTCTGCTGTTTTAATTACTTAAATTTATTAGACTAAAAATAAAAATAATTTTTAATTCAAAACCAAAATCAATTTAATAATATTAATTTTAAAAATTCTTTAATTTTTTTTATAAATTTAAAGAAAAAAAAATTACTAATTCTAAATATTTTGTATTAGAAATTTCAATTTTATTTTATGCAATGAACCAAATAATAATTTGAAAAAAAGAAAAATTCAATATCTAAATTTTTTATACTCCTTGCACAATATGAAAAAGACTGACGTAACGAAATTTTTTGAAATCGCATATAAAATTCAAGGAATCCACTGGAGATGCAAGTGCACAAGAAGAATTTTTTCTTTACTTTAATATACTTAGTGTTGCCACGATATTTTATAGAATTTAAAAAAAAATATATAATAATAATAATAATTGATAAATAAGTAAAGTTGGATTGAAATTTCCAGGTCACTAAATTTATTTTATATTGACTCAATAAAATCATTTTCTTTTTTTTTTTTGTGCTTCTTATTTCAATTCTATATTGTTTTCTGTTTTAAATCAATAGCGTCCATTTTTCTATTAGAAAAGAAGATCACTTTAAAAGTTTTCCAGTTTCTTAAAAACAAACTAGTATATATATATGTATGTATGTAGGATGAGCATCTATAATAATATAGTGTTATTATGATATAGTAAAATTGTACAACCAGTAATGGTAGCGCACCTTGTATTTCATTGCTATATGAATGTACATATGTATACAACGTTCTAATATTCAGTACATTATAATAAGGTATGAGTTTTGTCTTATAACAATAATAATATTATAGTGCTTTGATAACTATGATGCTTTTTATATACATATAATATATATATCATATTGCAACTATGTGTTGGTGTAGTAAAAAAAAAAAATCAACTAGAGTGCATATCTACGCTATGTTGATTTAGAGGAGATGGGTAAATTTTTATATTTTTCTGATTTTTCTTAAAAAATAAACAGGAGTGAAAGAAAAATGAAAATTCCATTTTCATCCTGTGAGATTTTGTAATTTCCAGTTGAATTCGTATATATGCATAATATGTATTTATATATGTTCATATATGTATATATATATGTGTATATTTATGGTGTATGTAGATATAGGAACAAGAAAATTATTTATTCCTTCACTATCAGTATATAATAATATGAAGGGTTTTCTATTATTTCACAGGATATGAATAGTTATATTCAAATGCATGAGTACATTCTAAAAATATAATAGGATTGTGTTAGTCCTTATGTTGTTACAAACACAAAAAAAAACAAGTAAATGTTCTAGAGTTAGAAATAACTGAAAAGAAATATAAATGCAAAATGAGTGCAACACACAAAAAAAAATATGTTTAAAAATTGAAAAGGACCTGTTCTATAAAAATCATATTCATAGTCCGTCTTTTTCCCTTATAAACATTATACATTACAAGTACATACACATACAAAGTGCATATATGTAAATTGAAATGATAAAAGATAAAAATTATAACAATAATAATTGTACTATGCAAATAAATCGAAATCAGAAGGAAAATAAAATGAAATGAGGAAGCAAATTTTATATTGGAATGAATTATAATAGAAGATGAAGGGGTTAAGGTGGAAGGAATCATATATGAAAGTTGTGTAACATTATTATATGCTCTGAGTGATGTCTTTAACTTGATCATATTCTGTTTGTGCATATTATTGTGAATGTTTTTTATTTTATTTTTCAAAATTTTTGTGTTGTGTTTCTGATTCGTTTTTGTTTTTTTTTTTGCTTTTACATAAGAAAATTTCTTATTTAGGATTAAATTCCATCTGGTGGTGATATTCAACAATAGCATTATAGTATAATGTTGTCATTACATAAATTTTCATACTTTTCAAAATAAAATAAAATGAATATGAACAAACAAAGAAAAAATAATTTTTTCTTTTTAATATTACTATTGTTATTACAGTTATAAAATATTACATTGTAACTTTTAGAATTGGGATTGCCGTATACACTTTTAAAAAAATCAAATAATGCATTGTCTACTCCCTGTTTTCGGAGATTCACTCTCGAAATCGCACGTTATCGTATTTATTTTAGTCCAATACTTCCCTTTTATTTTATTCTAATACTTGTGGATATGGTGTTGATGAAAGCACTTTTTTCTTAAACAAAAATGTTTGTTCAATTTTAAATCTGATATGAAAATTAATGATAATTTTAATCCGGGAATTTTGAAAAATTTTTCAATTAAATATTAATTTAAAATTTTTATTAAAAATCTTGTATAGCTTAATAAATAGTATTAAATCATAGATATACAAAAGTTGCAGTCAGTTTGATAATAATATACGAATTTCCAAATGTAAATGTAAAAATAGTTCCTCAGAAAAATGTAAGACCCGTTTTTCATTTTACCATTTAAATTTAATTAATGCTATTACAAAAGATGAATATTAAGTGTTAGAAGATTCCGTAAGATTGTATCCATTTTTAACTATACTATTCGATAACCTTAATTTATAATTGCAAATACATACGTAAAAATTTATATATTAAGTAATATATACAAACATATTACATATACATATAATATGTTGAGAGCTTTTATAGTGTTGTAAACGAAATTTTTAAATATTTTTCGACAGATATTAATTTTCATATATAAAAGTAGTTCTCTTTCTTTTTTTTTTTAATTTTCTATTTAAATAAGTACATATCCTTTCCATGTATTTTAAAACTTTTTTTTAATGAAAATTTATTTAATTTTATAACTATATAAGTATACATACATTGGTACATATTAAATTTTATGGTAAATTATTTTTCAATTATTTAAAAAATATATAAAATAATTCAAAAAATTTTTATTAATTAAAAGGTGTTCTCTTTGGAATTAACCATATGGCATTTATGGTTTTTCTAAATTCTAAAAGTTACTCAAATATATATAGGCTCTTACATAATAATGTTCAGCTCCCAAATGGCTACATTTTCGCCTAAGAATTTAGTTTAATTTTCTATTGTTATTTTTATTAAAATTAAGAATCGTTTGCATCTAAATTATTTGTGCGACAGAATTTTGTATAACAGTGAAGTTCATGATTGTATGGATTAAACAGCATAGGTCAAATTTTAGACTAAAAATCTTGAACCTTTTTTTAAGAAATACCTGCTGACAACAATTATAAACTTTAATTTATAATTAAAAGGAACCTTATTATAGGGATATAAAAGCAAAAAATTAATATAAAATTAATAAAATTTTTGTTCTATAATTATAGGTATATTATAAAAATGGTTGAATGAATCTATGGAAATTTTTGATTAATCACATATACACTTAAAGCTCTAACTAAAATTTTCAATTCCTTAGATCCTGCGTCATTACGCAGATCTATAGAAATTAAATTGTTTACTTTTTCGAATCGCATAGTGTAACATAAGATTTTCAGGATATTTTTAATTCCATTGAAATGGCATAATAATGTTGTAAATGTATAATTAAGCTACATAATGTTAAAATTCTTGCTTAAGTTGCATTAATTTATAATTTTTTTGCTAGCCAAATTTTCTTTTAAAACATTACAGTTCTCGGAACTACATATAATTTTATATAATTTTAAACAAATTTTCAACAAATTGTATAACTCTAGTTAATTATGTTAACTGAATTTTTAATTGAATGTTAAAGAATTTTAAAACATATACTATATTCCAATATTTTTGAAATTTTGAATTCAAGACAATTAAACTCGAATTGGTAGCTAGTACCATTACAAATGAAATATTTTTGTAAAAATAATAGGTTTTTACATATTTCCCTCTTCATATTCTGTGCGTCTATGTTATAAATGAGATATGACTTCCCCCTAAAATTCAGTATACAAATCGTATACAAAAAGAAAACCAAAAATTGTCTTGCAATTTTAGATTATGTAGAAAGTTTTAAAGCTTTGTTCTAGATTTTAAATAATTTTAAATTCCAATATTGAATATTTTCCAATTTCTTTTTTTGTTGGATACAAAGACACTTACTTTTTTTTATGCTGGATGCTGATATGCAATTTCATTTTTTAATCTTAACCAAAATCTGTTTTAATATTCAAATAATCGTTTAACTTTAATTTAAACTAATGATACCAATTTAAATTTCATATTATGAAATGAAAGTTCTATTTACGAAAGGAAGCATTACTTTTTCGTATATCTATACATGTATAATAATATACTCTTCCAATATTCGGTTACAGGAAGCCTCTCACACATACATGTTATATGTACATAAGGTTTTTTTTAAAAAATTACTAAAGAAAAACTTTTTTTTCCTTTAATGACTTTTCGATATTTTTTTTATGTATATTTTCCAAAAACCACCATTTACCATTTTGTTTAACTATTAGTTTGGTATCAGTTCAAAAGATAGTATAGGCAACTAGGTATAATGTAAGTATGTATATAATATTAAACTGTTAATTTAACATCAAAGTCATTATCAAGTTTACCTTTTTAAATATATATTTTCGGTATAAGGAAGTAAAATAAAATTTTTTTTGTATATACTCGTAAAAGTATAATTCGTAACACCTGTATAGAATATTGAGAAGGAAGAAGTAAGAAAAAAAAAACATTTTTAACATCTTTAACTAAATTTGAATCTATGTAAAAGTTATAACATCTACGAGTATATACAATATGGATACGGAAAAAGAAACTGTTAATGAATGGCCGATATTCCACAAAATATACCATCATTAAATAGGTAGTTATCATTAGAGAATAATTTGATACGGATTAAATGTTTTAGAATTTGTTATAACTTGTTTGGGGTCAAATGTCGGGATTTCATATATTATTACATGAACTGATTAGGTTTTTTTTTTCTTGTTTTTATGAAGATAAATTGATGGACAAAATAGAATCTGAGGAAAACATATTATATAGTAAAATGTTGTATGAATTTTTTATAGAGTTGTTGGGAAGGCACACAAAACAATTATACTGTTATATGGGGATTTTTTAAACATAAAACGTAAATAAAATTGGGGTTAAGGGAATAATTTCTTTACCATGATTGATTCGAATGATTGGGATTTCAGAGAATTAAAAATAAATTTTTTTAAATTTTGGGTAATATTATTGTGTATTTGAATATTACTTCGACTTCTTGGCATTATTCAAAAAAATTTGAGCAAAATTATCGTTCACACTCTTAATTTCAAAGAAAATGAAGAGAGAATTCTCTTTATATGGAAAAATAAAGAGAGAATATTATTGCACTTGTAAAATTTATACAAACAATATCAGCGCTTATTTTTTACATTACGTTGTATGCAGTCATTTAATACGGATTGTGAGTAAAATAATGTAAAAGACATAATATAAGACTTAAGTATTTAACGACCAGCAGACGACATATAATAAGGGAGGTTAAGTGATCCATCATCAAGCCCATTTGGTATGCCGAATTTTCGGCGAGATGTGATTTGCCATTATTATGTTAATTTTTTAGAGAAATTGAGTGAGTAGATGGAGAGCTAAAGTGTACATAAGTTATATGAATTCAACTTTACTATAACACTACCATGTTTGTGTTAAATATTGCTCAATAAATAAATAAATGAGTAATAGATTGCCTCTTATTGCCACACTTTTAGTGATAAACAAACTAAAACATAAAATTTTTACTTAAGAAAAGCTGTCCTTTAAAAAATGGTGACTATGTATATGACCTTTAAATGTATACCAATTTTTCAAATTTTTTTTTTTTTAAGTAGCAAAATAGAAAGTCTACGATATTTCTTTCTCAGACAACAAATACCTTTTTATAATAGATGTAGATATTGCAATATTATAACTTCAATTCAATATTTCACTAATAAAAGTAAAAAGGGTTTACGTTTTTGTTGATTCATTGACTGCAAAGCAATACAATTAAAGGTGAGCTAAACAAACCATTTTAAAAAAAAAATCAAAGTTTCTTGAACCGTAAAAATAAAGAGAATATAAATTAATTAATGTCTCAGTTAAAAAAATAAAATTTTGTTGTAAGATGGGAAAATTTTTATTTTCACATGACGGCATAAAAACTTTTGATACAAATCAGTTTTGATTGTGAAACTATACGTAAGGAATTGAAGTTTAGTATGTTTTACAAATTTTAAATATTCACATACAAAACCTGTGACAGTATAGATTTTCATATATGTAGAATGGAAACTGAAAATTTGTTTTTCTTTCAACTTTATTTGAACCTACGTTTGAGTTAATGATAGTACCAATTATGTATTTGAGACTGTTTAAGATATACTCGTACGTATATAACTTTAAACATATCATGTCGCTATGATTTTCATCATCACACTCATCATCATTATCTTCTATTTTTATTAATGAAAACAACCATTATAATAAATATCACATACATGCATACTTACATGTACATAATTATTATCATATATTCAATATATTCAATTTGGTAATTAGAAATTTACTTCTGTCTATAATTTTTAATTTTGAAGTGACCAGACATTGTGTGTAGATTTTGTTTTCATGTTAAATTGTCGGTGATTATTGAATTAATTATGTAATATATGTACGAGTATGTAGTTATGTTGAAGTTCTATACAGGTCACCTGAAATTAAATTTTATTTACAAATTAAATGACAGTGGTTTAGTTTAGTATTTTATATATATATATATCTACCATGCATTTGTGGTAACAATCATAAAGAATTTTATTTTAGAAACCCACATTATGGTAAAAAAGAACAGCTATGTATAGATAACAAATTCGGAGTTGATTATGCATACAATTTTATTTCAATTGTATATGTACACACATAATTTAATTTTGAAAATTTTTACCGACCGCATTGCATACAATAAGGGAGGTCATGTGATGGCACCAATATTCGGATTTCGAGTTTTCGGTTGAAACGCACTTCTGCACAATAGGAAAGCTTAACTAATCAATTTTTAGAGAGATGTTGGTATGTCAGTGTGTGTGTTGCACGCGTGTATTAACATTATTCACCACACCTACGATTTCAGATTGGTATAAAATATCAACCATACCTACGATATGGTATAAAATACCAACGAAACGGATTAATTGTATTTCTTGAAATTGATAATTTAGCTCTAGTTATTAGCGAAACTAACTTGTAAGATTTTCAGGGAATTCGAGTTGTAAATTCTATTAAGAGCCGCAATTACACTTTTCTAGGTATGCTAACTAAAAACTTGCTCCTCCTTAAATTTCTTCCTTCCTTAAAAATTGAAAGGAAGTGTTCAAAATGAATTTTCATAATTTTCTGTGACACTTTCACTAAACTAGGCAATACATATTGGATTCGGTTAGGTGTTGACCACATTAGAACTTTTAAAATTTTGATATTTAATTAAATGCTTTTGATTTTGGTTATTTTGTTCATTATTAAAATTGTATATAAGTACATAAGTATGTTATATTGGACTGTAAATAGTATGAAATTTATAAGTAAAATAATTATGATTAAATTGCAATTGTAAGTGTAATTGATCATTTGATATTATGCTAGTTATGCAACTATAAGTTATGTGCAAGGGTAAATAGTTCTTATTTCTATAAAATTTTAATTGGTTAATTAAAACTGTTACTCATTGATTTCTTGAGTTAATATGGAACTTTTGGTGTAAAAATAATATAAATCAGTTTTATCATTAAATGTGATATATTTATAAAAAAATTACTAAATTATTATAAAGATCATACAATATTCAAGTTCCCACAAGGAATAATTTTTTATGGACACCGAAATTGGCTATACATGATAATGTTTCCAAAACAATACTTCTTTGAGAATAGACTCTTTTAGTTATAAATATTTATAAGCATTCTTTCATTATACAGAATATTTTTTATAAATTTTGCTTTGGTTATGTTCTAACCTATTCATTTTTCTTTTCCAAGGCATTTGGCCACTTTGTCTTAATTGCAAGCCATATGATACGTATATTTGGATAACTAAAATCTAAGATGAAATAATAATTACATATGAATGTATACCAAATAATTTTAAAGAACTTTCTATAATTATTGTCATCATTATCATAGTTAATGTTATATTAATTATTTTTATAGACATGTAATTTTCAAAATTTTTTAAGTAATTTTTCAAAATGGCTATATGTGAAGGTATAATAAGCATGTTCAAGTATTATCCTTATTATTCTTTTTAATAGTTATCATTATTATTATTGATTAAGTTTGAGAATATGAGAACCATACCATTAAGCTACAAATTATGTCTGCCATTAACTTTCCATTGAGTAAAAATATAAAAATATTTTCTTCTTTACTTTATCTGAGAATATTCTCTTTAAAAGTTTGTTAATGATGTTATGTAAACCTATAAAGAATAAGTACTAAGCTAACATTGTATCAAAAATTTGAACATATATTTTAAAGTAAGGTAGACAGATATACAAATAGATTAGAAATTTTTATTCGATAAAAGATTTCACTGGTGATATTTGATAGTTATGTTATGACTTTGATTATATTGGTTATAAAAAATGATTGATTGAAGTTTTCACCAAAGTTTTTTGATTTTCAAGTTGAAGAATTTTTTATTTTTAGCGTGTTTTATTCAATGGTTACAAAGTTTCATTAAATGAGTGTTGGTATATAAATGCTTAGACATATAGAATATGGGAAAATTCTAAGAGGAAACCGTTTTGTTAGTTTTTATTATTTTCTTTTAATAGATAGGCTTCTGTATTTTTTTATAAATCGATTTTTAAATGCACTAAACCTTTAAAATTAACAATCACGCGAAAATTCATTGCTTTGCACTTTGCAAATTTTCATACGCATGAGTTTATTTCGTTTAGGACTTGGAAGCAGTAATACGCATTTCCGAGTAAAGTAAAATTTGTCAGCAAAGAAATATTGTGAGAAAGTAATAATTTCACAAATGTTAAGTATTTCCCGTTCGTATAAAAATGTGAAATTTCCCGTTTGCCATTACGTTCAAAATTGTCTCTCAAATATAAACTAGGATCATTTTATTAAGTTCTGAGTTTTGATCCGATTTTTTCAAATCCATCGTGCCGTTCGGTAACTCTTACATTAACAATACAAAAACATATTTTTTATAAATTTATAAAGTTTGTAATAGATTTAATTTTTAAATTAGAATAATTCGTTTTACGTATATGTATTAAACTCAATTTGATTTGCAATCGATTGAAAGTGCGATTTCGAAATATTAATATTTGGTGGCAGTATGATGAAATTTTATATAAACATCTCTGGTAATTGCGCTATCGTTTTCCAAAAAAATAGCCTGATTAAATTAAAATTTTTTTTGTGAGCCTGTTTGTTTTTCTTTTGTTAAAATTTCAAATAAAGTATTTGATTAATACGGCAACCTTCAAATCACACTTCTCAAATGACTTTTGATGCTATATCCATTTGAATGAGCATAGGACTAGATATTTGTAGAGTTGACACAATCAATTCTCTTAATTCGTCTTGTTCTTTTTATTTTCAGTTTTATACGAATAGAATGTTAAAAAAATTTCAAACTTTTAGAGTTTGTGGTTTGTCAATTCCAAAAAAAAAAAAATTATAAGAAAATTTTCCAAATAGAAGACTGAAACAAGAAATAAAAGACCGAATTTAGAGAAGAAGAGTAAAGAGAGGAAAATAATTGAAATGTAAAATTTTTATGCTATGCTAAGTGATTGCATTCGATTTGTTCAGTAGTTTTTGTTTTTATTTTTCGAAAAAAAACTACCACAGAAATGTTGTCTGCTCCGATTTACCATATTGATCACAAAATGAAAATTTTTCTAAAATGTTTGGTTTTTATTTTCATTTTTACTTGTACTTTTGATGTTCAATTTATTGAAAACTCTTATTATTTTTTTTAATTGAGTTGTTTGGTGTTTTTTTGTTTTTTGTTTAGTTTCAGGTGATTGATCTGCAACACTTCAATATACGGCTAACTTTGCATAGTATACATATATAGCTGTACTAATCAAATAACAACACCTACGGAAACTTACCAAAAGGGATGCGTTTAAATGTGATGTTAACAAATTTTAATTTTTCATCCTTTTGTGTTTTCTTCTTTTCAATATAATCTTTTTATTTTTTTTTTGTTTCTTATTTTTTTTTTTTTTTTTGTTTGAAGACGGATGATGTTATGTGGTTTGAATTAATTAAGTTTTTTGACTGACCGATAGTTTACTGATCATGTTTTATTAATAAATTGGATCAATGTTTTGTGTTCAGTGTTACAAGTTTCTTCTACAAATTCAATATATTTAAGAGCAAAGAAGAAAAAAAATGATACAAGAGATGAATAAAGTAGGAATACAGGGAAAAGGACAAAATCTATAGAAAAAAGTAATATGATGATTAATGAATTAAAGAATTTTTCTTATTTTTTTTTTGTTTTATGGTTGAAGTTAGTTTTTGTAGATGATAGCATTTTTTTGTAGAAAAACTAAAGTTGAATATCTCTATACTATTGAAAGGATAATTTAAGTTTTTTTTTTTTGGTTTTACTTTATTTGATGTTTATGACATTTACAGGGGCTATTGATTGATGTGCGTCTACATGTATAAGTATCTATAATTATTCTAAGGTTTGAGGTTTGAATAAATTGTCTACAAGTTTTCTCCCCTTTATCATTTTCTTACAGTAAAGGTAAAACGTGTTCTTTTTTTTGTTATCTTTTTTACTATGATTGATTTGTTCATTTAGACATTAACTATATACAACTAATCTAATTTAAGAGTGTTGTATAAAAGAAATTATTATAAAATTGAGGTTTTTTTTTTTTGAGGTGTGTAAAATGTCTGTTCGCGATCAATTATGATTTGATTACTATAATATTTGATAATGACAAGGTAAACTTTATAAAAAAAGAGTAATTTGTAAATCGTTTGTAGGTTTGAGATGAGTTTCAACATATCCTATCAAGGATTACTGAGGAATATTAGCGAATACTTGCAGGATAGCGCTGATTTTGTTCTTAGACTTAAGGAGTGGTAAGATGAAAACTATTCAACTTAGTCAACTATATAATAACTAAGAGAAGATAGTCGATCAACACAAAATAAGAATTCAGTTCCATAATAAATTTGTATAATCACAGTTATTACGTAGTAAGAGGAGATGAGGTAGGTAACTAGTTTGAATGAAAAGGAATATTTCGTTTTAAAAATTTCAAAGGTAAGGACAATGGCATGATACTAAAAATTTAATAAAAGTTCCGTAAACGTAAAAAGTAATGCAATGAACAGTAAATTGAGGAGTAAATTTTCAATAAGTATTTCAATACTGTTAAGTAACCGATTGAACGGATCACCCTGTGTTGGGTGCCGGGCCATGTGCACATAGAAGGAAATTAAACCATATACTCTTCATTGGGAGCTAAGAAAGGAATCAAAAAGGAGACGGTCGGTGTGCTGGAAATGTCTTTTGGGACTCCAGCATGCCAAGGAGCTTTTCGGAGATTATAGCCGGTTGCATTTTAAAAAATTATAGGGTTGGGCAAGAATCAGATGAGAATCCTCACCGGGGTCTAGTCGGGTCACTGCAGACTTACAGGGCTGGGCTTCAGTAGGCTGGGCCTGGAAAGTGGAGACATTTCCAGATTTTGTGAGGAGGATGCGGAGACCTTAGTAAGCCTTCTGGGATAGTATGATCATCTTATTTATAGGAAAAGCGAGCAAAATACTTAGGGGCTTTGCTCTCATGGTGGCGGAGTTACGGCCTTCCCAGCCTCACAAGTTGTTTGAGTTTATTAGGAAAGTTTGTCTCGAGTGTCTTTTGTATGACATACCCCTAAGATATGTGGCGTGTATGAAAAATAGTAATAGGTTGAGAATATAGAAGAAGGTCTAAAATTTATTTTTTCCGCAAGGAATTCTTGAAAAGAGAAAAAAATTTATTTTCGACTTATTCGACTAGACCCATTCAAAATAATTTAAATTTTCTATTTTAAATTTGAATATACATATACTATGTGTATATATAGTCTACGTAAATGGACTGGCGAAGCAGGAAATCCGGCACACAGGATTATTGAACAAA
Source organism: Condylostylus longicornis (assembly GCF_029603195.1). NCBI lineage: Eukaryota > Metazoa > Arthropoda > Insecta > Diptera > Dolichopodidae > Condylostylus > Condylostylus longicornis. Next base: position 1,503,092 of record NW_026578068.1, on the reverse strand, counting down.
TTTCAGCACAGGATAAATTATTTGTTCGCCAAAAACTCTTCATTTATGAATTGAATTTTATAGTTTAAAAATCACAATTCGAAATTTATTTTTTATTTATAATTTTTTTTTCTTGTTGGAAATTTTAATATTTTACAATATTTTTTTCAATAAAAAATTTTACAAAATATATGAGTTTATCGCAAAAATAAAAATAAAAAAGAAAATTTTGCTTAGATCGGGTTATAAAAACAAATTTTTTTTTCTAGCAATGTCAAAGGTATTTTTAATATTAAATTATAGGCAAATAAAAAATTTTTTTTTTTCGAAACATTTAAAATTTATAGAGCAATAATGGAAATAAAAAAAAAATTCTATAGCTTTTTATAAGGTGCACGGTACTTCAAACAAAATGTTTTTTGTTTAAATTTAGTTTTTGTTTTTTTCAAGGATATTTTTATTAGTAAAATATAATGTGAATACGTACATATGTATGTACGTAAAGATTTTGTAAATGTTACTTTAAATTATCTTAGCTATGCCGTTTTTTTTTTCCTACCTTTCCTACAACAAAATTATTGTTTGAAACCCTTTTAAAGATGTTAATAACAAACCCTAATCAAATAAAGTTTTTGTAAATGACAATTCCATCATACATATATACATATTCACATATATATGTATTTGTGAAGTATAGAAAAGTATATTTATGACTTAATCAAATGTGCTTTTGTTTTACTTTGAGTATAGTATAAGGTTCATTCTATCATTTGGTTTTTTTTTTCATTGCAGTTTTGTTATCCTTTTTAAGCATATCAAATTTTTCTTGTTTTATTCCAATTTTTTTTTTATCTCTCAATCTTAAAAATTTCAAGTTTACTAGCTGTTTACTTTTTGATTTCCTCAGTTTTACACTTTATTTAAAACCGGAACCGTAACCATAAAATAAATGTAAAAATTTACAATCGTTTCAAATGTAATTGTCATTTTGTTTTAGGGCGAAAGAGACTTTCTTTTTAGGGGGTTTTTTAAATTTCAAATACTGAATGAAAAGACTGTCATGAAAATTTATTGTGTATTCAAAAATTAAATTGTCATATTTTCACGCATTGAACCGAATTTATTTGAAAATAATTTGAACATGAGGGAATCATAGGGGATCATTATTTTATGAATATAGTTATAGATTGTAGATTGTAAAGAAAGCGTAACAGCGACCAGCATATAAAGATTTATTGTGGCACCCAACTAGGTATGGAATATTAAGCCCCTACAACAACACCTCGAGACCCACCCCTCTGATGAAATTGGAAGGCTATAATACTATAAATGAAAAATCTAGTAAATATTATTAGTATAAAACAGAATTAGGTTTTTACAATTCTTGTGTACTTTTGAAATACTATTCATTTGAATAGAGTGGGGGAAATCCAATTAATAAAAATGTATTCTCAGTATGGGAAATGTTGCAAAAATAATCCCACTTACAAAGGTTATAGAAGAATTATTTCTTCTCTGAAATTGCTATTAAATTTGTGAATTTTATTCCTGAACTTAGTGCATTTTAATAGTGTTATAAGTTTTACTATAATATGCAGATTCTATTCTCATTTTTGGTATTCCTTTATGGTTCGCGACTGTATCTGATATATTTGTTCTCGTATACCCTATCACGACTTATGACATAAATTCCTACTATCCCCATTACATCATTTAGCTTCAATGAAAAAACAGTTTTAATAGAAATTTTTATACTTTAATCAATATTGCACCTGTCCACTTAAGTAAATGGTACATATACAAAATATCTTTATTTAAAAATTAAAAAAAATCTTGATTTTAAAAATAAAATATTTGAACAGCACTTTTATTTTTAAAATCGACATCCTTTATTGAATGACTCATTATATGTGCGTTTTTCATACATTACATATACATATACATTTAAACAGTTCTTGTTTTCTGTACTATTCATTTCAGTATACCGTATGATATTGCTGATGTTGCCTTATTATATTATTATGCTGCTGGTTTTGATCTAACGTTTGAACATAAATTTTAAGGACTCTCTTTCCTATATATGTATTTGTTTATTATTTTCCTTTTTATATGCTTCAAAAATTATTAATCATATAGTTAAAAGAAGTGTATAGAGAAAATGAAGAGAAGGTCCAAAAAAAACAAAAAACAGAAACAAAAAATTTTTTTAACTCTGCATTGTATTCTGTGTGATAAAATGAATCTTGATTACTTAATCCACGCAAAAATAGGAAAAAACAAAAGAAGAAAATGAAAATACTTATTGCCTGATGGGTACTTTTTGATTACCTCCATATATATATATATACAGATAAAAACCATATAAGATCCTCTTTTGAACATAAAAGCAAAGCAAAAAAAAAAAAGCTAAACAACTTAAAAAAGTAAATAAGAAAACTAGAAAGTAGCAGAAAAAACAAAAAAAGGGAAAAAAATAAAAAACATAAAACACGATTCAAATCAAAAACTAACCTAAACATAAATTAAGTTTACGCTCTTTACCATATGTACAAACACACACACACACATTCTCAGGTTTATTTATAACTAAATTATATGAATGTAGATGTACAGATTGTATTGTAAGGCCATCCTTTAAACATAATTGTATCACAATGCGAAAATAAAATGTTAAAACAAACAAAACAAACGAATCAAATAAAATATAAGGACTTCCACATGAGCATAGAGAAATCAACGTAAAAGAACAATAAACAAAAAAAAAAGGAATAAAAACAAAAAATAGAAAAGTTTTATTTTTCTGCTATACAGGTCAAAAGGTTATTAAGGCGCTCTTTCATTTGTTATTTTTTTTTTTTTTGCAATTTTTCTTCCACTTCGCGGGTTTTTTTTTTGTTTTTGTTCTTTTAATTCTTTCTATTTTTGTTTGTGATTTTTATTTTTTAGTAGACGAAGCGTAAAACAAAGAAAGACAAGGGTTTAATTGGTTTTACATCATGGGACATAAAAACTAAATAATAAAATAAAATTCTACTATGTCATATACACATATATCTATATATATATATATATACATATTAAATTATATTAGTTTGAACTTGTGTGTGTCGGTGTGCTGCGATCAAATAAAAAGATAATCTTTAGAAGTTGCTTTGAATTGGTTCTTTTTTTTTGTTCTCTTTGTTTTTTTAATATTTTTTTAACCTTACCTTATAAATTTATTTATTCATTGTTATTAAATTAAAAATAAAAAACTGAACTTGTGTAATTAAAAGTTAAATATTTAGAAAATATCAAATAATATTATAATATTTAATTTTTGGAATTTGTGGAATCAAAAATCATTTAAATTGACTCTATACGATATATATTCAATTGCTTTATACAGGATACCAAAAATTTGATGGTATCTACTCACCAAACGAAGATAGAATCTAAAGGAACAAAAAAACACCATGTGAAATTTTTATTTTTGAACACTCCATGTGGACGTATTGGGTCTCAAAGTTGATGTTTCTGAAAATTTTTTAATTAAAGTGTAAAATCAAAAATTTTCCAATAAATTTTCCTCTAATCGTCATTTATTCATAATTACACGTTACTTAATTGTTTTTGATGTCCAGTATTCCCTGACGTTCATATTAATATAAGCTTAATGTACCAGAAATCTCAGGAATATTTATGTTTAGGGACGCAAACACTATACATGTATACTAAAAAATCTATTAATTCATTTACTATTGTCTAAAAGAATAGAAATTTAAAATTTGAACTATATTGTTCATAATTTATTAAGAGATAATCCGGTCACAACGTAATATACCAACATTTCATGTGAAGATGTTAAATTTTGGCAAAATAAGCTTTATTTTCATAAGCACCTTAAAAATCATTTATGCATACAATATGGATTGTGCACATATGATTTTGCTGCACATATGAATTAAAAAGCATAATGTTCGTTTCTCATAAATCTTTACATATTATGCTTATTACTTTGAACTTTTAGTCATCATAACTATTTATCAGTGATTTAGATTTATATTATTGTTATTTTTGACTACTATTTCAATATTTTGTTTAAATTAGCAAGTCAATATTTCAAAATCTTTTTTATATCCGTTATTAAATATTTGGTACATATTTTATTATTATTATTTTTTTTTTAATAAAATAAATATGGGACACAATTGCAATGGCGTGTTCAACGAAAATAAATAATCGGATTTTATATTAGGTTATAATAAAAATTTAGCAAAAAAAAATTGAATAAATAAAAATTATTGTTTTTAAAATATTTAAATTTAAAATTAAAACTTTTATCCTTACTTTGATGTACAGATAAAAGGTATGCTATTTTGAGCATTCGGGCAGAAAGTCCGACATAATGCTGTTTATTAATTGTGCTAAAAGTTATTTGTTGTATTTTAAATGTTATTTGTAACAGATTGTGTCTTTTTAAGAGATTTCCAATGAAATTTAAAGAAAATCTACATATTATTTAGAAAGTGTCCGTTCACCCATCCGTGCATATAGGTATCAGTTAACAAAACTTTTGAGATCCTAAAGATCCGGGCTATTTTATTTTATATGTATAACTACGTAAAAAATATACTACAAACATTTTTTTAACTCATCTAGTCAGGATGACGACTTCGTTTTCATTTTTTTTAATTCTTCTTTCAATTTTGTTTTCATCCTAAATTTATGCAACAATAATTTATTGCGAAATTATTACGGCTCATCATTTTATTTGATATTGCTTGTTTTGAAATTTAAAAAAAAACTTATTAATTTGTAATTTTGGTTTTTTTTTTACATAAGTGAAATGTAAAACAATTTTTTTTTGCATTTTTAATAAAAAGCAATTTTAATCGCAATTTCAATAACCGTAAATCACAATATTATAAATTTAAGTAAATTCCAAAAAAAAATATAAAATTAATTTTGTTTCACTTAATGTTTTTTTTTCCATATTTGCAGTATTTAAGCAAACATTTTAATATTCAACTCTAAAATCAGCTTTTAATGTTAAACAAAACCATGGAAATAAAAAAAATGTATGTGTAGTGAATTGTAGAAAAAATAAAAAGTGAAAATCCACAGTTCAAATTCAACAAATTTTTGCTAAAGAGAGAAGCAATAGTACCATTGTGCCAATATTTAAAACTTATTAAATCCTTTAGATTATTTTAAAAGGGAAATATTTGAAACTAGTCCTTACTACATGGATCTCGCGTTAGTCATATGAAAATATTTTAATTTTGAAATCAAATAATTTTGGAAAATATTGCAATTTGGAATAGTAGTTCAAAAAGTTTTATGAAATTTTTGAAATATTGCCAATGTAGAAACATTTTAAAATAGGTACGAGTATATACGTTGGTTTCTTTTTAAAATCATAAAAATTAAGAAGTGTTTTTTTTAGAACAATTTATTCTTACCATTCTTCTCTTCCATTTTTTTTTAACTACTCAATTTCAATGATTTTAGCTGAATTAATACTGAGTTGTCGAAGTTATAAAATAAAACTCTTTTCCTATTGTAACAATATATATAGTCACATTTTCAGATACCGCCGTGAAACTAGCTACAAATGGATCAACTTACTTGAATGAATTATTTCTCAATTACAGGTAACTAATTGTAATTATAATTGACACATAACAAGAGTATATCGACTGTTAACTGAAATATTAAAAAAAAGATTCATTTAATAACCACAAAATGAAGTAAAATGGAAACACTAGTATTTTATAAAAAAAATGCATATTAATACTACACTCTATGTGCTTGTTATTAATGCTGGCGGTGGTAAGTACAAAAAAAAATCACCACTATTTTCAACAAAATTTAAATTTGTTTCATTTAAAATATTTTTTTTTTTGTTTCTACACTCACTTTTAATTTTTTTATAGTTCTTTATAAATTTTATATTACTTTTAAAATTTAGATTAAAATATATTTTATATTTAAATTATTAGAACATAAATTCATTTTTTTATTATTCACGAATTTCAGTATAGTTGTTATATAATCGATTAAAATTTTATCCTATAGAATTTTGAATTATTTTAACTACTTTACTATATAGTGCCAGTATACTGTATATATTTACTATGTATTTCAATATTTTCCAAATAAATATTTGACCAATACAAGTTAAATATTATAAGTGCTTTTATTTATATACATATAACAGTTGCATAATTAAATGATTGAAAAAATTTGAGTTTTTTAATCTTAAAAATTCATAAATCAAAAATAAAATAACTAATAACAAATAAAGTATTACGTAACAATACTGGGAAATTAAAAAAAGTGTAGTTTGAAGTTTTCAAGCTCTTGTTAATTTTAAATAAAAGTATTTTTTAGCACTTTTCCAAAAAATTTTTGACAAAAAGTGCTTATTAGTTTCACTCTGTCCGTCCGTCCGTCCGTGTTATTAATAGTTTTTAATAGTGTAGTGGATAACATTATTTATTTTTCCGAATAATATATAAAATTAACTTTTAAACTTGCATAGGAGTTACCCGAACCTCTCAAGCAATTTCATAAATACTTCAGAAATATACATGATCTATAATTGGACACACGACTGCCAAGTTTCATGAATCTGACTTTATAATTTTTCAAAATATTTAAAATTTGCTTTTGGAGTTATATAGCAGCCACTAGAAGTGATGCAGCCATCCCAATAAGGTTTTTTGAGCATATGTAGAATATAATTGGACACATGTAAACAAAATTTCATATTGATACCTTCATTAGTTTTTGAAATATTTAAAATTAGGTTTTGGACTTGTATGGCATTTTCTCATGGAAAGATTTTTACTATTATAGCATTTGTGGAAATTTTTAAAATTTTTGTGGAGAAATTTAAAATCTTTAGATTTTGGAACGGCGTTATTAGTACTAATAAGCACATTTCCTAATATTTTTGAGAATGAGCTAACAAAGTAGATTTTTTTTTACACATAATAAAAACTTTTGGATTACAATTTTTTAAGTTTAATTTTTTTAAAATTAAAATTATTAATAAATCAGATGCAACAAATTAGTTTCTAATTAAAAGTTACTAAAAACTTGATTTAATTATAACTTATAAGTGCTTCAAATTGTTTTTCACAATTTTAATGTATAAATGTTTTATTTACATTTTTAAATTGAAAATTCTAATGTTATAATTGAAAAATCATTTGCTTCTGTAATTATTATGGTAATAACATTGCAGACATTTTTATTTAATAAAACACATAAGATATGACAAGATAACACATAAGATATGATTCAATTTATACGGAATGGGAATACTTAATATGACAACTATATTATACACATGACAAAGTGTAACTTGTCCAATTTGTAAAGTACAGCTAATCCGTTTAATGTTATATAAGATCCGAAACATTAGTAACAATGAAACTTTTATGTTGTCAGTACGAATTATGAGATTTTTTTTAATTTAAAAATTCTTTCAAAATGAATTTTATTCAATTAATTAATAACTTATTTTTCCTGACAAAAACTCTTCACAAAATACTCATCGTAGAAGTTTGAAATGTTCTCATCATATACTCGTATTTGGACATCTGGGATACAATTATAATGCATTTAAGGTTTTTTTCTGTATTAAGACAATTGCTTGGATTTTACTTGATGAATAAAAAGTAAGATATAAATGATTTCATATTTAATTAAATTGTGAAATTGTGAAATTCAGTTAAATATGAAATTATTTAAATTCATATAGTATAATAAATTTCTCTTGAAAAAATATTACTGTAAATTCGAGTAACACGAACAAATTATGCGCTGTACGTATTTTGTATAATTTCTATATTGTATAATAAAATATTTTCATATAGCTTATGCCTTCTTTTAATCCTTTATTTTTTGAGGAACGTAATGAAAACGAGCTTTTTAGATTATAACAAAGTTGTGGTTAGGACAACATTTAAACATAATTTCGTTAGGAAAGAGAAAACAGTGAACACCTAAAAACGTCAGTCTAAATTGACTGAATTATACCCTACACCTTTACAATTTGAGTATAAAAACTTGTTTTTGAAATTTTATGTTAAGATTAGCTGAAATTTAACACGTACATAGATCTTTACTAGAAACTTATTTCCGTAGAACAAAATTTTTACCTATTTCCCCCCTCTAGAAGTTATACCCCCCCAAAACCTTAAAAATGGCCTTTTTTAACTATTTGTTGCAATGAAACCATAAGCATTTTTGAAATTTTGCAAACGCAGAAAGGCAGCGGCTTGCTTCTCCTAGCGCGGTATACTATAGTTTAACTTTAGAAAAACAAAATGACCGTTCAAATTTAACGTTATCTAAAGTCCGTTTTTTCCAAATTTTTGATTTCGTTTTTCTTTAGACCCCGGCATGTAGAAGCTTGAAATTTTAGGGACTTTTAGACATTAATTAATATTTTATTTCATTAGAAGAAAATTTTTTTCCATCTACGCCTCCTCTCAAGTTATCGCCTCTTGAGATTTGTAAAATTTGAATTTTTGACACCTTATATTTCCGAAACCGCAAGATTTATAAACGCAAAAAGCTAACGGTAAATTCCATGATATTAAAATATATAATTATTTTTCTTAATTCACACAATTAACCCTTAAAATCGAGCATTATGTTATGCCTTCTTTATATTAATTTTTGCTTTATTTCAAAGACTGCATATGTGCATCATCCTAAATATATGCAATCCTAGAAATGGTTAATAGTGTGATAGGTATGCATAGACTGTATATATTAAAGCAGTATTTTACTAATATTGTTGAAGGGAAAAGTGCTACTATACAAACCATTGGTTTGACCCAACTTTATTGACTTTGCTTACAAATATTTCGGATTTAAAATATTTTAGAATTAAAATTTAAAATTTTTTTAAAAAATTTAATAAAATATTATTGGTCTCGATATTGAAATTGGTTTTACTTTAAAAACTTGAAGGAAAGCTTTGTTCAAGAGCTTGAATCGAAGTTATGGTTTCTTAAGTATAATAGATTAATTTAAATCATTGCCAAAATTGAATACCAGGATAATTTAAATGAATTTTATTAAAATTCAAAATTTATACATTCGGTAGAAGTATATTAGGCACGTTTTTCAAGACCTTTGCAACGATATGCGACAAAATTATGTTAGCTTAACTGTCAGGAGGGCCTAGGTAGGATCTTGAAATACTAATGTTTCTCTCATCTCGCATTACCATATTTCGTAAATATTCTTAAAGCCCTTTATCCTTTTTGGTGTTTTATATAATATTTTTAAAATAAAGAAAATTCAGAAATTATTTCTTTAAAAGTGGCGAAGACAACAATTTACGTTATAATTAAATTACGTTATAACAATTTCTTTAAAGAAAACATGGTGTAAGTTTAGACTATCCTGATAGTTCAATGCGCTATAGCGACTAAGTAATATTTTAGCAGTATAACTGTTATACAACAGTATAATCTTATATAATAAGTTTTGAATTATAATTTCTGAATTGACTGTTAATAGATGCAAAATGTGCTGCTATATAAAACGACAAAAATTTTTTTCAATTTTATTGTATTCTACACTATTACAGAATAATTCTATTCTATTTAAAAAGTAACAAATTCTAATATCAGAGCATTATACTGCCACATTATTTTACAATAATATTTAATTTAAATATTTACGAATTTATTTTAGAAATATTAAAGAAAAAAATATATTGTATTTATATTTTATATATAAGTTGTATTGTCACAATAATATTCCATGTCCTTTTTATATTAATATAAAATAAAAAATAAAAAAAAAAGTCCTTAAAAACCATTATGCAAACACCTTTTTCAATCAGATTATCTTCGGTAGTGAGTTTTTTTTTTTCATTTCTTTTGACATTTTATTCAAAGCGCCCCCGACTTTTATCTTGTTTTTTATACCCGTACGAACGTATGTTCGAAGGGTATACTAAATTTGCCTTACCGTTTGTAACGCTAAGAAATAACGGTCTTAGATATAGACTCAAGTGTATGTTTTTGATCAGCGTCAAATTCTGAGTTGATTTAGCTTTGTCTGTCCGTCCGTCCGTCCGTCCGTCCGTCCGTCCCAACGATAACTCAAAAACTAATTGAGCTAAGTTCACCAAATTTTCACAAATGATTTATTGTACTAAGTGCCAGAACCCTATTTAAATTGGACATGATCGGGGTACCGGTTCGGATAGCTGCCATACAGCTTCAAAATTTATTTGGCTATATCTCAGAAACTATAAAAGCTATGGTATTGAAATTTCACACAAACGAATATATTACTAGGGCCAATGTGTCCCACAAAAGTCGTTGAAATTACTTGGCTCCTTCTGGTACCTGCCATACAACTTCAAAAGTTATTTGGCTATATCTCAGAAACTATAAAAGTTATGATATTGAAATTTCACACAAACGAATATATTAATAGGGCCAATGTGTCTGATAAAAGTCGCTGAAATTACTTGGCTCCTTCTGGTACCTGCCATACAACTTCAAAAGTTATTTGGCTATATCTCAGAAACTATAAAAGCTATGGTATTGAAATTTCACACAAACGAATATATTGGTAGGGCCGATGTGCTTAATAAAATTCGTTAAAATTTCTTGGCTCTTTCTGATAGCTGCCATACAACTTCAACAGTAGTTTGGCACACACAGTATTTTGAAAAACAGATTGTACTGAAATTTTTCATAAATTAATATACGGCAACTCCATAGTCAGTTATGGCATCATTATTCGCACATAGGATAACGAATTCGTACGGGTATCACAGAGTTGACAAGGTCAACTCTATTTTTTTCTCGTTTTTTTTTGACACTGATTTTATATAATTATATGTAAGTATATTACTCGTATTATGTATTTTTTTTCTTTTTATATATATGTGGTAGATCTCAGTATTTTTATATATAAAAAGGATGTAATACAATATTCTTTAATTTGATCAATAAATTTAATTATATTTTTACTTTAACATTTTTGTAAAGAATGTAAAATAACATTTTATTTTATTTGTTAGAAATTCTTAAATAAATTTTTTATTTATTGAGTTTGCACCTTAAACATATTTTATGTGTAAATTTCATACTAATAAGAGACACATAAATCTTTTTTTCTTTTTTCAATAGAAATAAAATATTGCATTTATGTATACACTATATGTGTGGGATTTAGTTCTATGTATGTAGGGTTAAATAAGAAAACTAGAAAGTTACCGAAAAAATTGGTTACTAATTACATAATTTTTGGTAAGAATTTCTAGAAATTTAAAAGTCAAATTTTAATTGAATCTAAGCAAAATTTAGCAATTTTGTTTTAGAAAATGAAAATTTTGTTAAATATTTTTTTATAATATAGTACCTATGTGGAACAGGAAAGCTTGTATTCGTGTCAACTTGACTTCATTTTTTTAATTTTGCAAAGTTCAAAATAATTTTAATTTAATTGATTTTTGTTCTAATAACGAACAGAAATGAGTGGCTCAGGAGCAAAGTGGCCCAAAATTTTTTGTATTTGGCAAAAATGTCAAATATTTTTTGGCCCAAATCCAAAATTTAACAACATAAAAGTGGCATGAAACACATATTGTGGCAAAAATTTTAAAAGTGAAAGCTATTTGCTTCTGAGACCCTCAAATATGTTTCTTATTAAATTTGCCTTAAAATATGCAATGTATTTTACAAAATCCCTCTAAGTAACCCCTTAAAGTAATTGAAAAATTTCGTTACTTCAATATATTTCGTTTTACATAAAATAAAATGAATAATATTTAAAATTCTTAAAAATTTTACAGAAAAAATATTTTTTAAATTTTTTTATTTTACTTAATTTGAAATTTTGTAAAAACCAAGCATTCATTGTGAAACTGTATAACGGTGTCAATAACAAAAAAAAATGTTTGAAAATAAAGAATACATTAGGAATGCCACAAAGAAATGAACAAAACAAAAAAAAAAAAATAAAATTGTAAAAATAAATTTCAAAAGATATAAGATATCCTTCTAATTAAATTTAAATAAAATTTGTCATCATCAAATGAAAAAAAGAAAAAACGAACATAATAAAAAAAATTCTATGCAAAACGGAATTCTGATGGCAAAAGCAACCATAACAAGAAAAAATAAAGGAGAAAAAAAAAAGGTTCAAGGATAAACATAAAACCTCTACATATTAAAACGTGTGCGTGTATAATTTGTATTTTTATACTAAAAAAAAAATAAAAATGAATCCTTTTTATTTTTTTGCGAATTTTCATGTGATAATGGTCAAAAAATTTATTGTTAAGAAAAACTGATTTCGAATTGAATCCTGATTTTTTTTTTCATTATTACTTATTATATAATATGCTTCCAATGTAGATAATGTATATGTATATGTATATGGGTATATGTGTATAAAAATATTTTTGTCATTGTTATTTAAAAAGAGATTTTCAAAAGAAAATGAATGAAAAAGTTATTTCCATTTTCAATTATTTATTTTTTTCGTTTTTTTTTTTTCAATTTAATTTTCCTTTTATTTTTTAAACCTTAAAGAAAATATTATATATAATATGTATATAAAATTTTCAGAAGAATTCACAAGTATTGAAAATGAAATGTAAGGGAAACAATGAGCCTATTATGTATTTTATATATGAATGTGGATTATATTATAGGCGTACTAGTATACATACATATGAATGTTGATTCACCATTAAAATATTGCATAGGTATAATAAGTAAATTATTCTTTATCCCTACAATAATATTATTAGTGAAAATATTAAATTTTATTTCGAATTTTCTTTATTCAATGAGGTTTGTTTTCATTTTTTCTTATTAATTTTTTTTTTTGAGATTTCTTTTTTTCTGGAAAATAAAATATAAAATTCATTTCCTCTTTAATGAGTTCTATTTTTTACAGTAAAACATTTTCTTAAAAAAAAAAATAAGAAAAAAAAATATTGAAAATATTTTAAGAATTAATTGGAAAATTTCAATAATGTACTGGATAACGTTATTATACTATAGTGTTATACTGTTATACTGTTATACGTGAAACTGTTATACCTGAAACTGTTATACAAATTATTTAAGTACATTAAATTATTTTATAGTATCCATATATTTTGGGACTTTGCAACTAATTTTGTCTATCAGTTTTGTTTTTTTTTGCTAAACTCTTTAGCTCTATCTTGTCTATCTTTAGCTTATCATTATTGTCTAGGCTTGAAGTTTTGTAGCCACTCCTTTTACGTTATATTGTCTCTGTGCCTTTCGAATTTGCATATTTTTGACCTCATATTTCTGACAGCTTGTTGCTCTAGCAAAGAAAATATGTCCGAATTTGGATATAATAGTTTTACTATTATGCTCATTCCAGGTGTGTTGTTGTTATCAGAAGATTTTTACTATAAAATCAGATTTTACTGTACTCTTCAAAAATTTTTTTTTTTACAATTTGTACCGTAAATTCCAATTCATTTAAAGGAAAAAATTTATTTGAGTAAAACAATTCTTTGTTTCTTTTTTTTTTCTTATTCCGTGTTTTCTTCTTATACATTGATATAGGGTCTCTATATAAAGATGCATTATATAATACTCGTATGTGTACAGAAGTGTTTTATATATAAAATTACGAATTTCCTGTTACTTTATTTATAAGTTTTCTCAAAAAATTTGTTGGGAATAAGAGAAAAATAATAAGAAAATAAAAAGAAAAATTCGCAAAATTTGATTTCTTTAATTTTTCATAAAAATAAAGGTATAATTTTTATACATCTTTTTTAACATGTACTCCTGTAAAATATTTCTATAATATATTTTGTTTGCGTTGTTTAAGTTCTCATATCCTTTTTTTCTTACAATTTATTTTTTCTTACTAATACTTGCATAATATAGGTCTATATGTATAAAAACTCTCCTTTTCTATTACCTTGAAAAAAATTTAATCGAAATATGCTTTATTTTTTGTTTTTTCTTTCTTATTTTTCGTTATGTTTTATTTTATTCTTTTTTTTCTCATTTCATTTATGAATACATGAAATATACTGGCTGGCAGGCTGGTTGTTTAACTGACTATCTGATACATATACATATATATGAATATTTGTATGTGTTCATTTTTTGATTGGTTTGATTTTATTTCATTTTAACGGTAACACATTTAGGTATATAAGGTTTGCTCAATTGAAGGGATAATAAAATAAAATATTCATAGAATTTTTACTTACCTATACCAATTTTTGTTTTTTTCTCTGAAAAATATTTTAGAGGTAAGAAAGTGTAATGAAAAAGACAAAAAACAAAAAAAAAAATAAAAAAGAGATCAAAGAATTGAGAGTACTTTGAAAATTTTATTTACTTTTAATTTTATAAGCATTTTTTTGTTCTTTTTTTATGAATTTGTTTTATTTTATCACTTAAGGTTCAAAATTTTATATGAATATACAATTATGTATAAAGTCACGAATAGGAAGCAATAAAATAATGTAGGATGTTCAATTTTTTATTTTTGCAAATATTTGATGAAGGATTCATTAAAGTTATTAAAATGCATGAATTTAGTAATCACGATTTTTTTTTATAGTTTTATAAGGAAAGGATATGAAAATAATTTAAAAGGAATGATTTTAGTGGGAATTTTGTAAAAAAAAAAATTGCAATATGATTCAAATAATTTTGATATTATTAAGTAAAGTAAATTTTAAAATATTTTGACTGAATAAGAAATTAAAAATTATTTTAACTGGGCGCATTACATACGATTTTTCACATGTCGAATTTTCGCCGGAAATATCTTTCTCTATATTATAAGGAAGCGTAATTAAACAATTTTTAGAAAGATGCCTGTCTGTCAGTTTGCCTCTGCAGATCAGTATCTCAAGTTCGGTTGGACCGATTTTCACGAAAATTTATATCCGAATTTAGTTTGAAAATTAAACGATTTAATTTTGGAATGTGTCAGAACTCTGGAGCTGGATCTTTACTACAGGCCTAATTTGCATTTTTGACTATATTTAAGAAAATAATCAGCGTATTTTAAAAAAATTATATATAAGCTGACAATACGAGGAATCACCTATCTTTTGGAAGAATTTAGGTGTCATAATTTTGCCGTTTATAACGGGTCCGATGTACGTTTTTTTATATAAAAAGACAAAAAATCAACCAATCATATAAAAACAATGAAATTGTAAAATTTTTGGTAATACCAGGTCTTGAAAATTAAATCTGCGGCCGAATTTATATTTTTTAACATATATAAGGAAGAAATTGATGGAATTTTTACAAATTTAATATTTCAGTCATGTTTACTGCCGAAAATAACCGACAAACTTTTAGATTATTCGGATGACATGTATAGTGAAACTGTACAAAAAGCCAAGTTCACATTTTTCGAGTTATGTTAATTAAAACCTTACCGGCATTCTTGAAATTTTAAAAAAATTTTTAAAAAGCATTTTCATAATCTTATGAAACATTTTTGCTAAAATACCTTGCTATCGGTTATGTGCTGACTACATCAGTTATTTTTTTCTTTTAATTTTTTAGGAAAATAAATAGATTAATTTTCACATGATTTTTAAACCAGTGTGGGATTTATTTAATAAGAAATATGAGCTGCATATACCAGAATTATTTAATGTTTTCTTGATAATATCAAAAGTTAAGAAATAAAATATGATTGTAGGATTACAAAAGCTATTATTCGAAAATAGAATTTAAAAATAGTTTTATTCTCTATGTAATTATACATAAATAAATAATTCCATTTAAAATGAGATTAACGCATTAAAATTGCCCACACAACATTGAATTAAAATTTCTGTAACATATTCCCAAAATAAAATTCTCTATAAAAGGGTTCTGTTTTTATGTTTACTGTTTGTTCATTACTAATTAGATTTATTTTTAGTCGATCAAGTAAAAAGTCCAATATATAGATAATTTATTCGATTATGTAATTTTTCAATTATAAAGAATAAACAATAAAAATTTTTTCAATCTATTTCAGAATAGATAGATGACGTATAATCAAAAAACAAAACCTCACGAAAAAAAATTTAAAATATTTCACCTCAGACAGGATTCGAACCAGCACTCTACCGCTAATAACTGAACGACGAAAATATGAAGAAATTATCAGATATTTTTTCTCTGTGTCAATTAGATTGTTTTTATTTAATCTCACAGGTCTCAATAATAAATTTTCACAAAACTTCCATGATCAAAAATTTTAATAAATTAATTTTTTTTTATATTCGCAATCAGAACATTATGTTGCAGCTATAGAGACATAATGTTCAGCATTTGTTGTATTTTTGCAGTTTCAAACTGATTTTTTCAATGATTTCTAAAATTAATTTTAGAGTAAAATTAAATGTTCTTTGAAACATGCATTAAATAGTACAGTTTTTATGTAGATACAACGATCACACCACCGGCAATAACTGAACTCTGCTAGGTACCATAAAATTCAATATTCTTTAAATATTCACATATCCTAAAAAAAGAGCAACTGTGTATAGATAAAAGTACAAAATATCTAAAAGAATTTTTTTTCTTACTTTATACTTTTTTTTTTAGAGAAAAAGGCAAAACGAAAAAAACAAAAGACCTTGGGTCTTCGGATGATAACAATAATAATAATTTTGAAATTTGTTGTTTGCTCAATTTTTATTCTCATTCTTTGCAATAATTTTTTTTTTTTTTTAAAATGGGAAATTAATTCAGGATATATGAGGAAGGTAAGAAAGAAAGAGATAACAAAAAAATGTAAAAAGGAGAACGAGAAATGAGAAAAGGAAGAAAAAATATTTTTCATTAAAGCATAATTTAAGAGAATTTAGATCCTTTGATAAATTTAAATATTCATACAAATGTTTGAGAACATATCCCTTAAACTACAGGAAATTGAATTGCAAAAAATGAAAAAATAAAAACAATTTTTTTTTTTTAAAATTTGTTTTTCCCTAAATTTGAAATAATTTCTAATGGGGTTAAGTCGAAAAAATGAACTTGAAATTATATTTAAATAATGCGGAAGGATGTCTTTTTTATTTTTCAATTAAGAGAGGAAAGAAAGTAATGGTGTAATGAAAATATTTAAGAGTGAAAGCTAAAGAAAACCAAATCTTTCGAAATAAACCAAATTTTTTTTAATTTTTTCTTTTTCAAATTTTATTTTACCCCTAGCTATTTGAAGTTAATTCCTTTGTAATTACAATAATATGTTGATTATTTTAATGACTTTGTTGTAAACCTCTTTGTATTAATTGAAAAGTAATGTTGCAGTAAAGAAGCAACAATAAAGATGCTGCACAAAACGAAATTTGACTGCAAATATAAATTAGTGGAAAAAGTGAGAAACGCAATCAAAAGAAGTTATTCATGTTTGCAATCAAAAAGATCAAGTCAGATCAGAAAATAGAAATTAATTAAATAAATAATGAAATCTCAAAAGCATATCAATCCAATTAATCCAATTCAATAGATTCTGTTAAATAGCGAGGAATAAAACGATCCTTCCAACAATATTAGTGGTATACCCATTATTTTTTGCTAATTCTATAGTGTGAGTTTTAAGTATTAAATTTCCAATTTCATATTTTACATGATAAATAATAATTAATTATTTTATAAAAATTACATATATACATATGCCATTTATATACTATATGTCATATATACTATATGCCATTTAATGCAAATATTATTACAAAATCAAAAGAATTTTCTCTTATATACGTTCCACATATTTATTCTAAAATTTAAGAATTTCCAATTATGCATATAATAGGTATGTAAATATTCCTTTTTGAAAACAAAAGCAATTGAAGACGAGTACCATTTTTTTAAGGTGATTATTGTAATCAACAAAATTCTCTATTTTCAATTTGATTTTGTATAATGGAATCATTGGAATAGTAACAAAATAAATAACAGAGTACTACTTGTATTATATTAAAATACAATACATTATGCATGAACTGTACTAGACTATAATAATAAAAAAATAATAGCAACTCATTTTGAATAAGAAACATGCTAATGCATCAACAAACAATCGACTCCAAAAATTTTATTCTAAATCATAAAATATATTTTTATTGGATATTCAAAATTATGTTTTTCATATACAAAATAAATAACCAAAAGCACTTTATAATAACATTTTTATTCGCGCTTTATAAATAGATTTTTTGAATTGATCAACCTTAAAATATGAAATTTTTTAGTATATACCTACGTACCTACCTACATATTATACTGCTATCTGAGTCATAGTTTTATTTCATCCATATACTGAATTCGATCTCTTTTTAGTATTTTTATATCCAAGTATTATATTTGTAGGTATATACAAATATATATTTGTTGTCGTTCATCATTAAATAAACTATATTAGGCAAATAATCAGTCAATTTCATACAATTTATGATTCAGTGAAAATTCTCTTTAAGTAGCACCACATAGCTAACTCCTTTTTATAAATGCATGATTGCATGAATGCGTTCTCAATATTATATAAAGAAAATAAAATAAGCACGAAATTATTGACAAATATTTCTTTTAAAAGTATAAAATAAATATGTATGTATGTATATGCAAATAAATCACATAAAACGTTCATTCCATTTTTAAAATAAAATAAATGAAAAAAAAATATTTTTTCTTAGAAAATTATTGAAGATATTTTGAATTTATATGTTGTAGGTACTCGTATGCTGGTACTCTCTAGATGTTTTTTTAACAATATCACAAATAATATGAAACTGGAATATAATAGAGTTTATCATATATGTATATAAGTATGATTGTACATGTAATTATGTAAATATTTTTTTATTATTATCTCGAAAATGCATGCTGTTACATGTGATAGATTTATTCAATGAATGAATTTAACTCGTTTTATTTCAGATTTCAATTTAACTTATTTTATTTAAAAGTGTACAAAAATATTTGAAAAAAAAAAATAAATAAAGAAAATTTAAATCTATTGCTTTATATCCAAAAATATTTTAATTTACAGAACAAGTTTAGAATGTAATTGAATAAATTTAAATTCATATTATAAAATGATTATTGACATTAATTGAATTTACGTAAACTTTAGGGATAAATACAGGATGAACCGGTAACGCAGTATATCCTCTCGGAATCTGAAAGATGGGAGATTGTCATGGGAAAAAAACGTTCAAAGTAGGGGGCAAATGAATATTTAACCTCCAAAATTCCAGTTAAAAATTTTTTGGTTTCGACAACCATCGAATTAAATGGCTAAAACTTCTATAATTATAAACCAGCTTAAAAAAAATTTACAGTGGAAAGCTGAAAAGTAGGTCTTTATTAAAAACAAAAAACGTATGTCATTTGAGGCATTACTTATAATGGTATTGAAGAAATAAGTCCAAAAAAAAGGAAAAAAAAATTTTCATAAAGTTACCAATTACTAAAATATTTACCCTATTCAATTCCACTTTAGAATCATATTTTTAAAACCTGCAAAATTTCAGCTTCAACTGAGATTGTTAAACTTGGATTAAATATTCATTCCTTCCCACCCCTCCGTCAAGCACGATGTTTTTCATAAAATTATCCCGCCATTCTTTCCCCGAGATATTATACCACATTACAGAATAACCCTGTATACTGAAACAAAGTCATTTTGCATTTCTAAAATATGCTCATGTTCGAGCCCTATAAACTCCTAAAACTATTATTTTGATTTTTTCCTCATGTTTTATTGCGTATTTGTTTTCTCTCCTATATGGCAAAATCAGTTAGAATCAAGTATGTTATTCTTAGAACTAAAGTTCATACAATTCATTTTGCGTTACCAAAATTTTGGGAACATAAAATTTTTTTAACATTAGCAACATCAAAAATATTGTTAACAAGGAAATTCACTTAAAATCCGATTAGCAAGAATTGGTTAATAGACAGAAAAACATCTTGGGTAGTGTTTTAGTTTCCCAAAAAGTTCATAATTCTACCAAAACTTTTTGTTGAATTCATATTAGTTCTACATTCTTTTGTTATCCTATAATTATGTTACAATATTTTCGATTACATTCTTTAAGACATTCTTACTTACAACATGTACTTCAAAAATGTTTTCTTAAATTATTTTTTTCGTATATACTCGTATGTGTATACAATATACTTTATTTTCATACCAAAAACATTTCACCTAGAGTATTTGTATTCAAATTACTATTAAACTGAATAAATTCTATATAATGAAAACACCGATTTCTCATGATATTTGTGAAATGAAAACAAAAACAAAAGGAAGAAAATAATAAAATAAAAACAAACAATATAAAAATTAATACTTCAAAAAGGATAATAAATACAGGTATGGAAAATAAAGAAGGAAGAGAATGGGACAAAAGAAAAAAAAGTAATTTATACTCGTTGAAGCATTAAGAAAGATCAAGAATTGAAAATCGAAAGAGGAAAAGACAATTGATTGAGAAATCACAAGTCTAATATATTTACTCTGTAGGTATATAGGGTATAAATATGTGTAAAAAGTAATGGTATGTAATAACAATGGTAGTTATAATAAAAGTATTGCAAAAAAAAACAAAATTTTATCTTTGCACGTGTGAGTTTTTTGTTCAGTATTACTTTTATAAAGATCTCCAAGGATGTGTTTTATATAATTCCACGTGAATACAACGTGTTTTCCGAAAAAATATTACAAAAATAAATATTTTAATTAAATTTTGTTATACATATATTATGTTCGTATGTTTGCAAGATGAGTAATAGGTTCGGCAATATTTTGTAGTTGAACACAATTCAGTGTATATCATCGACAAACTACTGGGTCAATAAAATCACAAGCTTTCTTCCTCGAAGAGAATGTGATGCATGAAAGAGGGAATGACGAATTGTGACAAATGTTTGTGATTAATATTATTGACACAATAACAACTAGAGTAAATTCAGTACACAATTAAATATAATAAGATTCCGGGCTCAGACACTTCAAAGCTACTATGTATTATTTTTAATGGTTTAAATGTTTTCAAAATATTGTATTTTAAGACACGCGCCTAAGACACTCTGTGCATACCTACGCGAAAAAATGTTATTTCTCTTATGTATATGAATTCCATTTTATTTCATTTCATTTTCAGTTCGTTTTTATTTTCAATTCAATATTTTTTTTTTTGTCTTTTAATTTCTTCTCATTTTTATTTTATCCATTTTTTTTTTCTATAAATTTCTGATTTAAATTATGTGATATGTGAAACAAGTGCGAAATCTATCTAATAGATCACATACATGTAAAAAATGTAAAATAACAACGTATACTGTGGCAGTCTATGGAATGAAGTATAAGATGAGTAAGAGAGATAGAAACTTTTGAATGAGAATGCAAATTTAAATATTTCCGATTTTTTTTTCTTCTTTTTTTGTCCTTATTGTCTTTTTTTTTCAAAATTTAAAAAAAAATTTTTTTTTTTTTTTTATTACTCACACTCTTACAATTATGTACAATAGTACTATTTATATATTACGATATACTTATACGATATAGTATTATTTATATATTACGATATACTTACATAATATTTGAATATATAGACAAAATATTATAAGAAAAGCTGTCAAAGAAAAAAAACGAGAAGTATAAAATGTTGGAAAAGAATGAATAAGGAAAACAATAATAAAACAAACTCCTAAAGATATGCTTTTTTAAATTTGTTCGAAAATCATTCAAGCGATTTCAAATTTAACAAGTTTTGCACAAGATCGAAAATATATATATATATGTATTTATATATATATACATATATATATATACTTCTCTTTCATTGTTTTTTCTATTTTTTTTTCTTATGTTGCCGTTCTTTGCAATTTTTTTACGGAATAATTTTATGCCATAGTTTTTTTCTTTTCTATTTCTTTCAGGCTTGCTTCTAAATCCTAGAACTGAGAAGAATTTTTAATATAATAATATTAGAAACAATTTGTAACTTACATGAAAACTTTAAATAGAATTGAATGAACTGCAAAGAAAAAAAGACGAACTTGTGTTTTTACTACTTAAGTCAAAACCAAATGTATATGTAGTACATATACATGTATGTATGAATAAAAATATATGAAAATATTATGTGATATCCATAGAAATGGATAGACATAGAAAAAAAATTTATATTTTAAAAATCTTTAAATAAAAATACAAAAAAAAACCAAATCAAATTTGTTTTCAAATAGTTTCAGTTTGAATTTTAAATAAAATAGAATTTTATCTAGATAATTTCATTTTCCGAACTGGAAATAAAAATACAAGCTATTTTTATTTTTTTAGATTTACTATATTTTCTTATCCAATTTTATCTATATAAGGTTAAATAATGTATTTTACAGAAAAATATTATAACAAAAATTTCAATGGAAATACTAGCTATCTAGCTATTCTTCAGAGTAATTTCTTTTTAAAAATAGTTTTTTGAAAAATAAATAGAAAATTGCATAAAATTAGGCGCATATATTATTGAACACTTTCTTGTTTTCTTCTAATTTAAATTTGGTTTTATTTATTTTATTTTAAATTTTTATTTACTAGATTTTACAGTAAATAAGCCAAATAGGATTTTATGCTTTTATACATAATTATGTATAAATGTATAAATGTATTTTCATATTGGAAAAACAAACAAACTGCGTTGCGTAAAAATTTCAAACAGGGCTAAGAGTACTCCTCACTTAGGGAAATAAGTGCCGGTGTATCTCAAGGCAGTATTTTGGGATCTATATTATACGTGCTTTATACAAACGATATAGAATCTAATGATGAAGAATCAACAACAAATTACACGAGACAAGTAACAATATAAATAAATTAATAAATAAAATAAAGCCAAATGAAAGTAAATCTGTAAATTTCACAAACAAAAATTTAGTAAACCCACCTTAATTGAATTTGAATGGTGATTATAGTATCAACTCAAAACACAGCGGAACACCTAGATTTGACTTTGGATATCAAGCTCGGATGGAAAGAACATGTAAAGAAGAAAAGAAGAGAATTAAAAAACAGATATAAAAAAACTTTTGGCATTTGATTTATAAGTCACAGGTCTACATTGGCAACATACAATACGGTGTTGATATATAACCAAATGATAAAACCTGTACAAAATAAGTGAGGAAATCAGGAACTGTGCCATGAAACATAGCATGTAAATGTCGAAGCCTCTTGACTTATAGGTCGAAATTGAGGTTCTTGATTTGATCTAAATTGCTGTGGCTACTTTCTAGTAATATTAAACAGGGTTAGTATTAAGAATGTTTGACTGTATATTAAATTTCATACAAATTTTTCGAGAATGGTGGCTGATCTTATTACTAAATTGGTTTGTACAAAATTTTAGTATCATACCATCTCAAATATGTCCAAAATTAACATTGTTAAAGTTGTATGCTATAACACCAAAGCCGCGTTATATGTTACATGCAATTATTATTAACAATATCAAAAATTA
Organism: Condylostylus longicornis; assembly: GCF_029603195.1. Lineage (NCBI taxonomy): Eukaryota > Metazoa > Arthropoda > Insecta > Diptera > Dolichopodidae > Condylostylus > Condylostylus longicornis. The sequence goes on along the minus strand of NW_026578068.1, from coordinate 1,479,586 downwards.
TTTGTAAAACTTTTCATGATCCTAATAAATTAATTATAAATTATCTATGATAATTGTCTTATTACTATGAAGATCAAAGTGGAAAATTGCATAACTCATTTCAAGTAGATAATTTTCAAAAATTCTTTCATTTTAAAATCTGTGAAGCTCATTAAATTTAAGATTACACTAAAAAGACTTCATTATATATTGATGATCCAAAAATACTCTATTATAATGTATATTCAATGAAAACCCATAGTCAACTCTTATGAAATCATTAAAAATTAAAATTTGTTTATTTTTTTGGCACGTGCATGTGCTCCTTTAGATTCCAAAACTTTTGATTTTTAGTAAAACTTTTATTTAAATTTAATTAAATTTTGAGCTTGGAGTATTAAGATATATGTACTTGATATTCGTACAATATCTTAGCAAAAAAAGTCAGACTAATTATTTTTATCCTTTTTCAATTTAATCGGAAATATTGAAAGTTTTCAACTTATACAATTCACAATTATTATTACTATTTTTTCTTCTTGTTATATTTTATTGAACAGCTCAAATATAAGATTTAGTTTGGAGCATCAAAGTTAACAAAACTAAAAAAAAAAAAATCCTATAACAAAAGAACAGACAAGACAGTTTTGGTCCCATTATCATTAAATTTTCTTTAGCGTGTCCTTTTTTCTTAAATTTAATTCTTTTATATTATTTATAATTTTTTATCACACATTTTTACAATAAGAAGAAAACAACTTTCTTTTTTCCTTTGATATGCTGAACTCGAATTTCTTGAAAATTGAATTTAATTTGATTTTTCCAATAAATAAAATGAAAAAACAAAAATAAAAATGTTTTCGTTTGTATCTTGATTTTAACATTGGTATAAGAAACGAGCACACTTTTCTATAAATAAAGAAAACTCAAACGGGCCATAAGCGTATAAAGTTGAAATTTGAGAATAAAAAAAAAATTTTTATAGAATTATTATGAATCAAGGTCAAACGATACTCCAACCAAGGTCTTATGTTACAAGAAAAATTGAAAGCAAAAAATTTCTAATTTTTTTTTTTGCTTTCATTTTAACAGCACAATAAGAGAAAACAAGCAGCTCCTTAGCAAAAGATTTATATCAATTATGCCAGAAAGGTTTCCAGTAATTTTTTTATTATTTCTGATAAAATTTTTCTTTTTTTTGGGCCAGAAATTTGAAATTAAACTACTTTAAGAGAAGAACAAAATTGTATAGATTTTAACTAAAATAACAGTTAAAGGAGAGGTCTTCAAGCATGTAGTACATAAATTTGAAATACAAGTAAGAAGAAGAATTGTATGTGGAAGAAATGAAACAAGAACAAAATATTACTAATAAGAAGAAGAAGAGAAAAAAAAAGAGGTGCTTAAGAAAATGCTGAATGTTTTGGTATGGTCAAAAATCTCAAGAGATTTTTGTTTTTTTTGTTTTTTTTTTTTGTGTAACAGATAAACGCACAAGATTTATTTGTTGTGAAAAAATCACCATTCTATTTTTAGTTTGCAACATTTTTTCTCTTCTTTTTTGTTATTTTATTTTACAGTAGCTATATAAATTTTTTTTTTTATTTTATTTGTGCTATTGTGTTATCTTTTGTCCGTTCTGATATTTTCTACAATGTAATTGTAACTTTTTCGTTCACAATTCAACTTATAAAATGGAAATCAAATTATAGAGTACTAATTTTATCGGTGCAAAATTTGTTTTGAGTTTGATTAATGAATTGGTGTTGCAGTATAGAAACAAAGGAGCTTTTGTTAACAGAATGAATGTGACTAACATAAACCTTCTTCTAGAATTTGATCAATATTTTGGAGATATTGATTGTACTAAGAGAACCTAAAACTTTATGTATTTATAAATTAGATGCAAAAATTTCTTTGATTATGATCAGCAATAATAAAAACTTTATTGAAAATTCCAATTTCATAAATTATAAATTTAGAATTTAATCAGAAATTTTTAAATTTATGATAACAAAAGTACCGCATCATTTATATAATATTCCTAATTAATCCCAAATTCCTAATAAATTTCAAATAAATAATATAATCACCATTTGCAGGGCAAATTTAAATATGCGAGTAATGAACATGTGGGATCCTTTATATTTCTAAATATTGCGTTTTTGTTACAATACTCTAAATCAAAATGTTTGTTTTCGAAATTCAATTTGAAATAATATTATAAAATTTGTAGCTAACTACATTATTTTTTGAGATGTATTCGTCGAACAACAATTGGAAGACTGACTAAATGCCGAAAGGCTGCTTAAAATAATTGAATGAAATATTTTTATATTAACTATATTTTTTAAGTGTGGTACAATGCAAACGTAAAAATTTGTTCACCTTAGATGTGTTTTCGCGTATTTTCAGAACTATGATAACAATATTGTTATATTATTTCAAAAATAGATGGGTTCATGATTATAATGAAGAAATTGATTTTAACTTAAAACCAAAGTAATAAAACAATTAAAGAAATAATATGATAACGTGAGTAAGATTGTCGAATTAAAATATTGAAAATTATTAAAGAAATTGATATGGAAACACTTTACCAATTTCTTTTACAAAATTCAATATTTTAATTCGACAATCTTATTCACGTTATCACATCTGAATCTTCTATACTCTTTTTTCAATATTTTTCATTTTTCTTTTGTATATTTTTGGTACACTCCTGTTCTGATACTTATGTTATTTTATATTTTTCATATAATATAATTTATGTGTATATTTGTAGACATGTTTTTTGGATTTTGAAAAATTGTTATTTTAGTGTATTTGTACATAATTTATTATATATGTATTGTAATCGTATTATTATAAAGATTACTTAAATAATTTACAAGGAATAAAACAAAAACAAAAATATATTATATAAAGAGCGAACAAAAAAAAATCAAGAAAATTGTTTAAACAAGGATATTCTACATAGCTCTTCAAAATTTAATTTGATAATTTCTTAAACATAAATTTTATAATTTAAATGCGCTTTATGTTAGGCTACTATAAAAATAAAATATATATAATGAAAGTTGATTTTTGGGCAATTATTTTTCATTATAGAAGATTTAAATTCATATATCCACATATATATGTATATATATGCATATATATACCCATATTTTCTTTAAATTTATGGCTTTTATTTCTAAGAATTTTAAATTAAAATGTAATTCTTTTGGGAATAGCTATACCAAATTAAATTAAAAGACTTATGTTTGTTCAATTTATACGACATAATTCTATTTAGAGTACATAGAAGAAAACTGTTTACAAAATAATGTTTATGAACTGATTTTTAATCTTCTTCCTATATATTATCTGTAAACGATATATAGCTGGTTTTAGATTAAAAATAGATAATTTCTTAGAATTTATATACGAAGTTTTTGTTGCACAGTGCGTGTTAATGACTTTTATTACATTATACTATAATAAATGATTTTCGATTTATTTAAATTTCATTGCTTCAATATAACCTATATAATCAGAAATTTCAATTTTCTCTTTTGTAAAATGTTAATTAAATCGAAATCTTTGTACTTAAAGTACTTATCTAAAATTTATTCAATGGTTTATCGATTTTATTGATTTTGTGATTAAGTACTCTGTTCTAAGAGTATATTATGGTGAGAAAAGAATTTAAACTAAGAGAGTGTATTGAATTATAATTTTTGATGTAATTTCGTTTTTTGTGTTTTTTAACAGAATTTAAGTTCATGTAGATGTAATTGCGAAAGGAAACCAAAATTCACCACTTATTGTGACAATACAGGAACAATATAGTCATTAATATACAAAATCACTTCATTTTTTTACACAGTTCACGATAATTTTCGAATTTCAACCAATTTGATTCACAATAACATGTTATTTCGCTTCTTTAAATTTCATTGTCATATTCAAATATATATAATGTACACTTAAATGTATAATATTTACTAAATGAATTTAGAAATAAATTTAGTTTTCCAATCAAAATTTAAATTTACAAACGCATAAATCTTCATGTCATGAAACTATATTTGTAATACCCTCATTCGCAATTGCATTTCTTTATATAAACATTTGCATTTTCATTATATTATTGTTGTCGTTCTTTTTGAAATTGTCTTTTCTCTTCAGAAATGTTAAAATGGAATATTCTTTAACTGACATTGTAATTTGTTCATTAGATAATGAATTATAAAATTCAATTGCTTTGAGAAATCATCACGATTCTAAGTAAGTTCATACATAAACATGCATATTACAATTTAGATAATATCAAAGGTATATTTATTAAGTTTCTCAACGATTACGCTGGAACTAATCAAATTAATTAAACATTATTAAAATTTCATTTAAGAAATTAAGATTTTTCAAAATTTAAATGCATTTAACATGAAATTTGTATGAAAATATTTTCTATTGAAACAAATGAAGCAAAAAATGAATATCAAATATTTTGATTGATTTTGAAAATATAGTTGCAATAGAAAATTTTGAAGATTGTTTTCTATTTTACAAAATATTTTTGAAAATTAACATTTCCCATCTTATTTGTTTTTCTAATAACAATTGTAGGAACATCTTAAATTGCATCAATTTTTATGATGAGATAAAATCAAGAAATTTTCTTCCTTAAATGGACGCCTATGTTGTTATTTTGCGCATATATATACACAATACTATTGATATATAGAAGCTTGGCGATAAGATAATAATTATTATTTGTGTTCCAGGATGTAAAATGTTTATTTATGTAGGTCTGGTAATGTAAAATATATTGTTGATTTTTATGATTGTTTCAAAACTATTCCAGTGTTTCTCAACATGATTGCCTTGTTTTCTCCCAATTTCCTGATTTTAAACTCTTGCTTTCTTTATAAGTTTAATTTTTATAATAATGCCATCATGATTTTAATAAAACATAAAGATTTTGTACTGGAAAACAAAATTTTATTAAGCAAAATTAAGGAGAATTTGATGGGCACAGAATTGATTATTTCGTTTAAAATTTAAAATTATTAAAAAAAGCTCTTACATCTTGGGAACCATATAACCCCTCTCGACTTAACTCAACAAACATACTGTAACAAAAGCTGAAAAAACAAAGAAAGTGTTGCAAAAGTGGACATCATTCACAGTCCGTATCTAAACTCCACATAATTTTGATAAATTTTAAGAAAAAAAAAATTTCCATCTTAAAATGGAAATTGACAGAACTATAAAAAAAAAATTAAGTATAAAGGATATGAAGTTCATTATCAACTTTTTTTCTGAAATTTTCTATTGAAAAATATTTTACGAATCAAAAAGTAAAGTTTTCTTTTTTAAAATCAATGAATTGAGCAACATGTATTATGCAAATTTTTCGATTTAAAATCAAAAGACAATATTTTCGTCTCTCTTTTTCTCTCTCTCTCTCTCTCGAGCTCTTTGTTTAAGAAACTGATGTTACCACCTTCTCTATTAGCGGCGACTTCTTTATCCATAATAATTCAGAAGCATGTGTCACCATTAAATATATTTTACGCAAATATGAAAAGTCACACATGCTAAAAAGAAATAATAATAAAAAAGAAAATATAACAAATAAATTTTCAAATCTTTAAAAAAAAAAAAAATGAAAAGAGAAAAAACTTTTCAAAAAAGTTTTACAAACTCTGCCATTTGAATTTCATTTTCATCTGATGCTGCATACCTTTTATACTATCGTAGATTGAGAAATATAACAATTCTCAGAAATTCAATTATATTTCCTCTAAAAGTCTAAAGTTACAATCTTTCTCATATATTTATCTATAAAAATTCGTATATACAAAATTCGAATATATAACGTATATATGTGTGTATGTATGAATAAGTGTAAATAGAAGAAAAATTGTTTTCCAATTTCATTATTCCCGGAGCGTTTCACAAAGAAAATTGTTTCTAATTTGTTCAATAAAAATATCGTTATATGTATGTATGTATATAGGTGATTGCATGTTCAACTTCTATTTTAGATTTTGTTCACATGTTAAGTATATTATGGTAAATATTAAGCACCTACTATATACAAGTAATTTTATATCATTGCCATTTATGAGACATAAATGAAAAATAACACAAAGAACAAGAAAAAAGAATTTTTTTTATTATTTTGATTAAAATTTTCAAAACAAAAATTTAATTTTTAGGCAACGGAAACATTAATGATGGTGGTAGTGTTATTTTTACAGTACAGTAGAATGTTGTAACAATATGGTAATGTCTGTAAGAGACTAGATAATACAAAATGTGGAAAAGTTTTGATGTTTTCTCTCTTGTTTTTACTTTTATTTTGCAAAATTTTGACAATGCAAAATGCCAATTTTGACAACACAAAATATTTTCTCCGCTGTTTTTCCTTTTCTACAATTCAATTCATATACATTTTCTTCTATTACAATTTGAATTCTCGGAATAATCATTAATTTTATTTATTATTCTTTCAAATTTATTGAGGAATCCACAATTTTACTTGCTTAATTGAAGATATTAAAATTACGAAGGCGAAAATCAGAAAAATGAACTCGTTTGTTTAAAACAAGTTATCAAGTATTTCAAAATTTGAAAAAAATTCGAGAATTCACTGTTAATGTCCAACTTTAAGAAGTTATAAAAATAAAGTTCTTCTTTCATAACAGAAATTTCACCGATTTTATTTGTAGTAACTACTAATAAATACGTGATACAATTAAACTTTACTATGTTAAATATAACAAATATACGTGTGTAATGTATGTGTAGCGAGAACAACAAATTTTATTTTAACTATAAGAGCTTGTAATTGTAATCCATAAATGTATATAGACGCGTGTTATGTATATACATACGTGACATCCAAATTTAACAAATAGCAATGAAAATGTTGATAACGATGATATACATACATACAAATAGTATAGTAAAATCAGAGCCAAGTTAAGAATGTATCTAAAGATATAATGATGACAATGATGATGATATCCTTTCGTATATCGATAATAAAAATTCACTAGAACATATAATAGTTTTGACTATTTTCATTATTCAACAATAATACCATTTTGTATTCTGTGTATCTCCTTATATGCCCTTATACAATCTTGAAGTGGAAGTATGTTGAATGTATTATTTTCTAGATATGTGAAAATTCGGGAGAATAATAATTATGTGGATTAAAACTTATTATTTGAATTTGCATTGTCAGGTTTATTTTTTGAGGTAAACGTAAAGTGTAATTAAAACTACGAAGTTATAATGATATGTATGTATATGTTTAGTTCTATTTTTGAAAATCAGGACTTTTTAATTTTTTGAATCAGTATTTGAAATCAATTTACGGAACTCAAAAGTAATTCAAGTAGGCAACGCTTTAATCTTGCGACTCAATTTCACTTTTGATTTCTCAATATGTTTTCTGAAAATTTTGTGGAAATTTAAATGACAAGTAGCAGATTTTTCACTTTAGATTTTGACATACAATGTAATATATGGGTATACGTGTAATAAGTACGATTTATTTAGAATGAAATTTTGATTTCCTTAACAAAATATTATGAAATATTACCGAATAAAATACCATGGTATTGAACTGAACAGTTTGATTAGAATATCTCGTTGCAAATTGAATGTAAGATATTTGTATTATTGCCATTCGTAAGTCATACTAAGTATTTATAACAATTTTAACGTGTTATTCAGAGATTTTATGCTTCATAATTCAAAACAATTTTTCGTGATAATATTGATTAAATTTTTTTTTTGGGATATTGAAAGAAATATTCATTTATGTTACGGAATACAAGCATAGAATAATATGAAATAATCAAAAAAATTAGAACGTATAGAAATTGCATAATAAAATGGGGCTATTTTATTTCAAATTGCAAGCACCAGTGTTCTGAATTTCATAAATATTGTTCAAAGGAATTATTACTTTTATACTATAGTATGTGATATATGACTTATAGGATGACTAATATATGATTTATACAGGATGTTTCACATGAGGAGGCAAATAATTTTAGGAATGATTCTTTGATCATCATTTTTCAGCAAATAATTGTATGGATGGGGGGGGCAGGTGCAGATATACTCTTACAAATGCTTACAAATTCGGAAACATGCGACATAGTGTAAGCATCTATCTTAACAGGCATTTGGGGGCTAGTTTAAAAACAAAAATTCTTAATTTTATGAGCTTTATCTCGAAAACTATGGCTCAAATTAAAATGATTGTAAGACTGAAAATAAAAGGTAAAAATTTGGTACCATTTTTTCAACAGGCTTATAGCTCCAACCACCCTCCGAATTTTTTCGTGGAAATTGATCAAAGAATCATCATTGTGTAAAACATCCTGTATATGACTTATAGTATATGTATCGAATTCTTATAGTTAGGTGTCTTTAGTTTCTTTTCTTCTTGCTGTTCGTTTAGATTTCCTACAATAAAATATGACAATACGATTCGTATGTATACATGCACCAAAAATTTGGTCTACATAATTTTATGAAAATAAGTTTAATGGCTACTTAACTTCCATAAAAAAATTATTATTATTTTTATTTTACTTATGTAATTTTATTATAATAAGTTTTTTGATTAAAAAAAATTCTCTATATAATAGAAATGTTCAGTAGAAATGCGAATTCGTTGTATGATCACCATCATATTTTTATTTTCTATTTATTGCCGTGTTTAAAAAAACAAGAATATTATGGCAGTGAAATACCAATCGATTACCTTATAATCATTAGCACGTTCATGTGATTTTCCATTTTTCCCACCCAATATTATATGTATATATAGTTTATGATCTTTACAAATAAATTACTGGTAAAATATGTTCCATTTTCTATTATTAGTTCTCCAAATTTTATATAATTTTTTTATAATTTTTCGCTTTTCAGCACAATATAAATAAAAATATTATTATTATACATACATATATGTATATATACATATATATGTTACATATATAATATTATCGTTATAATTACAAATTTTTCTTAGTTTTAGTCTTTATATTCTATAAATGTGTATAATATGTAAGTATTGTTTGAAATTGGAAATGGGAATGAGTGAAAATTACATTAAAATTCGTGATTATCATATTATGTGATTGTTATTACAATGATTACGAATAACATCGAAATTAATATGAAATAGTTTTAGATAATTTCTGCAATTAGGAATCTAATTTCCATAAAATGAACGTGTTGAAATGTTAAAATTATACCAAATAGCTTTAAATGATTTGCTTATATCTATATACATATTCTTCTGTTTCAGAGTTTTCTAAATAGTAACAATTTTGAATAATAAAAAAGGATATTCAATCTTTATACTAATCTGTATAGTTAAATACACACATACATATTGTACATGAGCGTTAAAATAATGATATTTTAATAAATCCTTTAATATAACAATATAATATGTATATGGAAGATGTTACTAATATGTTAAAAAATTAAATTCCTTAATTAAAATACAAAATTATTACGGAAAAGCTAAAAAATATTAAACCTGTTAAGGTTTGCCATCAAAAAGAGAAATTCGAAATTGTAAATTTTTTTTAATAGAATTTTTTTTTAACAACTGTAGTGATTTTGTTATTGAATATTGTTATTTAATAATTAAAAAAAAATCTATAATTTTAATAAAAATATTTAAACAAAATTTTAAATTTTTCGAGAAATTTGTGCTGCGGCCCACTATATCAATTATAAAGTATATTAGATTCTAGAATTTTAATATTTTACGCATAAAATACAATTTTCTTTTTATAATTTTTCTAACTAAAATTAAAGTGTAAAGGAACTATAATTAAAGTTGCTCTTCAGTAGCTAATTGACATTCAAAAGTTATATTGTAATTAATTTATTTATTAAATATATTGTAACTACTTATGAGTCATAATAGCCATTTTTGGAAAATGACAGAGTTTAAGCACTTTAATAAAAAAAATTTCCTTCCAATTACGAATGAAGGCATGTCAAGATTCAATCACAAACTTTTATTCGACCTTATTGCATTGGACCATTTTAATTTCTTAATGAAAAAGTCAAAGCCTGATTTAACAAATATAATATTTATGTAGTAAGGTCAACATACAAGTATGGGTTGGGCACATATGTATATGGCTTACTCTAAAATTAATATGAATTTCTCTAGATGACAGCAGTTTTTTGAATTTTCCTTTCAATCTCTATAAGCATCGTCATTTATACATTTTGGATTTAATTTCCCTAATTGTTATGATAATCCGGAAACCCTGGTTGAACTATATATTAAATTTAACATAATATTCAAATAATTTTCAAAGAATGATAATATTACAATAAAATAAATTTTAATTCAGATTAAAATTAAGAGGTTCAAATGTGAAGATAAAGAGAAAGTTCAAATAAGAAAATCTCTTTAATTTTTTAACAGGTATTCATTCTTTTTTACAATTAATTTTAATTCTTATTTATAATAGAAAAAATAGAGCAAAAGTAAAAAAATTTGAAAATTTTTCCAAGTAAGAAATCGAAATTTTTCATATTTAAAAAAAAAATAATGAGACTACTAATATTCCACACTAATACGATTTCGTTTATTTTATAAATGCATTAAGTTATGCATTATGAATATAACATCCATGTTCATTTATGTTATTTGACTTTAAATACATACATATTTATGCCGTGCTTAATCCAGCTATTATTTTTGCCGTATTTTTCGTTAAATTTGCATTGAAAACATTATGAATTTTTTTTTTCTCTATTTCAAGAGTATTAGCGGTTATAAATTATAATAGAGAACGTTTACTGAATGGTTTTTCAATAAAATTAATAGTTTCAGGAGTATCTAACAAAATTTTAATAGCTTGGTTATATAAAATATACTCTAAATTTTTATAACAGGAAATCGTTATATAAAATTTAATGTTATGTAATTTAATTCGAGCATTTAGTAACTGTCATTTATGCTCACATGATGGTTTTTTTTTCTTTTTTGTTTTTCTCATATTTTTCTCATTTCTGTAAATTAGAGTGCAATTATGCAGTATTAGATTTATACAAATTAAAATAATGAGATGATTTTATTTTTAAAATATATTATGAGAGAAGGGGATTGAAAATGTTTAGGTGAATTTTGTTTTTGTTACTCTTTAACTAGCTAGGATATTTAATTTAAATTTAATGTGATATGATAATAAATTTTTTTTCGGGTTTCCGAAAGTTAATTTTTAGTGTGGTGCTTAAAATTATGTTTTTGTTTATTATACATAGCTATGTATATATGAATAAAAGAATTTGTTCATTAATTATTGTTAATAATAATAAAATGAGCGCGAAAACTTTTTTGATATTTTATTTGAAAATAAAATATGTGTTTGTAATTTGGTATGAATATTATGTAGAACTAATAACGTGTATGTGAAGTTATCTGTTAAAAGTTATGTATCGTATAGGAATTCGATTAAACTAATCTGTTGTTGCAAATAGACAGGGTAAAGTTTTGCTAAACAATGTGAGTGTTAAACTTAATATATAGTCCAGCCGTCTGATTTAATGTTATGCACATCAAATGTATAAAGCAAGTGCAAAAAAGAAGTGCAAAGAATTTCTTTTATTTTGGGAAAATCTATTGGAGTTTAATTAATGCATTTGCAATTAAACACAACAGCGCAAATATTCTACAAATCAACAGAGAAATTATCCCCCCTTTCTCTTTCACTTTTTCTCTCTAATGCTTCGTCATATTCATATCATAATATTGTTGTTTGTTTATCGAACATATTTTTGTATGATCAGCGATCATACAAATATTTCTTAACTGAAAATCAAAATGAAATTTTATAATTAAACTATTTTTCCAAATTAACACCTTAAAGTTTAAAGACAAAAGTTGAAAAAATCAGTCAATGTTTTATCATTCCATTTAAAATTGAAATACATTGAAATATTTTACTGAAATTAAAAAAAGAATTTTGAAATTTAAAGCATCTGTGAATCCTAAAATTCTCTAAAATACAAATTTAAAGTTGTTTATTTGATAGTACACAAAAAGGAAGTGAAAAATAAAATTATGATTTCTTAAAATCATAAAATATTGCTCTCAGATTACATTGAAATTTATGAAGGATTTTACAATATGCAAAAATATCTTCTAAAAACCTTAATATTTTTTTTTATTCTTCATTTTTTATCAATTACATTATTCATACTTTAATTTTACCCGGAGATTAAACCATTCACAACACTATACGTAAAACAACAAAAATAATATATGTATATACATGTATATCATAAACAATACGTACATATATTATGATATATACGGGTATGAAGAAAATATCTAAAACTATAAGGGCATGAAAAATGATCCTCGTTCTTCATTTCTTTACATAATATAATATTATTTCTATGTAAGAGCTTAAACTGCTTTCTATTTATAATTTTTTTTTTGGAAAATATTAGGGAAAAAAAAGTGGTATAAAAATGCCAAATTTAATTCGATTAATAAATATTTTGTGTATACCCGAATTTCTATCTCTATGTTATTTTTTGTCCTAACATATTCTTGATATGCATGAAAAATATAATTTTAGCTTTTCATAATATTCAACACATAAGGATCACATAAGATGCAAAAATATTAAAGAATAGAAAAACTATACTCGGATTTTGTTTCCTCATATTAATATCCCTGGTAACATTCTTTATACATATGTTTGATGTTCATATGCATATACATCTATGTACATATATCATTGAATACACTAAACATACGCCAAGATATACTACAACTTTTGTCGATATTACGTCTGCATTATATATATATTGGAACATTACGAATATTATATATATATATATATGTTATAAAGTTAAGATCCTTTCACATTTCTATCATTTTGATGATAGCTTGTTGTATAAATGTTTGATTCCTTTAAAATCAATTTTGGGTAGTTTGACAGTAATAGCATTTGGTATTATAATGAAAAACGAGTTGAGCTTTAAGTGTTTATTATTCGATTAAAAGATTTGTATAAAAATAAGTTAATCAAAAACTTTATCTAATATGTGTATGAGCATCTTTTATTTCTCATTTAAGAGAAATTTATATTTCATGGTTTTAATAATAATATTAGTCTTAAAAAAAATATGTTTTTTTCAAAAAAAAAAAGCAGATTTTTTTGCTGGGTTCAAATATGTTGATTAAGAATTCCGTAATCAATTCAAGTTTTTTGTAACAAAGACTTAGAGTTTATCGGAAACTTGTTTTCAAAATGCACAAATTAAAGTGCAATTTATTGGCTTTTTATTAGTATTTCAATTGTAAAAATAAAATGCTCTCAAATTCGTCGTTTATTCGAATTAAAAATGAGAGCACTACTAAAACTATTGTCAAAAGTTTTCTTAAACATAAAAAAATATATTGACCGGCGTCATTAGGAACAATGTTTTTTTATCGGACTAAAACTTATTGAAAGGACTAAAAATTAATTAGGTTCGGTATGAGAATTAGTATTTTTTATAAAATTAAAGTTATGTGTAATTATAAGCATTTTTTTTTAATTTTAAATCGCATTCTACAAATATACCATATGCCATAAATAGCATAGCATAATGGTATTTTTTTTTTGTTTTAGTCCACGTGAACAAGTAGGTGCAATCCTTCATAGGTAATGAGATGGTTCCGCACACCTCAATACTGTCGGACTCCTACCGACAAAACACACACCATCCCACGGTGAATCCCATCCGGAACCGCTTTTCGCATTACTTCAGATTGGACCGTGCTGTTCTCTTTCGTTATGAAATCTATCTTCCTTTAAATTCTCCTCTTTTTGATTGCTTCCCCGAGATATTTCAGCCTCTTCTTCTTGCGTAACACCACTTATACATAGAAGTTTACGCTTGCTATTACTCTAGCATTCGTACAACGAATGCCATTGGTATAATGGTATACCCACCCGGCGAAATTATTTTATAAAAACAAATCATAGAAAATTGTGAGCTACATTTTTACTAAGAAATTTATCACAATGATTTTCCAAAAAAAAAAAATACAAAACTAAAACAAATTTTTCGCACAAGCAGTAAATAAAAAAATTTATAAAGTTTTCCCTCCTGTTTTTCCATTTTTTTTTCTCTTTCTACTTTTTTTTCAATTTTTTTCCAATTTTGTATAAAAGGACAATCAACTAAACATATCATATTTACTAAAACATAATTTTGGTAGAAAACAAAGAGAGCAAAAAAAAAAACAAAATAACCAATCAAGAGAAAAAGAAAAAAATCAACTAATAATAAAAATGACAGGAAACATACAAGAATAAAATAAAGAGAAAAAGAACGGTAAAATCTCATAAATTTTGTTTTTATTGTTGTTCTGTTTTGGTTTTATTCCTCTTGTTTTCATTTTCAGTCCTTTTAGTTAATTTTTTTTATGCGTAACTATCCATGTATTTTTCCATGGAGAAATGGAGTAGCGGTGCTTCTTTGGTATAAGCACTTATCATATCAATATCCTTCTAAAATCTTTAACACAAACTAGTAAAATAAAAACTATGAAAACAATAAAAACAAAAATAAAAAATAAAAATGAAAATCCTAGAATGACAATAAGAAGAAGGAAAAAGGGAGAAAAATATTATACCCAAAACGTTAACACTGTTATAACGATGAAGGCTCTTTTTTTATGAAAGATGGATTGAATGTTTTGCTTACTTTTCTCACTACAATTTTTTAAGCTTTGGCGAGGTTCATTTCGAAATTCGTTTTTATTCTTCTTCTATCTCTTTCGCCTTATTTTAAAAGTATTTTTTTTATTCTTCAGTGCAGGATAACTTTTATACATAAATGCACCAACAATAGAAAAATATGATCGGATCAGCACATAAGCGACCGCAATGCGTGTTATGTAAAGTGTTAGAGAAAATTACGAAAATGCGGTTTAAACACTTCTTTCGAGTTTTAAGGAAGTTATTTGGCATACCTGAAAAAATATTAGTTTGGATTTTAATAAAGTTCCGATTTGTGCCATCTAAATTCTTTTAAGAGGAATTTAGATGGCACAAATTTTTGCGGGCCGATATTGTACAAAGCGCTAATTCGATCCAAAGTTTAGTTGTCGGTCCCAGGTATTTCCAAAAAATTTATAGCTTTATTGTTTTAACGATTCGAATATTAAATTTCATGAAAATTAGTTAATTATTTCTCTCAATTTCCCGAGACCCGATATACACCAGCTAAAGTAAACTCACATATAAAATTCCATCGCTTTACCTGAACTTAAAAAACACGCGTACACACAGAACACCAGACGTACAGACAGACATGTAGGCAGACGGATAGACAGACGAAGATAAAAATATTTTTTTTACGTTTCCCTTTCATGAAGAAATGCGTTCCCATCGAAAATACTACATTCGAAATTTGATGCAATCACATAACCTTCCTTATTGCAATGCAATGCGGTCGATAAATCTAACATGTATGTGAAAAGCTAAAAAGTTTGAGTTTTAAGCGAACGAAAAAGAACAAAAAGAAACATGCAAAAAAAAAATAACAGTACAATTTACGGTTATGATGATTTTACTCTTCACTGACGGGATTTCTATTATTTTGCTTTTTTCTTTTGCTTTCTGTTTTGCCTTTATTCCTTATACGATTTATACTTTTGTATCGAGAGTAATGTTTTTTTTTGAGATTTTAACTGGATTTTCTCTTCTTGCTTTGTGCATTATTGTTTTATTTATATGTGTATTATAAATTTGTATTATCGGCCATAATACTGTAACATAATGTAGCTTTCTATAAATAAAGATTGATGTATACGCAGGATAAAGACAAATTTATGACACTTAAGAGATAAAGGGCAGTTATAAAAAGAAGTTGTATATTAGGCGAATCCTAGGTGAGTTTCGCATTGTCGGAGGGGAAATTTTTGCTAGATGTTTGCAACGTGCATTTTCGGTTTAGAAATGACCAATTTAACACATAAAAATTGCTTGAATTTCGTATCATTAGCCTAAATGTCTTTAAATGCCATAATCTTAGTAATTTCGTTGTGGAAGTAGTGGGAGTGGTAAATATAATAGAAGATTTTAAAATATGCATATTAGTATTATTGAAAAATGTAACTTAAATCGTAAAATCATAAATAAACTTCACAATTTAAAATTTTTTTTTACAATTTCCATTTCCTCTTCGCATTTGGCACCCACATTTTTGCACTATTATGGAAAATTCATGAATTTTCTTACTTAAAAATTTATTAAATCAAAATTTTTTAAGAAAATTTATTTTAAATATCGGAAACTTCTCTAAAATATTTCCAAAACGTTTAAGCGAATTAAACGTTTGAAGTGCAATTCTTAATTCAAGCTGATTAAGAATTGCACTTCTTATTCAAATTATAACTTAAAGTTCTCCATATCAACTATAGCATTTTTTCTAGAATTTCTCAACTGTAATATATCGCTTTCTTTACTAAGCAACTGAAAAAGGATCACAAGTGTATATATAACTAGAAACAAAAAGAAAAAATTCAAACTTTGATGACTGATGATGTCATGACAGATTTTAAGTTATTTTTTTTTTATATCCTTTACTGTCATTATAGCTGTTCCTGTTGTTGTTCTATTTTGTTTATTTTTTTTTTTTGTATATCTATTTTGATGTATGAGTTATTGACTCTTGAAAGATTCCGTACATATATGATACAGTTGAAATATACACGTGCCCGTTGCATTTGTATGGGGTGATTGTGGAATGTTTGTCAGTGCTTTTGTATATAATTATAATAGTAATAATGTTTCATATAGACTACGAAATCATTATTAAATTAATATTTTACTCAATTTGTTCTACTAGTAAATTTTGTTAAGTAAGTTTTTTCAAAAATTAATATTGAAATTTTCATAAAAAAGCAAGTATTTTAGTTACGCACTACTCACTACTTCATATACATTATCTTCTCCCCTTATTAAATAGCATACCAAATTCGAATTCAAGTTTTCAGGAAATATTTATTTAAACATATATTTATATAAGAGTTAAAAATCAGTCTTGAAAATTGAAAGTTAATTATGAATGTAATTTCGAAGACTTCTGTTCTATTCCCTCTAGAATTTATTCATTATTAGTTTACTATTATATTATAATAGTTTACTTTATATTATAATTTAAAATCCATAAGAGCCTATTCAAACATTGTGTAACATAAAAGGGATCGGAAAAAGAAGTTTCGAATATTTAGTAGTTTACTCGCGACAACGCAGTTAGTGAAGGTTTGTAAGAAGATTCAAGCCAGCTCAATATAACACATGGTAAGGAGATGTGAATTTTGGTTTTATTTAAAATAATTTTCCTATAATATATCAACTCTTTTAACTCAATATGATTTTATATTTATGTATGTATGTATATATGTACATCAACTTCTGTTTTATATGGTTTGGAAAAATGTTTTATATGGTTTTATGAAAAATATTTTTATGTATGAGAATTTACTCTAGCAGGGGTCCTAACCAAAGAAACTTATAGTAAACAGATTTTAACGAAAAAGTCATATAGAAGACCGTAGAATGTTTTTTTAAAATAAGCACGGTTTAATACCCTTACGTCATTCTTAAACATAATTTTTTAATTTTATAAAATATCTTAACAGTAAAGATACTAAATGGCATAAATTCTTAATCAGCGGTCATGCATCAAACATTATTCATGAATTTTGGATAGTCTTGTTTTTGTTCCAATAAACTAAACCTTTGAAATTGAATATTTATTCGTTTCGGATTGAACGTTTTAAAATATTATAAAAATTGTGTGATTGCTTATTAAAATACGATCATACAATTGTATGTGTCCGAGCTTGATAGAAAACAAATAAGTAATCAAACAGTTGTAAAACTAAAAATTTCATGAGCCTTAACATACCGATAGTTTTGATTACTGATATTGAATTTTTTAATACATAATATAACTATGCGGCCACGTACATATATCTACGTAAAATATTGAAAAAAAAATTATATATTAAAACACTTAGTAGATCAAGCACCTAAGTAACAAGGTAGATCAGCGCAAACGTAAAATTAAATTCATCTGTTTATTTAAATATAGAGTTGGAACCTCTGCACCCAAGGTTAATATAAATATATTCATACACATGTTTGTATATGAACAAAAAAAAAATACTTCTATCATCTAAAGATTATAATCGATGGTATTCGTTGCTTACTTCTTGTTGTTCCTGTCGTTATTTTTGTTGATTTTAGTGGCGTTTTGTTCGCATTTTCTCATATTTTCTTTAACAAAATTTTCGTTTTTACTGTTGCTTTTTCAACATATTTTTTCTTTTCATTTTTTATCTCGCTTTATTATATTATATAAACACGTAAATATTTTTGTGCATAGCTATACTTCATGTGTGTATGATTGTTTAGGTATCTCTGTTATCCATATATGAGTTATATTATTAAATCCGGGTTGAATTTTGGCATTTGATTTTTTTGTTTTCTTATTTTTTCTAAGGTTTCATATTCCATCTGGAAATATTTTGTTTCTTTTTTTTATAATATTTTTGTTTTGTTATTTTATTTTCCCATATTTTATTTGTATATTTGGATTTTGTGTACTTTGCCCTTTAAGAATATAAGCCAGATGTGATTTTTCAATAAATAGAATCAGAAAATTCTTTATTTCTCTTCGGATTCACCGTTATTATTTGTTGTTCTTTTCGTGTTTTTCTTTTGAATTAAGCACATCAGTCGTTATCAGTTTTTTTTTTTTGTTATATTGTGTAAGTCAGGCGAATATTAGAAATCAAAAGTAAAAAAGTTTAAGGTACATAATATTTAAGAGGGATAGTAAGAGAAAAAGAGAAAAATCGGAAATACAAAATAAGGAAAATAAGAAAAAAAAAAACAAAATGAACAATGAAAAAAGATTTGATTTAGATTTTTTTTTTTTCTTTTTCATAGAAAAAAAAAATTAAATTATTATTTCTTCATTTTTTCTGCCTTTTTTTTCGAGGAAATCAAAAAAATATTAGTATACAGGTTGGCCGGACATGACAGATTTTCTTTCCATTTTATTGATGTTCATTCTGTTTAAGAATGTTAAAATGAATGATTATTGAAAGGAGCATAAGTTTATCTATAACGTTTTTTTTTTCTCCAGTCTCATTTTCTTTATTATTTGCTTAGAAAAATAAGGGAAAATTATGGAAAATTATGATTTTTCTTTTAATTTTCACTTGTTTTTCTTCGTTATTATTATTATTGATATTTTTGTTGTCATTTTGTTATTCTTG
Organism: Condylostylus longicornis; assembly: GCF_029603195.1. Lineage (NCBI taxonomy): Eukaryota > Metazoa > Arthropoda > Insecta > Diptera > Dolichopodidae > Condylostylus > Condylostylus longicornis. Next base: position 1,460,253 of record NW_026578068.1, on the reverse strand, counting down.
TTATTTGTTTTACATTTTTTTTTTCCATTTCAATTTTTTCTATAAATTTGAATCTAAATTATAATCATATATTTATTTAGGTTTACCTTTACGTGAAAAAAGCATTCCTATATTCCATTTATTCTTCATTTTTGTCTGATTTTCAATCAACTATAAAATAAAGATGAAATTTCTGTGACACACAACAGTTAGGTGAAGTCTTCCTTCAAGTCTTTGATTTGAGTGTATCTTCTTCTTGTTTTCGTTTTTTGCTTTGTCACAATTTATTCGAAAAAAAAATATTAAAAATTAATTTAAGAATATAAAAAGAAACAGAAAAAAGAGACAATTTTTGTGTAGAAAATTGAATGAGAGAAGGATTCGGTGTTAACAGCATTCAAAAGTTATTTAAATTATATTGCGAGACTTTATTACAAGAAAGAGATAGAATTATTAAATTTTTATTTATTTTGAATATATTTTGTTGTTTCCAAACTATGGATCCTCTTTATTTATCACAATATACATAGGATTACTAAATTCATTAAAATATTATTTTACTTACACACATAAGAATGAACATTTTAGTCTAAATGCATGAATTCAATAGTAAGAATACAAAACTGCCTAAAACTGGTTTCTGTAGACAATACAGAACGTATTCACTTTAAAATATGGAAATATTGGACAAACACAATACAGAACTACTTTCAGAGCGAAAAGGTTTCAGAGATGTGCAAAAGAAATTTAATAAAAATTTCAGAAAATTGTTATACAATTGTTCATAATCCTACAATAATAATTATCAATTATTGTCAATTTTTTTCCCTCTATTAGCCTCTTCAAAACCGTTTGTTTAAAATCTTCTATTTTTAATGAAAAGGAAATTATATGCAACAAATACTTAGGCCCGTGAAAATTTGCTTAAAATTTCCTAAAATTTTTGTATTTCGGAAGCAATTGAGATTTGGTACCAAGTCTGGAACAAAAGTTTTACCCATTTTTTATTCTCTAAATATTGTTACTTATTTTTGCACATCTTCTCTAAATCACCCTGCCTTGTATGTATATTAAAAGCAAATTAAAATTCCAATAAAAAATTAAATAAAATTTTTGGTTTAGAAAAGAAATTTTCACAACATTCTCCTTCAATATTTTATTTAAATAAAAATTATTAGAAATAAAAAAAGAAAAAAATCGATATGTTTAAATTTGTTATTAAATATGCAATCAACACAATATACAACATCAATATATATTATGTATATAGATAAAATTTAAATTAAATTTATGAAATTTTAATTAAATTTAAACTCTTTTACGTACATATCAAATATTTTAAATAAAATAATTTAAATTAAAAAAAAAGAAGAAGAGGAAAACTATTATAAAAATATCATAAAGGCTAAAGAAATTTTTATTTATAGTTGTTTTTATTGTTGTTTAATAAATACAAACATATATAATATTAGATTTTGAATAAATTTATTATACACACAATTCATATTGAAATTTTTTTTAAATATTATTGAAAAAGATATAATGGAAAACCAAAAAAAAAACAAACAATATAACCACATATATATAACAAGACATACACAGTCTATTGCTTATATGTCTACTCATTTATCTTCCATATAATAGATAATTTACACAAAAATCTAACAATATACCTTTAATACAGTTATACACAGATATTATAAGAAAAAGGACATTATAATATATTATATTCTTAACCCAGATTTAAAATAAATTATAGTGATACACGTTTATACTCATTTACAACTAAACGTGTTAAAGTTTTTAAACACGTGTTTTTATAATTAATATACTTACAATATGAATAGTGTACACTTTAAAATTAAATAGGTAAATCAATGATATTTTGAATTATAAAAATTTGTACATGGAAAATTTAAAATAAAACCATAAATAATTATAAATTAATTGTACATTTATTAAAAATATTCTGCAATTATATTTTCGATTTTGCAAATTTTAGCAAAATTCAAATATCACTTGGCTTTGACTAGTTCAGCACCCCTATTATAAAAACACTACTTTGATCACTAATAGTTTCCATTATAAATTTTATCATATTTTTAGCAAAAACTCAAATTTAAGAGTAAATTTCTGACTTATTTCAAATTGTAGCGGTATGGTTTTATTCGTCATAGTTGTGTACGAATATCTCAAAAATAATAGAAAAAATTTAAACTTAAAAAGCTTAAACAAAATCCAAGCAAAGCTATAGCAGAATCAAACGAAATAATAATTTTCATCACTTTTGTAAAACAGAAAACTTAATAAATTTCTTTGATGCATTTTTTGTTAAGTTTCCTCATATTATCCACAAAACATTAAAATATTAAGGAACAATATTCTGAAAATATTATTGTATTGAAGACGTAAAAATTTATGCTCCTAATGAGTGTAGATTTTCCAATCAAATCTCGTAATAATCAACTCTATTTTAACGTAGATATGTTCAAGTACTTTTCTTAAATTATTTTGTAAACCATTTGAATTTTCAATCTGCATACGTACATACATATAATTATGTAATACATGAGAAAATGTTTTCAAAAATTAGTTAATTACATACTTTGTTCATAATGTTTTACGCTTAATTGAAAATTTCATTCGTATGCATAAGTTCATTCAAATAGGTTATTTATGTAGTTATTTTAGTATGAATGACACATGTTATATGTGAAAAAAATATAACAGTTAAGTTGTAAATTATATGTATAATTAAATTCTATTCATTTCATTCCCATATTATGATTAATTTATATATGTCTGTACATATTTTGCATTTCTAATGAATTGGAAAAATATTTCCGATGAAAAAAATTAAGTTAAAATATTTCATTTCATCTTCATTCTGTTGAGTGTATAACATTTAACTATAGTTTTTCACTAATTCACTTCTTTAATTTCAATACTACATATATAACTCTTTTGAATTATATTAAGTATAGTTTAAATTTTTCCATATGGTTAAGTCGAAACAGAAAGGTATTACCACAATTATATTATTTTCAGTGCAGCAAGTTTAAAATCATTATTTCAAATTGATTTTGTAATGGGTATTTTTTAAATAAGCGTATGTATTGATTAATACTTATACATATATACATCTTAAATGAGTGGGTTAAATAAGTGCTAATTTGGAATTATGGATTTTATTTTTGAAATTTAAGGGGATATAGATATGAAGAATGTAAAGTTAAGTTTTTAATTTGTAAAATCATGAGGATTCGAAAGAGGATGTTGTTTGCTAAATCTAGTTGCTATTTTGTAATTGATTTTGCTTGCTAATTTTGCTATTGTATATTATGCAAATGTATATTTTCATGTATAATTTGTGTTCAAACTATTAAGAAAATAATAAATTAATACCATATTTCTTTTATCTACTCTCGCCATTATTAGCGATTATTATTCTTATTTCAGAAAAATTTTATTCAGAAATTTATCGAGGATTTCACTATTGTCACTATAGTTAATGTAATATCAAAATTCTTGATATTGTAACCACAGCAATGTATTTACGTAATTATAATTACAAAATATTAACCATATTAAGGAATTTTTAAAATCCTTATGAAAATTTTAAAATTAATTGTTATAAAATTTAATTTCATACTTAACACTCTTATCGTAAGTGTTAATTTCCACAAATATGATTTTATAAATTAATTAATATTGCTTTCGTATGTATAAATCCTCTACCGTTAAAGAATTTCAATTTAGATTTTTATAATAAAAAAATAATTATGAAAAAAATTTTCTTCCTATTTAAAATCAGAGGTTTTTCATTTAATTAAATTGTGGTAAAGAATGAAATTTATTGAAGAGATAAAATAGTGATAAAATAGCAAAAAATGGAAAAAAGCAAAAAAAAGAAAAATTCAAGTAAAATAAACAAAACAGTAAAAATAAATCGTAAAAATTCACACCCGTAAAAAAATTTCAAAAGAAAACGTTTTCTTTTTTTTGTTGGTTTTTCTTCTCCTTTCTTTTGTCCATTTATTTATTTTTTCTTTCCGTTATTGTTTTGCTCCTTTTTATATCCTTTAGTCTTTGAAAATCTATATAAAAGCAAAGTGTATCATATGTGTGTTATTTTATTCTCATATAAGAACACCTAAAACTGCGATAAAATAAGAAAAGAAAGAAAAAAAAAACAAGAGAGAGAATGAAAAATAAAAAATTCTTGTTTTTTTGATTTTTTATTTTTGTATTCCTAGTTTTTAAATCTTTTCTGTAAACAATGCGGATCTCATCTTATATACACACACAAATAATTTTAAATAAAAAATATTTTAAGCTTAGATTCCACAAAGAAATTTATTTGAATCTGGAAGCTACTCTTTATTTGAAAAAAAATTTAGTATTTCCCAAAATTGTAAATATTTCCCAAAATTTTACATTTTCCAATTCCGAATTTTTTTAAAATTTAGAAATTGATTGCCATACATTACATTACAAAGTACGGTTAGAATTTTGTTTCACCTGAATCTGTTATTTTAATAATCGTAATACTTTAAAATTTTATGTCAAAAGAATCTGTTATCAATATAATCAGCAATATCAATATATCACAATATATCACAAGATTTTGTATCAGCAAGATTTTATGTGTTCATATATGCTACATGAACACAAAATATTGCTGATACAAGATTAATATGAAAGCGAAATGTTATATATAAACTAAAGAATATACTACACTTAGGCCTAACAGATGTGGCAAAATAACACTAACAGAGTACATTCATTGAGTACTCATTTAATTTAGAAACATAACATTCAACATTACAAAGCTCACGACCTTTTTCTAACATAAAGCCATTTTGAATAAAATTATCTAAATATTTGAAATTATTCATAACAGATCTGTTAAATTATAACAAATATCTTATAAATTACATTCGTCATGTTATAGTGGTTGATTCAAATTATGTTGAAATATTGTGTCTGATACAAACTAATTTTTTATACTATCATTTTAGAAGGAAGAATATTTGAATAATTTTTTTTAGCAGAGTTTCTATGTTCGCGATATGATAATTTCCGCACTCTTTTATGAGAATCTAAATTGTTAATTTTAATTGTGAAAATAGCGTTAGAAAATATTTACATATCTACTATAATTATAATTAATATTCCATTAATACTTTATTTAGAAAACAAACCAATGTTTATAAAAAGTTCTAACAATCTTTATTTTAAGTTCAATCTTTGTCTAACATTATATTATTAATAGGGTAATTGAATTAGCTTGCACAAAAAAGGCTAATGAATGTTAATAAGAAAACTTTTTAATATTTGATAAGTTTTCTAACAGAGTATGTATATTTTATTACATTTGTGGGATAACAGTTATATGAGCAACAATAATGTTTTGAAGAAAAATTCTCAATTGAAAAATTGGTACTTCTTTTCCAAAATAAATTTTGGAAACTTGCATATACAATATTATATCATTTTTAAGGGGAATTATTACCCTACAATATATTCTTAGAGATAAAAAATTCCCCATTTGCTATAATTTTCATTTAGGAATACACATTATTTTGTAAGGATATGCGCTTCTTTATTAATATTAGTTCAGTTTAGTTTTTCAATCTGGAATGAATGTTATGAAAAATTTATATGGTCCTTTAATTTTTAAAAATAACACGCAATGAATTTTAAATAGCAATGATAAAAATTATTAATATTTTTTAAAAAATATATTTAATTATGTAAACCACTTTAACGAAAATTACTACTAGGTATAAGTTTTCTAAATTATAATCTAATTGATTAGGCACCATAGTTAATTTAAATATATGAATTATTTTAAATCCTTTTAAATTCTTATTCACTATGCAAAAAAATATTGTTGAACAATATAATTTTTATAATAATTTTTTATAAATAATTCAATGTTATATCCAACAATTTCGTACCGTTTATACATAAATACATAAACTAATTAAAAATATAAAATATATACAATTTTAATTATGCAAAAATCTTTGAAAATAATTTAGTTACTTAAATACAAAATTATGTATAAAGCAATTAATTTTATAGTTCAAAAATATAAAATTAAAATGACATCAATTTAATAATCATTCAGTATAATAAAAAATTATACTTACAATAATAATGATTTATTCTTTATATAATTACAGACATACATATTATAATATTTTCATATTATTCATATATTGTATATACATATTATATGTATGTATTATATTGTATGCAAATTTTGAAAAAATCTCATCCTTTCATCTTAAAATGACCCATGAAACAAGATATAGGCCATGCACAAAGTGTTTAACATAAGTACATTTACGTCATTATGAATAATATCAGTTAGGGATGACTTTTATATACATGTGGAATATTCCATATTCATATATATATTATAGTATGCGCACATGCAAATATGCATCTCATTTTCTAATTTTGGAGACAAAGTACAAAGCTACATAGTATATAGCAATAATTATTTTATGTTTAAACATTTTGCTTTTTGCACTCTCTAACTGAAAGTTGACAAAAATTATTAAAAAAAAAAAAAAGACAAACAAAAACCGGTTTGATAATTTTTAATTAATAACTATAAGTATGTATTTACGTTATGTATGTACCCCATTTTTGCTCTATTCTAAAATATATAATTACGTGGAAGTAAATTATGAAATGAAGGAACTTTATGTGATCTATTTTTACCGACCGTATTGTGTAAACAATAGGTAGGTTATGTGATGGCAACAAATTTTGCATATCGAGTTTTCGGTTGGAACGTACTTCTCCATAGTAGGGAAGTGTAAATAAACTATTTTTAGCAACCTGTCGGTCTGTCGGTCTGTCGGTCTGTGTGCACGCGTGTATCTCAAGTTCAGCTGAACCGATTTTGATGAAATTTTATATGTAAGTTTGTTTCCACCATGGCACGGATCGATCAACTTTTGGTATATATCAGGCCTCGGGAACTGCACTTTTTAGCGGGCCTGTTTTACATTTTTGAACATTTTGAAGAAAATATTCAACCGATTTACTTGAAATTTTATATATAAGCTCAGCTCGACCGTCCGCAAAAATTCGTATGTTTTGGAAGAAATCAGGCATCGGCAACTAGACGTTTACTACGGGCCAAATATACATTTTTGTGTATATAAAGAGAAATAATCAACCGATTTCATTGAAATTTAATATATGATTTCCTCATATTAAAGCAATGAACATTTAACTTTTTTGGAAAGATCAGGGCTCGAGAACTGATTTGCGGGCCGATTTTACATTTTTCACCATATCTACGGAACGAATTGATGGAATTTCTTGAAATTTGATATTTGAGTTCTGGTTGTTATCGAAACTAACTGGCGAGCATTTCAGGGAATGCGGGTAGCACAAAGCGAAACCCTACTAAGAGTCAAATTTACATTTTTCTAAGTATGTTAACTATAAGCTTACTAATGTCCTAAAAATTGGAAAGAAGTATTTAACAGACATTTTTATAATATTCTGTAACACTTTCATTTAACTAGACAATACACAATGCGGTCGGTTATGTGCTGACCACATCAGATTTTTTTTAAAGGACATTATGTTTTTGAGTGTGAGAATTGGATTTTATAAGATTTCATAAGGGTGGTTAGGTTGCTAAGCTGTGTATTATAATTTTTATTTGCATACACTTACATATACGTTGTATGCATACCTTTATATAAATTTTTAATGAAATAAATTAAATTTGTATAACATGACTATTTTCACTCACAATATCAGTTATTATAGGGGTAATTTTTGAGTATTCTCGCAAAAACGGTGATTTTTTAATATAAACGAGTATCTTAACATTACATTTTATATTCAATTTTTTGACCTTTTCACATTTCTACAGTAATTTTTTGACTACTGCAATAATGTTATTACGTCAATTCAGTTTTGATAACTACAATTATATACCTGTATACCATGGTATGTATACTTCATAATAAATAATTTTTGCGTTGATTCTCAATGTTAAAAGTCATGTTAAATTCAGAATGAATTAAAAATAATTATAATATTAGAGTTACTTTAAAAGAACATTCTGTTAAATTCCTGTAGGTATATAGGTTAACAATCATTCAGTTATTATGAGGAAAAAATTGTTATGTTAACAGTACATGATGTTTTGAAACTACAAATTTTATTATAAATACATACATAAAATGATTCTCAATTTTTAACATATTTCAGCTGGTTTGCATTACCTATATTTATATACTATGAAATTTTATAATTAATAAATTTCTTAAGTGCAAATTGTATCATTTCTCATTTATGATTCTGCATTCAATTCAAAAAGACATTAGGAACAGATTTTGAAATGCTGAGTCTCCTCAGTTTTAGTTAACAGTGTTTAGGTCATTAAAGTAGATGAGTCTGATTGAGTTCAGTTATAACAATGCGTTGTAATTATGGTCATTTTTTAATAAACATTACGAGTATATCACAATAAGTGAAGGCAAAGTATTCTTATTTAAATATTCTAAAGAGCAATTCATGTTATCAAAAACCACGCGATTTAAAAACGGTGAAATTTTAAATTTCATCTTCATGAATTAACAGAAATTCAAGTTATTTTTGACATTTCCAATTTTCTATATATCTGTTATGTTAAATTTTTTCTTATATGTTACCTCATAATATTCTCAATAGGTTATTTTATTTTAACAAGTAAATTTTTAATATTTTCGTATGTACAATTATATACGTGTAAAGGTTTTGCGTAAATTTTCTCAAGGTTGTTTCGAAAAACAAGAATAACCAAAAACAAATAACGTGTAAAAATCAAAACAGGAACATATTTAACCTTATTTTCAAACATGTGAATGTTACGTACAAACACGAGCAGTAGGTGGTATATTTATAATAATAATTATTTTCATACATACATTAAATTGTATGTATTTATGTCAATTTTATTTTATTACGCTCAGTATATATTCGTTTTTGTATTTAAGGAAATATTTTGGGAAATTATTATTGTCATGCGAACAAAATATTCAATGAAAAAATGAAAACGAATTAAAAAAATAATATCCTCTTTTTGCCTCTTATTTTTTACATCTCACAACGCAATATTATTTTGTAAGGTAAGGTATAAATAAAATATAAGGACATTTATCTCAATTTTACATCAATTTTTAGGTATACATAAATATACCTATGAATTATATTAATTATACATTGGGAATTTTAATGTCTATATATATAAATAAATAATTTAAATACGTTATATAACTATTTCATAAAATATTATAGTAATTTTAATATGCGCACATCTCTTCACAACACAATTAATTAGGAGAAAAATAATGGGAAATTTTCTCTTTTGATAAAAATTGTTAAAATTTATTCTAATTTTAATGCCCAGAAATATTGCGTTTATGTAAATAATTGGGAAATTTTTTTGGAATATCCTTAAAAAAATATTATACTGTTATAAAATCTAATTGGAATGGTAAGTAATGTTTGTATATCATGTATAAATTATATAATAGATTTTATTTTTTCAGATATTCTCCTATTTGAAAAATAAAATATTATACATACATAAAATTTCTCCAAAAATTGTATAATATTGGAAAATTTACATGGAATGTTATCCTAGTATCCTTTTTTTTAATATTCCTTAAATATTCACAAATATAAAACTATTTTTCGTATATAAGAATAATATAGACCTATATACGGTTACATTTATTTCATATGTTATTTTATTTTAGTTTTTGAGAGAATAAAATTTTAAAACTTGGTATATTCTTATGGTTATTCTTTTTCATTTTATTTTTCCAATATTTTCTTAATATATAATATTATTATAGTAAGAAAATCGGGGAAAAACAAAAATTAAAAGGAAAAATTAAAAGAGAATAACAAAAACAAAGAAATTGTAATGTATACATATAGTATTATACACACACTCCTCAAGTATATTTATATGTATCTACATATTTTCCATTATTTTCCTTTATTTGTTTTTATATTTTATTTTTTCATTTCGTTATCGTTTTCTTTTTGTGAATATTTTTTTTATGATACAGAGTTTCAGTATTTGGACAAATCAACCGGATGTTTAGTATTACTTAGATCGTGTTGTACGTAACGAATTCGGATAAAGTAATAACAATAAAATTTCGCTCACGTAAAAATTCAAAAGGAAGAAAAAAAAAATAAAAAAACATAGAAAAAAAAAAGAGAATAATAATCTCAAATATCCTTTTTGTTTTCTTAACAATAAAATAATAATGTCTATGTACACAAGTATGTGAATACAATATATATATATATATATATATATATATATATATATACTATAAATGTATATATATTACATAAAATATTCAGTGGTATACATAATGTAAGGATAATGTAATGTACACGATATATAGTGTGCTTAACAAAATATTAAATTATTAAAGAAGATGATTTTTAAATAAATAATCAAGTCAAGGATTTAATAAATATCAAAAAGGAAAAAAAACAAAAAAAAAATATTCTAGTGGTACTGATATTAAAATTTATTTTACAAAATTATTGTATTTCACTTCAAATTTTTTGAATTTTCTAAATAAGATTTACTTGAATCATTACATTCCCATTGCGGTCAATGGTTGCCCCATTACAATAAACAAACATTACGATAAACAACAGAACGATTCAGAATGAATAAAATAATAAAAAAAATCTAACAACAATAGAAACAGTGTAATATTCGAAAATTTTCTATATTAAATTTTTACAAAAAAAATAGTTATTTTAGTATTAAATTTTAGATTTTTTTAATTGTTTTTAATTATTTTGTTCGAATATAAACCAGAAATAAAATATTAATAAATAATAAAAGTTTATCTGCAATAATAATAATAATAACTGTTATTTTAAATTTAATTCCTAAAAAAAAATCCAATTAAAACTACTTTTAAACTAGTGAAAATTTTTATTGAACATTACAAAACAATTTGAAAATTGTAATGTAAGCAGCAATTAATTTACAATTGTAATATCGAAAAAAAAATTTCCGAATTTCTATAGTAAATTTCAAAATGATCTGAATTTTAATATTAAAATCTAACATAAATGGAAAATATTTATGTATATATACATATTGAAAAGGAAAACTTAAAAAAATATTGAAAAAATTTTTTCTTAAATCTAATCATAGTTAATTTAGAGACTATTATGAGATTTTATGTGCAATAATGTAGGTATATACTCTTTTATTCCATTTCTATATACTCTACATATACTAAAAGAATGAATAATTCTACCAAATATATAAGAGTGTTTAATTTTTAACTATATTTATTTATATTTATTTTTAAATATTATTAACATCGCATTCACTTTATATATTCAATTATTTTAAAGCAATTTATTAGAATATTTTTTTGTTTTACTACTTACACTAAATTGAATAACTAAATTTTAACAAGAAATATTGAAATTTTTTTCTTAAAATTTAATTTCTATTAATATTAGGTGTATATAATTAAGTTAAACAATTGAAAATTTTAAAATCAAAATAAAATTTTCTCATTTATTTTTGTTTTTTCAATTGAATTCTTCGAAAAATAATTTATATACGATATTATATACATATAAATTCTTATCATAAATAATACTTCTTAATAAAATTGAAAAATTCCCTCATATATAGCATATAAAATATACAAATAAAATAATAATTACTAAATTCAACTTATATAAAGTAATAATTTTGTATTTTTTTTTCTTTCAAATAAGTAGATAATATTGTTATCCTTGAATTCTTCTTCGTTTTTCCTTTTATTAAAATATTTGTGTGTGTTCTTGTCTTTTTTTCTGCTGCTTATCATTTTCATTTTGTATTCGAGGCTTCTTTTAATATAAAACTGAATAAATTATTAGAAAATAAAATATTCGTTTGTAATATTTTTTTATGTTATATATTTTTTTTTTTGTGTTTGATTTACATTTAATTTCAATATTCTTCATTATCTTATTATATATATATATATATATATATATACTCATACTTTTTATTTGTATATATTATATATATTAATAAGATATTAACATCAATATAAATATGAATGAATTAATTAATAAATAAAATGAATTAATAATAAATAATTTCTAAATAAAAATATCAAAAGAAAGTAAAGAAAATTACTTCAATATATAATTTTTATTTTATTAACAAAAAGAAGCAAACAAACAATATTATTATTATTATTATTATATTCAATTTAATTATAATGTTATTATATATATAATAAATATATATATATTTATATATTCATTTATTTTATATGTATATATATATATATATATATAAATAAATAAAAAGCTCAAAAAGTTCAAATATAATTGCAGTTTCCTTCAGTGGCACATCAATAATATATATAATAATTATTATGAATATTTTAATTAGAAAATAAAATATAAATAAATAAATAATAAAATTGTTGTAATAAAAAAAATTTATTATCGAAAAATTAATTGAATTTTATAAAAACACCGAAAAAATATTCGATTTAATTCACAAATCAAATCAAAAATGAATTGCATTTGTTCAGTTTATATAGAAAAGTGCGTGTCTAAAGTTGTATGCGAAAGAACAATTTAAATATATATATATATACACTTATATTATATTTGTCAAAAAAAAAATATTTTGTAATTTTAGAATTTTTGTATAATATCAAACAATTACTTCTAAATAGAAATTAATTGTGTCAATTAATGCTATAGAAAAAAATTTATATACATTATACTCGTATACAAATGTGAATTATAAAATATAATATTCGAAAAAAAACAATTTGAAATTAACTTAAATTTTTGAATCTAATTACATATATGGTTTTCTTTCGAAAATATTCAAAAAATAAAGTGATTCTTTTTTAAAATTTATTATAAAACCTCTTACAATCGCAGTCTGAGGGCATACTTAACATAATTGTACACATACAAATATATAAATTAAATTTAATCCCAATAAATTATTTAAAATATCTCTTCCGATTCCAATAAATATAAAAACCAATAAAAAAAAAATTAAATGTGAAAATATTTTGAAAATTAATGAAAATTTCTTAAAATTGTTGAAAAAGAGTAAATTAAAAATCTTATATAGCAAGGTTGAAAGAAAAGTGTTTTCTCGCTTATAAGAGACGACGGTAAAAAAGAAAAAAAATTTAATATTCAATAAAATTTTAAATTATTAATTAAAATTTATATTTTTCATTTCTGTGCATAATAATGAAAATTGATGAATAATAAATATTAAAATAGAATTTAAAAAAAAAAATGTATTAAAATTAATTACTAAAACAAAAAAAAAAGGAAGATAAATTTAAAGGATTTTTTAATTAAAAATGTAAGTTTTAATTCCTTTATACCTTTTTATAATTTTCATTATTTTTTCTCTCTCTCTCTCTCTTTCTCTATTTATATATTTACATAATATATAAAATCTTAATATTTTTTCATTTACATCCTGTTTAATATTTATATTAAATTATATTTAAAATATTTTATTTATTAATATAAATTTTTAATTCAATTTATAATTATAATATACAAGGGTATATCAAATAAGATAATTTTTTAGTTTTACAAAAAATTACAATAATATATAAAAAAAAATACTAAATGATTCTGTGGTTACAATGGAAAACTGATTAACTCTACAAATTATATTAAAGATACGCAGTATTAATTTTTGAGTGTATATAGGGTGACCGAAAACTGTCGTTAAAGTTCTCAGAGTTTGAATACTTGCAGAATTTTAAAAAACATTGAATGCTTGTTGAGAGGGGGGGGGGGGGGTTGAATGGTGAAAAATCACAGACATCTAGCGGTAATTTTTTGAGAATTACAGAAAATTAGTTCGAAAAAATTCTGTATTTGTTATCCAGAATCAAATATTTGTTATCTAGAAATATTTTTCGAAATTTTTTTTTCTCAATTAATAATGTTACATTGGCAATATATTCTATGAGAAATGACATGTTCTTATTTTGAGCCTAACAAAAAAGAATCAGAATTCTCGTTTTTTCTATAATGAAAAAACGAGAATTTTTTTTCTTCATACATATTTCCAATATGATTACTCATTTTATAAACCAACATGAAACTCATTTTATAAATTTTTGTATTTTTTCTCAAATTATGATTCATTCATTTGAATCAAAATTCGAATGAATTCGACTGAATTCCCTTCAATGTTCAACCTTCGAAGATAAACATGAAACATTTTTCTCACTCGCAAAATTACTTTACGCAAATATATATTATGATAGTTACTCATTTTATTTTACAACGGTGAGTAAAATAGTCGGATACACAATCAAGCTCTAATATTGTATTTGACAATATTACAAAATCCAAATTCGGTAATCCAGTATATTTTTAAATCAGTTTTTTTTTTCCGTTCCATTCAAATTAATAGCAGAATTTGTGAAATTTAGCTGGAACTTTTTTTTCAAATCCGGAAATTTAAATATAAAAAAAATTAAAAATTGATGAGATTTTAACATAGTGTTAAATTGACTTATACAGTTTCTCTTTTATGCCATTATAATAGTGCTTATATTTTATTACAAAATAATATTATGCTCATTATATAGATAAAATACAACAATTGAATAATTAATCTCTATCTATCTATCTCTATATATTTTTTATTAAGCCTTATTAAAACAGGAACTACAAAACAAGAAACAATATGTACGTACATTCATACACACATACTATACTAATACATTGTTATTGTTTTTAACAATATATAAATATAGTTAAAGGGTTTTAAATTTTATTATATAAATAATTTGTTTCTCTTTCTTCGGACTTCGTTATTTTATAAAACTTAATCTTTGATCTTTTGTAATATTTATTTTATTTACTTAATAATAATAATACAAGAAATTGAAAATTGATATTGAGATTTTTGGTTTTTCTTTTCCTCTTATATACATAATATAAAAATATCTATGTTATATGTATATAACACTTGTATGTAAATAATATTTTTGAAACAAAATTTTTAATGTCAATTTATTATTTTAATAAGGAATCCTTTTCTTTTTCTTTTAATTTTTTTTTTATATATAAACAATTCAATTCAATTATTTTGTTATTTTATTTACAAAGATTAATGATGAAAAAGATTTTAATTACAAAAAAAAATTGCTTTGTTGCAAAGAGCCGAAAAATTTAAAGTAAAATTTAGTTTGAGCCGGAAAATTGATAGCAAAAAAATTGTTAAGAAAATTTGAACTATGAATGGTATGGGATTGTTTTCTTGTCAAAAAAGAAGTTGTGTGTTTGAAATAATTTAATAAATTAATAATGTTTGAAATACTAAATATTCTGCATAAATTGGAATTGATGACAATACCAAATATAGTATTCTGCATAAAATATATGAAATTTTCGTAAATGCATTGAATTTTGTAAAATCGAGATAAAAACATGTTTAAGTAATAATAATTATTCCATATATTGTCGGCCATTATTTTCATAATCCGAAAGAAAATAAATCATTATGACTTTAAAATCTTTATTTTCAGTTACATGACAATCATCCCCTTACTAACATATTTGTTTTCAATTTTTGAATTAATTTCATTCTATGATATTACAAAAAATTGTAATAAAGAATTTCTAAATTACCTTAAATTTCGAATATTAGTCCAGCAAAACAACATATGAAATTCAAAATGAAAACACAAATGAATAATTTTTTCCTCTGATGCGACGGCAAGAGGCTTCATAATTTACAAAAGTGCTGCTCTATATGTTGAAATATGTGGCACTGAAAACCTGGCACGAAAACAAATTAAACATGGCAGAAAACGTTATTGTTTCCTATTATTCCGATTTCTACCAGTTTTTATTGCTAGGAACATGCAAAACTATGACTGTGATATAGTAATATTTTTTTGAGTGAAATTACAAAAGTAGCTGTCCTTGACATGAAAGAAGCATTTTCTGAAATTTTGTTCGCAAGAAGAATATCTATGAATTTTATTACTGCAGACGATTTATTTCAGAATGGTTACAAATTCTCCGCTTATTGTGACTGGTTACCAATTTTTAGTTTGTGTTATTTTTATTGAAATTAGCAGTTCCGTAACTTTTGATGAAATGAATTTTATTTTTAGATTTTTGGATTAGATTGGCTATAAATTTTGAACGATTTATCAATCATTTTATTGTTTTTTTTTTGTTTCGCATCACATAGAGTCATAGACTTTGAAAAAAAAAATATCTGACAATTTAAAAGTCATAATTTTTTGATATTTTTTCTTATAAAAAACAAAATTTTAAATAGCAGTTTAATTTTATTTTAGATTTTTATAAAATTTTTACATTAAGTGCAGTTAATAAAATTTTAGCTTATCATTGAATATTTTACGTTATAAAAAAAAAGTCATAAATTTTGATTTTTCGAAAAACTTTTCCATAGTAAAAAAAAAACGAAACAAACGAAAAATAAATGAATCCTTCTGCAAAAGCCTAAAATTTATAACAAAAAAAAAAAAAGGAAAAGATTTTTATTGCCAAAGATATGGCAGAATCGAGAGAAAAAAAAATTGTGTCTATACTGGGAATAAATTTAAATTTTTGCATAATTTTATGACATTCAGATTTTATTTCATACATACTCTTCTATACATAATGTAAGTAAATATATACAAAATATGGTTGGTTTCGCTTTATGAGTTCAATCACATTGGAATTTTATTTTCATTCATATTATGCAACATTCATGATTTTAACAATACGTAGATGAAATTTCAATTGCTATGTACATATCAAAAAATTGTTTGGAAATCAAAAAATTGAAAATGGTACTAGGTATGCACTTTGGTAACAAAACTCTTTACTTTATTGAAATTTATTCATACAGGAAAGAGTAATCCTTGAAAAGTTAGAAATTTTTCAAGAAAATTAACTTGAGTTACGAAAAAATAAAAAGTTTACGTATTTTTATTGTTCAATTATTAAAGAATTGTATAACAATCTCAACGCAGTTATTTTTATTACAAGCATAAAATCATCTAGATTATTTTATTAAAATTTTACAAATAGTTTGTAAAGTAAATTTTTAATTGTAAAATAACTTTAATTTTTAGCATTTAAACAGCATATTTTTAGAAAATTTAGATAATCTCTGTCTGTTTATCTCTTTATTTATAAAACATCTCCACTGTTCAAGATAGAAAACTGAAAAATTAAATTGATTTCATAAAAAATTTATAAAAATGGAAATTTTTAAGAAAATTCCTAAGTTCTTAAATAATTTATTCTATAATTCTGCATAAACACAGAAGCTGCAAAGAAATAATATCAAATTATGGATTTAATCGTTAAAAATTCACTATTATATTAAACCGCTCTATTATTCTATATAACCCTTCTAACATCCTCCTTTTTAATTTTAAATGTTGATATAGATAAAATACCGTCACATATTTTATGCAAAATTTTCTCCCCCTTCTTGTTTATTACAAATCAAAGTTTGTTAATTTCCGAGTCCTAGGTCTTAGACATTATAAATCTCTATAAAGAGATGAATGTATTAAGAGTAACAGCAATCGCCCTCTTCTGAATACATTTTACAGAATTTTTAAACCGTCTAATGTATTTTAATTTATTTAAAATATTTTGACATCGAACATTTTACAAAATCAAATTCAAAATGACGTCATTGAATGTTAAAAGAGGATAAAACAAAAATTCAGATGGCGTAGCGTGTAAAAACAAAAATAATAGAAAATTGAAAAATTTTTCTCCAAAAATTAAAAATGCACAATAAAAAAGTTTTTCGCATAAAAATTAATGCAAATCAGAGAGCATTTTAAATGGGTTAATCGATTACTTTAACATTATTTTTTTTATTATTTTTAAACTATACAGTCATAATTCGATTTTTTTTTTTAAGATTTTTTGCAATTTTTATAAATTATTATTCAAAGGACATATTAAATGACCCAAGCGGTTAAGGAAATGGAATAAGGATAATGAATAAGTTATAAGGTTAATATTAAAAATTTCCAATTTTTTAAGAAGTAATTTTTAACTATAGAGCTACGAGTATTATTATATTTTTGGATATTTTAAAATTTTTATCATAATTTAATTTTCAATCTTAAATTTTACTCTTATTTAAAGAAAATTTTCTATTGGAACAAATAACAAATTATTAGAAATTTTCTTATATTTTTACAAAACATTAAACCATGTGCTTTAAAAAATAACACAGCTATATCAAATCATGTTGAGTGAAACCATTTTAAAAATTATAAAAAATTTTCTTGAACCAATATATTTACGATATAGTACGCATATAAAATTCTATACCATTTTGAAGAGCTAAGTAAATCAATAAAGAAAAATAAAATAAAATTTTCTTTTATTTGTTTATACATATATACATAATTATATTAATTTTATACCCACCCTGCCCATCTAAAAACACGTGTACCCCAATATGGAGAACAAAAAATCAGAAAGAGTTGGTTGGAACACTTTAAAAAATTTTTTCTTAAAAGAATTTTTTTTTATTTTATTACAAAAATAATTTTTTAAAAAATTTATTGTCCTTTCGATATTTAATATGTAGGTATGTATAAGTATTCTTGAACATTTTCAACAAATAATTGCAAAAACGTACAATTATTGAGTTCAATAGAATTGAGGTATTTATGCGTCTATTCAATGTGAAACTCACAAATTGTAAAAAATACAATATTATTTTTTCGAAGAATTTCAAAAAAATGTACTCATTTCTAATCTCGAAATGATGGAAATGCCAATATAAATATCTTCTTGGAATAAGCAAGTTCAAAACTAACAAAAAATTCAATTGTTCTTAGGCACCTGTTACAAATGAAATTAACACATTCTACTTTATAACAAACTTTTGTCAATTGTGGCTACTTTTTTTTAGAAATATAGTTTCCGCTATATTATTTTTAAAAGTCTGACAGAAAATTTGATAGTAATCGGATAGTTTCTCATTTTTTCCATCAAAATTAATCTGGTATAAGACTAGCAACAGACTTTTATTTAATATGATGTGTAATAGGAACCTTACTCTATAAAAACAGGGGCCTTACTATATAATTTGATTTTCATAAAACGATTTTCGTATTTACAGAAATGGAAAGGTAGTACCAAATTGGTTGATGCTACCTTAACATTTTTCCGAATGCGAAAGTTGTTTCACGAACATCGAATTACACAGTAAACGTTCCAGAACTCAATTATTTTGTTTGTATCTCTTGGGTTCTGTCTTCTACTTTTCCCTACACAAATTACTTTCTCTCGAAATTCAATGAATATGAAATTTTAACCAGTGTTCCCACTCGGTAAAAACAAAATGTATCCAATTTCAAGGAAAAAATGTATCCATAATGTATCCAAACTCATTAAGTAGAATTTTTATACCAAGCCGTCCTATTATTGGTTTTTTTATTTATAGTAAATTCTTATCATATACAACTTCTATTATATTTTAAATGTGAAAGTTAAGGTCAGAAAAAACATATGCATATATGCTTTCTGTAGTAGTTGAATTATGTGCTAAAGACAATTCAACATTAAAACGGAAAAATTTTAAAAAATATGTACAGCCAATGCATTTTATATTACAACTAGCTTACACCAAAATATTTCTGGTACGTTCTTGTCTAAATGTTCTAGATTTGAATACAGGAAGAGGCAGTACTCATTTAATAAAGCAGATTTCTTACTTTCTTCTAGTAAACTCGTAAATCTGTTTAGAAAGGCCAGCAAATAACACTTTTTAAAGATAAAGCAATTTCGCGATTTAATATTAGCAGCATTTTACAGTTTTGTAACATTTATTTAGTGTTTGAGAAATAAGTGTATCCATATTTCAGCAAAAATTTGAAATGTAGCCAATTTCGGCATTTTAGCAAATTTGAGTATCTTTGTATCCAAGTTAAATTTAAAGCAAAAAAATGTATCCAAATGGATACAATTGTATCCAAGTGGGAACGCTGATTTTAACATTTAATTATTAGTTAAACCTAAACGTTCTTATTTAAAAGTTTTTCCAATTAAAGCGGACTGAATTAAATGGCAACATCAAATGTGCTTTTATTCGAAATTCATTGATTTCCGCTGGAATTTTTTATTTTTATGTACTTAAAATCTAAATGATGTATGTATATACAATGTTATATGTTGCATATAATATGTATGTATATTGTAAGAAATAACTTTTTATTTCATTTTATATATTATTCAAAATGTATACACTCTACGAACAGTTTACGTCACAGTTCTTGCATTAGAAATGTAAGGGAAGTTGGTTATCAAATAACAAAAAAAAAAGAAGCAGAAAATCAATTTAAAATCCTTGATATCAAATAAATCCGATGAAAAAAAAAATTAAGTACCATATTTTTTAAAATGTGATATGATTTTTAAAGAATTTTAACGAAACGAGAGAGAGAGAGAGAGAGAGAGAAAAAAAAAATTAATAATTTTTTATTTTCTTAAAAGAATATCGTACAATAGCAGAACAGCTTCTTATATATTGTATGAAGAAATTGTTTAATATAATTTCATCTTTTGTATATTTTGTTGAAAATAATAAAAGAGGAATTTAAAATTCTTTAGAAATATTCAAGAAAAACTAGACGGGAAAAAAAATATGAAAACAAGAATGGAATGATTTTTTTTTCTTCCTTATTTTATGTACATTTTTCTAAAAAAAAAAAAATTATAAAAGAAAAATGGACTGAACATTATTTAAACTTTTGTCTAGCGGATGGTAAAATATTTTTTCTACAACAATGAAGAAATGGAAATTGTGAATTTATTTTTAATGCTATCATAATGTTCTCTAAATTCACACAATGATCTTGCAGCGAAATTCAGAGTACGAAATATTCAGAATTGCGAGTCTATAAAAATTGACTTTTCCGTTAAAAAAATTATTTTACGATATTAATATTCCGTGTATTAATATTCTAGTTGACTTTATTTTCAGTAGATCCAAATTCTCCTTAAAATTCCTTTCAAGATTTTCTTGTATATCAAATCAAATTGAAATGCCAGTAAATTCTGAACTAAATTTCATTAGATTCACGTTATTTCTGACTATCTTGTATACGTCAATTTTAATAATATGATTATTATGTTAAATTAAATTCGATCATTAATTGATTAACTTATTTTTGCACTATTAATCGATGTAATTGACTTTAAATTATTAATAAATTTTTTATTTTTTTCCACTTTGAAAATTATAAAAGCATTATATAATTTAGAATTGTATACCATACTAAATTAAATACCATATTGAATTACACATATATATAGTCAATGAACCTTATAATCTAATGCTCTACACAACGTCGTTTCAATTGAAATTCATATATACTTGCAGGTCTTCCTTTAGTATCAATTTCATTATTGTTTATTAAATTAAAAAAATATTTATCGTATAAAATGTAAGCGTAACATGTAAACAAAATTTGGGTTGAAAATTTCATATTATGTATTATAATCATTATTGTTATAGTAACTATAATTATGTTGATTAATTTTAATGAAATAATATAGGTTTTGTATCTATACTACTTATTACACGCAAACAGCACGCAATTTACAACAACTGTGTCTGTGAAAATTATGCCAGAAAATTGAAATTTTTGACTTTGTTTTGATATGAAAACATTTTTATTTTTATTACTATTATTTAAAAATCCTTAATATTGTCATAGTTTTTGTAATTGTTTGCTATTTTTTTGGCTTTAATTTTTTGTATAATTAATTAACTCTTACTCTATGTAATTTTTTCTTTACCCCTCTATTTAGATATTTTGTTTTCTTCTTTTTGTTTTCCTTGTTTTTTATATTGCAAGAATTTCGTGTAATAGTTTCGTCGGTTGCGAATTCTTGAAAATAAATCAATTTTGTTTGTAAATTTTTTTTCTAATTTTTTTTATTAGTCTAAATAATATTTCTTATTTTCGCAGTAATTTTCGTAAACATCAGTAAATCTTTTTCTAAAAAAAAATATTATTATAGTTTTCGGTAATGGTGCAAGAATATGAGAGAAATATTAATATTTTTGGAATTTTATGTTTATATTAGTTATACAGAATACTTGTGCAGTCCTATAATTTATGAGTATACCGAAATAATGCAAATAGAAAGTTCGAGTTAGTAATTTTTAAAAATTTTTTAGTTTTACTTCAGTATGGAAGAACTTATCATTTCACAAAATTTTTTTTCAAATTATTACAGATTGTGTTTTATTTTGAAATTCAAATTTTCCGAAAATTCATTAAATTTGAAAATGTATGTACAGACATTAATAAACAATAATTTACAAGGTTTTCTCAAATACTTAATTTTTTTTTAATTTATTATTTACTAATTTTAAAAAATAAATTTTATGCACTTTGTAGTTGTATCTGGTGCTTATTTTATGTTGTTAGAACCTATTTTATTGCGATTTATTTTGAAACAAACTTATTTTATTAAATATTTATTATATACAGCGCTGGATCTACCATACATGTACAGTAAGCAAATTGTAAAGGGCGCGGGAACACAGAGACTTCTAATGAAAATTTAAAAAAAAAATCTTCACTGGAAATTTCGTATTGTCTAAAAATTCTTTCCTTTCTTTTTATTATTTACAGAGAATTTAACTTGATTTAACAAGTACAACAATATGTACAAAAATTGCAAAAACAAAAAGGAATAATCAGTATTATAAAGGTTCAAGAAAGTGATTACACGCATTGTTGTTCATTTATTTTAAAGGATTGAGTAGGGACGCACTTTTTAGAATCTGCGTAGCACGTCCAACAAGTCAGAGCCGGGCTTAAATATGTATTTACTCATTTTTCTCAAACTAATTTTTAGAATGATTATAGACAGAATTTCAAATTATTTAATTTCCATTGAATTTTAAATTACTTAGTTATTTAAGCTGCATTTTTTGGTATTCGTATTTGTATTCAAGAATCATTTTCTTTTGCACATTTTATGCAAACTGCCTAGCTTATAATATTCGAGAAATATGTACATGATTTAAAAACAAATTATTTTCATTTTGATAATATTTTAAAAGAAAATTTCTTTTGGCAATTTTTCACAGTTTTCATCCGAAATATGGTTGGAAATGAATCAAAAAAAAAATTTTAAACGAATATTTTAAATAAAATAAATTCTATAGAATTTATAAATTTATTATTTTACGTATTCTATGTAATTTTAAATACAAAACCTCTAATTATAAAGGGTGTTCAATTTCCCCATATCAGCATTAAAATAATTACAAAGAAAACAAAATATGATTAATTTTTCACAATAAATTGAGTCCCAAATTCATTTACATGCAATTCCTATTTTTCTTTTGTAATTAAAAAATTTCCTTAAAATTATAATTCTGATTAAAAATCTACTATTATATTAATTAAATTAATTTCTTAATAAATTTATAATTTTCTGAATTTTTGCTATAATTTCAATTTTCCTATTAAGTTTTTCATTAACATTATTTGATTTTATAATAAATTGAATTCAATTAAATATTTTTAATATACATACATTAATACAAAATATTGTTTAATCTATTGTCTATGCATATAAAATTAATGGTAATTGAAATTTAACATTTAAAATTATAACATTATTTATGCGTGTATATAAATACATAATATTTTTTTTTCTTGTATTTTTTGTAATTGAATCAAGTTGATTCTCAATAGGTGAACATAATTCAATTAAGACTGATTGATAATTAATTATTTATTATTGATTATAACATACAGTATAAATATTTAAAATTAATTTATAACAATGAAATCTAGAATTACCGTTCTAGAGTAATTATCGGAAATCAAAATTATTTTTAATATAACAAATAGAGTATATATGTAAATCAAATGAATATTTTTATATGTAATTCATTCTGTTAATTAAATTTCATTTAACATGAAATGATTAATTAATTAACATTTTTTATAAATATTTTCAATTTTATAGGTATCTTCAATTTTATATAGCTAACGTGAAAATTAATACGAAAAATGAAAAATTATTGAAATACATATATCAGTTTTTTATATATACCACTTTAATAATTATAGTAACAATAAAAATGCTATCAGAATTTTTTCAAATTTTTCTCCACAAAGAGCATCGAAATTTTTTTATATTCCTGACAGATTCATCAGAAATATCATTTTTTCAGAAATCATATTTTGAATTACAAGAAAATTGTAATTGCATTTTACGTGAAAGCATAGTTGTACAGCTTCCAACTAAAACGAAAATTAATAATTTGAAATATTTCATATTATTAAAGGCAAATCTTTAAGGTCATTTTTTTCAAAATGTTTTCATATGTTAGTTTTTGCAATAGCTCTAAATAGCGCCTTAATATCCATAATTTGGCAATTTTGTTCCGAATTCCGTAATTATTTTTTCTTACTACAATTAAAAATTATTGAAATTTATTAATATTTTTTTGTGATCATATAAATTAATCTATAATTTCTTTAATTTTAATTTAGCAGAATTATGAACCTTCTATTAAATTAAATTTAAGCTTACGCTCTTATTTATAATGAATTTTATGTTTGGGGAAATGATTTTATGTATAACAGAAGCTTAGTTATTGGTACATGCTGTTAAATATCAATTCACATAAGAAGTTTGGTTCTTTAATTTAATTATATATTATTTCGAAACCGATTAACTTATATAATAAAATAATTCAAAATTTATCTACTTTTAATTAAAGTGTATATCAGTTTTATGCAATTAATTAGAATTGATAGAATTGGAATTAATTCAATTAATTATATTAACATAAAACTTTTAAATCACAAGAAAACTTGAAAATAATAAAAGAATTATAAAAAAATATACGTAATAATTAAGACACGAAAAGTAAACTTGTAATTAATATAACAAAAGATATGAACTTTAAAATATTGTCATTGGTAAATTTGCAATTATTTGCTATTATATTAAGTACATTATAATATACGTTACTTTAATTAAAACATGGTTTTTATTTATATACATATAAAGTATCAAAATTAAATAAACCAACGTAATAATCTACTTAAGTTACAAACTCAATAATCTGACAATCAATTGAATATAATCTGATATATTTTCTATTAAATATTGTCCACAAATATGTATAATAATTATAAGGAATCTTAAATTATTATTATATAATATATATAATGATATTTATCATAAGATGAAATTATTTCGTTGAGTAATGAAAATATTACTCGTACATCTTATAATTAACGTAAATAATCTCATATATACGTATATATGAAATTAGATTCTTAGAAAAAGTTAAATGAACTTTTATACAATAACTAGATAATATTATTAACTATAGTTATATAAAATAATTTTGTAAAATCTTATTGCAGATAATTTTAGTTTGATGACACTTAATAATATATTGTTTTAAGAGATTATAAATAGAATGTAAAAATATAACAATTATGTATGTATATAATATGTGTACTTATATTATACCACTTTATATTGTTGATCGTATATGATTAATCATTATCATAAATCAAGAGAATTCAATCAGAAACCGCAATTTAAGTCCGCGTTATAATTTTGTAAAATAAATCATACATAGTTATACATACTTGTATCAGTAAATTCCGGGAAATTATACATATAAGATTAAGAGACTTAAAATTATTATTGTGTAACGTGTTATGTGGTCACTTGAAGATAATGTGTGAAATAAATATTAAATCAAAATACTTGCAAATTATAAAATTAATATTTTCAAAAAAAAATCAATTTCTTAAATAATCTGTTCTGAGAATATCAGGCTTTTAGTGACGCGAATTGAAGATTATCGCCAATTTCCTTAAAAAAAAATATTTTTTTAATTTTGTAATGAGAATATCTCAATTAATCAACATTAAAAACAATAAATAAATACTTGATTTACTCTCTATAAAACTAGCATTCAAATAGATTTTTCAAAACCATCACAAAAAATTTTAAGAGCACATCCTAAATGAGAGTTTTAATCCAATAGGGTCTGTGTAAATTTAAAAATAATTTCTTTTATTGAAATTTAATAATAATTGATGTTGGTTAGGCTACTTTTGGGACATTTTGTTAATTATTTTTATTTATAAATTTTATTATTAAAATTAAGAATATGTTTAAAAATGTTTAAAAATAAAATTTTTCAAAAATAATATTTTTAATAAAAAGTAGTAAACTTAAGTAGTAAAAATATGTTCAAAGGAAAATTTAGTAATGAATTGTGCTTATTTCAGATCATTGATTTGAAATTTTTTACAATCACCAGATTTTTTTTTTCTTTCATCACATTCAATTGAATTTTTTCTTAAGTATTGAAAACATATTCAAGAGAATTTTTATAATAATAAAAATTTTATTGTAAATACAATATTTTTGTATATACTCGTGTATATGAACATGTATGTTTATATGTATATGCGAACATTTTATATTATTTTTACATATAATCATGCATTTTACATAAGTACTCATGAATGTGAAATCTCTATTTATACAAAGTGTAGGTACATTTTTTCACATTTTTATACCATATAGTTATTTATAGTATTACAACTATAGAAAACACATAATATTTTACATCAAAAATATAATCAAGAGCACAACTCGAAAAGAAACGTTTTGGAAGAAGAATATTATAAGGGTGCGTTGTATTCACGTACATTTGTCATACAATTCTTATAATCGAACGAAGTCTACAAATAACTTTGTTTAAAACTAAAATTTCGTAATACTAACTAAATATAGGCGATACCTGTAGTATATTAAGATTTATAAAATATAAATGGGTATCTAAAATTCCCACTCCATTTTTAAGTATTCATAAGAATAAAATTTCCTATTAATATTTAAAATTTTAAATCATACCAGACATATTTTCTTATTGCTATACAATTTCAATTCCGTATTGCTACAAAATTATTCAAGATTTGTACTTAAGACAATTTTGCTTTAACGTGCAAAACATATGTGTATAATACACGCATATATATATATATATATATATATATATATATATAATATTTTACAACTGTGTATATCTTCTCTTTATTATTATTTTTATTGATTGTAACAAAACATATTTTCTAATATATTTTTCGTACATTAATATAATGTAAGTTTTATCGTACAACATGAACATCACCTTAAACCCATATACATACATATGTATGTATAGGTCCCCCATATACCTATATATTATATAATATACAGT
Organism: Condylostylus longicornis; assembly: GCF_029603195.1. NCBI lineage: Eukaryota > Metazoa > Arthropoda > Insecta > Diptera > Dolichopodidae > Condylostylus > Condylostylus longicornis. The sequence goes on along the minus strand of NW_026578068.1, from coordinate 1,432,910 downwards.
ATAGTTGAAAATTTTATATGATTTTATACATTTGTAATATTTTTTCCTGTATTGTATAATAAATTTTTTATTTTTTATTTTTTTTTTGTTTTTTTCTTTTTTTATTTAATTTTTTTTTTTTTTTGCATTTTGAATTTTAGATAGAATATGACATTCTAATCACGTTTTATTTTTCGCAATATCCAATTGGTATTTTTCTGGATAAAAATGAAAATTTTCCGAAAAAAAAAAGAAGCAAAAAACACCAGCAGAAAAAAAATAGAACGGAAAGCGGAAAAGTAAATACAAAAAATAAAAATTTCAAAATTTCCCAGCTGAGGGATGATTTTTTATTTAATTTTTATTCTTTTTTGTTATTATTCGTTTTTTTTTATTTTGTCCGTTCTTTTATTATTCACAATGTCCTCCAAAAAAAAAATCATATAATTTAATTATTGTGTTTGATGAAAAGCTTTTTGTGATTAGAGATTTGTTTCAAATAAAAGATGAATTTTTATCAGTGTACAATAAGTACAGATAATTCACTCAGTATTACAGTGTAAGTCACACTTTGGAATGAAAAAAAATTTTGGGATATAATTTTAATAATTTTATTTATTTTTTTTTTTCAAAATTTTTAAATTAAGATTTTTTTCTTTAAAATTTTCGAGAAATTCAATTTATTTTTTTAATCTTGCAATTTTGCTTATTTTGCTTTTCAATGATTTTAATGCAATCCAAAATAAATTATGACCTGGAGAAGTTAAACGATTCTATAATTATTTCTGAGAATTAGTTTGAGTCTTTTGCAATTTTAATCTGCTCTTGTTGGATAATTTGAAATTCAAAATTTGTTAAATTATGTAAAATATTATTTCATTGTTTCTAACTCGATTTAATTAACATCATCATTGTTAGCACAGCGAGCCATATTCAATCTTGGCCTTCTTTAAAAGATTTCTCCACTCATCTCTGATTGCGGCAATTGATCTCCGATGCGGCAATTCCTCCGATTTAAATTTTCAGCAATTCTTTCGATATAATCTAATCAAGGTTGTTTTGGCCTACCGACATTTCTCTTCCCTATTAGAGCATATTTAAATATTTTATATGTTGTTTTGTCTTGGTCCATTCTTGATACATGGCCAGACCATTGTAATTATTTAATTTTAATACGACTACTTATTTTTGACTCTTTTAAAAAGTTATAATATACTTCATTAGTTCTTAGGCGTATTGAATCATCTTCCTCTATTTTTGGCTCCAAAATCCGTTTGATTATTTGTCTTTCAAAGCCTCAAGTTTCATCAATCATTACTTTTTTTCATAGTTCAAGTTTCAGCACCATATATAAAAACTGGTACAATTAACGTTTTGTATAATTTGATCTTTGATTTTTGTTTTAATAAGTTCGACCCCACAATTTTATATTTAAAGGCGTATGCTTTGTTTGCTGCTTTCAACCGTTCATTTATTTCCAAGATCATCCACCCAAGATATTTGAAATGATTGACCTTTTCAAAACTATGCTCATTCAGAACGATCTTTTGGTTTTAATATAATGAATACAATATTCGCATTATATGTACGTATTATATGTATTATACTTTTTCTCTCTACAAAATAATAATATTCTTGCAACTTTAATAAAACATGGCGCATTGGTATACTCATGCATATATTTGCTTTTTATTATTTATCCCAATTTTATTTGATTTATAACAATGTATAGTCTTTATACATGTACCCAAAAAGAAAATTCAATTTATTGATCTAAAAATGTATGATACAGCAAATTTTCCAATTTTTTTTCTAAATTTTTCAAAAAATTTTATTATTTATTACTTATGAATAATCGCTAAAAATAATAATTATTTTTCGAATAAAATTTATTCATTTTCGATGTCAAAAAGGTCACATTAAAGTTCACTATATAGAACAAAGTTTTATTTTTCAAAAAATATTCACAAAAAATTCAAAAATTAATGGTCTGTTACAGGAATATTTCTGGGGCAAGAGAGCACAGCATAAAATAAAAAAATAAATTAAAGGTATAATAAAAAAAAAATATTTAATAATTTTTATTAAGTAATTGAAATTGAAATGAAAGAAATAAAAATTTTAGTAATTATTTTCGCATAGAAGAATTTTATTACGAATTCTTAGTATAGCTCAAGGATAATTAATTCATAAATTTAATTTAATAATGATGACGATTCCTTTTTTTTTGTTATCAATTGCAAAGAATCTCAATTCATTTTTTTTGAGTTTTTTTTAAGGAAGTAATTTAAGCAAAAACTTCGTTTCATATACGACAAATAAAATTTAAGTTAGAAACTGATAGTTTTAAATGGCTGTTTTAAAGTAATAACTTCGAAATTTCAAAGTCATTATGTTTTATATCCGTTCTATGTTCGAGTTTATTTATGAAATCCAAATTTTTGAAGCTTTATTTCACAAAATGTCTTTTAAGCCGCTTAAAGTTGCGAAATTAAATTTGCCTTTGAAAATTAAAATTATATTTGTAAATATATACGGCGTAAATATTTAATAAAGTAAAGTTTTCAAGGGCATGCGGCGGTATGAAGCAAAAACTTTGATAAGTCTGCTAAAATAAGTCTCTAATTTCCAGTTAATCAATTTTTAATTGCATATTTTTTTGCGATAATTTAAAAAACAAAATTGCAACGTTGTTTAAAATAAATAATATTTAAAGCAAAATAAACAAAGTGTTAAAATTTATACTTTAGAGACCTTTTCCATTCCGTATCCCCTTTTATGAAAAATATTTTTTGTCCTTTCGAGTTGTTTTCCAAACCATAATATTACTACTTTTAATTCGTTACATTTTCAATGTATATGCATGTAAATACGTCATATACATATAGAAATTATAGTACACAATCCAACTGTAGTATGCTTTTATAATAGACATAAAAAAAAATTGTCATGTCCACATTAAATTATTCGTGGCCCCATAAAAATTATTTCAAATTCTGTAGCCCATAACACTATGTAAAAAATATTTCTTTATTCTTTTTTTTTTATATTATACACTCGCCTACTTTACAACCCCATCGTATTTTATGAGCATAGAAAAAATAAAAAGAAAAAAGAAAAGAAAAGGACGACAATCTTATCTTAATTCACAATACGTACACACTAACCTAATTCTATTATTGACCGACACCAAAAAATTTACTACTAGTAGAAAGCTATACGTGTAAACAAAAAATATATGGTAAGAACTGGCTAATAAATTTATACAAAAAGTTGGAGTTATTGTGAACGCGTATTACACAACAGTGTTTGTTAATAAGAATTTTATATTAAAAAAAAATTTTGTATTTAATTTGTTAATAATATTTATACATACATACATACATAAGAGCGTATTTCTTTATAATGCTGTGTGCTATATAGGCAACAGAAAATCTTATTTGTAATATATTTTGTTGCGATTATATTGGGCGACTATTGGAAGTGTATTAGATTGTTAAGTACATCCTATGTATAACAGATATAAGGGTATGATAAAAACGTGAAAATGAATGAAAATTAATTATTAATTTTTTATTTTTTAAAGCTTATTCCTTGATTTTGCTTAGAAATAATTGGCCACAATACTATAAAATCGAAGTTTAATTTGAATTTGAAATCCAATTGTGTACTAAAAAAAATTACCAGTTTTTGATTAATGTTTAGGAAAAAATTTAAGAATCAATGAGAGTTCAATGATAAAAGAGAAAGCTTTACAAATTTTCATTTGGTTATTGTCCAATTTGAATTTTCAACTTAAAAAATATTGTCATTAGTAACAAAGTAACACATTGTTAATGTGTTACTTTGTAACCAGCTCGTACAACTTCCATAAAGTGTTTGAATGCTAGATATGGGTATATGCCGTTACATATTGCTTTTGTAAAAGTTACCCTTAATATATACGTAAAATATGCCAAAAATAATATTATTTCTAGCATTTATAGAAATTTTACTCACTAAATGACTTTCACAATTATATTGACCATAAATGAGTTGCTGAGAATAGCAAACTGATCTAGCACTCACTCCCAAAATTTTGGTTTTTTGTTAGAGATGTATATACAATTAGGTCCCAAATTTAATTTTATTGACAAAAATATTTGCTATATAGAATAACCCAACCAGCCACAATATTGTGGCAAAAATTTTGAAAGTTAGGGTTAAACCACTGTACTTTCGAACCCCTCACATTACTTATGTATACTAGCTCAAATTTTGGATTACAGCAGATTTCATTCATTAATTTTATAAATTAACAATAAAAAAAATCTAAACAGATTGTGACTTTTTTCTAATTTCATAAATACATGTAAGTAAACTTTGAAAGAACGTAAAAACTTTATATAACAAAAATTTATATGGCAACATTTTTCTATACAATTATGTGCGATAATATGGTCACTCTGTTTGTGCATAAAATTATGAATAAATTCCCTAGAAATTTTCTAATTTTCTATTCAACTTTTTGTTTACGTTGAATTTTAAATTTTTTATTCTGACATCTTAGTATCGGAGTTCCACAGTGTGAAATATTTTTCTACAAGAGTAAAATATTTAAATATGAAACAATAGAAGAGAAAAAAAAAACAGTGTAATCCAAAATGAAAACTGTTTTTTTTTTTTTTAATTTTTTGAAATTAAATAACTTGTTAAAAAAAAAAGTAAAATGAGAAAAAAAAAGTTTTTTTTTTTTTAAAAAAAATATTTTCACTTTATCACATTTACATAATAATTTAAAAACTAATAAATATTCATAAGAAAATTTCTGTTATCCTTTTGAAATCCTTGACAGTTAATTAAGAAAAGTGTTAATTAGATTGAAAATTAGGTGGCTATTGTTGTGAATTTTTTATAAACCACACAATGTGGTAAAAGTATGAATAAACTGTAGAGTTTATTTTTTGTGAGAAACACACAAAAGGTGCGGATCTTAGCAAGATTTTTTTTTTAAATCCCTTAAGATTATTTTGCTAAAACAGCGCAAAAAAAAGTGTGAAAATTATTAAAATTAATTTTCAAAAAAACATAAGATACCAAAAAAAGAACACGTCTTTCAAAAATTTATTGAATTAAATTTATTTTTTTTTTTATTAATGCAAATTATTAAATTCTTGTCAACAATATTTTGAAGACAAAAGAAATATAAAAAAAATTATTTTTTTTTCATAATTAATTTCTTTTCAAAAACGGATAAGGATTTGCTTGTTTTTTTTTTAATGAAAATTTTCAATTGGTTCTTGTTTTTTTTTTTTTTTGTGAACAGAAAAAAAGCACTCAAAAAAAAAATTATTAGAAGATTTGAAAGGGAATGGAAGGGGACTGAAACAACAGCGATTATTTTCTTTAGTTTTAATTATAAAATGAATAAAAACAAAATATTCCAGCTGTATAGAATTAAAACCATCAGAATTATTTTTGCTTGGTTGAGAAAAGAAAACAAAAATTATATAGGTCAATATTTTAAAGTTTAAGTCTAATTGAATTACGATTTAGCATAAAATTTTGCTCCAGTTAAGAATTTTAATGATTATTTTTCTTAATTTTTATTTTTTTTTTTTTTTTGCCCAAATTACTTTGAATTATTTTTTAAGAAAATTTTTTAAGAATGATGCCAAAAAGTGTTGCTGGTTTTTTAAGCATAATTATGATTGGGGATCATTACAAGAAAATTGTTGCTATTTTCATATTAAAAATAATTTAAATAATTTTTATAATTCCGATTTAAAATAAAAAAAATACAGTTTTACAATTGGTCAAACCAACTATAAGATGTTTGCAAAAAATATAATTGTAATTTTTTTATGAAAGTAATTTGGATTATTAATTTTTTTAAATACATATTCTTACTAAAATGTTAAGGAAATTAAGCTTGTTGTCGATTTTTACATCCGTCCGTCCGTCCCAATGATAAGTCAAAAATTAATTAAGCTACGTTTTCCAAATTATTACAAATGGTTTATTATAGTAAATTCCGAAATCCTATTTAAATTGGATATTATCGAGGTACTGGTTCGGGTAGCTGCCATATAACTTCAAAATTTATTTAGCTATATATCTCAGAAATTTTTTAGCGCATAGGTTTGAAATTTTAGCAAATATATCATTAGGGTCGTTATATTTAAAACCGTTATATGTTAAAACCATTAAACTTCCGCAACGGCTTGTGATATAGCTGCAATGAAATTTTATAAGCTGTTTATTCATAGCCCAGAAACTACTAAGGCTACAAAGCTTAAACGTTTGGTAAACGAATTTTGTGATGTTGCCATCATTTCCAGTAAAACTCTTTTAAATTGCTTGGGTTTATATTATGACTAACATTCATGTATAAAATAGCATTAGACATATAAAAATCATTAATTTGTACGGGTATAACAAAGTTGACACAGCCAACTATATCTATTCTCGTTTTATTTATTTTTATATAATTAAAGCTCGTAAATAGTTAATTGATATTATTAAAAGCAAATATAATATAAATTTCTATAAATAAAACAAATTTTTAGAGTGTGATTGAAAAACACTTTTAAAAAGAATTTAATTACATTTCGAAAAATGTTTGTTATTAAATTTTTACATAATATAATAGATATAGACTAATATCACCAGTTCGTAATTTTAAACATTTTTTATAGCATCTTAAACGGATTAGCAACTTTTTAATGTTAGCAAAATTATAATCTATGTTCACTCATACAAAATGGTTACTCTTTAATTTCATATTTTCAATTTAGAAACCCTTACAGTTTATTTTTATTTTTTTTTTTGTATTATGTTGACCTAATTCTTAAAGATTTCTTATATATAAAATTAAAAATAATTTTAAACCATCGTGTATTTTTAATATTGTGTATATTTAATTCATTATTTTTAAAGATTTGGTTAAACTAGAAATTTCTAAGGAAAGGTCATTTTCTTTAAATTTTTAGCCTGATTATTCAGAATTTAAGGAAATTATTTTAAAAAATTTGTAAAGGTTAATTTATTGAAGATAATATAATTTATATAAAAAAAAATTTTTGATTTTTTAACTCTAGTGCTTAGAAAATTTTCCAGATCATACAAAATTATTCCAAATAAATAATAATGCTCGAAAAACCCAAAATAAATGAATAATTTAAAATTCAAACTCATATATAAAATATTTTATTTTACAACAATATGAATTCATGAATTAAACGCATTACTACCGTCCTATATTGTGAATTTCAATTATAAATAAATTTATTGAGCTCATTTTTAATTATAATAACAGCTACTCAAAAATTAATTATGTTCAAATTTTACGCATTTTATTGTTAAAATTCAATTTGACCACAAAATTTAACAGAAAATTAAATAAATATCACTATAGATTTATGCTGTTAAATATTATTCTTTAAGTAAAATTTTTTTTTAATATAATAATAAAAATGCCAGCAGCTTGACGGAAAAACAATGTAATTAAAAATTTCCAAACAGAATTATAATTTTTTATGTGTGTACATCATGTATGTAGGCAGAACACTTAAATGAAATTAAAAATTTTTATATTGAGTTTGAAAAATTTTTTTTTAAAATTGAATTTTTATTTTAATATAGTTTAACATTTATAAAAGACTCGTAAAATAACCATTTAATTCATTTAATAAATTTTAATTCGATTTAATTGAATTTGTAAATAAAAAATTAATACCTACATAATATATGTATCTCAATTACTTTGTGGTAACACACATTTCTTCAATTTTTATTATTTCACCTTCTACATACATATAAATACATACATACATATAAGGACAGAGATATTTTAATAACAAGCAATTTTTCAGGTAAATTCACTTTAAATAAAAAATTTAAATGTTGTTTTAATGAAAAGCTTAATGTTTTTTTAAGTTATTATACGTAGAATATACTAACGTACATGTAAAAATTAACACTCAACTGGTTGAGCGGAATAAAAACACTAAGTTTATGGTGGCGTACGCCTCCCAGATGTCGCTCAGATTTGAAATATCTAAAAAAATATGGTAATCATAAATTTTAAAAAATTCACGCTACTACATAATATAAAATATTTGAACAAAAATTTATATGGACTTGATGTGTTCAACTTGGCATAATTTCGCATTTGAAATATTATTATAGTATATTGTAAGGACATTAATCCTTTACAAAAGTATAGTACAAAATTATACTGTACTGACAAGGAACCTCTCACAACCATAAAACAAAATTTTTATACCAAAAAATAATAACAAAAATATTCTATAAAGGTTAAAAGGCTCTATAACTATAAAATAACATCACGGGAGAGATATAGAGAAAACGCAAAAAAAAGTTAGCCATCTGCGAGACGTACCTTACCACCACTCACCAGTAAAGTGTTAATATAATAAGTTTATTTATAAAAAATACTTTAATCTCAATAAGAATTCAACACTTAAATCAAAAATTGTATGAAAATTTAAATTTTACATGACCATTAAGAGTTTTTGACTTAACTATATAATTTTACCGCTACACTTATTCAAAAAAATTGTATTTAATAAAATGTATGTTGCAATTAAAATTTTTAATTCGAAAACTAAACTGAAAAAAAATTATTTGACATAATGAATATTCCTGTAATGATTGATCTACAAAGCTACAACACAGGAATTTCTTCACTCAATTGGAGTTCAATTAAAACTCCACTGTATTATCAAATTTAGTCAGTAGAAAACTACAGCGCCGGATCTACCATATATGCAATGTAAGCATTTGCAATGGGCGCTACAAAATAGAGGCACCACTGACAACTAAAAAAATAAATAAATTTTAACAAATAAATTTTTTTTTCAATTTTTTCCATTACATGTTTTGCCAAAAGGGTGCGCTTTTTTAAAATCGCGTAGGGCACCAAACAATTGCAATTAAAATATTTTTTAAAACAAAATGATAGATACATAGACAATATGAAAAATTTTAACCTACCAAATTTTCACATAGAATAAAATTTCATCAAAAAACCAAGAAAACATTAAACAAAATTATAAGTTTGCTTTTGAAACTAATAAAAAAATTTGAATAAAAAATTGTGGAATATTCAAAAGGTTGACGACATAAAAAAAATATGTACAATGAGGTTGTTGATCTCTTTATGATTTAATTTTTAATTTTATACAATCAATATTTGGTTAAAGTAAACTAATATAGAAATTTGTTGAAAATTCTGGAAAAATCTTAATATAAAAGATGAAAAATAAGTTTTTGTTTTAAATTTTTGTTCATATTTTGTAAACATACAATTTTTTTTTGTACAATTTTTGTAATAAACTTTACTCAAATATTTTTATTTAATATAGAAAAATTTATTTTTTTTTTTCTAATGAACTTTAACTTTATTCGAGATGCAATTTAATGCATTTTTAATTTGTAAAAGGTTTTTGTTAATAATTTTTATGTGGTCATAGGTATAAATACTTTTGCCCAGAGGGCAGGTTTACCACATCCTATTATGTATATATAATATATGTGTATTTTATATTTACCATAAGTGCAAACATTAAAATAAAATTTTTGAAAGTATAAAATTTTAAAAACCCAAAAATAAAGTTTTATTAAAATTGTTGAAGCAAAAAAATGTCTCGTTTAACTAATTAAAATTTTTTTCAAATATTTACTAAGTTAATTTTAAGGTTCAATTAATTCTACATAATAAGTTTGTTTTTGTAGTAAATATATAAAATCTTAGAAATTGGAGTAAAATATTTTTAGGATTTTGTTTTTAAATAAAAAATTGTGCTCATTGGACGACACCAATATGTTTCCTGGTTAACTGTACTCAAAAGAGCTTAAATACATTATGAAAAATTTTAGTTTAATATTAATAATATAGGAAAAAACTTTAAAGAATAAAAATTTGTAAAATACCATTAAAAAATATTAGTTTTAAAGTTTTATATTTTCATTATATGCACATTAGAACAATTGGTAAAGTATTAAAGGAAGCGGCTCAATTTGGTTCAATATATGAACGTTTATTTCGAATTGCAAGGAAAATTGATACTCAAGTGACGATACTCAAAATATCAATAAATATACTCAATAAATTTGATTCAAACAAAATAGTTTGAAAAGTAGCAAATTTCCGAGTGATCGAAAAATTCTTGGATAATAGCAATATTAAAAAAAATCTGATGTGATCAGCACAAAACCGTTTTAAACACTTTTTTCCAATTTTAAAGACAATAGTATGCTTTTAATTAACAATCCTTTAAGAATGTAAATTTAGCTCATATTAGACCATTCGTTTTGTGCCATTCGAATTCTCTATAAAGTTCGCCAGTTAGTTTCGATAACAATTAGTTCCGTAAATATAATAAAAAATTTAAAATTGCCAAAATAAACTTACATATAAAATTTCATTAAAATCGGTTTCAGCCAAACACGCAGACAGACAGATCGACAGACCGACGGACTAACAGACAGACAGATCTGCAGAACGATTTCTCCAAAAACAGTGTATTTACGTTTCCCTACCACAACGAAGTACGTTTCCACTGAAAACTCGAAATGCCAAATTTGGCGCCCCTACATAACCTCCATTATTTTATGCATGCGGTCGATATAATAAGCTGTGATAATATTATAATAGAATTGTATGGCTAATTACACCGTATGAATTTGAATTGTGATTTCTGTAAACAGGTTAGTCAAACAATTTGCCTTCATACTCTGTAAGATTATACAAAGCTGTATGAAACAGATTACACGAAATCCGATTGAGAAAAACAATTCGCTTCAGGTTTTTTCATATATATGCACTATTCAATAGAATTTTTTTTTCTATTTTCTCTTTTTTGCCTATTTTATAATTAATAAATTTTAAATATTATATCACAAGATTATATGTATTTGTGTTCGTATTATAAAAGATTTCACATAATTCATTCTGAAATGCATTTCTATTTCCTGTTGTTAAAATTTATGGTTTCATGCAATCATACATAGTGATAAGTCTGTAAATATTCATTTAATTGCATCACATGCTCGACATCACATCTTATTTATTCTATTTTTAATTCTATACAAACATGTGCATAATATAATAATTAAGGAAATTTAATAGGAAAAGTTTTGAGGAAATTAATTTCAAAATTATGAATAAATGAAATAAATTGTAGTGTGTGTATGCGAAAAAGTTGGAAAAAAATTCATTTATAAAATGTGAGAAGAAATTTTGTAAATGAGAAAAGAAAATAATAAAAAATGGAAATTACGAATTATAAAATTCTATCTAAATAATTTACATATTGTCAAGGATGTCTGGAAATATTGATTTTTTCATTATTTTTATCATTGGGTTTTTTCTTTGAATAAACAAATATTTTTCTTTTTCATTATTTTCATATGTAATTATATCACCATTTTTTGAAAAAAAAAATCTATGGTTTGGCGCAGTCAGCCAAGTGATAAAAAAATATGTTTTTGTGTTCGTAAACAAAATGTTTTTAGCAACGATCTACTACCGTCTCTATTGGCCACCTGGGTTGAAATAAATAATATTTTAGTAATTGCAAATTATAAAATATTAATAAAATTACTTACATATAAGTTTTAAGAAGCAAACCAATATAATGAATAAGTATATGAAACATTAAAATGTTGCTTTGAAAAAAAGTGTTAAATAAAGAATTCGACCCCACAACTAAAATTGGTTCCTGCAACAACTTATACAATATTGAAATTACTTATTGTGAATGCAGTGGCCCTATTATATTTTTCATATAGGATGCTCAATTTCAATTCAGTTATCTCAACAGTTTTTAATGTATGGCTAAATTACTTTCAAAATTCTACGAACAACTTTAACCAAATTGTTTTGGTGCCTCCCAAATTTACCTCTAACTGATAATTTTACTTTCCGACCACTGATTGATTTTGCATAGGTTAATTTTAAATATAGGTTTTTTTTTTGTTAAAAATCAAGAATACAATTATGGACATATAAACGAATAATTTGAAAAATTTAAAATAGTTATACTCAATTAAATTGAATTAAATCAAAATGTAGCAAAATATAAATAGTGACAATGTTGTCCAACGCAAAATGTTCCTCAATATACCTACAAATTATTTTACAATTATACAAATATATTGGCATTTTTAATTTGCAAGGCTAAAGATTTCTTGTCGCGTTAGCAACAGGGTTTCTTACATTATCAAACTTTTTTCATAAATTTTGTCTGATTCGATTCAAATTAGATGCAAGTTTGATGTAACAAATGGTTGTGGGTTAATATCGAATATCTACTAATAAAAAAAACCTGTGAACAATATATTTAATGCTTAAATTTTGTTTATGTTACAATTAAAGTTCACTTACATTAAATACCATGACGAATTTTAAATAAAATTTCTTAAAAAATAAAAAAAATTCTTATGAAGAAATTTTCTCTAGTTTTTTAGCACTTTTCCAAAAAATTTTGGAAAAAAATGCTTATTAGTTTCACTCTGTCCGTCCGTCTGCCGTCCGTGGACCTGTTTTCAAAATTTCTACACCCTTGAAGATAGAAAGCTGATATTTTACATATGCATAAGTTTTTACTAGAAATTTATTTTGGTAGGAGAAAATTTTCACCTATTTCCCCAACTCCAGAAGTTATAGCCTCTGAAAGACCTAAAAATGCCATTTGAACATTTTTAAGAATTTTCTAAACGCAGAAAAGTAATAGTAGGCTCGGCATAGTATTACTGAGCTTTTGAAAAACAAATAGCAGTTGAAACTAACAGTTATCTAGAACCCGTTTGTTTCCAAATTTTTGATATCATTTATCTTCTAGACCGCAGTTCGTAGGAGTCTGAAATTTTAGATATAAATAAATAGTTCATTTCGTTAAAAGAAAATTTTTTTGCACTTCCAGCCCCACCCAAACTATTGTCTCTAAAAGTTAGTAAAATTTATAATTAGGCACCTTATATTTTCCATAAACTATGAGCTTTTCTAAATTTCTATAAATGCACAAAGCTAACGGTAACATGCCATTAAAAAATACAATTTTTATTCTTAACTCACAAAATTAACCCATAAATTCGAGCATTACATTGACGGCCCTTTTAATTTTTTTTTTTCATTTCATCCTAAATATATGCAATTTTTTAAATATTTTCGTATATAAATGAAAGTAAATTTAATAATGGAGCAAACTATTTTTAAAAGCAATATTTTTACTTGTTGACAGAAAAAGTACTTTTGCTACATTACAAACCATTGGTTTGACTCAACTTTAATTTAAAATATGTAATTAAAAAAAAACTTGTTTTAGAATTTCAATCACTAAAAATTTAAAATAATCTCTTGAGATACCACTTTTCCAAAAATTACACTCCCTCTACAAATTTCTAAGAAACCTTTTATAAATAATATATTTTAAACAATTCATTGTTATTACTGTTAAACGTATACCTTTATTTTGTTATCTATGTATTTTTAGAGAGAGAGAGAGAAAGAGAGAGTTTTCTTTTGAAAGAAAGAAATTAAAAATTGTCCTTGAAAATTTTGTTTGATTGCTTCAATGGAATTTTCAACAATATTTTTTTGGATACAAAAAAGAAGAACACTTTATAGAAGAGATGAAGAACAAAATAAATGAATGTGCAGGAATTAAAAATTAAAAACACAAAAAAAATATTTTTTTTTCATTTTTGTTATTGTTTCATTTTCATTTAAATTGTTTCTAACTAAATTACATTTTGCCTTTTTTGTTTTTTTTGTTTTGGTTTTGTTTCATATTATTTTTCTATGTATAGGTATATTTATCTTTGATAGAAATAAAAAGATCAACAACAAAAAAAAGAAAAACAGAAAAAAAAATGTTTTTAAAAAGAAAGAAAGAAAATTTTCATGGGAAATTTTATGCTTTTGAAAATCATCTTGATTTCAATTAAATGCTCAAGTACCATTAAGGTCCTAGAGATACTTTCAATATTATATAGGTTTACATACATACACATATTTTCTATATGTTATTCTTTAATATTTAAGCAAAATATACAAATTAACAGGTGTACATATAAAGTACATATATATGTAAATATATAAAATGTTATACAATATGATATGTACATATACATTTATATTACATACATATATATCGATTACTAAAAATTTTTTCCCTTTTTGTTTAATAATTTCGAAAGGTCCTTAAGGTTAAAATATCAACTTTTCTTCCTTATTACCTTTCATTTTCATTAAAAATTAATTTCTTTCTATTTGATGATTTTCTCTCTATATGCACATATTATTATATTGTATGTAGGTGTATTTTCTTATATATATATATATATATATTACATTTTCATATTTTATATATTAATTATACATTCGCATACATGTATAATTTTATGTACACGTGTACATTTAAGAAATACTTAAAATATACTTAATACAAATACATACAAATACATTTTCTTTTATATAGGTTGTACACACTTAAATACATTTTTGATGCCGAATAGTTTTTGTTCACATACTTATGTTTTATGTATTTATGTGTCCATAATTGTAATCTTTAATCAACACATTAACTTTTCCACTTACCTGAATGTCAAAGAAAATCATAATATCTTTTCCTTAGATTTTGTTTTGTTTGTTTTTTTTTGCTTTTCACTAATTATTATACATTTGCTCCTTCTAGATTGGGGATTGCTTTTTTTCCCCTACGTTTGAGCTATTTTTTTTAATGAGAATTTTTAGGAAAATATATTCTCAATGGTGCTATTTTTATTTGTTTTGTTATAATGTTTTGTTGGGACAAAAATATTATGATGCCGTTGGACATGATTAAAGACAATATGCGGCCTTGTTAAAGTTAATGCTTTAAATATTTTACGCTAAAACGTGAATATGTTGAAGAAGTGAAATATTAAAAAAAATATTAATTATGATTAAAAATTTTGATTTATTATATTTTGGTCTTTTATTTAATAAGCTTAAAGCAAAAATTTTTTAAAATTAAATTTGTAGGATAAATGTAGGGCGTATTTAATTTTTACCATAGAAGAATTTTTCTTCTTGCTAGAGGAGTACAACTTGAAAAGTTAATTAATATTTTAAATGTCAAAAATCTAATATGGGCTCTTTCGAAATTTGCGTAAAAAAATATTTAAAATTAAGAAAGATTAGTGGGCTTCCTCTCATATTAAGGTTAATTTATCTACTTTAATTTTAAAATTTTCAATTACATTTAAATTTAATTTTCAAATAAAGTTAGCTAGGTAGAAATGTTTTAGGCGAGATTTTATAGAATCTTTGAAATTCAAAATCGAAATGGTATGGCATAATATGCAAAATTTATTTCAATTAAAATTATTCGTACATAAAATAATAAAATAATTAATTTAATTAAATTAATATGGTAATAAATACTATGATTTCAAAAATCTGATTAAGTCAAGCAAAAAACAGATTTTTGAAACAAAAAAAAATAGTATTTGTAACATAACATGTATATTAGGCTAAAAATTCTAAAGCCTTCCTTTAATTTAAAGAGTCTTTAAAATATTTCAAGAAATAACTTTACCAAGTCTTCAAATTTATAATATATGTCCCTTAAACTGTGTTTATTCTGACTTTCACTATACTGTCGAATTGTCTCTTAAATATAATTGGGATCTTATTCATAATAGTTCCGTAACATTTAAAAAAAAATTACTATTCTAAATGAACTGTTGTCAAATAGGCAAATTTGCTCTTGTGTTGTTAGAACTGGTGACTTTTCTGAACGTCATGAACAATCGTCCAAAGCCGTGTTCTCTTATTTGTTAAAGATGTAAGTATTACTTAATAGCTTACCCATATACCGTTTACTCTTAAAATTACTAAACAATAGGAATATTAATTCTTATTTTCAAGTAATTGATTAAAGTTATGTGGAAAATTAATGAATAAGAGTTCGAATTAATAAGAAATTATTTTTTTTATTTTGAAATTCACTTAAATTTTTTACAATATAAATAACTATATACACTAAATACTTATTTCATTTTAATTACGTTATTATTGTTTCCTTAACTTTATAAAAATTTTATTATTATTACTATTAATTTGATTATATAAGGTAACTTATAATAGATTAATATTCGTCTAGATGAATTTTTATTTGGAATCATATGGGGTTTATAATTTCCCTATATTTTTCAAATATAAACATATTATGTACATATATTTTTATGTTATATATGAGAAATAACTATGGCAATCATGCGGTTAATAAAATTAACTTTATTTTTTTTTTCTTTCTGTGTAAATTATAATTCATAAGAAAATTAATTATTTTCTGTGTTCAATGATTATGATATTTACTCATATGTTTTGTACCTTATTACTATATATACAAAACACATTACATAACATTTTGTTGAATATACAAAAAAAAAGGACTTTTTCATCTTTCTTAAGAAAATATATATGTATGTTACACTCATTCATTTCGTTTTTGTCGTTCATGTACAGATTGGATTAAATACATAATTGGTATATTAAGAAAATAATATATAATTTTTCATTTTTTGCTATATCATACTTAACTTTAAGAAATAAAAAAAAATATATATGTGGCTATAAGCATTTCAAGACACTAGTTATATTTAATCGATATGGATAGGTCAAATTTAAAGAAAACAACATTTAAAGAACTAGAATAAATAAAAATATATGTATGTATTTATGTAGCGGATATATATACAATGTCTTAGAGAATATTATTATTGAACAATAAATTGGATAAAGCAATATTATTGATATGAAATGACATAATAAAAATGTTATCAGGATTATCAAGAATAAAAATAAGAACCGAGAATTTTTATTTTCATAATAAATTATATTACCTTATTGAATTTAGAAGTGTTATATGCGTTATATAAGAAAATCATTATACAAAGTCAATAGTCTAAATTCATAAAGTCACTATATCATTTAAAAGTATATGATGATATCATACTATTATAAAATTTTTCAATCATTAAATTTATTTTGTGTAAATAAATGAAAATATGAAACAAAAATTTTTTTTGGTGAATTTTTAAAAAAAATTTATTGAATTTTGAAAAATTCCTCAAAATTATTAATTTATTTTTAAGATTTGCTTCTATATAGCTATCAAATAAGTAAAAGAATGAAATTTTTAATCTAAATCATTTTAATTTATAGAATGATTGAATTTTACAAATAAAATTACAATTTAGGAATAATTTGAATTTTACATAGCCAGATATTTAGATCTCACACGCAGAATGGAACATAATTCAAAACTACAGACATAATATTTGCAAAGCTTGTAATCCAAGCACACACGACTAGTATAATATAAATTTACTGCCACTTAAGAGCAGTTATATAGCAATGCCTTCAATTAAATGGAACAAGATTTGTTTATAAAACGTTCAGATAACTTATTGCACTACCTAAAAAAAAGTTGGTCATAATTTTTCCGAAAGAAAATTTTGTATGACCTGAAAAATTTATAATAGTTACAAATGTTTTTCCGTTTAGATAATTAAATCAGATATGCAACATAACTAGACATAAACCTTATTATTAATTGTATCCTTTTTAATTATTATCAATTGTAAACATGAGCAAATCGCATAATTCAAATCCCTAATATATAGATTATAATAGTTCCATAAAATGAAATAAACATTTTTCAAACCTATGCATGTATATTTGGTGCTCTGTATTCACAAATGAAAAGTTTTTCAAAATTTTCGTATAACAAGTATTATGTAAATCTTTGTATACATTAGAAAATTCTTGAAAAACAAATTTGAATTATTATACGTTTTGCTTTGCCATCACTGCTTTTTAAAAAATATTAAATCTTATACATAATATTATGTACATAAAATTTTCATTATATACTTACCTAAATATTTGCATAGTAAAATGTTCCCATTCAAATTCATAAAGGATCCACACTTAGCAGCTAAACAAGCTTCTATTAAAGTTATATACGTATATATATATATATATATATAAAAGCCGTGCATACATATATACATATATATGTAAATATTTAAATTTATAATGAGAAATGTGTTAGTATATAATAGTATTGGTTTTTTTACTTTTCTTGTTTTTTTTTTCGAAAGTATCAAAAAATGTAAGCAGAATAAAAAAAAATTTTTTTTTTTACTATGAAATTCCTTTCAAGGATGTTCATTTACTCATAACATTATTGCTTTCATTTTAATTTTTTTTTTTTAAATTTAGAATACAATATGAATATAAGTATGATTTTTAGATTACACTATATAATATCGTTATATAAATATGTATATAATATGCGACCTTAAATGGTGATGGAGTCATGTATAGAAAATCATTGATAATGTAGAATATCCTTAAAAGAATGTACAGATATAATACTAGATTCATGTATATACATATAATGGTATATGGATGGCATATAGTGCCGACTATGGTAATGAAAAATTAGAAAATTTGAATAAATTATATGGATTTTTTTTGTTGTTTTCTTTTTTTTTCTTGTTTTAATTTGTATAGTGGAAAATCATTCGCTTTACGTACGTTATTTCTGTTTTCTGATATCAGAAATTTTTGTCTACAAAATTATATTATATACGTACTGCTACATTTGTTTTAAAGATTTGGTGTACAATAAAGGATTATTTTTTTATTAAAATGTAGACAAACCAATACTGTGACACTATCATGTACTTTTAAAGTATAAATAAGAGGAAACTGTTTAAAATATACGTCGCACAGTTCTACATAAGAAATTATTCAAAATTATAGGAGAAATTTATAATCAAACTATGTTTGTTCAGAAGGATTAAAAAAATAGGGTCTTTGTTAATTTCTAATTTGTGGTTTTTCAGATCACAAATTTCCTAGCAAGTTAAAAATTGCAATTTCTTAAAATATCATAGATGTAGTGCAAATAATGATAAATCAAATAATGATTAATCATTTCAATTAAAAAATAATTTATAATTGGAAACCAATTTCTTAATAAATTTTTATTGTTATACGAGCAAAAATATATTGAGACATTCTAAACTATCCGAAAATGATACCAGTGGATTAGTGTGGAAAAGCCTTGATTCTAAAAAGAAACAAATAAAGAAAATATTCAATTAATTTTTTCAATATTTTAAATGTAGTTAGCCTAGCCTAGTTAGAATTAGAAAATGGTGCATATAATTTATTTCAAAATCAAATTTTAATACGTAAAAAAGTCAACATTTTTACATAGAATATTTTTATAATAAATTATTTGCGCAAATACTCATTTTTGATTGTTTTACAAGCTTATATACGGTATAGTAAAACTCGTAATATGTAACAGACTCAATTAAAATGAAAAAGGAAATATTTTTTTTCATTAAAATAAAGGAAAATTTTGTACGTCACTGGAAAAAACAAAAATAACAAAATTAGTATTCATCCTTGCGAGGCCACAGTCACTAAAATACACGTGCATACTCATACCCGTGTATATAAGTTGATGTATAACACATATAAAAAAAAAATCTGATGTGGTCAGCACATAACCGACCGCAATGTGTATTGTCTAGTTAAGTGAAAGTGTTACAGAATATTATAAAAATGTCTGTTAAATACTTCTTTCCAATTTTTAGGACATTAGTAAGCTTATAGTTAACATACCTAGAAAAATGTAAATTTGGCTCTTAGTAGAGTTTCGCTTTGTGCTACCCGAATTCCCTGAAATGCTCACCAGTTAGTTTCGATAACAACCAGAACTCAAATATCAAATTTGAAGAAACTCCATCAATTCGTTCCGTAGATATGGTGAAAAAGGTAAAATCGGCCCGCAGATCAGTTTTCGAGCCCTGATCTTTCCAAAAAATTTATATGTTCATAGTTTTCATACGAGGAATTTATATATTAAATTTCAATGAAATCGGTTGATTATTTCTCTTTATATACACAAAAATGTATATTTGGCCCGTAGTAAACGTCCAGTTGCTGACGCCTGATTTCTTCCAAAAGTTAGGAGGTTTCATCGCCGGTAGAGCAAAACTTATATATGAAATTTCAAGTAAATCGGTTGAATATGTTCTTCAATATGCTCAAAAATGTAAAACAGGCCCGCTAAAAAGTGCACTTCCCGAGGCCTGATATATACCAAAAGTTGATCGATCCGTGCCATGGTGGAAATAAACTTACATATAAAATTTCATCAAAATCGGTTCAGCCGAACTTGAGATACACGCGTGCACACACAGACCGACAGACGGACAGACCGACAGACCGACAGACCGACAGACCGATAGACCGACAGACCGACAGGTTGCTAAAAATAGTTTTTTACACTTCCCTACTATGGAGAAGTACGTTCCCACCGAAAACTCGATATGCAAAATTTGTTGCCATCACATAGCCTACCTATTGTTTACACAATACGGTCGGTAAAAATATGAAAACGGTCTGATTGAAATTTAATTGAATTTTAATTTTTTTTTTTCATTTATTTTTTAAATTCTTTTGCTTAGGCAGTATATTATTATTGTTATATGTATAACAAGTATGAAATTTATAGTAAGGACTCTTTTTGTTTTTGTAATTGAAAGTGTTAAAGTGCAATGAATTGAAAATATTTTTTTTTTTTACGAAAATCAACAAAAAAATAAAATAACAACAAGAACAAAATTTCAATAAAAAAAAAGAAACGGAAACAAAAATTTTTTTTTTTATATGCTTTTTGTCTCTCTCTACTCATTCTTTCATTTTTGTTTTCTTCCTTTCATTAAACTGTAGTAGAGGTATGTAGCTATACCTACATATTATTTATATTAAAAAATTTTTGTGAATGTGTTGAATTGAAAAATGAAAAACATTTTATTAAATAAATAAAATGTGTGAAAAAAAATTTAATAGCATTTTATTACATTTTCAAATTTAATTGCTTTTCAAATTGAAATACCTATATTATGTATATATATATATATATATATTATATATATGTACATTCACCACATACTTACAAAGTCAAATATTCCTGTCATTTTTGTATTTAACATTATTTTATCAATTGCTTGCTTTAATGGTTAAACGCAATTCACATACACTACACTATATGATTGGTTGAACAATACTCTTACGAATGAATTTACGAATTACGAATGAAATTAGAAAATTTCGAGTTCGTTTTTAATGGAGCGCCAAAGTATGCTTTGATTAAGAAATTAGTTTTACAACACAATGAGAACGCAAAACGAGTAGTTGATTTATTGGGCTTATTGTAAGCTTACAATGAGATTAAGAGTGAATTTCAATAATTTAATTTAAATCAGAAGAAATTTAGAATAAAATGAAAATTAAACTTAAATATAAATTTGTAGCTAGGTTGTGTAATAGCGCTTAAATTAAACAAAATTTCTTATGATAATTAAAAAATTAAATAAAAAATTTCATAAATAAATATTTTATATCTTACCGCTTAGAACATGAATATTATTTGGAATTTTTCCGGCTGAATAGTATTCGAATTATAAATCCGAAAATTAGGTAAGAATTGTTAGCCGTTTGTTTTTTATCTACATTACAGATTTAATATTATAAAGCAAACACCTGCTATAATTCTGAAATTTTACAATTTCAATTTAAATAAAATAAAAATGGATACCAAATCTAAAATTATTTAATTTGAAAATGTTTTCGGTATAAGTAAAACTATTGTTCTTTGTATTGGAGTTTTCAATGTTTTAACCTATAGAGCAGTTTCAAACGTTGGGAAAATTATTCATAAAAAAAAAATTTATTTATGTCACGTATTAAAATTTTTTTTTGTTCGCCTTCGTATGAAGGATTTTTTCGTTTTTATTTTCTGTTTGTCAAATGTCATCAATTTAGAGATAATTTTGTTTTCAAGCCATAAATGCGTAAATTAAATAAAAAAATAAATTGAATAATAAAAGACAACAAAAAAAAACATAAAATAAATAAAATTAAGCAGTTAAAAAAAAAACAAGTAAAACAAACAAGATTCCAATCCCCATTTAACTCGATGAAATACCGTTTCATGTTAAAATTATTGGGAAAAATCAGTAGTTAAAAAGTGTGAACGTAATTATCCTTTTAAGTATCCATATTAATATTACCATGGGGAGTTCTTTTCAAATTTATGTTGTGTAAAATAAATTGGGGCCAAGTTCTATAAATTTATAGTGAAAACATTTTGAAAGTATCTTAATTTGAAAAATTAAGTGGGCCTACTTGATTTCTAATTAAAAAAATATGACGTTATTTTATATTTATTAAATAGTTAGTAATGAATAATCGACTATAACATAAAAATAACATATAAAATTCTTAAGTCAATGCAACTAGATTTAAAAAATGCTCAGATCACTTTTTTTTTTCCTTTATTCACTCCTAGAAGGAACATAGGGCTAGTGCATGATTTCTCACGCACTAGTTTCATAGCGTCATAGAGTTTAACTAGGTAGGTGACTAGCCTGTCGTAGTTTTATTTATATTAATTATTTGAGGTTATTAATATTTACTGTTTATTTTTCTTAGTTTTTTTTTTAATATCGAATATTACGAATATTTGAAAATTACTTGTATAATATTTATTAGTATTGTATATTAAGTTATAATAATATTGAATATAATTTTTATAGTGACCTGGCCGGGGTTTGAACCCGAGACCCTTCGGTTAAAGGACCGGTGCCATAACCACTGCACCAATGGTCAGATAGATCACTTATTTAAACTTAATTCATAAAATTCCCAGTGACTTGCATAACAATCTACTTATATAGCCTTCCAAAAGTTGCCCGTCTAATTCTTTTTCGTATGATTTGTTTTTGTACAATTCAATATGACGCGTGCAACTATTCTAAAATTAATTTTGGAGTAGAAATTTTTATCTCTTCTTTTATTCTGAAAATCTCTTATGTCAAGTCTCCCAATAATCTAAAATATTTGTTTCTGAATCTTTTCTTGTATACAGGTAATAGATTCTGTGCTAAGAAACAATAACTGCCTACATTACGATTATATAAGGTAAAAATTTCGTTACACTCCCTACCATGGTATCTTTAAACCGGATTTCATTTCAAAACCGTGGATAAAATTTAAAAACAAGAAATAAAATTTTCGTTCTCAATTAAGTTTTATTAAAATTTTAAAGTCCAAAAAAGTTTTTTCAATTTTAACCAATTTTTCTTCAAAACCATAAATTTGTAATGCCGTATATGGTTACTAATTCTTCTATAGCACTTTATCATCTCTTCCCCATTTAAAAATTTCTATTTAATAAATTTTAATAGATTTTATCAATTTATGTGACATGATATTATAAAATTTAAACTGAATGATGGCATAACTAATTACATAGAAAGCTAATATTGAATGTTTTCTTAATTAAAATCGGCAGCGAAAATTAACAATCTTTCCCTTTTTTTTTATAGCTAAGCTTAATTTTAATTTTTGTATTGTTAAAATTTTAAAGATACAAAAATGTCCTTCTGTGTTCTTTTGATAGACATGAGCAAAAAGAAATTAAAATTTAGTTGTTTCCTTTTACACTTTTATGTATCTGTTTTTAACATCCTTAGAAGGATAAAGTCATATTTTTTTTTTCTTTACATATTTTGTGTTGTTTTTTTTAAATGTTTTCTTAAAACTTTTCAAATTATTTTCATTTTATTTTTTTTTATGTTTCATTCTTTTTATATTTTATATTTTTCTGTTTATGCTTTTTAACTGATTTTGTTGACATTTCATGAAAAGGGTGCTAATTTTGCACCAGAAATATAAAAATTTTAGGATATTTTATTAGCATTGTAAGTAAATTTTAAACCCTTTTTCTTGGAAAAACATCTGTAAAAGTTATGTAACTAATATCAAAGTAAAAGTGTCAGCATAATATTTAATGAAAAATAATAAAGAACAATATAAAAATTCTTAGTTGTTCCAGGAAACTATTGTACAATCAGTAGAAGAATATGCGTTTGATCTAAATTAAATATTGCCATTGGGCCAGTCAGTGTTTGTGCTCTTAAAATGACATTGGAAATTTTTTTTTTTGTTAAAATTGAATTGGATTTGGAAAAAAGGCATGTTTCCTGCATTAAGCTTGAAATATCAATGTTTTGTTCAGTAATATAATTCGATTTTTGGCAAAATATCACCTGTTTATTAAAAAATTAAATATTTTCAAGTAAATTTCAAGTTGCCAAAATTAAATGCACCTAAAGAAATGATTTTTAATGATATTCTATTGCTTTTAATAGCAACTGTGTCTCCGATCTACTAAAATTGTTTTTAATACGTTTTATTGAAACTCATTTTTTTCGTCTTAGCGCGTTCTGCAAATTGCAATGTTTGCCATATATTGAATATTTTTTCTTTTATACGCATCATTATTGCTAAACTCTTTTTTAATAGTATACTATGTTATTATAAATAAATTTGCCTATACTAACTCCTTGTTCTTTTGCTAGTGCTTTACACAATTTACTTTATTATAATGCTTTGTATTTTCTCTTAAATTTTTAGTTTTCCAATCTTTCCTTTTAAATAAGCAAGAAGAACACAATTATAATGAAATATTTTAGACCTATAAGATTTGAACTTAATTTTCTAATAATTTGTACGTATGTTATAAACTTAACTGCTTGTTACAAACTTCAACAAAAAATTTATTATTCTGACAACCTTGTCTATATTGGTCACAAAAATATAAGAGGTTTTCAGTTTATTTTCTTTTTTTTATGGTTTTCTCCTTTTGCAAAATATTATGAAAAATTGTCCTTTTGAATTGTTTTTCAATTTCTAGACCTGAAAAGTTTTTTCCCTTATTCAAAAAAAAAAAAAAGTTGAATTTTAGGTAGCTATGTAAATATTTTTTGATTTAAGTTTGATATACAATAAAAATTTTGGCATTAAAGCATCATAAATTATTTGATTAATTAGGTTAAGTGATACTAGGGTTCCCCAGGCAATATTTATGTGTACATTTTTCATATCCGAATAAAAAATATTTTGTATAAATTCTTATGCATATGTAAATGCTTATGTACAAATATAATATATTTCAGACATTTAATCTCATTCGGAGATTTATAGTGGTTTCTAAATATTTTAGCATATAATTAAGTAAGTGTTGTGAATTTTGGTAAAACTGAAAATTAATAATGTCCGGTCAGTCTATTACAAATTATTAAAATTAACAAATTTATGAATTCTATAGAAAATTTAAGTACCTATATCGTTTTCAAAAATTTATTTACACAATGCAAATTAACTTATAGTAATGGGTTGTCCCAAAAATCTTTAAAATTATTAAAAGAAGAAAATGCGTCTGGTCAGCTTCAACATTAATGATTTAACTATAAATACACAAATACATAAACATACAAAAGTTATTATAAAAAAAAATTAAAAATGTGCTTTTTTTTATTTAATTGAATTTTAATAAATTTTCAAGATCAATTTGTCATGTTGATTTATCAAATCCAGATAATCAACCGGAAACCGCAAAAATACTGAATGAACAGAAAATTCAAAAAATTTTAAATGTGGCTACATCCTTTTTGTATACTTTACCATAAAATATTTAATATTAAAAAAAAAAAAATCAAGGATACTTTTAAGAAATTTCAAACAGTGAAAAATTCAAATAATATTGTCGAATATAGAAAATATTTTCATATATGATTTAAAATTAAACCAAAATGTTTAAATACAATAGAGATTTTTTGAAAGTTTTATATATTGGTCGACCACATTTGCTTTTTGAATATTAAATTTTTAATATAAGAAATTTTGTATAATAACCTCAAAATTGTTTTGAAAATTTTAAATAAAATTATTATTTAATTAAGTATTAATAATTATTTGAGAATATTTTAAATTTATTTTTATTGCAAATATGTGCATATGTATGTGTACGTCTTTATATATGTATGTACGTATATTGTGGTATGAAAATTATTAAAGTTTTTCTTATTGCATTTTCCAATTGATTAATTCAATGTTAAAATTTTATTGTATTTAGTATTTTAGATTTCAATGGAAAATAATGTTAGAATTTAAATTTTTTTCAAGAATTTGTGCAGTATTGCAAAGCTAGTTCTGTTATAAGTTGAATGGTCTGGCCGTATTTACAATAATATTTATTGCATCGAACACACTGATCGAACTGGGGGGCTTGCCGGAGATGCCATAATACGAAATTGCTTCTTCTAGTTTGTGAACTGGGTAAGTTTGGCTCACTTTTGTGAAGATTCTGCCGAGACAGTGACAGTAAATTTTGTGTAACAGAGATAGTTTGAGCGTGGCATTTTTACTATTGAGAAGTTCAAGCCCAGTTGATATTTTGATATTTGTTGGAATATAATAGAAGTATAACTGGGATATGAGAGGTTACAATAAGTAACTGCAGTGAAAGGTTACATAAGTAATCTAATTGACTGCAGTGATCGGAATATTGTTTTGCCCATATACATATCTTCCTTCAGTAATCTACATTTTTAAATATATAATGTGTTTATATGATTACAATGTGCATACGTATCTAAACATGAATACTTAAAATAAATTAAATTTGGACGAATAAAAATTAATATTTGATATTAAAATTTCATATTAAATTTACTTGGCTTATATTTAAAATTAGATTTTAAATGTATATAAAGAAGGAATCTAAATTTCTTGAATTACCACACATTGTAACCATATTATTTGTTTGTTGAAAAAATGTAATTGAAGTTGGAAAAATTCTTTCGATTTGGCTCTAAATTAAAGAAGATGTTTTTTTGACGAAAGGAAAATTATTTTTTTTTTATTAAATTTTTTTGCTGTTTTGTTGAATTCAATTACAAAAATAATTTTTCAGAAAATTTCTTTGTAATTTCTTCTCTTTTTAAAAATTTAACAAAATTTCGGGGTACACATATACATATACATGTACAGATAAACAAATGTGTATATTATGTAAAGGCGTACTTAAAATTCACTAAATATTTAAACATAAACATACATTCACGTATGTAGGTATTTATATGTACACATGTAAGGTAAAATGAAAAATGAATAAAAAGAAAATTTCTTCATTTTTTTTTTCAACCAAATATAAAATTCGCCTGCTCTCGCAATTGAATTATTACACGTTTTCTCACACAATTAATATGATGGCAAATGTTTTTTCAAAAAAAAAGAAATTTTTTTTTCTTTTCCTTTAATAACTCACTTACATAACATGTATTTATACTTATGTATAAAGAAATGTATGAAATATACGGTTAAAATGTGATATGACAAATTGAATGTAGGCATAATAAAAAATTTTCATATATTCTAACAAAATTCTATATATACATATTAATACATACATACAAACGTAAAAATTTAATGCTCATATTTGTACATACATAAAATACTTACAAAACTTTATGTATGACGTTGCAAATAATTTTCTCATCCGTTTCTTAAGAAATGAGAAACGAGCAAAAATATAAATTTAGATCACGCGAATGATTAATTGTTAAGTAGCACTTTTCCCTTGAACAAGTGAAAAGTTGTTTTTAAAACCAATTTCACTGCATTGTTTACATTACTTTCGTTCATACTAAAATATATCTAAAGATTGCATACATTTAGGATTAAGGAAAAAATAACCGACTATAACTTTTAGAGGAGGGTAGTTAAGTTTAGTTTAGCATCAAGCGGGGCACTCGCACAGGACATGATGCGCATTCCCCATCACTCCAATATCGTGGCATCCCGGCCAATATCTGATGAAGCAATGCCCAGTCTTCTAGCAATCTTTATCAAAAAACAGTGTCCCGTCAAGATGCCTGCCGCAATTCTGAGATCCTCCCTACTCAAAGTCAGTAGCTCGGTTGTTCTTCCACCGGTCCTTTTCGTTACACAAGTCCGCCCGCCATATCAAAGCAAGCATCTCCTTCTCTTCTAGTTTCTTCATCTATACTGTTCTTCAACCCATCATCATACTGTTATAGAGGAGTGTAAAGGTGTATTTTTGTACAATATTCTAGATTTTTATCTTTAAGTTTTTTGTCGTTTTGTTAACAGACACACAGACAGGCGAATGTTTTGAAAAAGTATTAAGTATTAATTTATTTTTGAAAAAGTGCTAAGTAAGCAGATTTTTCCCAGCTTAATTATCATTTATCCGACGTAAAAGGAAAGCAAACAATAAGAGCAAACAATAAATGCGTAAGCGTAGATAGTATATATGAGAGCAAAATAAAATTATTTTTTTTTTGGTAGAAAAAGCGTGTATTTATGTATGTATTGTTCTTTGCATTTACTCACATAAAATACGCGTGAATGTACGTAAAATTTTATTTTTAGAAAAAAAAAAACGTGTATACCTAATAATTGTTAAAAATTTTTTTTGAAAATGTTGTAGGAATTTTCTCGTTTAATAAGAAAAATATCCAATGATAATTTATTTTCAGCAATTTTTTCGTATCGAGGGCGATTTTATATTGGCATATTTTTCATCCTTCATATATTATGTGGATTTTATTATATGAAAGATATATAAGAAGGAAATTGGATAAGAAAATTTAAGAAACTGGGAACATAATTTCCCTTTTATCCAAGGTCAATTGTGACTTATTCAGTCCACGACAAAATGACATAGAATAGACCGTTTAATAGAATTTTGAATTAAAAACTTTTTTAATATTTCCTGGTCTAAAATTCCAAAATTAGAATTTTGTTATAAAAATATTTTTAATTTTCCAATAATTGCATAAATTTGTAGGGAAGTTTTCCATTCATTTAATAAAACATTTTTCAAATTATACACGAGTACATACCTCACAATTAATTTATTGGGAGCATTTTCATCTCGTGGACGACCATTTCATCATTTAACCAACGATTTTATGTATACATATTTTGCTGATTCTAAAACTTAATAGAATAATTAACAGCCTTTTTGATGTAAGGACTTTTTGTATGCATGTTATAACAATATTTTCTTATTTTGTAAAACCACTTTAAAATTTAATCATATACATATATAATTTTAACCATCCTATTGTTTTGTCAATGAAAAGACAAATAATTATTTCTATTCTCTTCTATGTTTCATAACTATGAGAATGAAAATTTTTTTCGCTTGTTGAACAATATCGAATAATTTTAAAAATTTTATACACGATGCCATTGCATGATTTAAAAAAAGCAATTGTAAAAAATATGCAAACAAATTTTTATGGAAAACAAAAAGTTACTCCTTTTTCTTTACATATAAAACGGCGAAAAATTTCGATAAAAATATGTTCCTTTTGGAAAAAAATTTCAAATTTAAATTTTAAGCAAACAAAAAGAAAATAAAAATCGAAGGCGTAAATTTAAAATGTGGTGATTTATGGTCTCCAATATTCAAGGAAATTTGCAATAAATCACAACGAGTGTATCTAACAAAATCTTATAATTTAAAAAAAAAAAATTACTTTGGTTCTTATTTACATATTATTGTATATAAGAAATTGCTATTAGTGTTTTTGTGTTCAACTATAAATTTTATTTTTATTACAATATATTTTAATATTATAGAGAAGAGACATCTCGCCTTAACTGTATAAGCTTTTTGATATTTTTATGGTTATTCAACATTATTATTCTGTTTTATGGTGGGATTATGATGTCGATAAGAGCATAGAAGTTACTGATAGGTGTTAAAAAATAATATTGATTTTTAATACATATTTCTCGCATATTAAAATTAAAATAAATGTAGTTTTTTTTCTAAAGGTTTTGTATTATGTAAAAAGATGAACAAATTTTCTTGTGAATATTTCTTGACCACCTGCAGCATATAATTTTCAAATTTACTATTTGCTGTTTCAGTTAGTCCCATACATTCCAATAACTCTATACTGACTAATTTTCCTATAGTAAAAAGGAACAATTTAAAAATTTTAAATAAACTTAAATTTTTGCTAAAGATATAGAAAAAAATTTTCCTTTATTTCGGGCCTTTAGAATAATTGCAATTTTTAATTTTATTTAAATTTGTAAATTTTGTATCTGCTCAATTTCTTCGAAAATTACCGAAATCGATTCAACTATAATAAAAATATAGAAATGAACACACAGACATACAAAGAAACAAATATTCCATGGAAAACAGTTAATTTAAGATTTTCAAATATGGAAATTCAATTTGTTGAAAATTTAATATACGAAATATTTGGTGCAATTACAATATCGACCCTATTGTATGAAAGGCTATTGCTAAAAAATTTATAATAAAATAAGTGAGTACGATAGCCAACCTAGCGCATAAAATTCATTACATAAGCACAAGCCAAGTGTCTTTTTCGAATCAAATTGTTTTTTTTTTTTTCATTTTCTTTCAATAAAAATTTTTTAATCGTTTAATTAAAAAGGTTTATGTCAGATAATGTTTTATATGATGATATGTCTAATATGTCTAATATTAGACATATGCTCTAATATGTTTATATGCTCTAATATGTCTAATATTTGCTAGTGTAAAAAATATATTTTATAACACTAGCAAATATTAGACATATATACTCCGCATCTTCTTAAAATGTATATTTATTTTTGGTACGGAGTTTATAATCACTTGAAGGAGTTGTCTGCGGTATTCACATGTATATTATTCTTATCCAGCCTAGATTAGCATTGATTAGGCAAATTCGTACGTCCGATAACTCAAAAACCGCAAAACTTTCACAAATTTTTTTTTTGCCAAGAACGAATCCTATTGTAATTTAACCAATTGCGCCAGTTCGGGTAGCCTGCAATTGGTTAAATTACAAATTGGGTTCGGGTAAAATAGCTGCATTGGTTCGGATAGTTGCAATTATAGATCACACATATCCTTGAGGTTTATGTGGAATGACTTGACAGATTCGGGTAACTGCCACACAACAATGAAAGCTAATTCTAAATATTTCAAAAGCAAATTTTTATATTGTCAAGTTGCAGAGTATAATTTAGTCGATTTAAATCGATTGAAACGTAATCACATATAAAAATTTGAATACCAAAGAAAAAAATTAAAAATTAAATCACTTATAAAAAATTTGAAATTAATTAAAAAATTCCATCTTTAATTTTATTTCGTGCATAAAGAAAAATTGCAAACTATATAAACTAAAATATTAAAAATTTACTTATATAAACTAAAAACTTTAAAAATTCCCAACAAACACATATACTCACTAAAAATAGAATTTTAAATAAAAAATTAAAATTTGATTTTTCGGCTAAATTTTTTTTTTTACTGTTTCTTTTCTTATCGTTATACGCAAATCAACTGAGGCAATATAAAAGAAAATATTTCGCTTAGCTTATGTACATATTTTTTATTTTTTAAAAAAAAAAAAATATTACGTTGTCAATTTTTTGACATGGGATAATGGACCTTTATCAAAATGGAAACAGCATTAAATTTCCTTTAACAAGTTGTAAAAATTGAGAACTCAAAAGTAAACCAATATAAAAAAAATATATATATATAAAATTAAATAAAGAAAAATTGAGATCACGCTGTGTATATATCAAGCTACCCCCCCAATAATGTAAGTCAAACTTATCTATTCTATTCAATATATATTATCAGTTTTTTTTTTTTTTAGGGGAAGGGGGTTGGGAGGAGAGGGGACGGTAGAAATGCAAAAATATTCAACTGTTTTAAATCATAGGTAACCACAAAACATTTATTCAAATAATTTTATTTTTTTTTTCTTGTCTTTCCGTTCATTTTAATTTTGTACTATATTTTTTACCAATCGCATCACAACAAGGAAAGTATTGTTTTTATATCGAATTTTATACAATAAGCTTTTCCATTACAATACAGCAATCCATTCACTACTAAGTAATATAGCTCATTAGTTGCAACAATACGAAAGGATTATGAAAAAAAAAACAATTTTCAGCAAGTTGTGTCTTTTTGTATGGAATGGCACAAAGTGACTCTTGTATCGTAAATTTTTTGGAACACAAAATGTTAATTTCTGGAATGTACCAAATTCTTCAACTAATTTTTTAAAAATTTGATGTTTTGTGAGACCAATAAGGTTTTAATAAATATCTGAGGCCAGCAACACGAGTTTCTTAAATAAAAAAATTTTTGGCTATATCCAAGGAAGTAAATCGACGGAATTTCTTGAAATTAATTATTTGAACTCTAATCAGTCAACCCAGGCTTACTAATAATATTTTCTAAAAAAATAGACTCACGTACTAAAAACCAAATTTAATTCTATTCGAAATTATAGCTAAAAGAAAATTAGCCTTTAAAAAAAGTT
The DNA here is from genome assembly GCF_029603195.1 of Condylostylus longicornis. Taxonomy (NCBI): domain Eukaryota; kingdom Metazoa; phylum Arthropoda; class Insecta; order Diptera; family Dolichopodidae; genus Condylostylus; species Condylostylus longicornis. Next base: position 1,400,597 of record NW_026578068.1, on the reverse strand, counting down.
TTTTATTAAAATTTAAGGCGAAAAATAGACTGAAAGACAATAAGACGGCCGATTATGCGTTGATCACCCTACAATTTTAAATATTTTTTTTTATACACTCCCAATACATCAATATAAACGTGTGCTTCATCTTAAAACTTCTCTTCTTCTATAAATATTTTCTTCATTTTTAGAAGTTAAGAAAAAAATAAAATTCAAAAAAAAACGTAAAAATAAGAATGAAATGATATATTTTTTATATGGTATACCATAGGGGCATCTGCTGCTCTACAAATCGTCTTTATAATATTAAAAAATTCATCAAAGTCAAGTATTTTTCAAAAGGAATGCGGTTCTCTTTTACATACTTTGAATATAAAAGACGCCAGGAAATTTTTTGGAAGAAAAATAGGCAAAAAAAAAAGTATACAAAAACCAATAAAGGATATTTATTTTTTCTTTTCTTTTTTTTCTTCTTAAATGCTATATATGTAATATCTTTGAATAAAAGCAACTATTGAATAAAAATATAAAATGAAATATTTATAACAAAAAAAAAGGAAAGAAAAGAAAGGACAATTTCGGTTAATATTTGACTTATGTATGATGATAAAAAGGATCTACTATATTATAAGGAAGAAAATTTCTTTTATACATTTGGTTTTCTTGTATAACTATAAATATATAAAATTTTTTTTTTGTGTGTAATTTTTTAGCCTCATTTCTCAATTTTTTAATTTTTCCTTCTTTTTTTTTTTTTTAGTAAATTTAACATGTATAACTCTAATATACCTTATGTACATTATAATGTGAAAAGGGGTTTTTATTCACATTTTGTATATATGTATATTATATACCTTTGTATTATTATTATATGGTATATTGGATTGTCCTGTGTTTATTGAATGATTGAATTGTGTATTTGAATCAAAGGATTAATAGAGGTATTCATATGGAATAAAATGTCTCACAAAAAGTAAATAAATGGAAGAATATTTAATTTTCTGTATATATTATGTTTTCTCAACATATACATATATACATACATACTATTAAGAATTTTTAAAATAAATTTTATGCGTATTCACGTATTCTAAGCATAAATATATGTGAATTTATAAATCATTTTGCATATTGTATATAGAACTGTAGTTATGGGAAAGGGGGGGGGGGCTTTTCTATAACTAGGAAATTAAGTTAAATAAATTTTTCTTCTTTTCGATCTTTATTAGATTTCTAAAATTTTAATATAATATATAAGATTAAAATTTTACATACATACATATATACTTTTGTATTCCTTTTTTCTCCCTTGGTTTGGAAATATTATTTAAATCAAAATTTAATTACAATTATATCTCGAAGTTAAAACGAAATAAATTTAAAAACAAAATATTTTTAAAGTATGTAACTGAGTAGCTAGTCATACATGTATGCATAAAATAGTTCAACCCTTTTAAAAATTTAAAAATTTATCTTGGATTATAATTAATGTAGTATATACAAAAGCTTATGTAATATTCAAAAAGAGGATAATAAATTAAAATATGTATATGAAAGCTTGTAATTTCATTAATATTAGAAGATATTTGGTATGTGCACATATATATGGCTATAGCATGTATGTGCTTGGAAAATTTTAATTTAAAGTGAATTGGGAATAATATTTTCACAATTACATAATTAGAAAATAAATAACAGCCGCTTATATATCAAAATAATTAAGATTAATTTGTAAATAAAGGAAATATTTGGAAAGTATAAAAGTATAGAAAGTAATACAAGGCTTTGTAGTACTAGTCCGTCTAGCAAAATTATAAAAAGGAAAATTATTTAATTAAAAAATTTAAAGCCTTAAGATTTTGAGCCCCATGATTAACAGTGAACTTTAAAAAATAATATTTACTTTAAGTTGCGCTTGTATCACGAGTTTAGTCCATAAAATTGAAGGAAACTAGAATATTAAAGAAACTGTAATATACCTTACATATTCTCTTCATTAACAGAAATTAAGTACCTAGAAGCTTTAAAAAAAAATTCGACGTTTTACAGTTGTATTCGCATCGATGATAAAACGGGATTCAAAGTAAATTTTATTCATGTTTGTTAATGAGCACGTACTCTAAGAAGGATTATAATTTGTCTCACCAGTTAGATGTTCACCATTTGAACATGACGTGTTAATCAGTTTTTGAATTTCAGAAATGTTAATCAGAAAATTATTTTTTTCTTAACTCTCTCTTATTGTACAGTGAAAATTGTGAATCCAAAACAAAATTTAGTTTATACAAGTTTTCAAATAACTAAAGAAAAAACTCTTCTCTTGAACCACAGATTTTAACAATATTCCAAGAATTTTTATAAGAAACGGAATTCTTATGAATTGAATTGAAAAATTATTTTTACGAGATTGTACAATAATTTTAATTAAATCATGTTTTATTCATTTTTTCCTTTAAATTTTAAAATTTGAGTTAATCTGTTATTTAATAACTTTGAAAATTTTCTTTGAAAATAAATTATTAATTTGCAATAAATTTCCTATATAAAATCAATTTTTGCAATTTATAAAATTAATTTTTGAATCCACAAGTGTTAGATTTAACCTGTTACCTGTTATACTGAAGTGGATAAAAGATGTTCTCAAATTTGTTCAATTATTCAAAAAACAAATTATACTCAAATTATTTTATAAAATTTTCCTGTTGATTATTTATTTTGTTACACCTGTTAATTATATTTATATAATATTATTTTTAGTATATATAAAGTTGAACTTTATTTCAATATTTCATTTTTCATTTTGTGAATAATGAACAATATTATTTTATAAAAAAAAATTTATAATAAATATGTTAAAATTTTTACTTGTATATTTTTAATAAAAAATATTAAGTGAATCATAACTAATAGACTAATAAATTAATTATTATTAATATTTATTAATCAATTAATTAAAATTTATTCAAATCGATTTGATAATAAGAATATTTTAAGAAAATATTCATTTACAGAATCTTTTACTTTATTTATCAGTTTTAAATGGTTTTATGTAGTTTTCCTTAATATTCTGACGACATTTTATGAATATTAAATAAGTAATTTTTTTATTTATAATATTAAACTTTGTGCCTTTTCACAATATTGTTCAACTTTATTCTGAATTGAATCCATATCAAAAATTGATTTAATTTTAGTGGCAATTTAATTTTTTTTATAAAATTTTCCGTCTAGCATCAAATATTCCAACAATATGTCTGTGTACCGTACAGCATTGGAAAAGAAGAAATACGTGATTTTAATTTTTTCTGGTAGTTTTAGGTGTTGTGGCGTATGTACAAGTACAGGATTGAGTAAATTCAAAGGCAATAAAAATCTGGTCAGGTATATGTGTTTTATAGTAAGACGTTTACGATATTATTAGAAATTAATTTTACTAGGGCTATTGGAAGATCAATTACGTTTAAGTAACTTAATCAATCTCTACTTTGCTAATCTATTAATTCAATAATGTACTTAGTATTAGTATAGAGCACTAAATATATTTAAGCAACCTAATAATTGTAAAATGTAGTAAAGGTATTTTAAAAAAATTCTATAGACATAAATTTTTTCATCCAATTCTGTTTGACCTTGATAATATTAGAACAGAGTTGAAAGAACAAAGTCATCGTTGTCGCAATTAATAGTTGAAGTTTTCGACATGTGCTCCGATTCAAATAAATCTGACAAAATTTCATATAAATTTTAATATATTGTTCACAATTCAAAAATATTTTTATATTTTTTAAATTTAAATTTTTCTACAGAAAAAAAAATTTATGTATACATACTTGTAAATTTTTGTTTTAGAAATATTTTTGTATTTTAAATTTTTACCTCCAATGAATATAAGAGTGTATATATATATGAAAAATGTAAGTACATACATACAAGTATATTGGATAAATTTATTTATTATAAATATTGAAAATGCTATAGTTAAATTTCTTAAAATTAGATCAAGGATCTGAATTTTAATAGTTTTCTCATTTTATCTTTGAAACATTAATTATTTAAAGGTAAATATAGAAACCAAGGTAAGAATTTCTTAAACAACAACAAAGCAAAAAAAATAAAGAAAATTAACTTAAAATTTAATGAGCTATTTTGACGCCGATACAAACAGAATTTAAAATATTCTAAATATGAGCTCAAAATATATTTATACATATTATGTATATATATATATATATACATCCCCGTTACATATCTAATACGTATCCACTTTTGAAAACATAATCCTATGAGATTCGTATATAAATAATATGATTTTTTAGTTTTTCTCTTTCTATATCTTTAAATAATTGCTACATTGTAAAAATTTTTGATCACAAAATTTCAAGTACATACATAGCTATTCATTTGCATTATATACACTTAGTCATACACAGTTAAGGTACTTATAGGCTGAAAAATACACAATATTAAAGAAGAATGACTATAGTATAGAAATACTTGTATATATTTATGTATGTATATTTGAAATAATTTTAAATTTTAATCCTTCTGTACATAATATATAATATAGAAAATACAAAATATGTACACATTTTCATGTATATGAATTTATTAAAGAATAAAAAAAGGATAAAATAGGATGTGGTAATATTTATTTAAGGTTCTCATCACAATTTTATCTTAAGTATTCTATTTAATTTTTAATGATTTTATTTAACAAAACAAAAAAAAGAAATTATTTTTTTTTTACAAAAATCCAAAAGACCGTATATACGGAGGAGTATTAAAAAAATATTGGACAAAAATATTGAACTTGATTCGCGATTCTATTTACATTTCTGTTAGAATATAATTAACATTTTCTTATTATAATAATTACGAGCTTATGTCCAATTGATTTCCAATAATTAAGTCATAATTTTTTTGTTTAAATTCTATTATATTCTTTATACATACAACATGATTTTTAACTGCTATAAACTTTATTTCAGAAAGTTTTTAATTCAATGTTTAATTTTTCTTGGGGATATTGGAATATTTTCAAAATTGAAAGCATGATATATTTTATTCACACCCATATGACCATATGTTTTGCACCTACTCATATTTATTTATGCCAACATAAGTTTCTCATATAAGATTTTGTATTACTTGACAACTGATTAATTTTGTCATCAAAGGAAGTAATATTATGAGATTTAATGTTAAATACTTTATAACACATACAAATATGGCGAAAATATAAATATTATAAAATCATTCATGATCTTAATAAAATATAAGAAAATTAGAATCCCTTATCTTATGTGTTGACATAAAAAATATGAAGGATAATGGGACGGAAACAAACAGAATGACATTAATAACCAAATAACATGCATTTGCTTTAGGGCAATGATGTATGGATTTTTTTGAAATCACCTCCGTATAAACATGAAAATGATTATACATACGTATGAGGATTATGTACTTGTGTACGTACATAATATATACAAAATTTATATCAGTGGAATAAATAAAAATAATTTAGTTGAATTTATGTAAATGGTATTATATATGCTATATATGTATTTAATAAGCAGGTAGTAGATAGGTAAAAATTTTAAAGGTAACATGAATAGAATGAATCCTTTTCTATGTATATTAAGCTTTTCATTTTATTTCTTTTTTTTTCTAACTTTCGTATAAGCTGATATTTTAACTGTTTTGCTTCTTTTTCCATATTTTGCTCTTTTCTTGCTTTTTTTTTTAGATATCCTTTATTGAAACCTTAATTAAATTTAATTTTTGTCCCAAAACATTAACATAAATTACGCTATATTTAGTATGTAGGTATGTATATATATCTCACGTAAATTATGAAAGCAATTTTTTAATAATTTAATGTTGGCGCCTACCTTTAGGCAAAAATTTTCAAAAAAAAAGAAACGGAACAGATATACAAAAATTAATAAAAATATATTTACATACATACATATTTTGTGTTATACATGATTGCATATATACATATATATATGTATATAATATGTGTGTAAATCTTTCTATATACTTAAGATGGAATTTTTTTTTTAGTTGAAATTCGCATAAATAAAATATTTATGTATTCTGAGTGTATAAGTATAAAATTGAGAAATGAATTGAATGAGAGTAAGGGTAAAGTGAAAATCATTTATTTATTGTATAGTATGCAAAAAAAAACGAAAGAAAAAAACGTGAAAAAAGAGAAATTTTTTTCATTTTCGGGACTCAATAGTAATAACAGTAACACAGAAAATGAAAAAAAATAAGAACAATAATAAAAAGAAAAAAATGGAAATATTTTCGAGGCAAAATGTAAATAAAAATGAGCTCCCCAGCCTTTGAAAATTTCTCTTTTTTTTTTTAATTTCTTAATAAAAAATATTCTTTATTATCTTTTACACATACAAAGTGATTCCGATAACATTGAAAGTTTTTATCTTTGATTGACTGTAAATTTATTTAAAAGATCAACGGCAATAGCACATTACGTATAATGTTCTAGATTTAGCGTCGAACTCATTTATATCGTATACTTATCCTGTGTTCTTTGAGAAAATAAAAATATTATATAAAATTTTTGTTTGCAGAAGTTGCAATAGACAGAATCTTTACAGTGATATTTGAAGCAGAATATTATTCTATACTCTTAAACTTATATTTTTATGTAAAATATTTAGGGGCCCTACTATCATGTAGTAGAGCCCCTGAATACTATACTAAACGATTTTCGTATTAGGAAAAATGGTAAGGTAAAAACAATCAATTTGTACGGTTCTACCTTTCCATTTCTGCAAATATGAAAATCATTTCACGAAATTCGAATGACATAATAAGGCCCCAGGAAAACAATAAAGAAATCTAGTTTATACATTTTTGTTTGTTCAATATGAGAAAACCATTTACGATGCAAACTTTCAAAAAATCCAGTTTTCAAATCGCTTTTAAACAGTAATATCAAGATTTACTTAAATGCTGTAGCTTAAAAACTTTATAGAGTTATTTTGTTAACATTATGGAACGAGTTCGAAATTTTAATTGTAAAAATCGAATATTTTAACATTCGCATGATATTTATAGCATTTGACAACTTCTTTTAAAATTAACAAACTTTATTATAATTAATGCAGAAAATAACAAAAAAAGTCAACTTATTCTTGACTTACTCTTAATACAGCACTTCCAACTTGAAATGAAACATAAAAAGCATTGAAACTTTTTTTGAGGCGCGTTCTGTTCTTTCCGGCGCATTAAAAATTATAAATACAATAAAAGGGGATATGTACTTGACGTAATTGATACGACAGTTTTTACAATATGGAAGTCACCATTAAATATGATATTGGATTTGAATATATTTGAGGTAGGATTAGATTTGATTGAATTTGAGGAAGGGGTTTGAATTTGATTGTTTTTGAAAAGAAAATATTTTTCATTGTTTTCATTCAATTTAATTTTCGTATTTTGTTATTTCGTCTTGTGAAGCACTCTGTATAAAAATGCGTATATGTGGATACATATAAAAAAGATAACAACTAATAAAGGAAAAACTCAATATTATATCCTTTTAAATGGATTCACTTTTTTTTTGCTTTTCCTTTTTTTTTTGCATTGATTAATGTTTGCTCTGTTACTTGTTTTTTTCTTTTTGAATTTCGCCGTCAAATCAAGTAATGTTGTGAGAAATTATTTTATTTTTTTTCTTCTTTTAAAACTCTCAAAATTGTTAAAAATTACATAGTAAATTACGATAATAACAGTAATGACTGCAAGACAAACAAATCCTTTTTAAATTTCCGCTAAAATATAATAAAAAAAACATGGGGGAATTTGTTTTTCTGTTTTTTTTTTTGTTCATTTAATCAATACTTTAAAAGAGTATTTCATTTGAAATCCTATCAAAATAATACAAAATGAAATTTACCCGAAAGGGTTTGACCCGTTATACTTTACTGATTTTTACTCAAAAAGAATCTAAAAAATTTTCTTATTTTGTTTTTCTATTTTTTTGTTTTCTTTTTTTAATGCCAAATTTTGAAAAGAAAATTTTATTACTGAAAGCAACAAATTACCAAGAATATTAATAAATGAATGAAAGAAAAAAGGATATTTTTAGAAAATGATTAGAATCAGGATTCCTGATATGAATCGTAAACCTTTGGAGTAAGTAGAAAAAGAAAATAATTTTTTTTTGTTATACGAAAAAAAAAATCAAATTGCGCTTTAAGACTTAAAATATAAAAAAGAATATTTATAACTTGTTATTGGGTCATGGTATTTATACTGCATTGTGTAAAAATGAGGGTTGTGTAGAAATTATTAGTGTATATAAAAGCAATGTAAAATTTATTGTAAAAACTCAAAATATTTGAAGTTCATTACACTTATGATTTTAAAATTCCTTAAATTTTTTTAAAAATTCGGTAAAATTATTGAAATATTAGATTTATTTGTTAATACACAAACATATACATCTCAGATTACTATTCCGGTGATGCAAACTTCATGACTGGTACCAGGTAAGCGGGTATTGTCAATAAATCAAAAAGTTTTTAATACCATTTACACGGCAAATGTGAACTACAAGAAAAATCTGTAGCCAGTATGATTAGCATAATTATTTACGAGTATTTAAGAATTATTTTACAGAACCATTTAATATTGGGCGTCTCCCAAAAATGCAATATTTTTACCCAGAATATGAAATCTACTTTTTGTTAAACATTTTGATAAATAAATATAATATAATGTAGACTAGCAATTCTACTTGATTCAGCTGTGTACTTTTAATTACAAAACAAAAAAATCACTTACGTTTTGATGTTTCTGTCCTATTCTTTTTTTCAACGGATACTAAAATTTTTGTCTGCACAAATATGTCAAGTTGGTGTCAATTTCGCTTGTTTTTGACATAGTGTTACAAAGTAAATTTAGTTATCAGCTCTCAGGTTAAAAATTTAAATTGTACCTAAATTAAGAACATCAAATTGACAGCAGATTTTTTTTTTTTGGTAGACGGGGATTGATATAAAATTGAGTAATAACATTCTCAAATTTTTTTTTACATTTTTTATCAAAAAAAGCTAGACAAAAACTATTAAATAAATTAATAAAACAGCTTTCAACTAAAAGAGTTGTGAAAAAGACATTCTTTGCCTAACAAGTTTCCTGATGAGCATGACCAGCTGAAAGAACAGAACCAGGAACTATTAATGAAACTGAATGTAATGACAATATCTATAAACCAGGATTTTATTAAGGTGATTCTACAAGTATTCAAAATCATCCAAATAATTAAAGAGTCTAATTTGGCTAAAAAATTAAATCAAATAAATAATTAAAATCAAATAATAAATTAAAAGTACAAAAAAATTCTATACCTTTGATAATGCTTATAATCCATAAATGCTTAAATTAATTATTTTAAGCACATTTACATGTCCGTTTTATTTAATTTATAAAATCATACATAATATCCTTATAATGAAATTATGTTTCATTATGTTTGGTAATTTTCACATGAGAGAATGAAATTATCTATACAAATAACTTTACTTAGCAAGATTATCATATTTGCCTACTACAGTATATGATTACTAGCCTACAGTATGGTTATTTAACTATACTACATCTATCTACATTTAGATTAATGTTAAAAAAATTGCTTATTTGTCGGGGAGGGAAAAATAAAATGGAAATTAAAAACATGTATTTTATAAAACATTAAAATGTTAACACAAGCGTGTAGCTGAAAAATTAAATAATATTCATAGTAAGTCATTTGAAAACAAAAATCAGTTTTGGTGTTTAGTGAGAAAAATTTAATTTAAGGAAAATAAAATGTTAATATGTATATATGTATGTATATCTGCTAAAACCGTAATCACTTAATATTTTGGTTTTTTAAAAATACAATCTTCAAAGATAAATAATTTAAATAGAATTTCATTTCATATTGAAGACCTATTTCAAAATAAAACTATCAGAATATAATTTTTACGATATACTTTATAGTAAAAGGATAATATTATTATTTTGTTATATATTGCAAATGAATTCACAGTCACTGATTTGAATAAAAAGTAATTAAATTAGAATTAATTCATATATTATTATTTATTTCAATTAATTAATGAATTTAAAGTATATTTTAATATTAATTTATTTGACTTTCTTCTGAATTTTTGAACTAGTATATTAGTGCTATAGGTATATTCTGTTAATTTCAATAATTCTTATTCTATTCAAATAATCTTTTAGGTATTAATTGTATTCGGAAAGCTTAATTTGTATTAGAAGGATGAATATTATAACAATAACATATTGAATGTATTTCTTTTAAAGGTACCATAATATCGCACAGGCCATGAAAAGTATAAGAACTTGTCGAAAGGAAAGGATGTTATGATGCATTTTAATTAGAAAACAATACATTTTTCATTTATTTTAATATAGGAAGATTCATTCTAATTGGTCTTTAAAATTTAATTTCATATGGGTTAGTGTTAATTTTGTTAGAATTCATAAGGTAGACATGTAATTTTTAGTTTTGCAACAGTTTGCTTATTTATATTCCTTATAGGTTTTTATTCAACTGCGGACACATGAAACTGGATGACCGCATACAATTAAGTCATCAAACAATTTATAATTTCTAACAAACTCATTGTAATTTTTAAAGTTAATGCAGTAATTTTGGCAATTAGAACAATTAGTTTATAAATTTCATTCTAAATATACAAAAAATAAATTCCGAGTCTACTGATATTCCAGTTTCCGATTCATTTAAGAATACATACAACACCTTTCAAATAGATTTTACATCAATAAAAGTACAATTTGTAATTATTTGAAAATTGCTTTTGGTGAATGCCGCAAATTTAACGAAAATGTATATTTTAACAATATAAATATACAAATTTCATTTTCAAATTGTAAAACAAAACAAGTAAAAACGTTTCAGTCGGTATAAACCGATTGAATTATACCCTGCACCTTTCGTTATTGTGTAGCAATTACTTGAACCTCTAAAATCATTCTATAGAAACTTCACGGACATGTCTGACCTATAATTGGACATCCGACTGCCAAGTTTCATGAATCTGACCTTATAATTTTTCAAAATATTTAAAATTAGTTTTTGGAGTTGTATGGTAAGTACCTGAACCTGCCAAGTAATTCCACCAAAACTTCACAAATATATCTGATCTATAATCGGACACACAACTGCCAAGTTTCATGAATCTAACTTTATTATTTTTCCAAATATTAAGAATAAGCTTTTAGACTTGTATGGGATCTACTCGAACCTGTTAAGCAATTCCACCAAAACTTCAGAAATATATGTGACCTATAACTCAACATACAACTGCCAAGTTTCATGAATCTGACTTTATTATTTTTCCAAATATTTAAAATAAGCTTTTGGAGTTGTATGGCAAGTACCCGAACCTGTCAAGCAATTTACTAAAACTTCACAAATATATCTGATCTATTATCGGACACACAACTGCCAAGTTTCATGAATCTGACTTTATTATTTTTCCAAATATGTAAAATAAGCTTTTGGAGTTTTATGGCAAGTACCTGAACCTGTCAAGCAATTCCATCAAAACTTCACAAATATATCTGATGTATAATCGGACACACAACTGCCAAGTTTCATTAATCTGACTTTATTATTTTTCCAAATATTAAGAATAAGCTTTTAGACTTGCATGGGAGCTACTCGAACCTGTCAAGCAATCGCACCAAAACTTTAGAAATATGTCGGACCTATAATTGGACACACGACTGCCAATTCTCATGAATTTGACTTTATTATTTTTCCAAATATTTAAAATAAGCTTTTAGACTTGTATGGGAGCTACTCGAACCTGTCGCGTAATTCCACCAAAACTTCAGAAATATATTTGAGCCATAATTGGACACATGATTGCCAAGTTTCATGAATCTGACTTTATTATTTTTCCAAATATTTAAAATTAGCTTCTGGAGTTGTATGACAGGTACCCGAACCTGTCAAGCGATTCCTCTAAAACTTCAGAAATATATTTGACCTATAATTGGACACAAGACTGCCAAGTTTCATGAATCTGACTTTATTATTTTGCCGAATATAAAAAATTTGCTGTTGAAGTTGTATGGCAGCCACCCGAACCGGTGCAGCTATCCCATTATAATTTTTAGAGCATATGTAGAATATAATTGGACACATGTATACAAAATTTTATATTTATACCTTTATTAATTTTTGAAATATTTAAAATAAACTCTTTGAGTTGTATGGCAGCTACCCGAACCCGTTGTCGGAATTAGTCCAATAACAATAGGGCTCGTCCTTGGCACAAAAGAAAAAACTTGTGAAAGTTTGGTGTCGATTGCATTATTCGTTTTTGAGTTATCGTGCGATCGGACGGACGGACGGACGGACGGACGGACGGACGGACAGACGGACAGACAGACGGACATGTCTAAATCGACTCAGAATTTTACGCTGAGCAAGAATATATATATATGTCCATACCGCAGATGACTCCTTCAAGTAGTTACAAACTCCATACCAAAGTTAATATACCCTTCACGAAGTGCAGGGTATAAAAAGAGAATTTTATAAAAAAAAATTACTAACAACAACAACAAAACAAAAAAAAAAGGAATTTATAAATAAGGACAAACTCATTAAAATTTCTTTTGAAAGTTTTCTTCATTAAAAAAACGAGTGAACTCTTTAAACTAATATTCCTTTAAAATATTTTAGCACATTCATACAAACACAAATGCGAACATTCACTTGTAATAATAATAATGTGTTATACGTATGTATATAAATTATTTAGAATTTACAGTTATATTACATTTCATTTAATATTATATATATACAGATATAACATGTTCTCATACGTACATAAATAACTGAACAATATTATTATACTACATTGTATTTTGTATACCATTATTAAAAAGTCCGGAAATAGCTAGGACGAATAGTGCGTGACTGGGATATTTTCCATTGTCCTTTTCTTATTTGTTTAATTTTTTGTCTTTTTTTTGGGTTTTGTATATTCTTTGTGTATAAATTCTTTGTATTTTATTTATAAAGAAAATTTTATATACATATAGTATTTTGAATGTACATTTTACATATGATACATGCATGTGTTGAATTCTAAGATAAGAATTTAAATTAGAAATAAAATCTGTATAGTAGATCAAATCCATTGTTAGCAATATAGCACATTTCTAATTTTTTAAGAGTGTAAAAAGTTTATACTATACAGCACAAGATTTGATTTACTAGCAGAGACCAAAAAAAGAGCTAAATTAATGTTTATGATTAAATTGTTGCTACAGTATTGCTGTTATGGAAGTTGAAACATAATGGCTTAGATTTGGAGAGAACTACTCCTACTGAAACAAGAAATATTATTTATTTTTCTACTGAAATAAAATATTTTATTGATAAATTATTAAAATTAACTTTTAAAATTTGAAACTAATTCGATTTACTCCATAACGGAAAACATGATTTGAAACCTATTCGATCCAACAATTTCTGTTTTAATAGAATTTAGTTTTCGTGAACAAACGAGTGAATTTCAAAAATGATGACATTTATTAGCATAATTTTTCCAATTTGTTTTAAAAATATGCTAAAAACAAACAAAAATAAAAAGAAAAAGAAAATAACAATTTCACTATATTGTTAAATTTTTGAAACTTTCATTTTAATGGCTATCTATGTTTATCACAAACACCTTTTGTTTCTCAAAAAAATACTCAACCACATTATTCTATCGTACCTGTGTTTTACATGCATATATCAATTCACATATGCGTATCAATTCACATATCTATTAATGTACTTGAAGACTTCAATATTTGTGTATACATATTTGTACTTAAGTCTTATAAAATGCATATTAAAGTTTAGGGTAGGAATATTTCCGAATGGGGGTATGTTTCTTTATTTAAGGAAAAGTTTATTACTTTGTTCATATAATTATATATTAAGTGGAATCGGTTTTCAAAATGTTATACAAATATATTATAATGAACATATATGTATGTAAGTATGATATATGAATGTATTTATAATATGAATATATATAATATGAATGTATGTAGATCAAATATTGTTCAAAAGATAACTTTATTACATAATAATGTGTGCATTGGAGAAGAAAATTTAGGTTTGCATAATATTTATGTATTGTGAATTTTCTTTTTCTTTTAACTGCAAAGCAACAACTCTTGCACTTAATATTGTATTTGTGTTATACATATAAATTCATGTCAAAGATATTTTGCATAATGGATAAAACATTGTATTACGCACATATGAAAATAAATAATACAAACTTATGCTTATAACTTGCAACTTAATGTACAAACACACTTCTTGTGCACACATAATGTAGTTGGAGTTGACAGCAATTGTAAGCAATTCATATTAAGTTGTTTTCCATATAATATTATATATGTTTATATAATTGTTCTATATACAGTACCAGATTTTCTTATAATGGCTAAACATTATTGGTATACCTACCGAATTTTTGTAGTGAATAATTCGTTTACAAAACTATTGAAAAAAAAATAAATATTGCAATAACCATTGATGAAAAATTAGAGGGCTCATTCATTTAATTTTTTGCTTACTGTGCAAGCTAAAGAAGTAGCTTTTGCTCTTTTTATCAAATTTCTTCTGCAACGCTTTTCTCTAAAATTTTATATTTATACTCAATATCGTGTTCAAAATTTGAAAATATCGTCTAAGTCTTAGCCATCTTACAGAATTAATGAATTTTGTCCATTTAATAACAATATTTTTGAATTTTGAACCATATTTTATTTCAATTTGCCGAAAATAAAATTTTACTGAAAATCTTCCTGAAGATTTTTTCAAAACAGTAAAAAAAATTTCTAATTTTCTAAAGAGAATTTAACAACGAATCTCAGTGAGTACCAAAATTTTCAATTTAAAATAGCGCCGCTTAAAAAAAAGTATTTCTACTATGTAATCACAAAAGTTGTCTTCTATATACATATATTACAAACCACATACACTATGGTTTCAGAATGTTTAAATTGTGTACAACAATACAATATAAGAATAGTAATAATGCACACACAATAATTAAGCAGAAGCATACGCTATAAAATGATTACTATTCAAACCACCACAGTAAATTTTTTAGTTTTTAAAAATTTGAAAGGATTTCGTTAAACATCAACCGCATACACCTGATTTCTTATGCAGTTTGGGAACGAATTTTGATCTTACAATATTAAATTTATTTTGGATTTATCGTCATGATTTGCCACTGTTAACACATTTATACGTATTTTAACACAGGATTCCTTAATATTTTATTTATCGTTTTCTCTCTCACAGAAAAAATGGATTTTTATTTAAAAATAAAAGAAAACCTTGACTGTTCTTTTAACTTTAGTTGGATTTTTCTCTTTAATTTTTTATTAATATTATATCTGAATTTTCCCCATTTTTTCTTTTGTTCCTTTTTATGTTTATTTGTCCTAAATTTTATGTATTTTGAAGGATTCTTTTTGGTTTTGTTTATTCAGCAAAGTAATTACATTTTCCTTTCGCTTTTATTATACTAAGCTGTTAGTGCAATGCATTTTATACACTTTAGAATGCATTTTGAAATTCAAATAAATTCTTTCATATTTATGGAAGAAAAATATTTAAAAATAAAATCACTGCTTTTCCAATTCATTATTCAATTACAAAGCATTATATGACTCACTAGCTATGGCTTATGTATTAATAATATTGAATATTGCAAGAGCTACAACATATCAACTTTGAATAATTATTCATGTTTATAAAATAATTTGTAAAATTTTATTATTAAAGCACTCTTAAAAGCAGTACCTTTTTATTATGCGTTTCTTAGAATTTGAAACGAAGTTCAAACATTGAAACAAAATAAAATTTTTTTATATTGTATAAATTTATTAAAAGAGCTTTTAATTCATATTAGTAATTAAATGTATTTATTAAAACAAAATTTAGTTTTTTTTTTATTTTCCTTCGATTAAATGTGTTAGGATTTGCTTTTCCGCAAAATAAAAATTTTATTCAAGTTAATTGAATATTACTTCCTTTTATAAAACTCTTGGAATATTTCATTTCATCTTGTGCCTCTAATAAAGTTTTTCCTTTAGTTTCTGGCAATTTAAAATAAAATACTGTTCCAATTATAATTTGTATTGAACCTGTTATGAAAATATATATTAACAAGTGCTCATACGAGACAGTGTCCGAAATGATGATATAAATTAAATATTCAATTACAATAATAATTGCATTAATATTAGATTTTCTTGAAAAATCAAATACTTCTGACATGTATGTGTAAGTAACACTACTAGCACCTAATCCAATAAATATATTGTAAATAACGACAAATATAAGAGATATATATATTTCATTATAAGGTGAAAATAAAAGTGTTAATTCGCCCACAATCAAAAATATTCCACTTCCAATTAAAGATGTTGTAAAAAGTTTTTTTCGACCAAAACTTTCTATAGAAAATATTGGTATCATATTTCCAACAAATCTAATAAAAAACATTGTTATAATAATTATTGGTGCTGGACCAATATAACTTAAACGTATAAAATATAAACTATCAATTGCGACTGATGTTCCTAAAGCATAAGCAAATCGGCAAAAAAATATTTTTATAAGTGGACCAAAATCTTCATTCTTAATAATATTATTTGTTTTATTGGTTACAATAATTTTCATAGTTTCTAATTCATTTTGAATTTCTGGTTCAGTAGATTGTGGTCCATTCTTTAATTTGATCATATTTTCAATCGCAAGTTGTTCTTTATTTGTTTCTAATAGAAATATTGGTGATTCGTATCCAACACAATTATTAAGCATTAAAGCTAATAATCCACAAAATATTCCATTAATTCCAAATACTACATACATATTCCTATTAAAAGAATTGTAGTATGGTGGAGAACCAAGAAAAATTATTGTTAGACCCATAGGTAATACATTATTAAAAACCATTACCGTAGCTACGCCAAAAAGTAATCCACAATCAATAGTGGATTGTATATTACTAATAATAAATCCACGTAAATTGTTAGCGCATATCTCTCCACAATGTATAATGTAAGTTAAAAGTGTAAGACTAAAAGAAACACCAAGAAAAAACGATCCAGCACATATAGTGTAATAAGGGATTATGTTTCCCAAACAGAATAGTAATCCACTTATTGTTAGAAATCCTGCAGATATAGCCTAAAATAATATCAATTTATTTTTATTAAAAACAAACACCTAAACTGCAATATTAAAATATATATTAATTTGCTTTCTCATATTCAAATTATTAATTTAAATGTAATATTTTTAAGGAGAAATAAGATACCTGTTACACATCAAATATTATTTTAAATTAAATCATAGATTTAGTCTTATGCGTAACTGGCACCCAAAAGGAAAAAATGTCGCTTCTTGCTCTTTCCTTAAAATTCATGCTTTATAATCAGAATATAAGTAAGAGCATAACAATATACAATAAAATCACTTTTTTCAATATCATACTTACATAAATCGTACGTTTTGTAACAACGTTTATAAATTTTGATTGAAAAATAGCACAAAAAATTACTCCTGAATAAAATAAAGTTTGAAAAATATGGGCTTCTGATTGAAAAATAGTAAACGTCACTATTGAGGGTAAAATAAACTGACATCCAAATATAATTATAATAGCTGTAATAAATTAAGTTAAAAAAAATATTTACTTATGATATTCAAATAAAATGAATGAAAATATGATTTAACAACTAATTTTTGCATAAATTTTTACTTAAAATATTTCAGTCCTACTTTAGTTATAAAAAAATATCCTTACAATTGAAATGTACATATTTGATATTAGGACTTCTTTTTTAAGTAAGTTCATGTTAAAATATTTACCTGGTAAAAAAGTTAAATATTGACGCCTGTATTTTATGATACGTTTTAATAAACCCATATTGACGGGCCCAGAATCAATGTTTGTTTTTTCCATATTTAAAAACTTAAACAGCTTAGGGAACAGCTCTAATAATAAAATAATTTTTGCAGCTCTAATATATTGTTGTTCCTAGTGTCATTGAGAATATATGTGAGACTATTTTTCTTCTTGTTAAAATAAAATCAAAAATTAAATCAAAATTTAACAAGCTTACGAAATATTTTTGAAAGTATAATTTAAATTTTGTTTTGTACAATAATTAATTACGTATGTGAAAATTATTTTCATATATGAAAATTCTGCGGTTTATGGCACAAAATTTTTTATTTGTTTTTTTTTTTTCATATAAATTGGAAAAACATTTTAACTTATGAACGTGATTGAAATTTAAAATAATTTTTTAAATTTTTAGAACACTTAACTAAAATTTTGGAACAATTTTATTAAACTAAAAATATTAAATTTAAAAAATTTATTTGAAATATTTTTCAAATCAAATATGTGTACATCATGCTCAATTTACTAAAATGCTATAATTTTATACAAGTAAAAAAGGTAAAACCTCTTAATGAATATGAAGTATGACACTAACATCAGTCATAACAATAAATACAAATTTTTAATTTTCATTTATGGTTAAAATAATTTTAATATAAGTACTTAATTTTATTTATACATATATGTACATACAATTATCATACAAAATCTAATATTTAAATTTTATTCAAAAAAATTTTTCTCCTTCATTTTTTCTTCCGCTTCTAATAATGTTGTTCTTTTTGTCTCTGGTAAACAAAAATATGATAAAATACCCATAATAAGTTGTATTATTCCAGTTATATAAATGAAAATTATTATATAAATTTCAGAAAAAGTTGTTATAATAATAAATTGTACAATATACTCGATTATTAAAATTAATGCATTAATAAAAATTTTTCTTGAATAATTGAAAACTTCTGACATATATGTATAAGTAACGGTACTGGAACCCAATCCAAGAAATATATTAAATATGAAAGCAAAAATTCTAGAATATTTATAATTATCTAAATCAAAAAATATATCAAAAGTTTGCGTTATAATCAAAAATAAACCACTTCCAATAAATGATAATAGAATAATTTTTTGACGTCCAATTGTTTCAATAAAAAATATTGGTATAAAATTCGAAACGAATCTTATAAAAAATGTTATTATTAATAGAAAACTTTGTTTATAATAAATTAAATTTGCTAAAAATCCAATAATTGGTATTGATGTTCCTAATTGATATGCAAGACGACAAAGAAAAATTTTCAAAATTGATTCCATATCACCCAATTTCAACAATACATTAGATTTATCTTTTAAAATATATTTAATTGTATCCAATTCATTTTGAACATTTGGATTCGTATTATACGGTTCTTTTCTTAATTTAAACAAAATTTTTAAAGCATTTTCTTCATTCTCATTTTCCAATATGTAAAATGGTGATTCATAAACTAGAAAAAAAATTAATATCATTGCAATGATTCCATCAGCCACATTAAAAATCCAAATCCATAACAAATCATAATTTAATTTTAAATCTTCTCCGCGTATAACAAATGGTGTTGCAAGATGTGATACACTGTGAACTAATCCAGCATCAATACTACATTGTAAAAATCCAATAATAGAACCACGTAAAAATTTTGATGAAATTTCACCACAATGAATAATATATGTTAATAATGATACGCCAAATGATAATCCAGAAAAAAATGATGATGATTTAATAAGATCTTCGTTATCTAGATAATCATATGCACATAATAAAAGACCACTAGCAATTAAGAAAAAACTTGACATTACCTATAAATGAAATTTAAAAATTGAATGTAATTAAATTATTTTTAGGTTTAAATTCGAAGTTATTGCAATTTTATAATGTGACCGATTAAATAAAATTATTAATTTTTATTTAATTAACAATAACACCCTCAATAAACAATGATAAT
The DNA here is from genome assembly GCF_029603195.1 of Condylostylus longicornis. Taxonomy (NCBI): domain Eukaryota; kingdom Metazoa; phylum Arthropoda; class Insecta; order Diptera; family Dolichopodidae; genus Condylostylus; species Condylostylus longicornis. The sequence goes on along the minus strand of NW_026578068.1, from coordinate 1,380,598 downwards.
TCTACAGACTAGAGGGATTTATCGAGAAATACTGTTATAGACCATCAAAATTCAGTACATTTAATTTGTTGGGAATTTTAAATCATACGACTTCCTAATTTTAAATTACAAAATTCCGACTTAATCATGATTTTAGCAATATATTTTTTTTTAATTTTTCCAGCATAATTCATTTTTAGCATTATTAAATTATAAATTAAATGAAATTTAATAATAAAATTGATTAATCAAATTAAGCAAATTTAATAAATTAATTCACTGAACTTCAAATTTTAATGAATCGTCTTATCATTTATTCGAAATTGAAATTATGCAAATTCATTTGGAATTTACAACCCGCTCTGACTTATACCAATGGTAACTACAATATTATAATAAATGATTAATATAAATCTTAAATAAATTATTTATAATTATATTTATGTCGTATATATACTTACATAATGAACATATTTACGTAATATGCTGAGAAGTTTTATCTCCGCAAGTAAGCCTAACACAATACCACCAAAGTATAATGATTGAGATTCATAATGAAGTTTAGTACCATATGATTGAGCACTGGTAATACCTAATACAAGTTGGCTGCCCATAATGATTAATATTGCTGTTAAAAAAAAGGAATATAATCATTTAAAGAGTATATTGTAAAGAAATAACAACGGAACTACATATGGTGTATGTAAATATCACTTTTAACTCTTATATTCTCAGTAATCATATTTTAAAATTGATTGATTTCATTGATTTTTGAAATTACAATTTTTACTGCCTTTTATTAAAAACTTTATCAAATTTATACGTCTAGAAAACGTATAACAGCAAAACCAGTTAAATTCAAGTGAAAATACATATAAAATATATATATAGGTAACCTGCATAGGTATAGGAATATAACTTAGAATCACTTCTGTTTAAGCAACAAATTAATAACTGAAGTTCCAAGACGTTTAGAGCTCCAAGATGTGAAATATTTCTTTTAAATTATTTGGAGTAAAAAACATGAAAATTTTTTGTTTTGGGCAGGTTATTTGTTTTTTATTTAAAAAGAAATTTAAATGCAAATTTTACTGTACCCACTTAGTTACCTGGCAAGAAAATTGCATATTGTTTCCCATAAACTTTGATACATCGGCAAATAAAATTGACAAACGATGTAAATTTTTTCAATACTCTGAGAATAAAATTAATTATTCTTCTCAAAATATTTAAAATTTCTTGCAATATATATGTTATAAAAGATTTTAATTTAACAAACGGATACAAAATTGAATCTGTTATATTGTCCATTTTTGAATAAATCTGAATAATATTTTAAAAGTTACTTATTGGAAATTCACAATTTAACTATTTTTCTCTACAATTTTAATGTCATATAAAAAGTTTTGAATTTAAAACAGGAAGTAAACATTAAAATTTAATAGGTTTGCTGACCAGTAACGTATTGAAAAATAATTCTATATCGTACTTTAATTTAATATTAAAATAATATAATAATCATACAGTGATACATACCTACTATTCATGAAGTGCCCTTTATGATCAAATCCCTCACATTATAATGATTACATCGTGCATGTGCATTGCTATTAAATAACACACTTCGGTTTACAGTTTAGATTTTTATTGTGCTACCTAAATAAAAGCTATCAGCTAGCTACATTTGCGCATTATCTTAAAAACTTGTTCAAACTTTAATTTAGAATTTTTTTTGGTAAGTCGTTGAACAACATCTTAACCTCGTTTAATTCATTTTAATGAAAATTTTCGCTTACATATTTTAGATTTTGTAGTTCTAATTTATATCACAAATTTGGTGGCAACTTATAAGCGAATGTCTAAAATTTATTAGTTGATTTAAACAAATGCATTACAATTAAAAACACAAGGAATTTAATTTGTTATTTAAAGAGCAATTTTTCGGAGAATATGAGGCTGCTGTTCCCAATTCGACTCTGACTCAAAAATTTGTATTTTCATTAATGTACATATGTACATATGTATGTACGTATATTAATACTCAGCATTTTCATTGTATACATTTTAATAATTTTAGCTTATAATTTATTTTTGTATATTATGAGTAAAAATAAAAATTCGAAATTCATTGTTTTTTACATACCAATTACAAAATGTGGTTAACGAATTTCATACTTTTGTTAATAAATTATGTGGGTTGATTTATAAAAATTTATGATTAAATTAAATTTTATATTTAAAAGAGAAAATCGTTGATTATACTAAATTTTGAATGAAAATGATTTTTAATTGAGTTTTTAATAAATACAATGCAATGTAGCTGTCAACTTTGAACTCTCTATTTCTAGACGTAATCTAAATCAATGGCTCTCAACCTTTTTCAGTTTGCGACACGTAAAAGTAATTTAAAAACAAAATAGCATACTTTTCATAAAATAGTTTTCATTAATTCTTTTACTTTGGTTTTATGTTTACAATGTTTACAAGAAAAATAAGCAGAATTGTCAATTCAAACCGTAAGTTATGTATTTAAGGTGAAAACAGAACAAAGCCATAATGGAAGTAATTGTCAATATCATATGTTTTGACATTCGTATATGATTTTAACGTTTGACAGCTTATTAGAAAACAGAAGAAAAAATCGAAAGCAAGTAGTTAATGACTGAAAAATTAAAATAAGCTAAATTTAGGTTCGCCGAAATTTTTACATAAACATATTAACATAATATTATCGATTTTTAAGCGCGTCTAGGACAATTATAAATGTATTAACTTTCAAAAAATAATTGTGACTTAATTAATTTTTTGTAGCACTTGACAAAAATAAAAACGAGGAAGATATTTCATTAACAAAGCCATACTTAGATAGTAGGAAATCTTCAAAGTCAAATTTTTTTATTAAAAAAAAGTTAATAAGAAAATACACATGCAATATCGGACCGGACCTAGACTCAGAGAGATTTTACATCTTACAACATACATTTAAGATCAAACTATGATATAACTTGCTGTATAGGGAGAGTAATATTTGATTCTTTTTTGTAACAAAATATACAAAAGCAAAGAATAAACACAAAATGCATAAATTAAGGTAGGTATGTATGTACATTTATTTTTGAATGCAGTCTATATGCTATAAGAGTATACGTACGTAAACACTTGCCAGCGACATTTACTTTAGTATAATTTTTCAGGATATACATACTGTTAAGTATCGTGCAATCTATGTATTTATTTTCACATTGTAATATTAACGATAATTTATGCGAATATTTTTTACAAAATCTTCATTTTCTAATAATACTTTCGGCTTCCATTAAAGTTTTTCCTTTTGTTTCTAGCATTAAAACAATTGATAAACCACCAACCAACAACTGCATAACAGCTGTAAAGGCAATCATACCAATAACTAATGTAGATCTTTCTAAAGAAATGTTATTTATTGACAGGTGGGCCACATATTCCATTGCAATAATTAATGCATTAATATAAGTTTTTTTGGAATACTCAAAAACTTCTGACATGTATGCATAACCAGCACTACTTGAACCTATACCTAGGAAAACGTTGTATATGAATGCCATAACGGTAACAAAATATATTTCAATTTTTGGTACGTATGTGCCAAAGAGGAATATTGAACATATTGTTAAAATTAGAAATATTCCAGAACCAATAAGTGATGATACCAGAATTATTTTTCGTCCTACTTGATCAATCTTTAAAATTGGTACAATATTAGCGATAAATTTTCCAAAAAACATTGCCAATGTTATAAATTTTTGATTGAAATCAAATATCGCCAAAAATATAGCTGATATAAATATTGAAGTTGATAAAGAATAAGCTAAACGACAGAAAAAAATTTTTAATATAGGCTTCACATCTTCTCTCTTCATCATTGAACTCGATTTATTGCCCAAAATTAATCTTATATTTTCGATTTCAGTGCGAACATCGTAACATGCTTCATTTAGTTCTTTTTTTAATAACGTTATATTTTCGATTGCTTTACTTTCTTTACCCATTTCAAATAAGTAAATTGGAGATTCATAGACCAAAAAGTGAGCTGCAAAAATTGCCAAAACTCCAAAAACTATTTGCAGTGATCCAATTATTTCAAATGATTTGTCTGTTAAAAATATATTTTGATTAGTAATTAATATTAACATTCCCAAAAATACTCCAAAATCAATAGAACACTGTATATAACTGGCAATTGATCCACGAAGATATTTTTGTGATACATCACCGCAATGCGTAACATAAGTCAAAACGGAAATACCAAATATTAAACCAGAAAAAAACGATGCCGCACATATCAAATCCACATTTAATCTATTGAACTGTTGATCATACGAGATAAATAATGATCCATTGATTATTAGAAGTACTGCAGCTATATTCTGAAATAAATTCAAAGTATTACGTGATATGGAAAATCAAACTATGTACATATCTCAACTATAAGTACGAAGTTGAAATATGTATGTATGTATTATTTGTTACATATGCAATTAGTTTATACTCACATAAAAAATTCTTTTCTCAAGTATCCTTAATAATATTGATAATATTATGACACTAACAATAATTGCCGCACAAAAAAGTGACTGAAATCTAGTCAAAAATTCACCATATAAAGATAAAATTAGAATTGTTGCAATTGACATCCCACATCCGGTCAGTGATAGGATAGCTGTTAATATGAAAGTATAAAACATTCGAAAAAATATTAGGTTGTTATTACAATTTACAATAATCTTTATTACATAAGGTGCACTAAACTTCTAATAGAAATGGCGTGCACTTTTAGTATATAGGAAATTATTTCTGTTCAAATTAGTGTGCCGAATGTAGAATTACTTGAACCACAAAATTAGTGCAGCACTAAGTGTTCATACCAATTAACTAATTAAAATTAGTTCTCATACCAATTTCCCAATGTTGTTGATAAGTTAAAATGTTTATAAATAAAATTGAATGACAACTCTTCTTTTAGAATATTAATGCACTGCAGTTCTCGCAGTTCTATACTCGTACTACTACCACGATACATTATTGTGTTTATGAAAATCCCTAACATACTTATAATTCATTTTTTTAATTTGATAGTTATCTATTCGTATTTCGTACGTACTTACCGGAAAGAAATGTCAATGACTGTCTTATATATTTTCCACTAAACTGCAGAGAACTGATATTAGGTATATTTATTGTCTCTTGACTTGCATTTTCATCCATTATTGTTTTGGTAAATTTAATTTTAAAACTTTGCAAAGGAGAATTTTGCGATAATATGAGCTGTTTTATTTAATTTAAAATCAATTGATTACTGACGAAACATTTAGGTGTAAGAAAAAATTATTTAGCAGTTAGTTAAAATATTTGAGGTAAACAAAGAAAGAAAATATTATAAGAACCAATATAGTGCTTTTCCAGCAAATCAAAATAATCGACACAATTATTATAACAAAGGATGATTTTCTGATAATTGAATAAAGTAAAATATTGTTAAACATTCAACTATACGAACTTAATATTTTAATTTTTGATAAAATTTTACCATATTACCATTAGGAAGGACAAAATTAGGATTCAATATCATTTTAAGACAGAAAAAATCATATAAAAACCTACTCGCTTATATTATATTTAAAAGACCAATATTAAACTGGATCATTTTTTACCAAACTGTTTCAATTTGGAGATAGTCAGATTTATAAATGAATAAAAAATGCACCAGACTATTATGCTTTTTGGTAAAAGAAACTTTATTACGGTGGTTGTGTCTTATTTAAATTTTTTAATATTAATAAGAAGACATAAATTTTGTATTGTTGGTTATTCAAACAAACTAATTTATATTTTAACCACATTTCGATAATAAAAACAAACATCTACATACAGTATCTACATATATATAATTTATTACAAAACGTAAAAATAATAGCCCTTTTCATAAACGCAGTGTATGACGATATATAACAAAAATTTCGCTATATTTGAGTTCAAAAACACGGCTAATTTTTCACGCAAAAATATCGAAATTAGTATGAGCAACGCAGTTAAATCATATGAACTATTTTAATACATTAATCAACTGTTGTTTATAGAGTAATTAAAAATATACTACATATTAATAATGTAATGTTTTTTGCAGTATTGCTTTTATGAAAATCTCTACAATAAGTTTAAACATGCAAAAAATATACTTTACATGGGAAACCACAAAATAATACTTTGCATTTGTGGATTTGCAATTCAGTTGAAGCTTTTACGACTTCACTTCTGACAATCTATGTGTAAACAAATACTATTTGAAACCTATATTTGAAAATATGTCTTAATAATGTCATTATTCTAGTAGAATAAAAATTTTTCGTGCATCTCCCCTATCCGTTAAGTTACAGTTCCTTAAATTCATGAAAATTAGCACATTTCTTTTAACCTTCAGCCCATTATCTGTCGATCAAAAATATTTTGTGGTTTATTGTTATAATATGATTTTTAACTTTGTTCATTATTAACCACTATTTCTGCATATGAATACAATTGTACATATTTACAAGTATGTTTACATTGCTTAAAACTAACTAAACGCGGTATAATATTGTAAACAAATATGTCGAAATATATAAATTAACAACGACTTTTTGATTTTCTATTAACGCTGTAATTTTTCTGATCCACAGTAACTCATATTTATAGATTAATCTTATCATTAATATTTTATTAATATACCTAATAATAAATATTTTCTTTTATTGCAACAAAACTTTTCAAAATTTGTTTGCCCTCTCAAGTCTCAGCTTGCCAAAGTTTGCCAAAATTCAATTTTCGACAAGAAATAAGGGGTCGCCCTTTATGGTCTTCTTACCCAAAATTATTCTCTTGTGCGTTAAAAATAAAAGACATATCATGGTTAAATTTTTTGAGAATTTTTTGGATTTCTCCCAAATTTATGCAACATTATAAGTATATCATTAACATTGTGAAATAAATTATTGAAAAAGATATGTACATATAAAGATTGAATTATTTCAATAAATTTTTGCTATAACTTCGACATAAAATTACATATATGTATATAAAAAATGAAAAATGTTGGACTCAAAAGATCTGCATATAAGCGATTTAAGAGTTTTTAAACTAAATTTCTAAATTAAATCTTTAGAAAAAATTTGAGACAGTTGCAACTTAATTTTGATTTAAAAACATATTAATTTAAGATTTTCAAAAATTTTACTCTTACAACACAAGCCATGAATTTTCACAGTCGTTTTGACACGTGAACATATTCTGTGATTTATATAGTTGCATGTAATAGTTCAATTTAAAAAATAGATTAATAACAAACAAAAGCTCTGAATTAATTGGTGTTTCACGTGCACTCAAATTAATTTATTTTCGAAACGAAAAGGGTGCTAAAAAAATTGTGTAATATTTTTTATATAGTTATTTAAATGAAACTTTAGTTCGTTTCTAATCTTGGCGAACTTTAATATAAAAATCGAGAATAATAAAATTTAATTTTTGGAAATATTTCTCCAAAATTTTAAAATAAAACATAATAGCAAATTTTTCGTTTTGTAATTTTCTTTTTATCTTAGTAAATAATTGTCTAAATAAAATTTATCTTTGTGGAAGATTTTGAATTTCTAGTAAAGTTTTCCCCTTGGTATCTGGTAATAAAAGCATTGCTATTCCTCCAATAATACATTGTAGAGGACCGATGCCAATTATTATTACAAAAGATAACAAGGTTATTCCAAATCCCAAATTTACAAAAATATTTAACAAAATTAGGGGTATATATTCTAATATTATAATTAAAGTATTAACATGATTCTTTCTGTAATAATTCCAATATTCTGACATATAAGTATAACCAACAGAACTGGAACCGCAACCGAGAAATATGTTATATATGAAGAAAGGTACCATAATTGAGTACATATAAATGCTGTTATAATAGTAGTTTTCTGCAAATATTTGTATTAGGATGCTCATGATTAAAAACAATGCGCTGCCAGTTATTGATATTTTTAGAATAGTTTTCCGTCCTTTTAAATCAATTGCATATATTGGTAAAAAATTAGCTATAAATTTTCCAAAAAACATTAATATTATTTTATATTCAAGATTATAATCTAAAAATAACAAAATTATTGATGTTATTGTAACGGATGTTGCTAATGAATATGAATATCGACATAACAAAATTTTAAATGCTGGTTTCATATCTCTACATTTTAAAATTGAATTCGATTTGTTTTCCAAAATTGTTCTCATATCTGCCATTTCACTTTCAATTTCCGGATTTGTCGGATCTGTTTCTTTCCTTAGTTTGAGAAGAGCATCAGTTGCTTTTTTTTCATGATAGTTTTCCAACAAGACCAATGGTGATTCACAAACTAATAGGTAAGCAGTAATTAATGCGTAAAAACCTATAATAATTGTGGACGCTCCAATTATTAAGTATATGTTTCTTGATAAATTTACATAATCGTTGTTAATAATAACAATGATTGAAATTCCAATTAACAATCCTAAATCAATAGCGAATTGTATGAAGCTACAAATTGATCCGCGCAGATATTTAATTGATATTTCGCCACAATGTGTGACATAAGTTAAAATAGTAATTCCAAATGTGAAACCAGTGAAAAACAGTGCTCCGTGTATTGTTTTTTCAGGAATAGCATATGGACTGGACGGAACCTCTTCAAATTGGATTATAACTGTTCCAGTTAAAATTGTTAATACGCTGGTAGAAACCTGAAATAAATTTCGACATTTATTTAATAGATACATTGAAATCAGAAATATATTGAGATTTAGTTAAATTTTTATTTCATGATTGGTAAAAGATAATAGTAATTTTATGTGCTATTGAAAAGTAATGTTTTATAACGACTACTCATCAATTTATCAAAATATTTTGCTAATAAATGGTTGTTATTATAGCATGATATAGAATTTGCTGAGATTGGTGAGATCATATATGTCAACAATTAATCAAGTAAATATCTGTTTAGTTGAAATATCTAATTAAAAAGATTTAGTTAAATTTTTATTTCATGATTGGTAAAAGATAATAGTAATTTTATGTGCTATTGAAAAGTAATGTTTTATAACGACTACTCATCAATTTATCAAAATATTTTGCTAATAAATGGTTGTTATTATAGCATGATATAGAATTTGCTGAGATTGGTGAGATCATATATGTCAACAATTAATCAAGTAAATATCTGTTTAGTTGAAATATCTAATGTTAATTTGATTGTTTTTTAAAAATGATTAAAATATAATATTTTAATTTTCCAATTTTTGTTATTTACTCGTTATCATATCAAACAACTTTCAGCACACAAACTAAAAATGACAAAAGAACGACTACAATATTCGACTGCTATAATGTATATGAATGCTTTATTTTATATCAATAAATTATAAATTAAAAAACATTAAAAAAACTTGTATGCACTTACATAAAAAATTCTTTTTGGAAATATTGGTAACAACACCGAAGTCAAAATAACACCAACAATTACTCCACCGTAAAAATGATATAGAATTTCAGTTGACAGTTTACTAGTAATTGATGAATAATATAGAAATGACATTGACATTCCACATCCTATGAGAGAAAATATTCCTGGAAAGATTATATAATTTCAATATTAATAGATTTATAAAATTTAATAAATAAAAGCGTTTCAGCCGATCTTAAACCGACTGAATTACACTGAAGTTTGCTACTGTTTACTTTACATTTTTTACATTTCATTTATCATTCGATTGGATGAAGTGAAGGATTGGCGAACATGTCTAAATCAACATAGAATTTTACATTGAAATGGAACATATATTTATGTATATATTTATGTATTAAGAATAGAGAAAACGACTCGATCAAGTACAAGCTGCATAACAAAGTTATGTTTGTTACAAACTCCATACTTAAGTTGAAGAATTAAGAAATAATGTTAAATCAGTTCAAACATGTTTTTTATTCAATAGCTTCTGTTTGAAACGTTAAGTTTTTTTTATTTTGTTTACAATAATAATAATTTGAAGAAATTAAAATTTTTAGTTTAGGTTTATTCTACCTGATGTAAAATTTGTTAACTGCCTTATATGCTTTTTTCTGTATCCCCAAGAATTTATAGCTGGTTCACATTTGCTCTCTGCATGTTGAGCTTCATACATTTTTTAAAAATTCGATCAATGATATTTGTTATATTCTTGCTGTTTGTTTTTAAAAAAATATACGTAGAATTTGTTAAGACTTTACACAAAAGCGTTTGATACAGAACTGGCTTTTGAAAAGCTTTTTAATTCGTTTAAAAATAAAAACTTTTACTTTTTAAAAACAAGAGAAAAAAAGAGAGAGAGAGTTATGTTCATGATCATGAAATAATTAAAAGACATTTTTTTTGCGTTTATTGTGAGTGTAATATCGAAACATTGTGTGATTTCGTACTCATTCTTATTCTTGTCAGTTATTGTTTTAATATTTTATTTCATATAGCAATAAATAGCGAGAAAGATTTACTTATCTCAAAAATTTCATTCTCTTGTCTCTATAATACACGTATCGTTATAACTTTTTCCTAGAAAAATTGAAAAAATGCTTATAATTACACTCTGTCAGTTCGTGTGTCTGATTACAAAACTTCTGCACCTTATAAAAATAGATTTTTAGTGGAAAATTAAATATGAATAAATCTTTGCTGGAAATTTATTTGTGTAGAAGAAAATGTTTACCTACTTCTCCCACTTCTAAAAGTTATAGCCCCACAAAGTCCTAAAAGAGGCATTTTTTTAACTATTTTTTCTAACAAAACCACAAACAATTTTTAAATTCAGCAGAAAAGTAGTGACTTGCTTCTTTAAAAAAAAATGGCCGTTAAAATTTACCGTTTCTTTTAAACGATAAGTTGAGGGAGTCTGTTTGAAACAGCTTTTAAATACAGTTACATAAACAGTTTGGTTTGTTTGTAAAAAATTGTTTTCCACTTTGGTCGCCTCTCGAAATTTGAATGTTCGACATATTTCCTAAACTCCGAGCATTTCCATATTTGTATAAAAACGAAAGATAATATTCAACACCATGTCTCAATAAATGTAGTTACATATTTAACTTATCATCATTATTGAACGCGTTATCCTAAATTTATGCAAGCATTAGAAATATTTTAGAACATGTATGAAAGTATAAATGTACATAATTTAAATAATGTAATATGTAGATTGTTGTCAAAAGCAATATTTTTGTTTGTTGAAGAGAAATATGCCTCTTAGTCTTTACAAACCACTCATTTGTTTTGTATTCTAACGAAATCAGTAACGTAAATTTTGTTTTTCCAATAAGTGATCATTGGTATTTTTTTGGTTATATGATATTATGGAAATGTAATACATATGTTTAAGTAACCTCCATAAGGCAAGTTTTCCTTACACGAAAATATCTCTAAAATAAATTTACATAAAAAAATAAACCTTAAATCAAAAAACATATTTTGTTAAGGTTTCAAGTAATTTAATAATTGTTTTTATGATATGTGTCGAGTGCGTTTTTTATTACTGTTATTAAATTTTATAAAATTATCAAATATAAAAAAACTTAATTCAGTTATTTTAGTGTTTTATTCTCTTTATAGTTTACAAAAAAAAAAAGAAATAAAAAAGAATAAATTTATTTTTGTCTAAGACTTTGAATATCTAATAAACTTCTCCCCTTTGTTTCTGGTAACAAAAAAATCGCTATTCCTCCACTTATAAATTGCAGAAGACTGCTAATAACTAATATTCCAAATCCCGAGTTTCCGAAAAAATTTAATAAAATTAGAGGTGCATATTCCAATATTATAATTAAAGTATTAACATGATGTTTTCTGTAATAATTCCAATGTTCTGACATATAAGTATAACCAACAGAACTAGAACCGCAACCAAGAAATATGTTATATATGATTAGGGTTACCATAATGAAGAACTCTATGTATTTGCTTTTATAGTGATATAATTTTGCAAATATATATACTAAAATGCTTATGATTAAAAACAATGCGCTACCAGTTATTGATACTTTCAGAATAGGTAGCCGTCCTTTTATATCAATTGCATAAATTGGTATAAAATTAAATATAAATCTTCCAAAAAGCATTAATATTATTTTATAATCCAAATTATAATTTAAAAATCTAAAAATCATTGTCGTTGTGGTAGCGGATGCAGCTAATGAATATGAATATCGACATAATAAAATTTTAAATGCTGGTTTCATGTCACTACATTTTAGAATTGAATTCGATTTGTTCTCTAACATTGTTCTCATATGTTCCATTTCATTATTAATTTCTGGATTGCTCGGATCTGTCTCATTTCTTAATTTCATAAGAGCATTAGTTGCTTTTTCTACGTGATAATTTTCTAACAAGACCAATGGTGATTCATAAACAAATAGTTTAGCAGTAATTATTGCGTAAACTCCTATAATAATTGTAAATGTTCCAATTATTATGTATATACTTCTTGATAAATTTATATAATCGTTGTTAATAATAACAATGATTGAAATTCCAATTAACAATCCTAAATCAATAGCAAATTGTATGAAGCTACAAATTGATCCGCGCAAGTATTTAGTTGATATTTCGCCACAATGTGTGATATAAGTTAGAATAGTAATTCCAAATGTGAAACCAACGAAATATAATGCTCCGTCAATTGATATTTGGGGTGTCGTATAATCACTAATTGGAACTTCTTCATATCGAACTATAACTGTTCCTGTTAAAATTGATAGTACTCCGCATGAAATCTGAAATAAATTTAGAAATTTAATTACTATACATAATATATTTAGCTTTAGTTAATATATATACATATACATATATATTTGTATAACTTCAAAGATTTTTTGATAGAAATAAACTGTTATTTTTTTGAGCTAAGTGTATGAAATATAAATTTGTATCTAAATATGAACATGCAATATGCGCAAATCGTTTTCAGTAATCAGTAAGTTAATATTAAACAATAATTGAAAAAGAAGGATTACTGATAATGATAAATAATGGGGTAATAATCAAAGGAAATGAGCGTAAAACAAAATTTATACTTTATTGCTATTTAACTTATGGATGTATATTGTAAGTTAGTATATTTTTTTGAGTTTTTCAAACACCTCACTATTCCTTACACTTTATGCATAGCAAAAAAGTACATAATTTTTGTGCCTAATTTTTGTCAACAAAAAATTTTTTTGGTTAGGAAAAAATTACAAGAATATTTAGATTTGTTCGAATGTTTTGGTATAATCTCAAAATCAATGATAATATTAAATATGTGTGTATGTATATACACCTTAAACTGATTTAATTACATTATCTTGTAACTATAAAATTGGCAAACTTCAAAATTGTACTTACATAAAGAAATTTTTTTGGAAATATTGATAACAACACCGAAGTCAAAATAACACCAACAATTATACCACCATAAAAATGATAAAGAATTTCATTAGTTAGTCTTCTAGTAATTGATGCATAATAAAGAAATGATATTGACATTCCACATCCTATGAGAGAAAATATTGCTGGAAAGATTCAATAAAATTCATTCATTACTTAGTACTGATTAATTATTGAGCATTTTTACATTACTAATAATATTGTGTTATATTTATATTATGATTAAGTTAGTTTTTAATAACTTAGTTTATAATAAAACAGTAGGCGTATTTCAAATTTTAGTTGAATGAAATAGATTGTGTAAAACTTTCTAATATTTTGCTTGTTCACTGTTATAGTGTCGTAAAATTTGTAGGCTGCCAAAAACAAATTTTAGAAATATTGTTTAAAATAAATACATACATATGTACATAAATACATAATGTGCATTAAAGTTATGCACTCGGTATTATTCGACATTTATACTGCAAAATGTTATTCATTCCAACATTCTACAGATTTTCATACTGGAGACTGTAATTTTATTAATTGATTTTATTTTGTTCAACATTTTGAAAATTTATTAATTGTTTTCAAAACGAACAGTAGTTGACTTTGTTTTCTTATTGTTTGTAAAAATTTTTTTATTTACTTTGTAACAATTACTCGGAGAAATTAAAATTTTTACATTGGTTAACTGCATTTAGCATTACACATTAGTTTAAATTAATTTTACCTGATAAAAAATTAGCTAACTGTCTTATATGTTTTTTTCTATATTCCCAAGAATTTACAGCTGACTCATATTTTCTCTGTGCACATTCAGTTTCGTGCATTTTTTATTTATTACTTTTTATTTAGAAAAAAAAAATTGTAAACAAATTAGACAACAACACTTCATTTAAACACGCTCAATTCACAACTGTCAACTGGCCTTTGAAAAGCTTTTCTTTTCATCTGATCAAAATTCTCGTATAAGAAAATAACAAAACAAAATATTTCAAAAAGATAATGTGCTATGTCCGACACACAGAGTTTTTGGGTAAACATTAAAAATTTCTTTAATATGAAATAATGTAAATGCTTATTATTACTATGAGGTAGTGATGCACGTTCTACAACATTATTCATTATTCTTTTTTTAATTTTTGACATACGAGTATTTTAAAGCAAGCGACTGAAGCTTTTATTAAATTTCTCATAAAGCTTTTTTTGCAAAAGTAGAATTTTTACGACGCTGTTATTGTTGTGTTGACTAAAAATATTTTCTAATTTGAAATGAAATATTTTTGCATATATGTATTTCGTATTTACAACTTGTTTGGGTTTTTCAAAGTTTACACTGGTTATGTTATGTTGAGTTCATTTAAAATACATTATGTATATAAAAATTTGTTGTTCTGTTATTTATTGTGATATTGTGATTTCATCTTGGTAAAACCAAACAGAATAAAATCAGGAAATTGAGATATTTACGAATTAGATTTTTAATGACGAGAGAGTTATTTATTTATCAATTAAAAATTTCAACGAAAAAGATATTTTTAAATAATCTTATTATAGAAATAAAGCTTTTACTTCAAAATTATTTTTTAGCGCTTCATCAATAAAAATAATAAACAATATTAACAAAATTGCAACACTTTTATTGAAGTAAAAATGCAGTGATGTAAAAGATCAGTAGAGTTACCATTGTAGCAATTTTTAAAATGAGTGAAAAATAAATTATTCTTAGGGATTAGAGAAGCCAAAATTGAAGGAATGAGTAGATTTGACAATTGGTGTTTTGAAGATTTCAGTCATTTTTCATTATAAAACAAAAATTAAATAATAAAAATTCGTGTCAATTTTAATAGTAACAAATTAAACGAAAAATTCTATCAAAGCCAAACAATTTTTATTTTAATATATCAAATTATGATACGTCTCTGATGTAAAAGAGCAAAAAGTGCAAAATTTCTTAGAGCATTGTGCACGATTTAGATTAGTCGGTCTAAAACGGTTATTTTTATTTGTTCAATATTATTTTTTTTATTCTTTTCTGTTCTGCAACAGAATTTTTGAAGTCTATTTTAAAAACGATAAGTACTTAGTTAACTTTAACATTTTATTAACTTTTTATTGTTAATTTCGACGTTTTCGTTTCATGAATTTTCTATGTTTTCAAGAATGTACAATCGTACTGCATACATACATACATAGAATATATGTACATATCTATTACATATTTTTTATAACATCATTATTTTGCAATGATTTCTGCATTGATAAAAAATAAATATGTATTGATGGCAAGAACAAGATATTTTTAAAGATATGACAAAATTTATGATTGGTTTTTATGTGAAAACGTGAATATAAAATAATGATTGTAACATTCTGAAATTTCTGAACCCAAAGTCCTCGAATACGACATGACACATATGTACGTATGTTAAATTTAGATGAAAAACGTTTAAAAATTGATAAAATGAAATGAATGGTGATGACGCTTCATATAATATATGTATATGGATGTGTACCCACATACACAATATCTATATTTTATATAAGTATGTATGTATATACATAGCTATAAATATTTTGCACATATTGTATATTAGTATAATTTTCGTGTA
The DNA here is from genome assembly GCF_029603195.1 of Condylostylus longicornis. Classification (NCBI taxonomy): domain Eukaryota; kingdom Metazoa; phylum Arthropoda; class Insecta; order Diptera; family Dolichopodidae; genus Condylostylus; species Condylostylus longicornis. Next base: position 1,364,535 of record NW_026578068.1, on the reverse strand, counting down.
TAATGATTATAAATAATATTATACAAATAATATAAAAAAATTTATTGAATTGGAAAATGCCGAAATAAAATATGTAAAATCTTATCCAATATTCACGTAAATCATATAAAAAAATGTTCTTTCTTTTAATTTATGAATTAGTTTAAGCATAAGTTTGAGTAAAGCAAGTTATATACATCAATTATATTAGAGGAATAGGAGATTTATTAGTCTAAATAAAGATATATGCACTAGAGTGAAAATATTTTGTACTATATAGAAAATTTTTATATGTACATAGAGATTATTCAATCATAATTTATATTTTTGAAATTATTCTATAAATTCACATTTTTTCAATGATTTTGGTTAAGAAAATCAATTAAAATTCGTGGTGTATATTGGAAACGATTGATCTCTTATAATATTATCAAGATACCCGGTTTTTAAATCAAATATGATATTTTAGTTAATAAATAACAAAGGTAAAATCTAACAGGCAAATAATATATTTTAATTATTATTGAGTATTCAATAGGGTATCTAATATTTTTTCACATAAATTTTTAATTTCATATACCTAGGAGCGGTGTTTTCTTGAAATTTTATATATATATGCAGGTACTGTAGGTATTGCAGTTTTCTAATTACAACATATTATATGAAAGTTAGTAGTTCTGATGTTATAAATTTCTTCAAGAATTAAACATGGTTTTCTTTAATTAAAATTGAAATTTTAATTTATCAAATAACATTGTGTACTTCAAACTTTTTAAAACAAAATCAAAGTAGCTAATTAAAGATGTTGAATATATTAAAGAAATATATGTATGTATATACTTATAAAATTTAATATTTTTAAATAATATGAATTTGTTAATGCCATTAATAATTATAATAATTTTTTGTTTTTCTTTCAGGTGAATGCAACAGGTAAACGGAATTCTTGGATAAAATTAAAACTGACTATGAATTTTGTATAATTTTTCCTTTCATAATATTAACATAGGTCTTATATTATATTTTCTATTTAATAAATTGGATGAACCCTGCGTTAATTTTATAAAATTTTAAAATTTGTGAAAGTTGAAGTAATTAAATCATATGATTTTAGTTTTGACTGAATTGATACAAAAATGCAAGAACAAGAGTAGAATCAAAAACAAAAATAGTAAAACTGACGACATAGGATGACATAGGATTCTTCATACTCAGAAAATAAAGAATAAGGGTTTAATTTTGTTGATTAAATGACAAAATTATTAAATTAATTATTGAAAACTAAATTTCAATTTATACTATATATACCTACATACATATGTAATTATAATTAAAATTTTTTTTATTGCATAACATTAATTTATTATTCCGATTTAATATATATTCATACCGTTAATCATATAGGAACTAAAACATCCTTGAAAACTGTGCAAAGTTTATTACAAAAATTCAAACTATGGCACCAGAATAATATTGTATTTCTCTTAAGATACGCGCTGTGTAAAAGAAAAAAACTTAAAATTTCTAGGCAATTTTATTAAAAGTTTGTCACTTATACTTTCTTATACCAAAATATTAAGAAACTGATTTTGACATTGTAAACAGAAATATTTTTTTTTTCCTTTTTGTAAATTAAAACAGGAAAAAATTAATTTATATTTGTTTTAACTCTTTTCTTGTTTTACGCGCTTTCATATTATTTCAAAGAAAATTTATTTTCATTAACTTTTTGAAAAGTAATTAAATTTCTATTTAAATCTATTAAAATGTTTAAGAAAATATCAAGTTTAAAGAATTTTTTTTTGACTGAATGTGCGTGAATTTTTGTTGGCGCGCCCCTTTACGCTATAATGAATGGAATGAATTCGTTCCAGAACTTGAATTATGATTTTTAATTATATTATCTTATTTTCATTCTTTTCCATGAGTTTAAATTATTTTTCGGTGATTTAAAATAATTTTTTTTTTCATTTTTTGACTTAATATGAGTGTGAATAAAATGGGGGTTAAAGTAAAAAAGATTTTCTTTTATTTTCGAGAACGGTAATACTTGAAATGAAAATTTTTCTAATTACATTTTGTTTAATTTGTCAACTTTTTGACAAGATTGTAAAGAAGTCATTCCTTTTTATGTTGCTAAAAAGAATATTAAAGAATAAATTTTTTTTGTATTTATTTTTAAATTTATTCCTACTATTGTGATGAGAAACTGTTTTATATGTTGTATAATTATTTTAATTTTAATTGTTTGTTAAATAAAAACATGTTTAAGATGTTTAAATATTACATAGAATATTAGATTAAGTAATATTGAAAATAGCATGTAAATATATATATTTTATATAGAAGTGAGTTTTTACAATATATATACAATATTTTACATAATACATGAACACATTAGTTATAGCATAGAATAACCTTGAATAATGAAAAATCGGCAGTTAATTAAGTAGACTTTAAAAAATACTAATTGATCTTTTGATGTAAAAATTTGATTTCTAACTTTAAAGAATTCTTAAATGAAATATGTACGCAGAAATATTAAGATAAATAAGGTGAAAAATTTTGAAAAGCAATATTAATTACGAATGGACCAGTACCACTTAGTGTGGAAATTTAAGATATTAAAGATACTATAAATTTATAAGCTAACCAGCTTTTCACTTTATATGAATAATTTTTTATTTTTATCTTATATACTAAAATAGATAAATAAAAGAAATTGATTCACCATTTTGAACTCGACCCAATCAGATAAATAAATTTTATGATTTGCCGGTTTGTTTCCCACTTTCTTTTTTTTGAAATGTGTACTCGTATTATATAACACTATTATTGTTAACAGTACTAGCAATATCCAATGGATGGTTAACGGTATTAAGTAAGTACTTTATGTTGAAAATTAAATTTTTATCTTTGTGTTTCAGTAGCCATTTTGAGTCGCAAATAAAATATTTGTTATTTCACATCAAAGCATTAATGAATACATAACCGACTATTTCTCTCTCTTTTTGCGTTTTAATTGTAGTGCGAAACTATAGGAATACAATAGTAACGCAGACTTAAACGTAATTATTCCTAGTACGTTTTGCGTGTAATTGTCACATTTAACATGCATAACATTACATAATAATAGTATGTAAAGTTAAAAATTAATTGAATGAATAAAAGATGTATATCTAAATTTAATAAGCGCTCAATATCATAATGTTTTTTAAATTTGCTATTAAATTTAATTTTAATTATGAATCTATATTTTTTAAATTATCAAGTCCATTTTGTAAGCTTTTTTGATGCGATTTTCAGAAATATTAAATGTCATGTTAAATAAACTATCATGTAGTATAATAGTCACCTTGAGGATCAGCAAATCCTTTTCTCTTTCTATTTTTTTTTTTTATTAAAGAAAAAAGAAATTAAATAAAATAACAAAAACACGCGCGTCGAATTGTACAGTGTGAAAACGGTGTTAAAAATTTGTAAAACGCCTTTTTGAACAAGATAAACTTTTTAATAAAATAAAAATGTTTCAAACAAGAAAACATAAAAAAGTAAGATGAAAAAAAAAAGAAGGAAGGAATAATGTAAAAATACCTTTGAATTTCCTTTTTTTTTCTTCTTCTTTTTCCATGCTCATTTATGAGGCGAATCATTAGGGTTGTTCACCTGTAAAATTAATTTAAATAAAGTATATTTCTATTAACAAAAAAAAAAGAAAATAAAACAGAAAATTAAGGTAAACAGAATTTTTTCACATAACCACAAAAAAAAAAGAAACGTAAAAATTTCTTTACTTTCACAAAAGAATACAGAAACGAAAATTTTTTTTTTTTAATTCAATTAAATTTTTACCATTTTTATACATTCTTTTCCGTTTTTGGTATTTTTTACATTTTTTTTTGCTTCACATTTTATCATAAGGATGTCATCACAAGATAAATACAAAATGAGAAAAATAACAAAACAAAACAAAAAAAAAATTAAAAGATGTTAAAGAGAGAAAATGTGAAAATTCCAGGAAAAACCAAATAAGGTGTATGTGGTTTAATATGTGTGTGTGTGTGTATATGCTTGTAAATGCAATGTAAAATGGAGTGGTTGTGAATATGTGTGGAATTATTTATTTTTATTTGGTTACCAGGGTAATCTTAAATAGCTGTTAAAGTTCTTCCTATATGGAACTAAGGGAGCATTTTGCAAAAAAAAAAGAAAAGTTTTTTTTTATTTTTACAACAGTAAAACTTCTTTGATCTTTTGGAAAAAAAAAATATTTCCATTTTTTTTCTTTACAAACCACAAAAATAGGAAAAAAAAATGTTGCGTTTTAAATCTGATTTATTTTTATTTTATATTTTTTTTTTTCTTTGAACACACAAGTTAAGCTAAAATTGAATACTTTAATAAAAATATCTTAAAAAAAAAATTTGAAAAAAAAACCTAGAAATTCAAAATTGTTACAATATGTAAAATTGTTAAAATTATTAAATTTTTTTTTCATGGTTTAAATTTAAAGTAAATTTTACTTTTGGGAGATTTTGTGGTTACAGGTGGAGTTTTTGTTTTTGTCCTTTAATAGAGTTTTAAAAAATATTTTTACCCATGCATGTTGTGTTTATTAAATAGAATTTTATTTTGTAAAAGCTAGTGTAAGTATACGTTTTTTTAAAACAATTGACTTCTATGAAGTTTTATAATAGCGAAAATGGGTACCTGTACGAGAAATAAAATTATTTTTTATTCCCAAAGGATTTAAACTTTAAATATTTTTTGTTAATACTTTTATATTTTTTGTTATTTGATAAAAAAAAACTTTGATTTTGTTATTTGAATTCGTTTAATATTTTACTAAAATGTTAAACTATTAATTTTGACAATATTTGTTAAGGACATTATACGGATGTCGGTATTATGCCAAAACCAATGATTTCAAACAGAATTTTTTATTTCGAAATCAATTTAGTGTGGAGCAAACAAGAATTAACGAATTTTATTTACATATGTCAAGTGAAATACTCTCTAAATTAATTTGAAGGAAGGTTAAATTTTTTTTGTTTTAAAAAATAATTTTAGGTTTCTGGTGAAATTTTTATTATCTGGTTATATAGAAAACTACGTCACCTATAACGTTTATTCAGCAATTTTCAATTAAAATTTATATATGTATATCAAAAATGATGCATTAGTGTATAGACACATCGTCTTTGATATTACTTATAAGCCTTCTTTGATTTACAGGAGCATTTATAGGAAAATAATATAAAAGCATCTTGTTTTTTGTTATTTGAAATAGATAAAGGTTTACACTTTCTGCAAGAACATTATCTTTATATATCGTAAACAGGTACAGCAGCCATCTCCCATCTCTCATGTGAAGAAAGCACTAATACACGAAACTGCAGCTTAATCTACTATCAATCCTTCTTTCAACCTATGACTATGTATATGAAGAATTGAAAAATAGTAAAAAAGTTTTCAAATCATAAATAATTTTTAAAATCGAATATTACAGATATAAGTATAGTGCATATTAACAAAATGGTTATTCTTAATGATTATCCTTAATTTTCGCATTTCATATTCAAACCTGATACAGAAATTTTATACTTCACATAATGTAAAATTTGGTATGAAAAGTCTTTATTATTTCCTTTTTTTGTAATTTACTTATGGAATTTATTTTCATAAATAATAAATACACACATACATATACAACAAGTATATGTATTTATATTTATTATAAGAAATTGGGTAGTTTTACGTAAATATATGAATAAAAGATGGATTGGCAAGCGGTTATCAACATAAGATTAAAGTCAAACCATTTAACATAAAGGTGAGATTTGTAAAATAAATAAAAATTTTTTGTAGGTTGATGGTTTGTTATTTTATTTGATGTCTGACTATATAAGACTTTATATAGGTACATATATACTAAATATTATTATTAATGTCATGTAAATAAAATAATTCTCGATAATTTTCGAATAAGACAGGAGCAATAATAACAAAATCCTGCAGATACCTTGTGTTGGAAATATATTTTGTTTTTTCATTCCTTTTAAGATTTTCTATTAATATTTATGTGTCTTGTCGTTATCCTTATTTTATAATTGAATTAATATAAAAATATAAAGTAAATTTAACAGTGAATATTATTTTATTTTTTGTTATAATGGGAAAACATTAGTGTTGCCATGTTTTAACAACTAAACTAAACAATTACTGTAAACTAATTTGATCTAAAGTAAAGTGTATTAGTTCTACAGTACTGTTTTTCGAAAATAAAATTTGCAAAACGAAGATTTAGAATAATTTATGATTATAAGACTGTTTTAAGTAAAAACGAAAATGCCTACCTGGTATAGGTATACGCATTTTCGCTTTTATAACAATTAGAAATTTTGATAAATTTTTAATTAGGTGACAATTTTGAATAAAAGGTGACGGAAAAAAATTTTGTTTAGACAAAACAAATTACCTGCGAATATTTAAGAAGTGCTAAAAAATTAGTTTAGTTTTTTGCTGAATTTATTTTTTTTCATAATAAGCGTACTGTGAAACCGATACACTCCATAACAGCAGGCTATTAAGATATATACATGATTATATTCTTGATCGGGGTCGGAAACTACACCAATTTCTTTAGTGCTGTCTAACTATTCGTCCTTGAATTTGTTATAACGATAATTCGAAAACGCATTAAACAAGGCAATAATATGCTTGAAAACTCAAAAAATACAATTGAATACTACTGTGAATACCTATTGTGAATAGATATAAACTCAATGCTGAGAAGAAGAAGAAAAAGAATTGAGACAAAGAAATTATAAATATGGTCGTTGTACTGCGTACAATATTGCTATATAACATGTGAAATATTAAAACAACGAGAATACAATATAGAAAACTGTGATATTATTCTAGATTTTAATTTTAACACTGACATGCTTGCTTATCTGTTAACTATGTAAGGATACAGGTGCTTTACAAAATTATAAAATTCTCATTATATTTTTATTATTTTATTTCTTTTACCATTGTTATACATTCATATTATACCGTATAATTTATAAATATCGCGCTAGATATAATAATAAAATTTTTTATTCAGACTATATGATTATAATACTATTATTTTTTGAATATTTTAGAAAAGATTAGTTTTTAAGTATTTTTTTAAAGAAAAGAATGTTGTCTAAGATTTGTTTATTTAAACACTTACTTACATTTTTTAATATTATTATATCTTAAGGATTCTTTTAAATTGAATTTTTATGTTCGCTGTGGTTTTGTTTTTTACATCGCTGTTTGTGAATTTGTTTCATTTATTTTCAAAGCAAAACAAAAAAAATTTTTTTAAATAAAGATTTTGATGAGAAATCAAAGTATAAACACAGTATAGATGAATAAAAATTCATTCGTATTAAAATAAGGTGAAAAGAATGAAAAAATAAAGTTGGGTCAAACCAATGGTTTGTATTGTAGCACTTTTCCCTTCAACAAACTGAAAATTCTGCTTTTATATACAGTCTATGTATACCTATCAAACTATTAAAATTATTTTCATTCATATACAAAACTATTTCTAGAATTGCATATATTTAGGATGACGCATATATGAAATGTTTGAAATAAAGCAAAAATTAATATAAAATGGGGTTAATATAATGCTCGATTTTAAGGGTTAATTGTGTGAGATAAGAAAAATAATTATATTTTTTAATTTCATGGAATTTACCGTTAGCTTTTTGCGTTTATAAAAATTTGGAAAAGCTTGCGGTTTCGGAAATATAAGAAGTCAAAAATTCAAATTTTACGAATTTCAAGAGGTGATAACTTGAGAGGGGGTGGAGATGGAAAAAAATTTTCTTCTAACGAAATGAACTATTTGTTAATGTCTAAAAGCTCCTAAAATTTCAAGCTCCTACAGGCTGGGGTCTAGAAGAAAAATGACATCAAAAATTTGGAAAAAAAGGACTTTAGATAACGGTAAATTTGAACGGCCATTTTGTTTTTCTAAAGTTTAACTATAGTATATCGCGCTAGGGGAAGCAAGGCACTGTCTTTCTGCGTTTGAAAAATTTCAAAAATGCTTATGGTTTCATTGGAACAAATAGTTAAAAAAGGCCATTTTTAGGGTTTTGGGGGGGTATAACTTCTAGAGGGAGGGAGATAGGTAAAAATTTTGTTCTACGGAAATAAGTTTCTAGTTAAGATCTATGTACGTATGAAATTTCAGCTTTCTATCTTAAAGGCTGTAGAAGTTTTGTAAACAAAAAAAGTGTCCACGGACGGACGGACGGACGGACGGACGGACGGACGGACGGACGGACGGACGGACGGACGGACGGACGGACGGACGGACGGACGGACAGAGTGAAACTAATAAGCACTTTTTTCAAAAAATTTTTTGGAAAAGTGCTAATTAAAATTTATTTACTGTTTTTCCTTATTTTTTACATTTTTTTTCCCGTTCGCTTTTTATTAAGTATTAAGTGTAATTGTTACACTTTGCCTCCTCACATTAATATCTATACGTTTTGCAAAATCATTAAAAAAAAGTAAAAAAAAAAAACATTTGATTAAAGAGATTTTTTATATATTTTTTTCCTTTTCATTTTCCATTCTCTTTATAAAAAAAAATGAGATTGAAAAAAATCGTGAATTGGAATTTAATTATGTGATTTTTCTTATTTTCATTGGATTTATTTTATAACAATGACATTGGATTTTGGATATTGATATTTTATTGACGTTGTCGAATTTTTTTGTTCATTTTTTTTTTTTTTTTTTAATTTTTTATAAGATGCTCTGGGCGACAAAGAAGAAAATGTAATGAATTTGCTCACAAAATTTTGAAAATCTCCTCAAGGTGTTTACTTATTTTTAGAATGAAAGATTGATAAAAAATGAAAAAAAAAGTATATAAGTATTTTTTTCAAAAAAAAAAGTGATTTGCTATAATTTTCATTTAAGTTTTAATTTTTAAAAAAGAAGATTTAATTATATAATACTTTCAAGTTTATACATAAGTACATTTGAAAAAATAGATATTTTCTGGTAAATAAATTAAAAAAAAGGAATAGTATAAATAAAATAAATAATTTGAATTTCTTTTAATTCGATAAATTGTTAAAAAGTACTTAAAGAAATTTTAAATAGCTTTACATATATTATTATTAATATATATGTATATATATACATTCGATAGCGAATAAAACGTGAATTTGAAGGGCAAATCTTAGCAGAAATTTTAATTAAAACATTTTGTTTTTGTTAAAATATAAAGCGGAAATTTTGCGCATAAACGCTTTTCCATGAAAATTAAGTGATCATTTATTTAAATAAAATTGAGTCAAACCAATGGTTTTTAATGTAGCACTTTTCCTTTCAACAAGTGAAAATACTGTTTTTAAAAACAATCTAGCGATAAACTATATTATTAAAATTACTTTCATTCATATACGAAGCTATTTCAAGGATTGCATATATTTAGGATGAACAATTTATGGAGTATTTGAAATAAAGCAAAAAAAAATTAAAGTGGCGTTAAAATAACGTTTGATTTTAAGGGTTATGTGCGTGAATTAAGAAAAGTAATTATATTTTTTAATGGCAATTTATTTTTTTCAGAAATTAATTTGATCGTGACAACTTCATGATATCAGTACAAATAAATTTTTGAAATTTGTTATAATCTATTTAATCTATAAACTTTTCTTATGCAATCACTTTTTTTTATTAATATATAAGTATTTCGTGCTCAAATATAGCGCACTTTAATCGACATAATAGTATTTACTTTAAAATTACTTAAAATTTCTGAAGTTGTATTGCATAACTATCATTGGAACAAATACTATCTGTTTATAGAAAATAATATTTGTGCTACCAGATTTATCTGTAAAAATTATTTTGATAGTATGGCTTCAATATTTATTCATCTAAAGTGGAATAATATTTTCAGACAAATTGTGGGGTTCCAAGTGAAATATCCCAGGGTTACAAATAGAGCGGTAAATTTAGAATACGCTTCAAACATACATTCGTACGGAAATAATAATAGAAATTTAAAGGGCAAATATAAATGAAAAATCTACTAGAATATAATCAGGAGTTTAAACAAAATCATTATGATCATTCATTTTAATGGATTTACATAATTTTGTGTATTAAAATTTTTATTTAATTTAATATTAATTTAGTTTTTGACACGATTTTTTTTTTTCAATAATTTTTCAGTTATTATTCATTATTCTTATGACATAAAAAATATAATTAAAATTTGTATTTTTAAGAAAACTTATTGTATAAATACAAGAAATTAATAAAAAAAATATAAACAAAGTTAATAGATTAAAACAATAATTATTATTAATTGAACAAAATATAAAATTTGTGACGACCCAATTTTCATATATGTATTCGTTGATTTGGAAAAAAATACATATAACAATGTAAATATTGAAAAAAGTTGCAATTTCATCGTGATACAAATTGGAAATTGAAATAGAACAAATAGACAAATATCTAAATATATATAGATAGTATAAATAATAAAAAAACACAAAAATATAACGGTTGCTGCTTTACATTTTCTAAAATAATTGAAAACGTTTTAATTTAACACTCTTCCTCCCCGTTTCAATAAGAATTTTGGTTCGAAAAGCAATTCAAATACCTCAATGTTTTATTTTAATTTTTTTTACCGACCGTATTGTGTAAACAATAGGTAGGTTATGTGATGGCAACAAATTTTGCATATCGAGTTTTCGGTGGGAACGTACTTCTCCATAGTAGGGAAGTGTAAATAAACTATTTTTAGCAACCTGTCGGTCTGTCGGTCTGTCGGTCTGTGTGTGCACGCGTGTATCTCAAGTTCGGCTGAACCGATTTTGATGAAATTTTATATGTAAGTTTGTTTCCACCATGGCACGGATCGATCAACTTTTGGTATATATCAGGCCTCGGGAACTGCACTTTTTAGCGGGCCTGTTTTACATTTTTGAACATTTTGAAGAAAGTATTCAACCGATTTGCTTGAAATTTTATATATAAGCTCAGCTCGACTGTCCCCAAAAATTCGTATGTTTTGGAAGAAATCAGGCATCGGCAACTAGACGTTTACTACGGGCCAAATATACATTTTTGTGTATATAAAGAGAAATAATCAACCGATTTCATTGAAATTTAATATATGAACTCCTCGTATTAAAACAATGAACATATAAATTTTTTGGAAAGATCAGGGCTCGAAAACGGATTTGCGGGCCGATTTTACATTTTTCACCATTTTGAAGAAAGTATTCAACCAATTTACTTGAAATTTCATATATAAGCTTTGCTCAATCATACGCAAAAATTCCTAACTTTTGGAAGAAATCAGGCATCAGCAACTGGGCGTTTACTACGGGCCAAATAAACATTTTTGTGTATATAAAGAGAAATAATCAACCGATGTCATTGAAATGTAATATATGAATTCCCTGTATTAAAACAATGAACATGTAAATTTTTTGGAAAGATCAGGCATCGGCAACTAGACGTTTACTACGGGCCAAACATACACTTTTGTGTATATAAAGAGAAATAATTAACCGATTTCATTGAAATGTCATATATGAATTCCTCAAATTAAAGCAATGAACATATAACTTTTTTGGAAAGATCAGGGCTCGAGAACTGATTTGCGGGCCGATTTTACATTTTTCACCATATCCACAGAACAAATTGATGGAATTTCTTGAAATTTTATTTTTGAGTTCTGGTTGTTACCGAAACTAACTGGCAAGCATTTCAGGGAATTTGGGTAGCACAAAGCGAAACTCTACTAAGAGCCAAATTTACATTTTTCTAAGTATGTTAACTATAAGCTTATTAATGTCCTAAAAATTGGAAAGAAGTATTTAATAGACATTTTTATAATATTCTGTAACACTTTCATTTAACTAGACAATACACAATGCGGTCGGTTATGTGCTGACCACATCAGATTTTTTTTTGTTGTGCAGATTTCTATATACCATTCACATGATTTTTTCTTTTTCTTATTTATTTGTAAATTTCGATTTCAATTAATTTTCAATTCAGTAAAAAACCATCAAACCATTCCCAGCCATTCAAATTTTTAATCATTGGAACGTTTTATTTTCTTCTGCTTATATTTTGTTTTTTGAATTCACTTTCAAAATATATTTATTGTATATATACATAATAAATACATTTGAAGGTACATATAATACCAAAACATGTAGTTTAATTTAAAGATTCACAATCTGCTTTTAGAAAACGAATAAAATTGTCCTTAAATTATTTGTTCACTTTTACACAATGCAAAATGCTACGTATACCTACTCTTATATATTCTATTAAAATAGATTTACATATACAAAAAATCTGATGTGGTCAGCACATAACCGACCGCATTGTGTATTGTCTAGTTAAATGAAAGTGTTACAGAATATTATAAAAATGTCTGTTAAATACTTCTTTCCAATTTTTAGGACATTAGTAAGCTTATAGTTAACATACTTAGAAAAATGTAAATTTGGCTCTTAGTAGAGTTTCGCTTTGTGCTGAATTCCCTGAAATGCTCGCCAGTTAGTTTCGGTAACAACCAGAACTCAAATATCAAATTTCAAGAAATTCCATCAATTTGTTCTGTGGATATGGTGAAAAATGTAAAATCGGCCCGCAAATCAATTCTCGAGCCCTGATCTTTCCAAAAAAGTTATATGTTCATTGCTTTAATATGAGGAATTCATATATTAAATTTCAATGAAATCGGTTGATTATTTCTCTTTATATACACAAAAATGTATATTTAGCCCGTAGTAAACGTCTAGTTGCCGATGTGTGATTTCTTCCAAAACGTACGAATTTTTGCTGACGATCGAGCTGAGCTTATATATAAAATTTCAAGTAAATCGGTTGAATATTTTCTTCAAAATGTTCAAAAATGTAAAACAAGCCCGCTAAAAAATGCAGTTCCCAAGGCCTGATATATACCAAAAGTTGATCGATCCGTGCCATGGTGGAAACAAACTTACATATAAAATTTCATCAAAATCGGTTCAGCCGAACTTGAGATACACGCGTGCACACACAGACCGACAGACCGACAGACGGACAGACCGACAGACCGACAGGTTGCTAAAAATAGTTTATTTACACTTCCCTACTATGGAGAAGTACGTTCCCACCGAAAACTCGATATGCAAAATTTGTTGCCATCACATAACCTACCTATTGTTTACACAATACGGTCGGTAATAATTAAGTAAAATGTTTGACAAATTGTAATGTTGTTTGTATATAATAATTGGCAAAGTACATTCTTAGAGAACACTATTAGTTTGCTCTCTTTTATACAAAAATAATTTCAGTTGTGATTGTTGACGGAAATTTGTATTTTGTATTCATTTGCAGAATGAAAAGTAACTTTTATATAGATATTTACTTTGTACTTGCTAGGACTAAGACCTAGTTTTCGCAAGTTAAACATTGGGTTTACTCCGATTATACAAAAAAATTATACCCTCTTTTTATATTAGGCTTCCATAAATTCTTTTACTTTAAAATAAAAATCAAATTTCATTTCAATTTTAAAATCAAAAATTTTAAATCAAATAAAATTCTTTCATAATTTTTGATATGAAAAGTCTCTTTATAAGAATCGTTACATACTCATTTTATTACCTAATACCATATATGTACATACTTTAATGATTTTAATGATTAATAAGCATGCACATTTAGAATTCATTAATTGCTGGAAATTTGATATTTGAATATGCCTGAAGTGAGGAAACATAAATTTTTAATTATAATTATAACATTCTTTCAATTTATATAAATATGGTATAATAAATTCTTTACATAGAAAACATGTTATATGAACATTCTTCAGGCATTAAAAGAAAATGAATACCATATTTAAATATTATAAAATATTAGTTTTATTCCTTTATTTTGAATGGCTTGAATAGAATTTAGATTTCTTTTACATATGCTCATTTCATATTGCATTCATTGCCATTTCGAAAAACCCGACTATAGATACATGTGTAGTTTATTTAGAATACATACACTAATATTCTTTTGTAAGAAATTAAAATATTTATTTCCTATTCTATTATGATTCTATTTAACTGTCATTTAAAAGCGAAAATTTTCTGACATTTAACAAACTTATCAAAATAAGCAGATGTCGGCTAACTACAATAGTGTTTAGTTTTGTAATTATTATTTTATTTTTATTATACAATATTTTCTTAACATTTCTCGACTATACATCCTTCATATTTATTTTCCACTAAATGGATATAATAAAGACTGTGTATACAATCTTGCAATAGTTTGATGAAGAGTTAGGTTTTACAACTCTATATTTAAGTTTAGATTTTTAGAATTAGTTTTCACTTTCACTTACTACAGGGCAGCCATAACTAATAAATGTGTCAGAAAATTTGGACTTCCGAATATCTTAGAATCAAATTCCCATTTTTGGAGGTGTATTAAGCCAGAATATTGATTGAGACCCTTCCACATTGCGGTTATGTGCTGATCAGATACTGTAAAATATATTCGTTTTTTTTTTTTTTGGTTGAAATTGGGAAAAGGCGTACTAATAATATTCCCCATATCATATTGTTCTATTGTTATACTTTATAATTATTTTGTTTCGTTTTCAATTTATAGAATTGTTTTGGCGATATTAAAATGCATTTTAGAAAATTTTATACTTGGTGTTTTTTTTAAATTTTCAATTTAGGAAATATTATATTTAAATTAAAATAATCAATGATTTCGGGATATTATTTCTGTGATGCCATTGTTGTATAATATTTTTTTTTTCATATTTTATATAACAGACAAAATAACAGTATATAACAAACGGTATTATAACAGACAAAAACTTATTGCTTTTTATTGTGAAATTTATTATTTGGTTTAGTTTTAGGATTATTTATTTTTTAATTTTTATAATGTGCAAAATATTATTTTAACATGAAATAAATATGCTGAGGTATTGTTACAATTAAAACCATTATTGTTTTGGTATTCAATTGTATACTTATGTATATGCGCTTCTGGATTTGTTCAAATTTATAATCTAAACGTAGGATTAGCAATCTAACAGCATATTTGTATTTGAACGAATTTTGTTTTCTTCAGAATAATGAATCAAAATTAAATTTGAATATTGCATTTGAATATGCCTCCTATAGAATGCCGAAATGGGTTAATATATAATCAGACTTTTAATAAAATAAAATTTAATCTTAATATATTTTTTTAACAAATTCTTTAAGTTATGCAATATTAACCAAAAACATTAAAAAATTAGATATTGTCTTACTAGCTTAGTTTGATTAATTAAGTAAAAGTCCATTTCTCCGATCACTTTTGCTATGTTAACCCTTTAAAGACATATAAAATTATGTTCTTCGAAATTCGTTGTCATAGAATAATATCGACATGTGCAATGAAATTTTTTAACATTTCCACTTCATTTTTATAAAACACACTCGCATAAATGGATTTCCATGACTTTATTGCGTATAAATACAATTATTTATTTTTTAAACATTAAAATGCAAAAACACTTAAATTCTGTAGTAATCGTAATGTTCTGTTTGTTTTTGCTATAAATTTTACATTTTACGTTAACTTTCAATATATTTTTAAAAATAATTATTATTTGGGGGAGGCATCCGAATGCAATTTAATAAAGGTGACATTCCATATAATGCTACGGAATAAGTTCTGACCTAAAATAAAAAATTAAAATTTAAACAAAACTAAAGAAGAAAACAAAAATTAATAAAAAAATATAAAGCATTATTATTTTCTTTTGAAATCAAAGAACATTAAGATTGTAGGTGCGAGAAACTATTAACAAAAATAATATTGTATATATGTATATGAATGTAAGCAAAAAAGCAAAACGAGTAAAAGTAAAAAATAAAAAGAACAAGTAGAGTGATTGAAAAAATAAATAAAATGGAAGTGTTCCTTTCAATTACAAAAAATAACTCAGTGTGAAGAACCATTTAATGATTTAACCTAAATAAATTTTCTCTGGAACTATTTCCATTTTAGTTCTCAGTAGTTGTTGCTGTTAAATTTTAATTCATTAATTTTTCAGGCTTCACATGCACGTAGCCATATTTTAATTTGGACATTCTCGATAATTTATTTTAGCAAAATTTTGCTGAAATGAATTTTCGAGATGAATTTTGTATTTGATTTTGTATAGCAGCATTTTGGGTCGATCCAGATTTACGAAGCTCTAGTGTAGTGACTGTACGGCTTAGAACTTTAAATTGATAAGCAAAATTCGAAGAATGGCAATAGTATGTATTGGCGGAATGCTGCGCTACACCCTTACTCAGGCTTTTGAGATTTTCTTGCAACTGCTGCAATTGACTATACTGTGCAGGAAGACTGCTACGGATCCACACTACGATTGCGAGTCGCACCACAGTGGTCGTGTGGCCCCATCGATCATGCATCAATTCTTACGGACTGGTGACACAAGATGGGACCCTTGATTTTGTTCTTCCCGTGCTTTCATTCGTGAAAAATTTTTGAATCCCGATTCTACCAATGCAAACTCGGCGGGACGACGATAGTGTTGGAGATGGATCCACTGAATTTAATACGGGTAGATAAAAACTTGTTTACTCTGAGCGATTGGATTGGTTATTGAGCTCTCTATCTGTTTGCCAGATGACTGAAGTGTTTTTCAGGTATATATGGTTGCGATTGGAGGCGCTCTGCGCTGGCTTGTCGAGAAAATGATATTCGTGGGTTGTGTTCTTTATTTTGATTAAACAACGAGATAAAATTTTTTCAATAAGAATATATTTATACAACATTAGAAATTTGGAATTGAAATATGTAATTTATATAATAAAATTTCGCGGAATTTATTCATCTAATATTTTATAATAATGAATTATAAAATTCATTGTAGTTTATAATTACATACTATGTTACGTAAATATATTCATTCAGTAAATTTAGAAAAACTCTGTTATTGAAAACTATGTTATTGAAAAAAAAAATTTCTTTAACAAGATACCTTGTACGCATCCATGTTAGAATGCATACAAAACAAAATATTATACTAATTACCAATTTAAAATATTTTTATGCATATAAGAATTATACATGTTCAGAATAATGTACATTGTACAATGCCAATTTGATCTGATATGATTTTATAGAGAATACATGCCTAATGGATAATATTTAAAAAAAAACATGCATTCTTTTGTGTATGTATATAGCAACATACTTATTGTGTAATGTAATTTAAAATTATTTATGAAAGAATGAAAATAATATTCTTTATACTAAGAATCAAAAATATTATAATTGAGATCACCCTATCACAATGTATATAAAGTAAAATAAACACGTTTAATAGTAATAATAAAGATTGATCTAATTGCAATATCTCTGCACCTGTACCTTTTCATTTTCTTATACAACTTTTATGTATTTCGTGTACAATAGAATTTACCTATAGGTACCTATAGGTAAATAAAATAAAAGAGTGTAATAGAAATAAAGGAATATTGAAACAGAATAAATCCTAGGTAACCCTATTGTTCAGCTTTTCTCTTTCTGCTTTTTTAATTTTTTTTTCTTGTATTCTCATTTAAAATCTCAAATATTGTTATTATTGCAAAAAAAAGATTATCCTATCTAAAAAAAAAAAGGATATTTGCAAAAACATATATAAATATTGTTGTTTATAGTTGTATATGTGCACAATAATAATATGTATTATAAGTGTGTATACGACTATATGTACGCATGTATGTATAGAAAACTATATGGTGTACAAAATAAATATCAGATTTCAATCTGTGTAAGTTAAATATTTGCTATGAGATTGCTTTTTTTTTGCTGTTGCTAGTATTATACTTTCTATCTCATGCTATTTGCTCAATGCTTTTATATTAAATTTTTGCCATATATATTGGGGGTGCTGAGATCTAAATAAAAAGGTTTTGTTTTTTTGTTTTCTATTTTTTGTTTAATTTCATTTTGTTTTTCATTTGTTGTTTTTCTTTTTGTTTCGTATTACTGACTGCTTTTATTTCTATTGTTCTATTATTATTACAGATCAGGTGAGTTACTTTCGGTATATCCTGAAAAAAAAATAAACAATATTATTGTGTTTTATGTTTCCATATTAATATATACACATATTTATATTGAGTAGATGTACAATGTATAGACTCACATTACTATAACGTATTTTAGTAAGGTCTATATACAAGTAATACTATATATACATATACTTTATATCTATGCATATAAATTGTATTTAAAACATTCAATCCCAGTAATATTACTGTTATGCACTATATTGAGAATGAAAGAGACAAAAAGAAAAAAAAAATCATTATAAATATTTAAAGGAAAAAAAAAAGAAGATTTCTAGTTAAAGGCAAGCCCCAAAATACAATAATAAAAAAAAATTAAAGAGAGAAAATTTGGGAAAATTATGAATTATGAAAATGAATGGAAAATCTTTTATCATCGGAAAATGTTTTCTCTATATAATATAATTCAGCCCTCATTTTTTCTATGTATATGTTTGTATATTTATTTATCTCTTTACTTTTAATATTATATTTTATAGGTAAATTTGTATATCTGAAAATTTTATAAGTAATAAATAATATTTGGTTATATTGAAAATGTATAGTTGGTACAGGTATCCGTTGTATGGTCCTGCAAGGTATTTTTAAGGCTTTTATTTTTTTCTATTAAAATCAAATGTTATAAATTATATAGTTAACGGTATAAATTTGTTAAAAAGGGATTTATTTTTTTTTTATGCTTGAAGGATGGGGTAATAAAATAAATGAGGTATAGATAAAATACATTCCGTGATGGTGCGTTAAAAATGTGATGGTGCGTTAAGCTCATTTTATAATTTATAAATCCAAAAAATCAACTTAAGAAATTTAATATAAAATTCAAAATAATAACATAAATATTTTTGAAAATTAGATATTCAAGATTTCAGTTTTGTTTCATTCATCGGATTATAATCTCGTTCCTGAATAATTATTTTGAAAAGAATATATAAATATGTGTTTATATGTATATGGAGCTTTGAAAATTTATATAAAGAAAAAATTATTTGAATATATATTATCGATAATATATAATTTCTGGCTATGTATACCTGGGCATTATATTAATACAATATGCAATTGTAAGAGTAATATTTTTGTTATTATTTACAAATTTTTAAAATATATATTATATAACATATAATGTAGGTTCTTATATATACTAAAAATATAAAATAAATATAAAACTTGTTTTTGAAATTAGGTGGATTTTCCAACTAGTTATTGTTGATATAGATACTAAAACATAGTTCGATTTTAGATATATAATAAAATTTCCAATAATATGACTAGAAGCTCAATTTTGTATATGAATTTTCTAAGTAAATTTTCTTATTGTAAATTTAGATATTCGATAGGAATTTTCAGCTTAAAACTTCAATCTTCTTAAATTAAAATTTAACAAAACAAGATTTAACTTAATTAAATATTAAAAATAAATTTATTTTTAACCTTAATTATGTTCAGCCCTACCATGGATTCCATTCGTATAGAATTATACGAATTACAAACTTAGCTACGTCGTAGACTTTAAAACAATCACAAATTCCTTTTGTAAAGATTATGAATCATCAATGGCAGAACATTTTTGTATTTGAGGAGATTCCTCTACTTTTGCACAACTGTCAAATGCTTATTAATATTTTTTGTTACTATTTGAGTAAACAACTTTCTTGTTAGACAATCAAACTGAAACAAAAATTCCGAACTTTAAAATTTAATACGTTCATTCCCTTTAAATTGATTCTTACATGTGTGATTATTTCTTTTGTAAACTTTTGAGGGTTATTTCTACTACGAACGTCATTTATGATTGCTCCATTACGAATATTCAGAGCAAAATTATAGAAATGCGTAACTGGTAATATGATATTCGTAATTTTCTGAATTTCAGATTTACGAACAAATTTCATGATTAGGCTCATTATTATTTTTAGTTTGTACTGTTTGAGACCTTATATA
Source organism: Condylostylus longicornis (assembly GCF_029603195.1). Classification (NCBI taxonomy): domain Eukaryota; kingdom Metazoa; phylum Arthropoda; class Insecta; order Diptera; family Dolichopodidae; genus Condylostylus; species Condylostylus longicornis. The sequence continues at coordinate 1,344,430 of NW_026578068.1, read as the reverse complement.
CCATCTCATTAACTTAAATAAAATTTTAAAACAAAAGTTTCTTGTAATTAAATATAAAATAAAGTGCAAAATGCAAAATAAAATATATTTTTTAATTTACTAACATTATCAAACGTATTTAATGGAATAGACGCTTAAAACAAGCAATTATCTAAAATATTATTTAAATTTTTTTTTTCACATCAATATAATGCAATTTCCAGTAATGCATAATAAATGTTGATTATACAATAATAACCGATGCGAATGCAAATTTTTATTTTTTTATTCAAAAATTAAAAAGTGGCATAAAATATTCTATAATAAAACGTAATCACAAAAAAAAATAATACATTTTCCTCTATCTTTCTATATAAAAATATAGATACAAGATTGTGAATAAAACACTTTATACGCATATTATATTGCTTAGAGGAATAGATTAACATTGCATTAATTTTGCACGTTTTATTGTTAGGTAAATAACCGATGAATATTAAGGCCATGGTCCTATATGTATGTATGTATGTATGTATATGTAGATGTGATGCAATAATATAACATTGCATAAAAACAAGGTTAAAATTTATAAAACCGTTGATATTAAACAAAAATGCGGATCATTAATAATTAGAGGGAATTCTTGTTGGTAAAATGCGGTAGATCGAGTTAAATTGAAATTTTCAATAAAATAATGAATGTATATGTATGTCCTTAGAATGTAATTATACATATGTATATATAAGTAAATTTATAAAGAACCATGAAGAATAAAGAAGAATAATTATTATTGTTTAAGAAACATTAAAAAAGAGAATAGTTAAAAGTTTATTCTATCAAACAGACTATATAGAAATGTCAAAGTTTATGCAATGATTTTCTTTTATTTATTTTTTCTAATGGCTATAATTAATCATCTTTGATTTATTTTGCATTCTATATTTGTTCAGACGTTATGTTATTTTTCTCTTCTTGTTTTAATAAACTAACATTTATAAAGCTTTGAATTTATAGATAAATGACTTTAAAAAGGTATAATTTGTTAATTATTGTATATTCTAATTTATTATAGAATTAATGTATCATAAGAAAAATTATTGCTCATGCAAAAAGGAAACTGCATATGTACAACAAACCATTACATAATTTAAACGCATGCACGCGATTTTGAAATCACAAAATTTGATCGCATTGGTAATGTTAAGTTGGGAATAATGTTAGTATTACTCTTAACTGCTGTATAATATAATATTGTATGAGCGTCGACAAATAGACTATATATATATATAGCTCAATAACCTTGAATCTAGAAATCAGCAGAAAATTTCCACTTAAAAGTAGTCTTACCAATACAAAGATCAAAAGAATCTAAATAACAAATAAAAGGGCACAATATTACCTACTATATGCAAAGTTTTAGTTTTATACTCATATAACACTGTATAACAGTTTTAGTATAACAAAAAAATTTTTAATTCATATTTATGTTATTTATTTCTCGTAAATGTTGTAAACAAGTTGCAATAATATTTTTATGAAAAAATATTTTATTATACAAAGAGTGCAGATTCTAATTAGTCGATTATGATTTATATAAGTATATCACAAAATTAGGTTAACATGTATTATTATGCCAGTAAATATTTAGGCCAAACATAAAACTGCTGTTTTTTTTTTATTTTAAAGAATTTGAGTAACATTACATAAATTTTCTTTATATAACATTCAATTTTGATATGGTGTAACTGACATTCGGTGTATAAAATGTTATACTTACATATATAGCCAAAATTATTATTATAAACGTTTAGAAAAACTAAAATATTGGAAAATCTCCAGATGATATTTAATTAGTTATATGAAATCTTAAACAGAACACTTAAGAAAAAATTAGTTTTCGAATATTTTTAAAGGTGCCAAAAACAATTTGGTAATATTCCAAATTTTGGGGCTTTTTTTTGTGTTAAAACAAATTTTTTGTTTTTTTTTTGTAAAATTTAATTTATTATACAAAATATATATAATGTATGTACTTCCATTTCCATATATATATGTACTTATATATATCAATAACTTTTTTATATTTGAATTTTCGTGTTATACTTATATATCTATTTAATTTAGTGCCCAAATTTTCTAATCAATTTAAAAAAATTTTTTTTTGCAATTTTTTAATTATGTAAATGTGTTCAAACACCACCATTCTTTACTTTTCAATTACTTTTATTTTTGTTGGACTATTTTGTGTTCGAAAAAAAAATAATTTGTTAAAATTTTAATATAATTAAAATTATCGTGTAAAATTTTGAGAATTATTAAAAATATGTTTTATTATTATTAAAAGTTTTTCTCTACTAAATTTACATTATGATTCCTATTAAATTAAAAGATTATTGGAGCGTACCATCTTTGAAGAACCCGATCACCGTAGTTTTTATTATGAATAATTTTAAAGTAATTTTTCACTAACAGACTTGGCAAGTTGGATTAGCTTAAAATTTCAATACACGTAATATTTATATCAGTAATATAGCTATAATTTATTGTAGTGGTCTATTGAAATTTTACATATTAAAGCATGAATGTAAAATGATCACCCTATATTGTATGTCATCTTCATTTATTTTTGTTCTATGTATAAAGGATTATAAATACAAGTGTTAGAGTGAAGAATTCAAAGGAAAATTTGCTATTTTACAAAACTATGGGCTCTAACAACGGGCTATAGTATAATATTTTACTTAATAAATTGAATATATATTAAATATGTGATAAATTATATGATATACAAGTATATCTCATTTACATATGTGTAAAATTGTTTTAAATTTAAAATTCAAGTATATAAGCTTATTAATTAAGATTTTATATTAAATTTTCAACGAAAACAATATATGTGTGTATGTATATGATTAATTGTAACAAATTTTTTGGACAATTTTTTAGAAAATATTAAAGTTTTTTAATTAATTTAACCCTTTACTTGTAACATTCGATTTTGTTAATTTACAAAAGCCAATAAAATTTGCATGTAAATTTTGCAATACTTCACTTGAAATTCGAAAACAAATTTTATTAAATTAATTTTTTTTTTGTTTTATTATGAATAGTTATAGGTTAAAATTAGGTTTTTTTCAAAATTTAATTTAAAATTAGTTTTCAAGTATGGACAAACAAATAAAATATATATGTATGTATATACCATACAATGTGAGATTGTTGTTGGTGTTGCTTAAAGTAACATGAAAAATTTGAAATTTAAAAAACAAAAATTATACGATAAAATTTTTATCGTAAAATATTATAATTTAATATTTATAACCTTATAATTTAATATATTGTTAATATTTTATTACTACTATACTCGTTCTATCATTATGTATTATGTATCTGTACATGCTATTCTACACAGTTGTTATATTCAGATTTCTGTAAATATTCCGTTTTTATATTGTTTTATTATGTTATAAATACTTAAACCGCAGTATATCATCAGAAATAATGATTTATGTATTTATATTTGTTAACAAGGTGACCTACATACAAAACATTAAGAATATTTTAATAAATATTTAATAGAAATTTTGTTATATTTCTTGGATAATTGGCATTTTATAATATTATATAAAGATCAAGTGTCTCCACCCTTCCTTTCCCACCTTCACAAAACTCCTTACCCCTTCCCAACCTCAACACCACCTTCCCATTAATCAATAAGATTAAGTTTTAATTATTATGTATAAATTTTATTATTTTAAGTGTGGTGAATTAAGTCTAGGATGAATGCCTGTTCAAAGATGAAAAAGTAGGATATTAGCACTTAAAAATTATTCAATTAGAAATTTTAGCATTTCTAATTAAAATGGAGTTTATTAAAATTAATACTGTAAATTTTTAATGGATCACCTTGTAGAATTATTATTGCTTTTTTTTTTATAAATTTATATAAATTCATAAATTTTGTATATTGTTCAAAAATTTACTTTCCAGAATTCCCAGAGGCGTCTCTTAATAATTAAAGTTGAAAAGTTGTTAATTACAAATTATGAAAGTTAGAAAATAATATTTTTTAGAAAAAAAAAAAAAAAATAATAAAAAAAAACTAAAAAAAAATGGAGAACGGTTGAATAATTTTCTGTTCTGCACTTTTTTTTTATTTAACATTAAATTTTTTAATTTTTCGCAGTTTTGATTTCATACCGCTTTAAATGTTTATGCATACCTAAATGTATATCAATTGTAATGTAGTTATATAAACGTCATAATATTCATTCTAGATGATCACTAATATTACATACATAAACGTATTTGAAAATATATTCATACAGATTATATACGTTGAGTTATAATATTGCACTTCCATTTCTAATGCATTACAAAATAATTTTTTTAAATATTTTGATAACAGTCATAACTCACAAGTTATTTTATTAATTTGATAATTTAAATTAGTAATAGAGGAAACTATTATATCATAGAAATCAATAGACAAAAAAGACGATTTGTAACTCGTAGAAGTATGTGGAGAACGTACTAATGATACCATGAGTTTGATATATTTTCAATGGGAGGAATATTAGTTCGGTAATAGGGCTTATGTCGAGACATTTTGCGAATATGCAATTAATTTTTTGCCTTCTGAATTGGTTTTTTAAAAGCTCTGACTGGTTTGTATAAGAGGCGTGAAATCAATGACGGTTATAGTGTGCATATGCCTTCGGGTGGCCGCGTAATCTGTACTTACACTAGTTCATTTTTTTATTAAATAATTTTAGAATACAAAGAAAAAACCTCATCATTAACTTAAAATTTGGAGTATAAAGACCCCCCTTTTTGTTTTTGATAATTATTAGTATTATGCTGATAGTTTTCGAACCTAAGCCTAAATAATTTTTAAATAAATTACAGACTATATAGCTGATATTCTTTGAGTTTTCATTTCCACATCCTTTTTTAAAATTTTTGACAGGGTTTTAATTTGTGAAAATATTTTCATTTTATTTAACGAAAATTTTTACGATTATTTAAATGTTAGATTTTTAGTATTAGTTTTTTTTTTTCATATTTTTATAATAATATTATAGTTGCCTTGGGATGATAAAGTTTCGAATTTTTATGTTTATGTAATGAACGTTTGTATAGCGGTACGTCATACTTATATGTATGTAATTATAATATTTTTATACATTCATATTATATTTTAATTGGATTTTTTGTTGAAAATTGTTGATCTTAATAAAAAAAGAAAATTTTGATAAAAAAAAATTTATTTTTGTTTCTTCATTTTGTAACTATTAACGATGAGTTTAACCATTTTTTATTCGAATTTAATATGGGACTGTTGAAAAGGGTCTCTTATAATTTAATTAATTTTTAATGGTTTTATTAACTTATTTTGTTTGTGGCGTGAAATTTTTTATAATGTAATTTTTGAATATTATATTCAATATTAAGATTATTGACCCTTATATTATTATTTTATTATATTACTGTAGGATTTTTTTGGTAGTTGGAATACAATATTTATTAAGTAAAATTTAAAGGACTTTCATAGCCCTTTTGAATTTTTGACTTATATTTTTATTATACTATATTATTTTGGTTTATTTTGTTGAACGATAATTTGAAATAAAAAATTATTTATTTAGTAATTTTGTAACATTCTAACAAAATAATTGTATTTGAATTAAAAAAAAAAATTTTATTTTTAAAATGACCCAATAAATTTCAATTGACCTAAATCATAATGGGGAGTGAAAATTAGTTTTAGTACACCATTTTTTTAAAGGTTAGGTATAGTCAATACATATTTACTTTTATTATAAAATTTTTAAAATTTTTGAATTTAAAAAGCGAGCGTGAATTAATTTTTACAGTCACTTTTGATATTTTTGCAGTAATTATCGTTCATTGGACACATATTGTGAATGTATTCTATTTTAATAAATATACTTATCATTAAATTACTAAATTCACTAAAACTTATTACCAAATATTAAATTTGTTTTTTATTTATACATAATTATTATTAATAAGCCAATAAGTATCCAATAAGTAAATTACTTGATCAGAACCATTTGTTTACTTATTTATTCTTATTTTATTTATTGAGAAATGCCCAAATGAGCTAAGTAGCTTGTGGGGAGTTGATTTTACTATTTATTTGTATGATAGTTTTTAATATATATAAAAGTATAATTCCCACTTTGTTTAAGTGCGGTCATATCGAAATATTGTTAATTTAATGTAAAATATTTGTTCTATTAAGTATTATAAAAATTATCTAAATTTTTTGTATGAAATAATCATGTCAACTTCTGTAAAGAACCTTATTATCTTATTTATTCAAACAAAACAGCTTCACGTTTATTCAACTTTATTATTTTGAATATGTTGTAATGATTTCTACCGTCAATATTATTGTACAAATTATATTTTAATAGATTTTAATATTTGCATATGTTTAAGTTTAAATAATGGAGAGAGAACAGATAAATGTAAAAATTCACATAAGCACTTAAATTGAATTCCGTTCCATAGTCAGAAATTTAAATTTAGAAAAGAGAACAAAACTGCAATGTATACCCTTTTGAAACATGTAAATGCGATAAGTTTGAGTGATTCTGAGAGATTCTACTCACAGATTTTTGGTCGTAAAATTTTCATTTATTACACAGGCTTTTGTCATGAGCTGAGGGCATACTCACTTAGTACTTGAATATTATGACATTTAATTAATTCACAATATACAAATTATTAGTACACAAAACAAAGAAAGTGAAGATGTTCAATAAAAAATAAAAATACAATATTTCTAACAAGAAACCTAGTTTAGATATGGGAAAACTGAAACTAGACAATCATAATTATGATCATTATTAACATAAAATAAAAAAAAGAAACTGTCATGTCACAATACAAAAGAAATGAAAGGAACTTTTATCCATAGCTCTACCAACAGAATTAAAATATCAGAGCCTGATGAACTTTTCAGAAAGTACAGCGAAAATGAAAGGAATAAATAAAATAGGAAAATTAATCGGAAATTCAAAGAAGAAAAAAAAATGAGAAAGAATAAAATAGAAGAAAATTATGTAAAAAAACTAAAAAACAGCAACAAATTTTCACGACTTCCGAACAATAGGAGAAAACAAAACAAAAAAACTATGAAAAATTGCGAAAAATAAAAGTCATCTACAAAGAAAGGATCTTAGTCTCCCTAACTGTTTCTTGCATAAATATTTGTCTTAAGAAAAACTTTTTTCTTCCAATTTTTATTTTTCTCTTCTTTTTTATTTTCTTTTTACGTTTATACGCTCTAAAAATTATTTCGTTGTTTATTTTTAATTTTCAAAAAAGCCACAAGTTTTCTTATTTTTCGTTTTTACAGAAGTACAACAAAAGTTGTATAGAAGAAGAGAAAAATTTCAACTTTCTTTTAAAGGGAAATTGGAAAACATAAACATTGGAATAATGATTAAGATAGTAGAACCGGAAAAAAAAAACTTGAAGAAAATTTCAGAACTGATTAAATATTGCATCTTAGGATATGCTCGAATTCATGTCGCACAATTCCCTATAGTATAGAGTATTACAAATTTCTGGATTAATTTATGGAATAGCAAATATAAGTAGAAAAAAAACTTATAAAAATAGTTAAACTTGTTAATAAACGGAAGGGTGGCATTTTCATGCATGTCAATGGTGCTAAATTACAGTCGTCGCATATTTTTTTAAACAGTAAACTTTATGTACTGCGTCCTCTAATGGCTCTATGAGTAAATTTGTAACTTCATAAGGGTTTTCAAGAAGAATTGTAACGGCATCTTAGACAATTATTTGTATTTCATCTGGTTAAGTAATTGTGGTAATTGATTCTAAGACTACAGCCCAAGTGATTTGAAAATAATTATAGCTGAATTTATAAAAACTTTATCTAAAAAGGAAAAAAATTTTCGGTTTGTCAATTATTAGAATTCAAAATTAATAAATTAGTGTTAAGTAACTATTGTTATACTGAGCTAACTGAATATTGTCAATTACTGTGCTTGCCGTATAATTTAAAAAGCAAAGATTTGTCCAGCCAACTTAAATAATTTAATTCACACCGTTGCTTAAACCATATTCTGCTTGTTTACATTGTAGAAGAAAAATGAAATTAATCATACCACAACATTTTGATATGCCATCTTATAAAAATTAATAAAGAAAATTATAAGAGAATGTAAAGTAAAAAAATGTCATGGGTATAACAGCATATGACGGCGGCAATAACTTAGAGGCCGGAAAACTTTTAACTTTTTCCTGTCGTATTTATTATTGCAAACGTACACATAGTACATACTTTCTTTTTTTTTTGTTTCTCTAAGTAAGATTCTGTATAAAAACTCAAGGAACGATGAAAGTATAATGAATACATTAGGAGTATGAAAATTTATTTTTGTTTTTGTATTTTATTCTTTCATAATACATGAGTGAAATATCTAAATAGAGCAAAAGTAATATTAAGTAAAACAAAATATAGGAAAATCAGAAGTTTGGATTAAATCAATGGCATCTAAATAAGCACATTTTTTAATTTCAGTGTTGATTATAAAATTACATAAAACTACTTTGTGTTTTCTGAAACGAAAGTAAAAGAAAATTTAATATTAATATATTAAATATTTTACGAGGGCTGTCCCAGAATTAAGTAGCCTAACCAAGAAAACACAAAAATTTTGAAGAAAAAATAAGCCTGGCAGAACGCCCTGTCATTTTAAGGTTTAACTGTCACACTTTTATTTTTTTTTTGTTCTTATCAGATTACCGACTATTAATAGTGAAGCTTTTCAGTAAATTTTTAATATTGATAAAATTGGTCATCGTTATGTCATTCAATATTTTTATTTGAAAGGTCTTAGTCCAGCCGGTATCAAAAGTGAACTAAATTCTACACTAGGAGAGTCTGCTCTCTTTTATGCAATGATTAAAAATTGCGTAGTGCAGTTTAAATGTGGCCGTACAATCTGTGAAGATGAACATCGCACCAAATGAGGTCGTGAAAATTTTTTTTTTTCCAGTTGTCGTTCAGAACATTTCACATAACTACATAAAATATTGCTAGGCAATACGAAATGATTCCAATTTTTTTTATTTTTTTTAATTTTTAAGTTTTCATAACTTTAATTGCTTCATAAAAATTTTGATTAAAATTTTTTAAAAGAAAATTATGTGTAAAACTTTGTGTAAACAGGAAAATTTTCTTTCAGTTTTTGGCGACATTTTAAAATTTTAAAGACGTTTATTTTATATAGCTCATAAATTTTAAGAATGTATGGACAGACAGAAAGCAGTAAACAAACATTTGTAAACAAACAACAGAGTATAGTGGGAACGGTAAGCATATTTTTTATCATGTTTTGATAAAAGAAAAACTAGGAAACGCATAGAATAAAAAGTCACGAAAATGAGTGAAAGACCGAAGTGGAAATCTTTTAAGCTCTGATTATGTGCTTAGAATTAAATTTTTTTTTGTCCACAGTGGAATGGCCTTCAAAATTTTTAATAATAATATTTTTTAATATAGAAGAGATAAGTATAAAGAACACTTCTAATCCAAGATATTTAAGAAAGAAATTTTAATCATCAAGTTACAGCGATAACTTTGAAATTTCTTTATTATGTATTTAAAGGTTGATAGACATTTTAAATTCCGCATCATATTCATGTAAATTAAATAGTTTCAAAGTCATATAAACTAAAAAAATTTTTAACTTAGAAACGCATAAAAATTTATCTTCGCTTTTATTTTAAATAAAATTTTAAATTAAATTGTGATTATTTGGTAACAAAATATTCTAATATTCCCTAATATTCCCCTCTTAATTCGAGGAATAGAATAAATCAATTAATACAAGAATATTTGGAATTAATGATGTGAAACAAGAAATTAGACAAGAAATATAACTCGAAAATTTCTCGGAAATGAAAAAAATTTTCAACTTACACTCTTTCTCTTATTATTATTATAATTCTAATACATGTAAGAATCATTTTAGCGCTACCTGTAGCATGGAAGATAAATGTGTAATGATTCCCAGTTTGACAACAATATATTGATTATCCAATCGAGCAAATCAACCTGCTGTACACTAACCAGTTTGCAAGTGATAACTGTCATTTTGTAATACACTTGTTTTTAAATATTTTTATATGAGAACAAACTCTTAAGATATAGACTTCAATGAACTCATATTTAATCTACTCTATTACCTTGATAAAATGTTACTATATAATATTATGTACCTTATTATGTACCTATATTTACACACACTCTAAGTATTAACATATAGTGACATATTTTCACTTGCAATTGTGTACATCCATAGGTGCTTCTAAGATATTATATATAAAGAAAAAAAAATGAAAATTCTTAACATAAATTAATAGCTTTCTTCATGCTTTTATTTTTGAACAAGACAGAATATTTTACATTTTTACTTCTTTAACACATTTACATATATATACATACATAATATATTCTTAGAAAAGTACTTTTCTCAACATTATTAGTATATATCTACATATATACTAAATATAATTTATAAAATGTTTACGAGAATTTTATGTTAGAAAGACTACAAAGCATGAATATTTGATAGGTTTTTAAGCTTGCCTTTTATATTCTACTTACGTACAAGCATAATAATATAGATAGACAACAAACTTAATGTTTTTATATTTTTCAATTTTATTTTATTTTTTTATTTTTTTAAAATTTCGACTACATTTTCAAGATAATATGCCATCAATCTTTCACAGAAAAAAAAAATTATAATAAAATTTAAAAGCATAAAATTATTTTCTAAGATTTTAAAATACTAGAAACTTATTAAATATTTTATGTATATATATTTTTAAAAATATTAAAATAAAGAAAAAATTTTAAAAAACAACTCTTCAAAAATAAAATTGTTTGTTGTTTTTGAGTTTAATAAAAATAATTTAGATTTTATTTAATCAACAACTTAAGAGAAACAAGCGCTTTATTTTCAAATAATTTGTGCTCCTATTTTTATTATTAATTTTCATTTTAAACAACTAAAAATGCCTTTGATAACTTAAAATTCTTATATATATTTAGGTAGAGGTATTCAATATTAATTTTCCTATATCATTGGCAAAATGTGTTTATTCATTTCACTCTGTCCATCCACTTGCAATTTTCTTTGGAATAGAAAATTGAAATTAAAATACAAATAGAATACAAATTGAATTTTTCATGAAACCTAAGTATTTTTTTAGAAGAAATTTTTTAACTACATAATTACCTTTAAAAGCTATGACTTCCCAAAGTTCTAAAAATACTATTCTTTTGAGAATTTATTGTATTGGAGCCATTTTTTTTTTTTTTAATTCCGTAATCGCAGAAAAAGTACCAACGCAATTTTATTATATCACGAAAGAGCATGGTTCTTTGAATGACCGCTAGAATTATCCGTTATCGCAAACCCGTGTTTTTTGAAAGTTGTAGAAGTCTAAGATTTTAGCGACTTATACAGATTGATAAATAATTTATTTCTTCAGAAGAAAATTGTTTTTTCACCTTTCTCCCCTACCATGTTATTTCCCGTTGAATTTAATAAAATTTCTACTATCAATCCCTAAATTCGTTTCTCCAAATTTTTATAAAAACAAAAGCCTAACATCACAATGTCTCGCCATCAATAAATATAATTACTTATCTTAAGTCATCTAACTAAATTTCGAATTTCGTCTTTCTGTTAACGCTTAAGCAATCGTTTATTTAGTTTGTACTTTATTGATGTAGCTGTCGATATTATATTATAAAAATAAAAAAAATTGCATATTATTAGGGGTTGGGGGGGGGGGGGGGAATAATAGTATGCATAATTTAATTCATTTTATTATTCCAATATGAAATTCCTACCAATTCAAGTTTCGTGTTTACACCTATATTTCTTATGTAAATGAGAAGAGTAAATACTTTCGAATTTATACATCTACAATTTTAATTAAAAATAATTTATTAATTAGAAGGGTTAAAATGAAAATTACAGTCCCTGACATGACCTACTTCATACTTTGATAGCAACTTGAAATTAGTTTTATAACTCAATGTACATACATAAGGGTGCCTTCATAATATAATTGAATAGGGCGGCCGAAGGATAAAATTATAAATAACAAAAAATGTATTCAATAAAAGATAGGGTTATTTATGATTGTTCTCAGAGCACATTTAATGCTATTTTCATTACGATAAAATAATATTTTATAATAATTTCAATTCCCACAATAATAATGATAATTAAATATAATGAAATTTACGCACGTTTATGTTATCATTATTGAATTAAACTCAAATATAATATGTACAAATTTAAGGGTAGGTATTTAGTCAATTTTCAGTGTGATCTTAAATTTTATTATCTTCATATTTACTACTTTTCAAAAATTATAAATTAGAATATTTTAAGCGTGATAACAATTTCTTTAAAATTTATGTTAACGTATACGCGAAGGCAGTGAGTGGACTACATTAATTCATGAAATAAATAACAAACCCACTAAATAGTTATTATGATAAATTTATACCCATGATCCCAGAATCTTTTATACACACATTATATGCAAAATATTGTGTCTTTGCAAATTTGTTAACGCGAAGATTGTAATTAATATATGTGTGTATTGATCTTTGCTGATTGTTGTTGAATTTGTTAAATTTATTTGGATTTGATGGGGTTATTCGTTTTGTGTCTTGTGTCAGCAAAAGTTATGTTGACGTTATATGTATATATGTATTTGCTTAAAAAATTTTCGTTTATTGTTATGTTTTAAATAATAATTTGAGTATGAGTTAACTTGTATAATTATAGGACTTAACGTCTGAAATAGAAAGTTTGCGTGCACGTACAGGTCGACAGACTAACGTCTCTCTAAAAAAAGTTTGTTTATATTTCACTACAATAGAGAAGTGCATCCCCACCGAAAATTCAACTTCCGAAATTTGGTACCATCACATAACTCGCTTATTGTATGCGATCCGGTCGGTAAAAATATCAACTTTTATTATAAAATCAAAATTTTGTAAACACAAAAATAACATTTTGATTGGCAATAAATTTTAAATTTTATCCAAAATTTTTGATTATTGTAAATTTCGATATTTACTTAACATAATATTTAATAACATTTTCCGAAGAAAAATATTTAATATTTTTGGGAAGAAAATTTTCATAATTCTTATTCGTATGCCCGTACATCGTGAAACTTTCGGTTTTTTTTCTGATTGTAAGTTTTATTCTTTTACAATTCAATAAAACTTAGTAATTAAATGTAAAATTCAGTTATATACCGTGAATTAAAGTGTATATACCGTGTTCGTTTGCAATATGATATATATGTGATATAATTGTGATATATATGTGATATATATATATATATATATATATATATACAGCATGTATAACATATATGTAGATAATATTTATAAAAGCAAGCTTTTATTTATATTTAATTTTCATTAAAAAGAATTTTTTTTTTGTAAAATTTCGATTTTATAATGTACGCTTGTGAAGTTTTTAACATGAAAATCATTTCAATTTTCTCAAACTAAAACTCAAAGAAACTCAATGAAATTCAAAAAAAAACTTTTTTTTTTTTAATCACAAATAAAAATATGAAAACAATATTTTTATTTTGTAGAATTTTATTTGTAGGTACATTAAAATGCTTTAACTTTTAAAATGTTCTAGCAAACTTTGTTGACGAGAATTGAAAAATGAAAAGAAAAAAACAAAAATTATTTATTTTAAGACTCATAACTGAAACTTTGAAATTTTTCAAAGAACGGACGAGTTTTACAAAATATTTTTTAAATATTCAAAATTTTAAATTAAATAACTTTTTTATTTAAACATAATAACTTACTTTACTTATATTATAAATACGCATAAATTGGTCTGTTTTATGTAAAATATAAATTAGTATTTTAAAGTTTTAAAAAAAAATATGTATAGGAATAACTCTAACGGACATAGACTGAAAATATAGCTTTACAATTTACATAGAAATATCCTAATAACCCTAATGGACTGAGTACAAAATGAAAAACTTATAAACAAACTTATGCATTAAAAAATTTATGAGTTAAACTTACTATGCGGATTAAGAAAATAATTTGAGTTAGATTCTGCATACATACACATAAGTACAAAATTTCAGATGTGAAAATTGTATAGAGAATATCAACATATCTCGCTTTTTCCATCACCAATACTTTCTAACATAATTTTTTTAAAAAGGGGATTCACTTTTTGTATAGTAAATGCCGTCTTAAGATGGTATATCTTAAGTAATAAGAGCTAGCTTAAACCTAAATCCAGTGTACCCGATTGAAGAATGAGATCGTTAACTCATAATTTTTTCTGCCTTATTAAAAATTAGAGATCTTTACATTCTCATCCTGATACCAGTCAGAGCTGCTGCGCATTCGCAAAGAAGGCAGTAAAAAGTTTTTCTTTCTTTCCTTCTTCGTCGTATTTTCTACAGCTACAAATCAATAACTCCAGCGATGCTCTTACGATTAATATCAAATCTTTCTATTTCTTCTTTCTTTTATTTTACACATTATGTGACGTAAGTGTTCCAATCAATAGTTTATACATTATACTGCAGCCACATAGGTGGCTGATTAAAAAATTTTGATGACAGCTTGCCTCTTAACACAAATGGTATCATCTTGTCAGTTAATACCAAATTTAATACAAAATTTACATACCTCTGTAATCATCAAAATTTCAGCCTGGAAGACAAGAACAGCGAAATTGTTCTCAAAGCAACCTGTAATGCGTTTTACTCGCTGCATTTATAGACGTATTTTGCGACAGCATATTATAAATGCGTCAATTTTTTAAACTTTTATAGAATCGGAACGTTAAAATTTGTAATTAAGTATTTAAGACAATCATATCTTATATTTATGAATACTTGCATAATTTAGGGAGTATGCTTGAATTTTTTCTAATGAAATTTATTTGTACATGTAGGTGTCTAACTTCCGTAAATTGTGTAACGATGGTGTTGATTTTTACTTAATCTCAAGTTAAAATTCAATTAAAAATATACCGTAAAATTTGATAATGTTTTAAATCGCTCCAAGTTTTTTTTCCCATTTCTTTGGCAATATTTTTTTTTTATTGATCACACGCACACACGTTTACAAAATGTATGGCTATGTTTTTTTTCACGAGAATCCTTGTAAATTGGATAACCTACGCAATTTTACAAAAGGAAATTTATATTATGAAACATTTGCAAGAAAGTTCAATTTTTAATTCAATTCTGTTATTGAATTTCTGTTTTATTGTAGGCTATATATATTTTTTTTTTGTGTTTTTGTAAAAGATGCGATTAATTTTATTGTTTGGTGTCACTTGTGCATGCCATAGATAAGTTGCAATATATTTACATACATATATACAGATACACATTATAAAATATATGGGGAGGATAATAAATATATAATATGAATGCATGCATGTATATATGTTGTACATACGTAATATTCAATGTGGTAAATGGAGGGAAAAATAAAATCAAACGTTATTCAGTTACAAAAAATAATTCATCCATAAATATTTTTTTTTGTTATATTTTTTATTTATTTGAAAAATTGGTACATTGTACATCTGTTGTTAACACGATATTTATGGTGTTTTGTTAGTTAAATTTAGTATGGTCCAATGAATTTACATTAATGATTAAAAGTAACAGTTGTACAAATATATAATGTTCGAATGTAGTTACATACATACATACATTTTTATTTTATTGGGTATAGTGAATTATTTCATTTTGTTTTTTATGGTCATTCAAAAGTTAATTTTTGTGTCAGTTGTAAATTGATATAAAGCTTTTTAAATTACCTTATTATTTTTTCTTTTTTTTTTGTTTTTTTAAATTTTTATAAATTGTTACTGATGCAATTGTTACGTGTATTTGATTTGATCACATTTAAATGTGTTCTTTTATTTTGTAAATATGAACAAAATTTTTATTATATGAGTAGATTTACATAAATCACTTTTAAAAAATTTTCGTGTTTTTTTTTCTTTACATATGATTTATCACTTTTGCATAATCTGTGATTGCATACGACAATATAAATTAAAATTTATAACCTATTTTTACAGTAAAATTGTTAAAATTTGATTGAATATGTTGGAAAATGTGAAAAAAAAAGCATCAGATGCATATCGGTGTGCTCAATATTTGTGGAAATCTCTTGATATTGTTGAAATTTAGTGCAGGCTTTTAGAGAAGTTACGGAGCTGTTACTGTTAATTACGGTGCGGATTTACATTTTTTAATGCAAATATTAAAAATTCTTTTCATTGATTTCTTGATTATTGCATAAAATGCATTTGTGTTAACAAAATTATCCGGGAATAACTGTATTCTGCTTGTTCAACTTGAAAATTGTTTATTTTGCTAGATGTTGCATAATTTTGCGGCAACTTTTTGTTTTTCATTTATGGGAGATGATTTTATTTTTTGAAACAAAATAAGGAAATAAACCTTACATTACCAATTTGATCTTCATCTTCAGTCACTGATCTAATTCAAATTTCGACACGTTGTTCTTCTGACAGCTTTTTCCATTCCGATGTAGAAAATATTTTATTCTAGTGTTTAAACAGAATGCACTTGATATTCACTTTTTGATACTTACTCAAGAACTGAAATATTTCTAAACGAATCTAGCAAATGCTGCTACGAATCAAATTGTAAATAATATAGGAAATTTTTTTTTTAATATTTAGCAATATTTCGAAAGCTCCTGAAATTTCAGATCATTTGAACTTCTAAACAAAATAAAATGCAGTATTGAAATTGAAGAATATACCCGAGTGAGCGTGTGCCAAAAGGAGAAGGGTTAAATTATACAAAACTTTTTTTTCATATTAATTTCTGTTTTTGATTTTATAGCTCAATTCCTGCAGCCACTCACCTTTAAGCTGAGTGTGTTACTAATAATATTACTCTAGTATTTCAAAATTCGTAAGCGGTTATGAATCTGGTTCATTTTTAATAACCTTGGTTCTGTCTTGTTTTGTATGTCCGGTTTAAGCTTTGGCGCAATATTATTAAATATTTTTACGCCATTATTTTTAAAAAAATTTTCATAACATTCCATTATATTATTTTAATAGGAAAAGTTCAGTCAAATAATCTCATTGTTTCAGTTCCTATTAATTTAAATAAATATTAATGTACGCGAGAAAATATATTCATTTTTAAAACATCCTTCGTTTTTTTTTTAAATTGCATTTTCGTTCCTTGTTTTTATATATATAATAATATTTTCGCATAATATCCAACATTCGATACAATTTTAAATTACCTTATAGCAAAAATATTTATAAAAATATTATGTAAAACTGTTAAATTTAATATATGTACAAGAACAAAGAATTTTCGAAAAAAAAAATTATTTAAATTGGAAGTATTTTCAAAGGATTCACTAAAAATTAAATTTGAAAGAGCGTCGATATTATTATTTTAAAAAAATTTAATCTTATTTCGAAACCATAAAAATATATATGAACTTTTTAGTATATAAGTTAAACATTATATTTATAATTTTTAGGTCAGTTTAAAACAAAAAGAGCAAAATTTTATTTTAAAAAGGCTTACTTAATTTATATATGTAGAAGAAATTATAGAATATTTAAAATGGGGATAACATAGTTATATATAGAAACTCAATATTATGAAAATTGAATAATATTTTGCTCTGCACTGATATCGAGGCTTGTATGTTATAAATTTAGAATATAAAATATAATTATATTCGAGTGTATATACATATTATGCATATTGAATTATGAAAAATCAGGGATTATAAAGGAATATTTCATATTTTTGATTAGGTTTGTGCACTATATAGTTGCGAAATATGAATTTCAAATTAAAATTACTTTTGATAATCTTAATACTGATTTACTTCAATGAAATTTTTACAATTTCGACAGAGCTTTGCCTATTTGATCACAATTCAACCGACAAAGTAGTATGAAACCAAATCAATTTAATAAAATTTAGGAATATAGTAGGAATCAATTTTGCAATTTTAAAAAATTTAATTTTGTGGTTTGAAAGGGTTCGCTTTAATGCTTTAAATTTGATTCAAAAAATTTTATTGATAATCATTTTAAATATAAAAGAATTATAGAAAGCCCAGCTAAATTTATAATTTTTTTTTGTTATTTAATTTTTAAAATTTTTTCTCACAACTCCTTTCTTTTTTCTATTATATTTTATGTTCCCTTTTTTTAAGTTTTTGTTTTTTAAGATACTTGTTCTTCTAAACTTTATCTTGCAACACTCACAATACATACACACGCAATATCATTACGTGCAAGCAAAAGCAAAAAAGTTTAAATAAGTGTTAAGAAATTTATCTAATTAAGACATAATCTTGGCGAACGTCCATTTTGCTCCCCAAACACGAAAAGGAAAAATCCAATATTTTTTTTTTCGCATTTTATCATACCATGTTTTTTGTTCAATGGTTTTTCGCAGAAATGAATTTGAAGCAAATTGGAAAAATTACAGAATATAAGGAGAGCAAAAAAAAAACAAAAAGAATAAAAATCAAGGATATTGTGAAAAATATTTTGAAAAAAAAAAAACAAATGAATAAACTCAATTGTTCTTTTTGTTGTTTTTTTTTTTTTTAATAATATCAAAAAATAAATTACCAAAGGACATGAAAGTAATATCCCGCTAAGAATTGTAGGCTTTATTTTTCATTTCAGTATTATTATCTGTGTGTTTTTTC